>NC_091453.1:80944950-81590223 GCF_964237555.1 Oryctolagus cuniculus | reverse complement strand
TTTTTCTTCCCATCCAAGGTCACCAAGCTGCAGAAAAAAATACAACAAAGGCTACATAAAGTAGTAACTACATTTGTCTTAAAAGAGAGCAAAATATTAAATGTTCTGCCTCTACATTTTTCATTTAGACTATGTACTATCCACCTTGATGAATAGAATATAATTTATAGTATTTCTAATTATTTTCCAGTTTATAAGGAGAGATGGAAGTAAGGATAGTGGAAAGGCTAGAGGAAGACGGAGATACAAAGAGGGTGAAATAGAATGAAAAAAATAAGTTAATGAATGGGGGCATATTGAATAAGAGGAGGAATAGGAGTCCTAGGGGGAGAGAGAGAAGCTAAGGGGGAAAACTGGGAGAAAAGGAAGCCAAAAGTTATACAAGATTGGTGTATTACCCTCTTTGGGTTATGGATTCCATAATAGGGTATTGTTTCCTTTGAAAAATGTGTTGGTGCTCTTTAACCATATTTAATGCACAGGTTTCTTTTGTGTTTTTCTTCTGATGTGCTGATGCATGCTCTAACTTAATGTCAAGTTCCTTTCCCTTATTTGTTTCTGCATTTCTGCCACTAACATGCTTTGTCTCTAATCAAATAACAGATCGTTTTGAGTTAATAAATCAACTGCTATTCCTCTAGGACTCATTCTCTCATATTTCAGATAGAAAGTTGCTTCCAACCCAAATTATACTTTCTGATTGTAATGGTTGTGACCCTTATCATCAGAGCAACAGCCATGTCTTCCGGTAGGATTCTAGCCAAAAACCTAAAGTGATGTGACAGGACTTACGCTAATTGGAGATAGTGTATAACTGAGTAGGTCAAACCAGGCCCTGTAGAGATAAGCAAGCTTCATGTGAACCATCTGGCTGGTGATTTGCTGTACTCCAATAAACATGCAATGAGTACAGTCAGTTGGAAGTGAAGTCTGTGGCTTGCTGGGCCCCACTCTGGGCAGAACTGCTAAAAATTAGGCAATAAAAGACTTGACAGCATATTAAAAGAGTAAGATGGACTTCGTAACACTTTCCACCATTGAAAGTTTGAATGAGTTTGGAGAAAATAAATCAGCCCAAGTTATAGGATTAGTAGCCAGAAATTTAATATGGGTGTGTGGCCCAACAAACAATTGGCCAAATATATTTATCTATAATGATCAACCATAGTCTAGAGATATATGCTGTTTTAAATGGAAAATTATGGACTGGACTATGGTGGGAAAACAGTCTAGTTAAGGGACATATGAAAGGAAATCAATGAAATGAATTTAACATTTCATGTAGGACATGTATCAGAATGGAAAGACAGAATTATTTACTTCAAATAAGACACAGAGAAGATAGGCCCCTCAAAATAGTGTAGAACCAGTAGCCTTCCAGCTCAGCTGCCTTATCTGTCAGGTCAATTTAGGGTTACAGTGGGAACATGAAACCTCAGGGCATATGAATATACTAGGTAAACAGAGGCAAAAGAGTGAAAAAAATATTATTCCAACAAACAGGTGAGTAAACAATATAAGATCATTAAATTACAAAAAACTTATTGTATCCTCAATGAACTCATTTTGAGTAGGCTATTTTGTGATAAATTAGACAAATGTGGCAAGTATTGGGTCAATCCTTAGATATTTTTTTGAGATTTTATTTATTTATTTGAGAGGTAAAGTTACAGACAGTGAGAGGGAGAAACAGAGAGAAAGGTCTTCCTTCCGTTGGTTCACTCCCCAAATGGCCACAACAGCCGGAGCTGCACCCATCCAAAGCCAGGAGCCAGGTGATTCTTCCTGGTCCCCCATGTGGGTGCAGGGGCCCAAGCACTTGGGTTATCTTCCACTGCTTTCCCAGGCCACAGCAGAGAGCTGGATTGGAAAAGGAGCAGCCAGGACTAGAACCGGCACCCATTGGGGTGCCTGTGCCTCAGGTGGAGGATTAACCTACTGCACCTTGGCGCCAGCCCAAATCCCTAAATTTTTAAACAAAGAATATTGCTTTACAGAAGTATCTACTTACTCAGGAAGATGATTTACATAGCCCACAAGACATGCAATTGAAAGTAGTACAACCATGGTGTTTGACAATGGTGGAGGAATATGTGGCAGATTGACAATAATAGGAAATACCCAAGAACTAATTTAATCACTGAAGTTGTTGAAAGTTTGGTGGAGAGTGTGGTATCTGTACTTACCATATACTCCCAGGCTGAAGGGTAATTGGAAATTTTAATGAATGGATTGCTAAAAACACAGAAAAAAATTAGTAGTGCCAGATATAAATGGCAATGAGGCAAAGATGCTGATAGAGAAGACTCCATTTATAGACTCATTAGAGATGTTTAAGAGAGATGGGCAAACTACATCTGCTCACTCTGTTCTCAAATCCCCTAGCAAGAGAGAAAGAGCCTAAGAAATTAAAGAAAATACTGCCGAGGAACAGTGCTGTTGTCATTGTTTTTTTTTTTTTTTTTCCTTACTACTTGTTGAATGCTTTATTTACTGGAGGGTTAAACTTGTGATTATAAAGAAAATTGAAAGTATGTCATTGTAAAAATTAAAAGAAAAATAAGAAAAAAAGGAGTAAGGGTGGGAAGGAAGGAGGGTAGGGTGAGAAGTATCAATCATACTCTTAAAACTGTATATATGGAATACATGGAATTTGTTCCATTTTTATAAATAAAAATTTTAAAAAAGAAATTAAAGAAAAGAGTGGTAGATCATTTTAGGGTTATCAAACAAGGAGGAGAAATAGCTACAGACACTCTTTCAGCCTTATGGACAATTCTTAATAGGGACATCCTATATCTAGAGCCTGTAGGATGGATAAAGACTCAAGGATACTAACCTTTATATTTCTTTTTTCTGTTATTAGATCTGCTTTGCTGATTTCTCTTGGCTGTGACAATCTAGCAGTTCACTACTAGTACAAACACAGTAACATAAGTAAATTTTGTGGGAGGTTCATCAACCTCATCAAAGACCTCTGTAGTACCACGAGCCTCTTTTTATACTTGATCACCGTCATAACAATATCAGCATCTTCATTTCTCATCTAAACCAACCAGAGAACCATCGTGAGCCATCAAGTATCCATTGTCACCAAGACTCCATTTTCTACAGCTTTTAATAATATTTTTTCTATAGAGATAAATATAGAGGCATGGATTCTGCATCAGTCTCTGTGCTAGTTGGTGAAATTTCTGATTGTTTAGATCAGTTAATAAAAATTCTTGAAGGACAATTACAGTCGATTTTACAATACCAAATTCCTCCTGTAGCACAAAATGATAGAGCACAACAGACAGGAGCTGTTGCATTTCCTTTCAGGGCTGTTTTCCTACCAGATCTCTCAAATCTTGCAGACTTAGAATCAATACTTTCACTAAGGGAAAGTGAAAACCTGATCTTTGATGATGATGATTCCTTGTTAGACATAGAGGGTTTAAGCGAAGTGGTAATGTCTATTATAAATGATGACTTAGAAATAAGTGAGACTCAGTTTTTCCCCACTGGCAAGTGAGAACTGATCATTCCTGTTTCAAATATATTTTGATTGTTCCAGACATTAGTAATGTGAGTTTTCTCCTGGTTCTGCACACTTTCATTATTAACAACTTATAGAAAAAGTAAGACTTGATTGATTTTCAGTAAATGCTGGGTTCTCCTTTGTTTTTGTTCAAAAAGCCCTGGCTTTAGTGATATGGTTCTTCCTTTAACTGTACTTGTTCTCCCTCTAGTATTTCTAATGACAAAAGCAAACAATAGCAAAGAAAAGAAACACCTTGCCTAACAATGGAGTGGAGAACTGATAAATGCTATCACATCTTGGGCCCCAGTTACATTGTCTTTTTTAAAAGATTTTTTTATGTATTTGAGAAGCAGAGTTATAGACACAGAGAGGGAAAGACAGAGGAGAGAGTACTTCTATCCACTGGTTCACTCTCCAAATGGCTGCAACAGCCGGAGGTAGGCCAATCTGAAGCCAGGAACCAGGTGCTTCTTCTGGGTCTCCCATGTGGGTTCAGGGGCCCAGGTACTTGGGCTATCTTCCACTGCTTTCCTAGGCCATTAGCAGGAAGCTGGATTGGAAATGGAGCAACCAGGACTCAAACTGGTGGTCATATGGGATGCCAGTGCCATAGGCAGACACTTAACCTACTAAGCCACAGTGCCAGCCTCTGCACTGTCTTATAGTAAGTGGAAATTAAAAGGAGACTACTGCTAGAATGATATAGTGAATATATTTGCATTAATTGGATAATACGGGAATACTTTTACTTGAAAAGTATAAATTCTTACTGGGCTTTTAGGAGACAATGTGTCAAAAGATGCTAGAGCAGACTAAGGGAAATAATTCTAAAAGAGGAGCATCTACTAGATAACAAAGCTGCAGAAATGTTTTCATATGACTATATGTTACCAGGAAGCAATCTTTGAAAAGCTAGGGCTAAGAGGTTCCAATGAAAGACTGTTCCTGCAAATGCCAACTCATGTCACTTTGAAATGTTGTTCCCCAAATGCACTACTACTTTGCAGTATTGCTCCCCAACAGTAAATGGAATTATATAAAATGACAAAGAGAAGAGTACAAGGTAGGCTAAACAAAATCCTGTAAAGACTATACAGTAGTAGAAAGTCTAACACTTATGATAGGAGTAGAATGGTCCATAAGGGGAAGTGGATAAAGTGTATCTTCTTAAATATAAATGAGTGTAAAGAATAGTTGAAGGCTCCTTACAATGAGTCTGATGCAACCTCAACTTAGAAATATTTTGTATTGAGAAATAGGATCATGGATGAATGCAAACAAAATGTGGACTGGTATTTAGCCACAATAATTCTACATATGCCAGAAGGGTAAATGTGATAGCTGAAGGTCTTCCACACCAAAACATACAGGGACCAAATATACGTGTGGGGAATTCACTGAGCATATCAATTCCGTGGCATACGGTCTGCTCAGTTTGGAAAAATGGCTATCCTTCAGGCATGCCCATGATACTATGGCCCTCATTCCTAAGGAATGACCTTTGATCTCATGACTCAGGCAACAACTAGGTAAAAACATAAAAGTTATACCACTGCGAAATTCGGTATGTGCAAGTTGTAAAGAAATGGCACAAAGAAATAAACCCACACTGGTGGAAACCAGATTATATCAATTTATATAGAGTCAAAAGGATTAAAATGACATTTAATGCAGATGATTTCAGAGCTAACCAACATGACAGATGCTGTACCTAATACTAAGTGAAATCTGCACTCACAGATAATTAGCTACCATAAAAGATCAATGCAGGCAATTATAGACAATGTAACAAACTGTTTTTGAATGAGCAGTAGCAGAAGAAACACAAATTAGTTTGACTACTGAATCTTAGGATAAAGTTATTTAACAAATTTAATAAAGAGACTGTTATAGGAAAAGCTACCACAAGTCCTTTGAAAATTGGAAGAACTTAACAAAGTTATTCAACATATTAAAATGAGAAAATTCCACAATAGACTGCTATATGGAAAGATTAGTAGAAGTAGGCAAGGACCCAAGAAACTTCCTAGAGTAAATGAAGACAGACAGGAAAAAATAAAAAGTATGTCATAGAGCACCTACTGTGGATAATTGCAAGCCACACCAGAAAGTACATTGAGGGACTTTTCTGTGACAGTATCAGGAGAAACTGACCTTGACTTGCCCATGAAGGGGACTGTAGATATTCATTTATGTCAAAAATGGCAAATAGTTGATGCATTTCAAAGGGTCAATGCCAAATTAACAGCCCAGTAGGAAGGCAAGAAAAAATGGTTTATCCCTCTATTTCAATAGGAACAATTTGCAAAGATTAGTGATAGCAGTTATACAAGGAAGTCTGCATTTAGCAATACATTTAGTATTCTTACAGCAGAAAAACTGGGTAAGAACTAAAAGATAGAATCTTGCTTTAATTAAAGCTTCAAAAACATCCAGGAAAGATACTTATCCACAAGGAATTTGGGCTTTAGAAAACGGCTATAATTTTGTGTCAAAATAAAATCAAAGCATAAATACCTGGACAAGATTAGGAAATATATCTAAGGAGAGACCACCATTGTGCTACAAATTCTATGTGGTGAGCCATTTAGTTGTAAAAGGAAAGGCCTGATGCTCCTCAAACATGGTAGATGCTGAAGGATAGCTGTCACTCCAAGTAGAACTCTAGAATGTGGACATTATAGCAATTCCGCAACAGATTAGTTTGACCTTGTTAAGAAACTCAGCATCTTATGGGAGAACACAAGCAACCATACAGACATTAGCAGGTCATCAAAATACATCAAGAGAAACTTGTGCGACCACTCTAGACCTTGCTACAAAATAAAGATTTGAACCAGTCTATAAAACAGCTAATCGGCAAGATGGTCTTTAGGTGCAAAAGCAGGAAGTTTCTTCAACTTCCCAGTTTGTAAAACTGGCTGGTTTCTTGTTTATCCAAGTCACCTGGAAAGATTATACTATAATGGCACCTCAGGAATAGATGAGTTATATTTCTGTGCTTGCTCTGGGTGTATGATTTTATGTTTTTAAGCCGTTGTTAAGATGTAAACCTCTCTACAGAATTAATTGCTATATTAAGTACGTTTGCTGTACGGAATATAATTAGAAACAGAGTTATTGGTGATTACAAATAAGCTTAGAGAATAAGAAAATACTTAGAAATAAGAACTAATGAGGAAGGCTTTTTCAAGAGAGCAAAGAAAATTAATAAATTGTCAAGAGTTATGCAACTGTTTATGGTGAAAAGCCATAATACAGAGAAGGCAGGTTTATGATCTAAGCCCTGTTTTAGTATTATGAAAATTAGCCAAATCTGAGATGCTGATAGAATTAGCTGGTTGGCAGTTGGCACTTTTTGTGTGCTTAAAAGCTCCATCAGAAAGAGAATGAACTTATTGTACTAGCTATTTTCCTTTGATTGAAATCCTAAATCTCCAAAATAATGGAGGGTAGTTGGTCCTTTATCTAAACTGTAGCTAGACTCTTGTCTGGATCTTCTTGAGACCAATGTTGAAGCCAGAGGCTTATCATTCTATGACAAGCAGAAAGGCATTAAAACCAAAAGAAATAGGCTGATAGGTGGCAATGAATTAGGTAGCACAAGTCTTCATCCCAATGTGCTCTGGCTAAGGTGTGTGGGAAGCTGTGATTACATACTTGCTTTGCTATGTGTGATGTTTACTGCCTGTTTTTAGATTATAATTGTTTATAATTTGTATGGTTCAAACTGTTTTACATTTTTAAGATATTTTAACTAATAAACTTTTGCTCACAAATCAAAGAAACTGTGGTTGTCTTAAATTCCCTGATGATGAATTTGGAAGTGTGGGGAGCAACTGGGAGCAACTCGGACTAGACTAAGTTACTGGAATTAAGACTTATTCTATGCATCTGCTTTCCCACAATATGGCGCTGAGAAGGGAAACAGCTTCTACACAGCTGCCTCCAGTTCAACCAATAAACTGTGGGACCTGCTCCTGATTGGAGGAGAGCAGCGTACTCGGCGTGTGGGTAGCAGAGTTGGGATTGGTGGAAGAGGACTATAAAGGAGGAGAGAGACGGCATGCACCAGGAACATCTAAGGGGAACACCTGAGCAGCCCCCGAGAGAGCCGGCCGGCGGTGTGCCGCTCCCCCGCGGAAGTGGGGAATGTGGCAGGGGGAACCGCCCTTCCACGGAGGTGGAAGGGTCGGTAGCCAACCCGGGAAGAACCAGCAGCAAACCCGGGAAGGGCCGAGCAGACAAAAGAACAGCGCAGGGTCCTGTGTCGTTCCTCCACAAAGACGGGGAGCGACATAATGGTGCCGTGACTCGGATGTGAAGCCTAGGCAGGGTTTAGTGTCGTTCCTCCATGAAGAGGGGGAGCGACAGGAAGTTATCAAATTGTATAAAGGAACCCCACTCAACAGAAGGTGGCAGAGTACATGCAAAGACAATATTGTACCAGAAGGCTGAAGTTCTACTTCTGGCTTTGCTAGATATAATTTTGCACAAATCTCTGAACATGATCCTTTCTCATTTCTAAATTAAGAGTTATAATTATTTTTCTGCTTTCCCTCAATGGTAATAGAAAATAAATGAAATAACACAGTTTTCAAGATAATTGCCAGATTGTACAACATCATAACTTCACAGGAATATCTGAAAAATGTCTATACAATGGTCCTGGAAAGTTTATTTGACATTTAAAGATTATCTAACACTTTGACACCTGTTTGCTAAGATATGAGAATTTCCTTCTGCTCCTTCATATCAAAGTTAGAGTTCTTTTTTCAGAGCTTAATTTTTTCACCAAATTAAATTCTTTTGGGGGAGTCGATTTGAGCTCTAGTAGGAATAATAATGAGGAAAAACAATAATGAAAATGCCCTTCAGGAAATAATGAATCATATTCCACTTGAGGCTGAGATTTTATTCTTGAGGATATTATATAACTTAAAATATTATTAACCCATCATGATCCAATGTGATTAAAAATTTTGTATCAAGCTGACAACTGTGATTTTCTACTGATAGCCTTGTCTTAATAGATTAGAGGTATTTAGTGATTGCTCTTGATTACTATTTTTTTTTTCAGGACCCTACTCTCTACAGTCCACATTTAAGACTTGTTTTTATTCTAGCTATATAACCCCCAGAAAGCTAACAAACCAACCAATTAGCCTAGAGAAAATCTCTAACAAAATAAAAAATAGGGAATCAGTGTTGTGGCACAGTGAATTAAGCCACAACTTACAATGCCAACATCCCCTATCAGAATGCCAGTTTGAGTTCTGGCTGCTCTGCTTCTGATATAGCTCCCTGCTAATGTGCTTGGGAGGTTGGAGATTTGATATATCTGCTCTGACTTATTCTGGATTATGAACACTGAGGAAGTGTTCTATCTGTAATTGAAAATAGAACCTCATGGCCCAACTGGTATAAAGCATGGAATCCAGTGCAAAAGAAGACATTTTTTTTCTTTTAGCTTAGTTGCCCCATTCCTATCTAGTTGTTTCTCTTTGAATAATTATGGTCCTACGAGGTAATTCTTATTCATTCCCCTACTGGTTTTCTTCAGGGTCTGAAGCTCATCTGGAAAAAAAAAAATGTCCTTTTAAGAAATGTCTCCAGCTTGTTTAGGGGTTCCCAACATGTGTCTATCAGACGTTAATATGTGGGCCTGGTACTGTGGAGTGGTGGGCAAAGCTGCCTCCTGCAGTGCCGGCATCTCATAGGGATGCGGTTCATGTCCAGGCTACTCCACTTCCATTCCAGTTCCCTGCTAATGTGCCTGAGAAAAGCAGGGGAAGATGATCCAAGTGCTTGGGCCCCTGCACCCACTTGATAGACCTGGAAAAAGCTTCTGGCTCCTGGCTTCAATCTGGCCCAGCCCTGGCAGTTGTGGCCATCGGGGGAGTGAACAAGCAAATGGAAGATTCCCCTCTTTGTTTCTTTCTTCCTCTAACTCTGACTTTTTAAATAAATAAATAAATCTTTAAAAAAAGATGTTAATATTTTTCCTTCTTGATGTGTTAGTACACATAAACTATATGCCTTTAAGGAATTTGAGGATTTTTGACTAACATGGAGAAGAGGAGTCAATCGTTTCATTCATTTATTTGTGCTCAAAGTAAAAGTTTACTTACTTTCATCACATCCTTCTTGAGGAGGGTTTTTACTTCAAAAATTGGTGATCGAACGTACATGTTGCATAATACAAAATGAATGATCTTTTTATGTTTGTGGCCTTAAGCATTGTGTGTAGGTTTCACTTAATTAAAGATTAGATTGTGAATGTTTATTCAACACACTAATCAGTATGATTCCTCAGACTTTGAGAATGAATTTCTTATGGACACTTGGAGTGTTAGAATCTCAGTAGCTCACAAGATTGTTTCCTGTTCAAACACACGAAGGTTACAATTACAAAAACACCCTGAAAAAAAAAAGACATTGCTTATGTGTGCAAGAAAGTGAGAATATTCAGCCTGAAACCAGGCATGTAGATCGAACAGACAGAAATTAGACACTGTACTAATCTGAAACTCGATGGAATCACAGATTTTAAAAAAATAGTTAATTCACAGATTGGGAAGGATTACAGAGTTTCTAGTGGAAATGAAGTCACAATTAAGATGGATTTACAGTTTGATGAATATAAATAATATCTTATATCCCCAAAGCAATGCCATTGGAGTACAAACATTAAGCTATATCCTAATTCTCAAGCTTGACTTGCTATTCAGTGTGGCTTAACTTGAAAAGGGTGAGTTAAGCTACAATTTATCTATGGCCTTTGCTAGGATAATGTATCTTGGAAAAACTGGAGCAAAATATATAAATCCCCAAATGATTCGGAAATCTCTGGCTATGGGACTAAACATTGAGCCATATTTGGGTTTATGTGGCTCCATGAAATTATATTCCTTATTGTGTTATTATTAACATTGAAATTGAGAGTCACTTACTTTCCCTGTTGCAAACCAGGTATTGGAGTTTGATGTGCTCTGACTGAAACAATTCAGTCTGTGAAATACTGGATTTCTCATTGATTTGATTTACAGTGATCAGTGAATAGCACCAGACCTAAAAGTATTGATCTTTTCATGAATACAGTGCTTTTGGGATTGCTTTTGTATTACTGCTGAATATCCATAACTTTGAATAGCTAACAGGTATTACTTTGTCGGTATTATGGAGTAAAATAATTTGGTCTGCAAAATATTAAATTCTTTTTTTAATAATTTTATTATTTGACAGATAGAGTTAGACAGTGAGAGAGAGAGATGTCTTCCTTCCGTTGGTTCACCCCCCAAATGGCCGCTACGGCTGGAGCTACGCAGATCCGAAGCCAGGAGCCAGGTGCTTCTTCCTGGTCTCCTACATGGGTGCAGGCGCCCAAGCACTTGGGCCATCCTCCACTGCCCTCCTGGGCCACAGCAGAGAGCTGGCCTGGAAGAGGAGCAACCAGGACTAGAACCCGGTGCCCATATGGAATGCCGGCACCGCAGGCGGAGGATTAACCAAGTGAGCCACGGCACTGGCCCCCAAACTATTAAATTCTAACTATATAGAATCACTAATAAAAGAAAATTGATAGCCCAAAATTGCACATTTTCAAATATGCAGCCTAGAGATGATAGTTGCATAATGTGAATGTTCTTCATGTTTCTAAACTGTACATTAAAAAATAGTTATAATGGGGGCCGGCGCTGTGGCTCAGTGGCTTAAGGCTGCAGCCTGCAGTGCAGGCATCCCATATGGGTGCTGGTTCAAGTCCCGGCTGCCCCACTTCTTATCCAGCTCCCTGCTTACGTGCCTCAGAAAGTAGTGGAGGATGGCCCAAGTGCCTGGGCCCTCCACCCACGTGGGAGACCCAGAGGAAATTCCTGGTTCCTGGCTTCAGCCTGGGCCATCCCTGGTCCTTGCGGCCATTTGGGGAGTGAACCAGTATATAGAAGATCTCTCTCTCTCTGTTTCTACCTCTCACATAAATAAATAAATAAATCCTTAAAAAATAGTTAAAATGGTAAATTTTATATTATGTATTATGTATTTTTACCACAATAAAAACATTTCTTTCCACTTTAATGTACATAAAAATGGGTCTTGGAAATAATGTTTGATTTTCTGATGCTTACTTAAGAAAGCAAAAAGAAATATAACTCCTTGGCACATTCAGGTTGGTATAATGATAGCTGAAAAATATATTGTATGAACATGTAGTAACATTTTCTAAGAGCAATAATAAGAGAAATTATAAAATAGAGAACACTGGGCACAGAAGTTTCAGGATAGTAAAAGAACTAAAATAAAGAAGAAAAGTGATGATAAAACTAATGAGAGTTGGAGGGCAGTTAATGCAGAATCCAAGAGTGATTCCATAGTCGTGTGCCAAGTAGATCTCCATGACAGTGAGACTGTTATTACAGTGGTTTCCCAGTGGAGAAGTAGCTTAACATGACAAAATAAGATTATACGTGCAGAAGGGGTCAAGTCACAAAATAGAAGGTGATCTATAAATACAAAATTGGTGACACATTGCAGTGAAGTTTTTGAAGATAAATGCTGTGTCACTTTTCAGGGGAAATAAAGGGAACCTCAAATTTTGAAAGGTATCTCCTATCCACTGGGTCAAGGGATGCCAACATCAGTCATATTTGACCATTTCTATTTTTATGAACTATTCTGTTCCCATTAACCATTCTGTCATTCCGAAACAAAATGCATGTGATATTTTTCCTTGTACTATTGTAACCATTTATGCAAAGTGAAAACATCCTTAATGGGAATTCACAGTGCATATATCAGAGTGTAGAGAAATCAATTAGACCATATAGCAGACAACTTAACACAATAACTGATACTGTACATTAATAGGAGGGCCATGGGAGGGAGGCAGGGATACTATATCCATTACCTGCAGTTTAATACACAGATTATGACCGAATATTATGGGTTACCCATGTGGAACAATGAAAATGAATAATCATAGCAGCTAATATCTGTCGAATGCCTACTGTGTGCTCAGTATTGTGCTACGCATAAGCTTTTTAAAAAATATTTATTTTGAAAGGCAGAGTTACAGAGAGGCAGAGGCAGAGAGGCAGAGAGAGAGAGAGAAAGAGGCCTTCCATCTGCTGGTTCACTTCCCAATTGGCTGCAATGGCTGGAGCTACGCTGATCTGAAGCTAGGAGCCTGGAGCTTCTTCTGGGTCTTCCACGCGGGTGCAGGGGCCCAATGACCTGGGCCATCTTCTACTACTTTCCCAGGCTATAGCAGAGAGCTGGATCGGAAGTGGAGCAGCCGGGATTCGAACCGGTGACCATATGGGATGCCGGCACTGCAGGCTTTACCCGCTACACCACAGTGCCAGCCCCAGCATAAGCTTTTAAAATTTCATGTAATCTTTACATTTTTCTAGGGAAGTAACTACTCCTGTTCTTATCCCCATTTCTCTCTCTCTCCCTCTCATCCCCTTGAAAGTGGCCTCTGGTACTGTTTTGCCTCACTTTAATGACATGATTTTCTTTTCTTTTCTTTTTTTTTTTTTTTTTGTCAGAGAGAAAGGAACAAAGTGAACACACATGTGATTTGCCTTAGTGCCTGGATCCATGAAAGGGTAGTTTCCCTTCAACTAGCAAGCACCTATTGGTTCTACCTGCTTGGATCTGACTCCAAGCACCATGGAAGAGAGATGAAACACACATTAAAGTACTTCATGTGACATGCATTCAACACTAGCTTTTCTCATTTATTTGCACATTAACCCTGTAAAATGGAGAAACTATAGCCATCTTCATTTTATAAATGAGCAAACCAGCACCTTGACAATCTGAATGACTTTGGGTCACAGAGCTAATGAGTTGGGATTCTATCCTCAGCTGCTCTGGTTCCACAGCCCCTGCTCTTTCTATAGCACCATGCAGCTCATTAAAGAGATAAATTAAGCTTTCTTGGAGGCCTCCCAAAATTGTTTGGGGATAGATGGCATAGAGCAACACTTGCTAGATGGTCAATCTGGCCAAGCTAGAAAGCAAAGTCTCTCCTGTGACCTGCTTGAACTGCCCACACTCAAAGAGGTGGCACCTAGCAGTTTGAAGATCACACCACAGTGGTTGTTGTTTTAGCCTTCTATAGAACTACAAACCCTGACTGTGACTCCATCTTCCCAAGGTTTATCTTGCTTGTGGGGCTTCTAAGGACTCAGTCGTGTTAACAAGTACCAGCATCTGGACCATGAGTCTTCCATGATTCCTGTCCCCATCTCCATGTCCAAAGTACATAGGGTAGGATCCATTGTCATGTGTTCTCACAGAACACTCTTCTTTAGAATACTTATCTTAGTTTGTAATTACATACCCTTTAAAGTGATTGTTTATTAATATCCATCACTTGCATGTAAGTTGCATGAAGACAGGGTCAGTATCTGTCTTCCGTATTAAAAGCACTGAGAATAGTGCTGAAAAAGCATTTGTGTGGGACTGGTGTTGTGGTGCAGTAGGTTAAGCTGCCACCTGCAACACCAGCATCCCATATGGGCACTAATTCGAGTCCTAGATACTCCACTCTGATCCAGCTCCCCACTAATGCACCTGAGAAAGCAGTGAAAGATGGCCCAAGTTCCTGGGCCCCTGCACCCAAATAAGTGACCTGAAAGAAGCTCCTAGCTCCTGGCTTTAGTCTAGCCCAGGCCCAGCCATTGTAGGCATTTGGGGAGTGAATCAGTGGATGGAAGATTCTCTCTCTCTCTCTTTCTCTCTCATTCTCTCGCTGTAACTCTGCCTCTCAAATAAATAAATAATTCTTTTTAAAAAAATTTGTTGAATGAATGTTTTCTCATAAAAAAATCACATGGCTATGTACCATAATGAAGACATACAGAGGCAGTCTGTGTCTTGAATGAATGGGTCGAATTATTCTAAGGCCTTTTCAGCCATTGGTTAGAGGTCTAATCGGTACAAAGTTGCTGCTTCTTGATCTGCTGCTCTGAATTCAGCAGGCCTGAAGCTCCTCGGACAGCAAAGGTGAGCTCAGCTTACCTCTTTCTGGTGGTATTTGATGGCCACCTTCAGCTTAGCCAGATCATGGTACTTCTGAGGATCAAGCTCTTCACTGTGGTCATCTCTGTGGTTGAGGATGATCTCCAGTTCCCGGGAGCTCCGGGCTTGGTCCAGCAGGTCTTTGGCAAACAGCTTGCACTGCTGGGAGAGTTCCTCATACTCAGCCTTGAACTCATTCTCCACTTTACTGAGCTCCTTGAGCTCCCAGCCCAGGCGGAAGGCAGTTAGGATGGGGTCCTCGCTTGATAAGGCAATGAGTGAGGGGCTTGCGAGAGCCTTGTAGATATTCAGTCGGGAGCGAGAATGGCGCAGACTGTCTACTTCAGAACTGGATACACACTCCACACAGTTGCAGCGTATCTGGTGGGGCCGTGGGATTGTGACTCGTTTCTGGACAAGCAATTTGATGATTTCATAGTTGTTGGTGTGGGCAGCCAGCATAATAGGAGTGATGTCTGGTGTGAACTCAGAGAACTGGGTATCCATCATCAGAGTGGGCACCTAAATACAAGAAATGAGAAGCATAGAAGGGCAGGATTAAAGGTTGGAGACAGAAGGAGCATAGAACCCACCAAATATTTGCAATTCAGGAATTCTTTTGTCACTCCTCCTCACCATTAAGGTTAAGGTGTGCGACATACTTACTATGTGCCAGGCACTGTTCTAAGCACTTTGTATATATTTACTCATTTAATCTCTACCACAAACTTGTGAGGTAAATACTCTCCCCATATAAAGAAGCAGAGACACAGAGAGGTTAAAGAGTATGCCTATAGTGACACAGTTTTTAATAGCAGAACCATGATTCAACCTCAAGCACTGTTGTTCTAGAGCCTGGCTGTTAAATTCTGAAAGTATAACATGCCTAATTCTGTCTGAGTCACAATAGGGGATGAGAAGAAATAAAGGACATTGTTCTTGACCTTCTGGAACTTAGTTGGTTAGATCAGCCATATGTGCAATTGTTAACAGTATAAAGTAATATGTTCAGTTTCAAATGAGCCACAGAGATCATAGGAATATTTGTTTGAAAGGCAAATGACAACCTTTAATCTTAAAGATTGTATCACTAAATCAAGTTTTGGAGGCTGAAGGAAGGACTCCGTCAATTCCTTACAATGTTTCTGAATGTCTATCAGGCTCCAGGGAACCAAAGACCAAGGCCAGACAGGGTTCATTTAACTTCATGGAGGTCCTAGGAAGGTAAAGACAATTCTTATTGTCAGGAAGAAGAGTTCTGTAAATGAGGACTTCTAGGCTTGCAGCACAGTTAATAGTTGGAAAAGGACCTTTGCTAAAACTGCTAAGCACATCAACAACCTGGTCAGGCGCTAACACCAGAATTCCTGCATCACCATGACTTAATGTTTGGTGTAAATAGCAGTTATAGGTAAAAGGTGTAGAGTTCTTGGGGTACTCAGGAGAAGTTCTGGGGGACTGCATGTAAACGACCTGATCAATGAATAAAAAAATATTTCAACTTTAAAATATATCTTTGGGACTCAGTTCTCAAAGTTGAGTAGGGAAACTGAGGTAGTTCAGTAGACTCACAGATAAGGATGTTTTCTCCTAAAGAACTAAGTTTAGTGGTAAGCCAATGATGTACATAACTACAACACAGTCTTGATGAATAAAGAGTGGAAACATGAATATGGTATCGAAAAGAGCATGAAAGAAGTAGTTTTTTTGGGTGTGTGTGTGTTGAAGTTCACTGAAAGGTCCATCTGCCAAAAACATACAGATTTGCCCCCAAACCTGCCATAGTGCAGTGCAATAGTGACAAGGAGTTATTCATTTGGGATATGTTCTATTTCCCAAAAACCTACATACAATTGGGCATTACTTGGAAAAGACTGACTTTTTAACACCTATTATTCTGTTAGCATGGATCCATTTGTTCTACTACACTAGACATGTAATTGTGGTAGGATGTAGAGCTAGAGAATGTGGAGGACTGGCATAGTCAAAGGAGTCTTTATGAAGAGATAGAGCTGAGTATTCAAAGTGCAGATAGTGTTTCAGAAGACTGGGAAATATTGATCCTGGTACACTTACAGAAGAAGGAAAAAAATAGTTCCAAAACATGAATAATTAAGAATCTCACCAAAGAAACAACTATTGTTTTAATCAATAATTTATTTTACTCTCAAAACCTCTTTTAAAAAAAAAAAAAAAGCCCCAACAACCCACAGTTACTGGCAAACTGACAAAAGGATGAGCTACTGTTTTTCATCATCTGCCTCCCTCCCACCTTGCAGGAGGGATTCCCAAACAGGAAAGTGGCCAGAAAACAGAGTGAGAGAAAGGGGGAGGAGGCAGACTTTGTAAGAAACCCGTTTCCTTCACTTAGTGGGTGCTTCAGCTGCTAAAGAGCTGAAAGCTGGGTGCACATTGATCATCAATTGCTAGGCTGGAGCAGCGAGCAAACATTGTTAAACATTTAGAAGGAGCAGCTCCAAATAAGACAGCAGGAAGTGAGCAACTTGGCTCATAAAGTAAATTGGACATAGGAAAGAATAATCTCAGAAATTAACATAAGCCTGCCGGCTAGGGAAGAAGTAGGTCTGAGTGGGCCTGGAAATGAACATGAACACAACCGTCATGAAGCCTAGAGTTGGGAGAGATGGTAAGTGAGCAATTTATGACAGTCTGCCTGGAGAAGAGAAAAGCTCAGATATGCGAAATCTGGGCAGAGGCATTCCTCAATCTCTGTCACCATCTAAAGGTGTTGAAGTAAGAGGGGACAGAGGGGATAACCTGCAGCACATTTCCTGGATTATATTGGTGGTACTGTGTACTTCCTACCAGGCCGTTCTTCCGGTTCTCTCCCCACCCCCTTCCCTTGTTCTTTCTACTTTTCTTTTTTTTCCAACAAGGAACTTTCTCATTTGCCATTTGGCTTTTTGGGTATGTGACACCAGAAAGGAAATCTTTTAAAAAGAAAACTGGGCTGCAGTGACCAACCACATCCTCCCATTCAGACTGCCTTTTGTCTTCCAGTCATTGTCCCTCAAAGGTTGCCACAGTTCACGTCATCCATTGCTTTGTGTGTATTCTTGTGGGATACACTGATTTCAACCCATTTCTCAGCCAGTCAAAGGCCGTTGCCTGATATCTATAGTAGCTCCCCCTCCTAACTTTGAGTCCATCCTTTGCTGCCCACCCAAACAGGATAAAATTGTATTTGAGCTAATAAGAAGATAATTTTTTAACTTTTATTTAATAAATATAAATTTCCAAAGTACAGCTTTTGGATTACAGTGGCTTTTTCTCCCCCATAACTTCCCTCCCACCTGCAACCCTCCCATCTTCCACTTCCTCTCCCATCAATAAGAGGATAATTTTAAGGCCACATACATGAGTCCCCTCAAGAAGTTCAAGCAGGCTCTGAAAATGAAATTAAAAGATAAGCTTATTTTAATGCAAAGCGTTTTGAAATCTATGCCTTTTTACCATAATATGCACTTTCTAAAGATCACTCATATTGTGAGTACTAGGTTACATCTGAGATAATCACTGTTTTGTTCCCTAATTATCTCACATATGTAGTTCTTGCTTCCTCCATAAGGTTGTGAGCTCTTTGAAGGAACAGCTGTCTAGTCTGCTTGCTTCCCTGTGGCATGGAACATGGTGCTGGACACAGAGCAGGCACCCAGAAACAAGACAGTATATTTATTCTCAAATTGAGAAATTGACTCTTGTTCACAAATCAGACTCCCAGATTTTGGGCCAACATAAGCTAGTTTCCTTGGGCCTTGCCTTTCCGTGTCCAGTGGAGAAAGTAGACAGCTCCCAGCTCTAAGGTGGGCTAGCAGGCTACCTGTACAGGGAAATCTTTGAGGTCTTAAACACTTGGGACAGTTCCTGCCTGTAATTTTCTCAATTTTGTTGCTTCAAAATGGAGTTTATCCTCCTGATCCTTCTTTTTCTCCCTTCATCATTCTGCTGTGTTTCCCTTTTTGGGCTGTGCATGGATCATGTGCTACTAACAGGACAGTCATGATAAAGAACAAGCCCTATAGTGAAGGTCAGAGGTTCTTGATAATAATCTACATTTTATGATATGGTCTGCACCAGGGGGCAAAAAAGTACCCTAAATGAGGGAAATGTACGTATAATTTGGGTGGATGGATGGGTAAGAACAGGTGAACTGTAGAGCCCCTTTCAAAGGCAATGGCAGCTTCTTAAATCCTGCAAATTTGTAAGCACAAATGAGGGCCAGGTCCTGTAAATTTTTCAAGAGAAGTCATACATATGTATTGGGGATATAATTTCTTAGTTTTAAGTGTTGACTCAAAAATTTTTAGACAGTTTGCAGGCAAACGAAATATACATGGAACAAACTTGGCTTGAGTTTGTGACTTTTGTACTCAGACATAAGTTGTAAGACTAAGGAGGGATGGGAGATGAAGCTGGACATTCAAGCAGGCTCTGAATGATAAAAGGTCTCATATACTATGTTAAGGAATTTCGATATTATCTGTTGACCAGGAGGAGCCGTTGAAGAATTTCATCAGGAGAATGCAATAGTTGAATTAAATATTTTTAAGATTTATTTATGTATTTGAAAGTCAGAGTTACAGAAAGAGGGACACACACACACACACACACACACACTCAGAGAGAGAGAGAGAGAGAGAGAGAGAGAGAGAATCTTCCATCCACTGGTTTACTCCCCAAGTGGTCAGAAAGGCCAGGGCTGAGCCAGGCCAAAGCCGGGAGCCAGAAGCTTCATCCGGGTCTCCCATGTGGTTGATGGGGGCCAAGTACTTGGGCCATTCTCTGTTGCTTTCTCCAGGCCATTAGCAGAGAGCTGAATCTGAAGTGGAGCAGCCAGGACATGAACTGGCACCTGTATGGGATGTTGGCATCACAGACAGCAGCTTTACCTGCTATGCCACAATGCTAGCCCCAAATTAAATGTTTTACAATGATTAATTTGACTAAAGTGTTGGAAATGGCCATGGTAAATGGGCTGGTAAGTGCTTAACAATCAGCTCTCCATGGGGTAAGAAAGATTCTGATTTGTTTGCTGATTTCTCTGGTATAAATACTGCCACATTGGCCAATTTCAAGCCATTAATTTGACATCATAGGACACGGAATTGGGAAGAAAAGGAGACAACTGGCTTTCGTGAGCTGCTGTAAGCCAGTTCCAGCACACCATTGGATGAGTTTCAGAATATGGTAAGCCTGGTTATCAGATATCATTAGTGCAAGTAAAGTGATGTCGATGATTTTACACAGTGTTTCTATGGATAGTAAAGAACATTTTTAAGAAATTCATTGCACATGTCAAGTAAGAGAAGAAATCAAAGATGTCGGGTTTTAGATTGCATGCCTGGTTGAATGGTGGTGTTAACAACTCAATGAATACAGGTGGAAGAGTGGGTTTAGAGTTTTAAAAAATTTGCTTTGGCACATGTTGAGTTTGAAGTCCCTATTGGAATAGCAGCAGAAAACTGTAACTTCAGTATGAACTTTTTTTTAAAGATTTATTTATTTGAAAGAGCGACAGAGAGAAGGGAGAGACAGATGTCTATTATTGGCTGGTTCACTCCCAAAATGCCCACAACAACCAGGACTGGGTCAGACTAAAGCCAGGAGCCAGAAACTCTCTCTATGGTTTTCCACATGAGTGTCAGGAGTCCAAGCACTTGGGCCATATTCTTCTGCCTTGCCAGGTGCATTCGTAGGGAGCTGGACTGAAAGAACCAGCACTCTGATATGGGATGCCAGTGTTGTAAGATGTAGCTTAACTTGCTGTACCACAATGCTGGCCCCTCCAGCGTGAATTTTGAATCAGAGGTCAAGGGCCAAAAATATAGATCTGAGAGTCTTTAGCCAATAATAGTGCAACAGTTCTCCTCCCTTATCTGTGATTTTACTTTCCAAGGTTTTAGTTATCCCTGGTCATCTGTGGTCTGAAAATATTAAATGAAAAGTTCCAGAAATAAACAATTCTAAGTTTTAAATAACTTTTTTACAGTATATTGTTAGACTTAATTTATTAGGTATTATTATCTTACCATTCATAATTTATAAACATTATCATAGGAATGAATGCATAGGGGACAACATACCATCTAGAGTTGAGTGTTATCCATGGTGTCAGGTATTACTAGGAGTCTTGGAAGCTATCCTTCACAGGTAAGGGTGGGACTACTGTAGTTGAAACCAAGAGATTGGGTGGAATATGCCTCTGCTAGCTCCAGCTCTCGCACATCTGGGCCCACTGAGCTACCTCAGCTACTGTGTCCTGCCCCAAGTTTCCAGAGCAACCCAGGCTTGAAGCAGGAAGAACTGACGTGGTGGATCTCAGCCTCCTTCATTCTAAATTCCAGTTGCTGGGGCTTTGCATAGGGGCACTCTTCTTGTTCTTAGTTTCTGAATTGCAGCTTTGTCCCCATGTGTGCCCCAGTTTGTGAAACAAAACTTCTTGTTGAATCCCTAGTCTGAGTTACTGGCCTAATAGCCCAGGCCTTTCTTATGAAACATGGCTATGAAGGAAAGGAGAGGAAGCTGCAGCTGGAGTATGTTGATTAAATAAGAAGGAGGCACCAGAGAGGAGGGGAGAGGCTACAGATAAGGGCAAGAAAGGGCTTGGGGTGGATGGAGGTGCCTGAGAAGGGGGATGGGTAAGGCCCAGAGCAAAGTTGGTTATGGCAGAGGATTGACCTTACCTTAGTCTATAAGAAGGACACCTTATCCTCAGAAACTGGAGGAGAAAGGTAAGCTGAGTGGAGCTGTATGAAAGTTTGCTGTTGCATACAGCAGGGCGTTAAGTAATTGCCATCTAAAACTCCTGTTTTCTTATTGAAATCGGAGGTGAGATCAAATGCTATGGGTGAGGGAGGTAGATGTTGATGGATGGTTGATGAGAATTGAATAGAGAGAAGACTTGCTAAAGAGAAATATAGAGGAAACTGACCAAGTAAAAGAGTAGCCTGCTAGGGCTGAAGTCTCAGGTCAATTAGAGACTGTAAATCTGTAATGGCAGTGATAGGTGGAAGTGTGCCGCATTTCCCCCCCTCTAACAGCTTTGACAGTCCTGGTGCAGGGATTAAGGACTCGGGTTGCTGGATGGACCCAGGGTTGAGGTTTTACTAAGAGTGAGAGGAAGCTCAGGGTGAAAGAGTTCAAAGTGACCAAGCATGAGTCCGAAATGGGGTAGGTAAGGGTTAAAATTCTGGAGAGAAATGAACACAAGGTCTCTCTTCAGTCAATGGGCAGACACAGAGGAAGCGAAATGAGAGGATGGTGGATCTGGTGCCCACAGGTGGAGCAGTACTGAATGATGACCAGCTCTGGGTTGGCCATGAGACAGCTGAAGTGGAGTGGATGTGAAGGTGGACAGACCAAGAGCTCACAGGCCAGGATGCTGGTTGTGTTTTCTGTGTGGAAACTGAAGTCACTCAGGACGATGGCAGGTCTTGGGCTGGAGAGGACAACTGTGATCTAAGGGCCAAGATATTCAGTGCATTTTGGATAGTGACTAAGTTCAGTACATGGCCAGGAGACGGAGAGAAAAGAAATTATGGCCACAGGTTCTGAGGTGGTCTCCCACTGTCAATTTAGGTATATCTCTTTTGGATTTGTTATTTACTAGCATTTTTGTACCTTGATTCCCTTTCCTATAGAACGGGGAAAATAGCAGCAGTTGGGCAAACTTATGAGGATTCAGTGAGATTGTGTATTATCTACACAGGACTTTGTGTATCGTTCTAATGATTACTGTGTTATAAGAATCTCCCAATCAAAAGCATTAGCACAACAGTGATTTTCTGTTCACCATATCTTGGAAAAAACTGTGATGTATAAGAAGCATTAACAAGAACCTCTTTTTCTAGTTCTCTTTCGTATACTTGTTAATATTCCCCCTATCTTGATACAAGTTAACCCAGGGCTCATTCACTCTCCTGTTTGTGAACTCAGTACTGTCATGCAAGCCCCCTGTGTGGGCTTAACCAGTATTACCTTGTATGATCTGTTCTTATATTTTAGACTATTTCTGTACAGATTTGGTTCACTAAATTTTGTCAGTTTCTCATTCGGGTCTCTGGATTTTTGGATCCTTCTAGGTGACTGGCCAGCCACACTCTGAAAAAAATTAATCTGTATCAAGTTGTTAATTATTGATAACCATATCTGGAGCTACCGCTGGCAGGTTTTTTTGTTTGTTTGTTTGTTTGTTTTTTTGCATTTGAACTGGCTGTTCTTGGCCAGAAGGTGAGAATTCCAACAAGAAGTATGTTGGTGGGGACTGAAATTTTCTGAAGGTCTTTCTTGGCTTCATAGTTCATTGCACAGCTTGTTTCCTATTCCGCTTTCAGATAATGGAGATTCTACTACTAGTGGTAGCTCTGGACATGAACTTTATCCTAGTAGCTATCAAGAAAAACTGTGAAAGATTTCAGATTGTGCAAAAGATAAGACTGAGATCCTGTCTAGTACATTCTCAGGACTATCCCTGCCTTTGATTGTCTTTGAATTACTTTATAACTCTGTAAATTATAATGCAAATATTCTTATTAATAAGTTGCATAATATCAGATTGATTAGAGACTACTTTCCATCCATTTATAAATTTATTCTGGTAGTCCTGATGGCTTATATCAGGCGAGGACAATTTTTTTTTTTTTTTGTAAAAGGGCAGAAGTATTTTAGGCTTTGTGAACCATATAACTGGCATAGTAGTGTGAAAACAGCCATAGGTAATTAAGTAAACGAATGGATGTGGTTATGCTCCAAAAAAATTTATTTACAAAAACAGGTGATAGGCTTGATTTGCTATGGAAGTCATAGTTTGCAGACCTGTGGCCCACTGGCTCCCTAATTAATAGGTTAAATCTTTGACAGCATTCACTTTAAATTTGTATGAGGATTCTAATAGAACCTTTTTATTTATTTTTGTATTTAAAAGGAAGATTTATTTAGTTAGAGACCTCCAGCCAGAGTGGTCTGGAGGGAGGCTCCAAGAGATGATTTAACCTTTTTTTTTTTTTTTTTTTTGGACAGGCAGAGTTGGTGAGAGAGAGAGACAGAGAGAAAGGTCTTCCTTCCATCGGTTCACTCCCCAAATGGCCACTACGACCGGCGCTGTGTTGATCCGAAGCCAGGAGCCAGGTGCTTCCTCCTGGTCTCCCATGTGGGTGCAGGGCCCAAGGACTTGGGCCATCCTCCACTGCCTTCCCGGGCCACAGCCAAGAGCTGGACTGGAAGAGGAGTAACCGGGACAGAATCCGGCGCCCCAACCTGGACTAGAACCAGGGGTGCCAGCCCCGCAGGCGGAGGATTAGCCAAGTGAGCCGCAGCGCTGGCCAGATTTAACCTTTTTTAACAAAATGATCCTTTAACAGCTATTTTGTGTTCACACTGGGATCAGGTGAAAAATTCAATCTTATTCTTTCTTACCAAGTTTTCCCTTCTCTTTGAACTCCAAAATGACACTGACTAATCTTGGGCTTCCTGTTAAAATCATGTTTTTTAGAAGGAAAAGAGGAGGGGGGGTGAGGCAGAGAGAGAGAGAGAGAGAAGAAAATAAGCAGGCTAAAAAATTAGATTTGGTTGGTTCATATCTATAATTGTATGCCTAAAAAAAATCTGATGCATCAACCAGAGTTATAAAATTTGCAATGATGTAGACTAAGAACATGGCCACAAAAGAAATTACTTTGTCTACGTCCCTCTCCATTCCCAGGTGCTTTGCATTTTGGCTCCGCTCTAAAGAGGTTTTTTTTTTTTTTTTTTTTTTTTTTTTTTTTTTTTTTTTTACAGGCAGAGTTAGTGAGAGAGAGAGCCTCCACTGTACTCCTGGGCCACAGCAGAGAGCTGGACTGGAAGAGGGGCAACCAGGACAGAATCCGGTGCCCTGACCGGGACTAGAACCCGGGGTCAGCGCCGCAGGCAGAGGATTAGCCTATTGAGCCACGGCGCCGGCCAAGAGTTTGTTTCTGGATTTGCCCTAGGACTGCTTGTTGAAAAACTAGCATTATATTCGAAAATCCTTCAGGATTAATGATCACAGCACAGAGAGTTCATCACATAAAACACTTGCAGTGCAGCTAAACAGAATGAACTAAAGTTAGCTTCTTCATATTGTCACCTAATTCTCATTGCCAGAGAGCACTATAGGGAAATAGATGATGTTCCACTCTCCCAACTCTGGAATGGCTAAAGCATTTATAAGGTTATTGTTCACAAGGAGCTCAAGTGATTCATTCATTTCCACTAGCCTCATCACTGGACACAATCTGTTAATTGGAACTTTTTGTGAACCCTATTGTTACCAAACTTAGGTAGGCACCCATGGTGGAGTTCATCACAGGCTTCTGAAATTCAACATCCTCATTTGTAATTAATAAGCAGACCTTTATCAGGAACCTTCTCCTGCATACCCACAATGCCACCTGTTCACAGACTCAACCCCTCTTACTGGCAGCTGGCCTGATAATATCATGTTGGAAATGAATGTCCTGTCCTGTGCTTGGATTTGGTGAAATTACAATCCTTTGTTCACCATCTGCTGGGTCCTTCCCACCCCAACATGCCAGATAAAACCAATGCTCCATCTTTCTCGGCAGTCCATAGGAACTATGGGAAATGGAATTTCATTTTCTGTATTACTCAAAAATGAATAACACTGGCACCTGATTACATCGTATTACCGATGTCCCACTCTGCCTGCCTATGAGATTAGTTAGCTAATTGGCCTTGGATGGGAAAGAATAGTTTTCCAGACTCTGTTATAAGCAGAATCATCCAAATTAGGATCTGCTGGTCATCTCAGCTGATTTTTCAGGTCAAGGTAAATATAATTTAAACTGGAATACTACAATAAATAAAACTTTAGGATGATGTCATAGAACCCACTTGTTGTTTAAAAATTAATGTTGAAATGTAGAAAAATCAACAATATATACCCCAATGGTCAGCCTATGTAGCAAGGATAAAGGTAATACTAATGGTTTTTGGTTATTGAGCACTTTGCATATACTAGCCACAATGCCAGTGTTTCATTGAGTACTCACTATGTAGCTGTATATTATTGGCATAATGATTCTCCCCATTTTATACTGAGAAAATGCAGAGAAACTAATTGCTTGCCCAAGATCACATGGCTAGGAAGTAAAGGGCCTGATCTTGAATCCAGGCAGTTTGGCCCCACAGCCTGTATTCTTAACCACAGTACTCCTCCACCCTAACCAGCAAAAGAGCAACAATTTGATTTATTACATGAATTAAAAAACATCAATATCACTGCATATGCAGACATATCTTAAGTATTTGTTATAGGCTTTGTTAGATATTAATTAACCTTATCAACTAGTATTCTACCTTAAACAGACATAAACGTTATATAGCATTGTTCAAGTTTTGACAGCCCATCTTGATTTCTCGTCAGATGAGGGCTCTTAATTTTTCCAATGGTAGGAACTACGTTTATGTGGAAAAAAAAATACAGGCTAAGGGAGTTTATAATTTTAGGTCTCTAGTTGGAGGAAACCTAGAAAGCCATTTTCTCTAAATATAGAGTGTTTTAAAGGGTCAAATTAGCCATTCCATATATTTTTCCCTGTAAGATATGGGTTATAATGAGTGATGGAAGTCATGATTCCAAAACTAAGGTGCGTCCTGGAATGGTTTTTAGAAATGTAGGAAGAGGGCGGTGCTGTGACGCAGTGGGTTAATGCCCTGGCCTGGGGTACCAGCATCCCATATGTGCTCCAGTTTGAGTCCTGGCTGCTTCACTTCTGATCCAGCTCTCTGCTATGGCCTGGGAGGGCGGTGGAGGATGGCACAAGTTCTTGGGCCCCTGCACCCATGTGGGAGGCTCAGAGAAGCTCCTGGCTTCTAGCTTCATATCGGCGCAGTTCCGGCCATTGCGGCGATCTGGGGAGGGAACCATCGGGTGGAAGACCTGTGTGTGTGTGTGTGTGTGTGTGTGTGTGTAACTCTGACTTTAAAATCAATCAATCAATCAATCTTTAAAAAAAGAAATGAAGGAAAAGATTTAAGATGCCAGATAGGAAGGGAATATACTGTAAGTGACCTTCGGGGAACGAGTGCCCTGTGAAAGGATTTTGTATAGAGTTAAGATACAACATTTTCCAGAAGATTGAGAAAATGATATGATGAGTTAAAAAAAAATCAGTGAATCAGAAGATGTGCATTGTTACAGAGATGGGAAAATATTGGGACTGAATGTTTGACCAGTGTGTGTCTAACACTGCTCAGAGGGATGAATCTCTAACCTGCCCATCTGAGTTAATTTCACAGATAGCCCAATGGTGGGCTCATACAAATAGCTTTTTTGGAAAGTCATAGTTCTTAGTTCATATTTTAGTAGGTCATATGACTTTGAAATTAAATTTTCTTTCAGGTTGCTTTTACTGGAAAGAGGATAGTGGCAAGCAGATTTAGAATTTTCCATCTCCCTGCTCATTGCATGATTAGTGTGAGTTTGGATAGCGTGATAAAGGTTTGTGGACAGGACTGAGAACCTACATGCAGACACAGGACCATGGAAGGGCCAGGATAAGAAGATTGCCATCAACCATGTGACAAGTTTTTTTTTTTACATTTTTTTAATCTTTTATTTAATGAATATAAATTTCCAAAGTACGACTTATGGATTACAATGGCTTCCCCCCCATACCGTCCCTCCCACCCACAACCCTCCCCTTTCCCACTCCCTCTCCCCTTCCATTCACATCAAGATTCATTTTCGATTATCTTAATATACAGAAGATCAGCTTAGTATACATTAAGTAAGGATTTCAACAGTTTGCTCCCACACAGAAACATAAAGTGAGAAATAATAGATGATTTTTTTTAAATGATGATGAAATCAGATCAGACCTATTGTCATGTTTAATCCCAGTGAGAGTCAAGTTGGGAATTGTGGGAATTGATAATTTCTTTTTTTTTTTTTTTACAGAAGATCAGTTTAGTATACATTAAGTAAAGATTTCAACCGTTTGCACCCCCATAGAAACACAAAGTGAAATATACTGTTTGAGTACTCATTATAGCATTAAGCCTCAATGTACAGCACATTAAGGGCAGAGATCCTACATGAGGAGTAAGTGCACCGTGACTCCTGTTGTTGACTTTACAAATTGACACTCCTGTCTATGGCATCAGTAATCTCCCTATGAACCAGTCATGAGTTTCCAAGGCTATGGAAGCCCCTTGAGTTCTCCGACTCTTATCTTGTTTAGACAAGGTCATAGTCAAAGTGGAGGTTCTCTCCTCCCTTCAGAGAAAGGTACCTCCTTCTTTGAAGACCTGTTCTTTCCACTGGGATCTCACTCACAGAGATCTTTTTGCCAGAGTGTCTTGGCTTTCCATGCCTGAAATACTCTCATGGGTTTTCAGCCAGATCCGAGTGCCTTTAGGGCTGATTCTGAGGCCAGAGTGCTATTTAGGACATCCCCCATTCTATGAGTCTGCTGAGTATCTCTATGTGACAAGTTTTAAAACAAACAGCTATTTATAATTTTGTAATTTTTCTAGGAGGTGCTGATCTTGATAGAAACACATCTGACAACAAAATGAAATTAGAATGAACAAAAACAGGGACCTTCATGCAAGAAGCAGTGTCAAGAACCTCTATTTTGTTTTAAATAGTTTATAATCATGCAACTGAACAATGGCAGATATCACCAGGAGTCCCAGTTTAGGCCTAGAAGAGTGTATGTGATAAAAATGAGCTCAGTTTGTTCTCTCAGTGTAAAAGGAAAGTTACGAAAGCATAGTTCTCACCATTTCTCTCAAAAGAGGTGTATCATAAGCCCAAATAAATGAAAGGCCTAAAGTAGCTTTGTGGTAGACTACATGCCTTTTGTTAAAGGCAAAAAGGAAACCAGTCAAGAAATTTAGAAGGAACATTCACGTTGAATAATGTAAAGAGCACCTTTGCCCATCATGATTTTCATTTCATGCTGCATATACATTACACGCAAAATGATGTTTTTATAAAAGCTTGCTTAATTCATAAGTAGGCATTTTACTGAAGGGTTATATGATATAATGGGAGGAAAAGGCCTACAGGGGACAATTTGCCCTATTTATCAAGCAATTATTGGGTCCTCCATTCCTGCTTCTGTCAGTTATCCACACCTGAGGTAAGCTAGGCAGCTAGTACTAGTCTCCAAAGGTAGACCATCACTGCCCTCCTGTTGGCAGCTACTTTCTTTTCTTTCTTTTTTTTTCTTTTTTTTTTTTTTACTTATTTGACAGGTAGAGTTACAGACAGTGAAAGAGAGAGACAGAGAGAAAAGTCTTCCTTCCGTTGGTTCACTCCCCAAATGGCCGCTACGGCCAGCGCTGAGCCGATCTGAAACCAGGAGCCAGGTGCTTCTTCCTGGTCTCCCGTGTGGGTGCAGGGGCCCACTGCCTTCCCAGGCCATAGCGGAGAGCTGGTGTGGAAGAGGAGCAACCAGGACTAGAACCCGGTGCCCATATGATATGGGATGCCGGCGCCACAGGCTGAGGATTAACCAAGTGAGCCACGGCGCCGGTTCCGGCAGCTACTTTCAATGTAGGTATAGTTCCTGAGGGCAGCGGAACTTAATTCCTCTCTATGTGCCTATCCTTGACTTTTTCAGCAAACGAAACATCATAGGGTTACCAACTATCTTTTAAATCTCCAGGTAATAGTAAAACATCTAAATTTTCTATTTCTAGCCCTGCTGCTTGCTGTCACATACAGGCATTTGGCATGTAGTTAAAAAAAAGGGGCAGTGGGAAGTAGATATAGGATAGTTCAGAGTTTCTCCAAGCTCTGAGTTAGGAGAAGAAAAGTGAGTTTATGGTGTGAATTATACAGTTTTGTTTTCTGTAATGAACATAGTAGCTTCTCAACTTTTTCCCTGAAGACAACACAGGAGAAAATGTCCCTAAATTGCAGCAAGAGACCTAAAAATATTAAATCTAGTCTGACCAACTTTCTTTGCCCCATGGACCTTTCAGCTCAGATTTCTGTCTCTAAGGCACAAAAGGGGGTGTTAGGGGAGAACAGAAATTCCTTCCATACTATGAAGTTCAAAGAAGCATGGCTCTAACATTCTGTAAATATTCCTGTAAAGAGCTTCTAATAATTTGAGAAGCAGCGAATATATCTAATACCAATACAGTCTGAGAATGCCCCCCCCCCTGCATCATCCTTTGGCTGGTAATGAGGATGAGTCAGTTTTTTTTTAATTCATTTATTTCTTTGAAAGGCAGAGTGAGTTAGCAACTGAGTGTGAGAGAGATCTTCCA
Source organism: Oryctolagus cuniculus (assembly GCF_964237555.1). NCBI lineage: Eukaryota > Metazoa > Chordata > Mammalia > Lagomorpha > Leporidae > Oryctolagus > Oryctolagus cuniculus. Next base: position 81,560,384 of record NC_091453.1, on the reverse strand, counting down.
TCTTCTGGTTCACTCCCCAAATGGCTGCAACAGTCAGGTATGGGCTAGACCAGATCCAGGAGCCAGGAACCCCATCCTGGTTTCCTAAGTAGGTGGCCATGACCTAAGTAGCTGGGCCATCATTCAGTGCCTTCCCAGGCCCATTATCAGGAAGCTGTTAGGGAAGCAGAGCAGCTGGTGCTCGAACCAGCACCGCTGTATGTGATGCTGGTGTTGAAAGCAGTGATCTAAGCTGCTGTAATACAATGCCCAGCCCCAGGACAAGAGTAAATCACAGTGTGTCATTCATGTGAAAACTCAGTTATTTTCATTGGTTGCTGGAGGCACTTAGAAGCAAGACTGTATTCTGGATCTTCTGCTTGAACTCCCCATCTGGGATTTCTAAGAGCCCCTTACCCTGCATTAGGATTTGATTAGGGTAAAGCTGCCCTTGAGAAAAGAAGCCAGAGCCTGAACAATGCCAAGAAGCTTAAACTCACCTAGAACAGACATCTCAGTGGGACTAATTTCAAGAATATTTCTTCCTTCTTTAGCAGAGCAACAAGATTCAGAAGTCTCTGCTAGCTGGCCATGACAGCATATATCATGATGAGCAATTGAGTTTTCAGCACACAATGGCCAGGATTAAATTATTGGGTCACTAATATGATAGCAATCAGGTATAAATATGTAATTTTTGGTTGATAGGAAAAGCAACTTAAGTCACTTTGTGGTTGAACCTACGCCTATCATGTTGACATCAATCAATTGCAAGCAAGTTCTATCCAAATACAGCCTTTGAAAAGCAAAGGTTTTCTAATATCTTACAATGTACTGTCTGTACTCATATATTTCCCCTCTATCACATTTTGTTAGGAAAGACTCAAGAAAAATATCCCTGCTCCCATAATCTGAGACTCTGATATCCTTTTAAAAGATTTATTTATTTACTTGAAAGAGTTATGGAGAGAGAGGTAGACACATACACACACAGAGAGAGATAGATAGGGAGAGGGAGAGAGAGGGAGAGAGAAGGAGAGAGAGGGAGAGGGAGAGAGAGAGAGAGAGAGAGAGAGAAAGAGAGAGAGAGAGAATGAATCTTCCCTCTGTTGGTTCACTCCCCAAATGGCTGCAAGGGGCCAGGGCTGGGCCAGGCTGAAGCCAGGATCCAGGAGCCTCTTCCAGGTCTCTGTCTTGGGTGCTGGAATCCAAGCACTTGGGCCATCTTCCGCTGCTTTCCCAGGTGCATTAACAGGGAGCTGGATTTGAAGTGGAACAGCTGAGACTGGAACTGGCACCTGTATGGGATGCCATCACTGCAGACTGGGGCTTTATCCATTATTCTGGCCCCCTGACATCAATTATTTTAAAGATTTACTTATTTATTTCAAAGTAAGATTTAGAGGGAGAAACAGAGATCCTCCATCCACTGGTTCCTCCCCAGATGGCTGCAATGGCCAGGCTGAAACCAGGAGTTTCATCTGGTCTCCCATATGGGTAGCATGGGCTCATGTAGGTAGCATGAACCCAAACACTTGGGCTATCCTCTGCTGGTTTTCCAAGGCCATTATCAAGGAGCTAGATCAGAAGAGGAATAGTCACTATGCTGCAATGCCTCCCAGACATCACTTTTAATTGTATTGCTCTGAACTGGCAGCTGTGTTGTCAATAGTGCTGTCCCAAGAAGAATGCATTTTGTTCTTGTCAGAACAAATCAAGTGTTAAAGGAGCAGGAGCTTTGTTGCCTCAGGTTGGAGATAGGGGAAGGAGAGCTACTTTAGGCTTCTAACCCTACTGCTATGGTCTCTTGCCTGCCTTTTTCCTTTTATACTCCCAGACTAGGAGTGTGGCTGCTATCTCTCCAGAGGAATGTAAGCTAGGTGTTGATCACTACTGACTTAGGAAAATGTCAGCTGCCTTGTCCTTATTCCCTGAAGTCAAACATGCTACGCATCTGAAACTTGGAAAACCAAAGGCATTTAAAAAATTACTTACTTTTATTTATTTCAATGAGAGGGTGAGGGGGGAAAAAGAGAGCGAGCGAGAGCAAGCGAGAGCTAGTACATTCCTCAAATGCCTGCAAAAACTGGTGCTTGGCCAGACCAAAACCAAGAGCCCAGAAGTCAATCTGGGTCTCCCACATGGGTGGATGGGGCCCAAGAACTTGAGCCACCACCTGTTGCCTTATAGGGTGCCTGTTAGCAAGAAGCTAGAATCAGAAGGGGAGCCAGAACTGAAACACAGACATTCTAATATGGGATGCAGTTATCCTCACTGGGTTTCAACCACTGCCCCAAACACTTGCCCTTGGCAAAGGCGTTTTTAAATGTAATTATGACTTTCAATCATTTGCTAAACATGAAAGACACATGTAGCCAGGTACCTCATAGCTTCAATGACACCTTTTACTCTGCAGCACCTTTCAGTGCAGGTCAGGGCTAATTCTCAAAAGGAGTCTTTGAAGGGATTAAAGTTTCCAATTAGATTTTGTACTGCTGAGTTTTCTCCTTCATATTTAGTTACTAGGGACTAAGAATCCCAAAGACAGATGGAAAGTTGCAAGAGTGGTGGTAGTTGAAGCCATCAGATGTTTGATTTTTCCATGGGATTTTCTTGTGGGGAAGGAAACAGAGGCCCCTGCTCTGGAGGGCTTCACACCTACGGGGGTTGCTTGTCTATTGTCAGAAAAGGGCAGTGAAGCGGATGGTAGGTAAGGAGGAGTCTCAGCTCCTAGCAAACTCTTTTGCATCTGTGATCTCATTCATAAACTTGAGACTCCCCAAAGGCTCCAGATATACATTCGAGAATTCTGGGCAACTGACACTTGCTCAGAATGGCTTTGGAAGTTCTTTCATACCCTGCCAAAGTTCTCTTCTAACAAATTTGCATCAGTGTGTTTAACACACCTTGGATTGTTTGCGTGACAGAATGGATGAGATTGTCACCATGTTTCATTTAATACTGATGATTCTGTGATTAAGGGGACCATTGCCAGATATAACCTAGAACTCCAGAGGTTTTGTGCTAGAAATGTGTCAATGGCATCACTACCTGTGGAGGTAGAGCGAACTCCCCTGTGGTTTTTTATTTACTGAGGCTTTGCATTCTTGCCTCTCTACTAAACCGATTATATGTCAGGCACAGTGCCTACTTAATGTGGGTTTATAAAGTACTTTTATAATAATTTCAAGACATTGCTCATTTCCTCACAACATCCCTGTGAGATTACTTAGTATTATCCCTCTATTTGTCAATGGTAAAAGGTTTAGCTATAGAGAGGTTGAGTCATTTGTCTCTCGTTTCTCAACAGTTGAGGGATAGAGTTAGCAGAACTGCACTAACAGACTTTGTGCATCATATTATGCACCACAGTTGATTTCAAAAAAATTGCAAAATGGCCAGGTTAGAAGAGACCTCGGGGATGATATGGTACAGCTTCATAATAGAAGTTTAACTATTTTGGTAGCCATTCTGCTTGTGCTTGAAAATATCTTGTGGTGACAGGCCATTGCATTTCTCCCCAGTGCAAGACTGTTGTTTTGAAATAGAGTGGCAGGCCGGTGCCGCGACTTACTAGGCTAATCCTCCGCCTGTGGCGCCGGCACCCGGGGTTCTAGTCCCGGTTGGGGTGCCAGTTCTGTCCTTGTTACTCCTCTTCCAGTCCAGCTCTCTGCTGTGGCCTGGGAAGGAAGTGGAGGATGGCCCAAGTGCTTGGGCCCTGCAGCCACATGGGAGACCAGGAGGAAGCGCCTGGCTCATGGCTTCAGATTGGTGCAGCCTGCCAGCTGTAGCGGCCATTTGGGGAATGAACCAATGGAAGGAAGACCTTTCTCTCTGTCTCTCTCTCTCTCTCACTGTCTAACTCTGCCTGTCAAAAAAAAAAAAAAAGGAAATAGAGTGGCAACATTTTCTTCTTCTCCTTCAAACACTACTCAATATTTATCCTTTGGTGACTCTGCCTAGTAAGGAGCTTTTTAAGACCACTTTCCTGAGCACTGAAGTGGCATGCAGCAGGCAGTGAGCACATACCCATTCCCCTTTCTTGACTATAAATTCAGAGTAGCAGCAGTGATGGCTGCAGTCCAGTAGCTAACATGTAACTGTTTGTCCATGCCCAAGAGCTACACACACTCAAGAAGGTGGAGGGTTAGTAGCCCAGATCAAGATTCATGTAACCTCACCAGAGGTCATTGCCTTGGATGAGCAGGTGTTTTTTCTGGTGAAGCAAGCATGTTTATGGAGGATGAGACTACCTTCAGCTAGTATGGGGTGGAGGTCTGGTAACCCTGGAAGCAGCCAGCTACATGCAAGGGGGTGAAGTCCATGGTTTGCTGGCTTGAGTTAGAAAAGTGAGGTTCAAACTCCCAAGGAGGCCAAAAAAGGGTAGGAAGGGGGGAGAAAAGGAGGGAGGGGACATAGCAGTCAGGTCACACAGCAGATGCAGTATGATTATTACTTCATCAGTGTTGTGCCCACCTTTGGCTAGAAGGTGGGCCCCAATGCAAACTCTTAAGAACATTATATCCCTAGCTTCCTTTAATAAAGCCACTTAGCCCAGGCCAAAAAAAATTGCTTTCCTATTTTGTAATTCATTCCCTCTAGGCACAAGGCAACTCCATTATTGTATGCTTAACCCATGGATGCTGGGCCAAAGGATCTTTCAGGAAATAATTCAAAACGGTTTCAGTGAAGTAGTTGAGGACTAAGAGTACTTACTCAATGTTCTTACTGGGCTGTGCCATTCTGTCTGAGTGCTGGGTTGTGTCCTCCAGTTCTGAAGACAAAGGGGGATGGCAATGATACTACCAACTGAATCACTTAGTTGAATTTATTAATTTAGGCTTCCTCTTAGGTATTTTTAATTAAAAATGTTGTGAATGAATGAACAATTTCTATTAAAAGTTAGGTTGGCTCATTTAATAACTTCCCCAAGTGAGATTTATGGCATTTTCTCCCAAGTACTCCCAAGTACTCAGAGAACACTTTCCATTCTGATCAGACAAGCGATTACCCAGAAAAACTTAGCACTGGCAGCATAATATGCACACCCACTTTGTCCTACTTCCTAGTTTACAAATGGCAACAAGGTAATTTGGAAATCAAGGCAGGAGTGGATATTTGGTGCAGTGTCTAAGACTCCACTTGTGATGCTGCTATCCCTTATCAGAGTGCTTGGATTAAAATTTGAGCTCCACTCTTGATTCCAGCTTCCTGCTAATGCCTGTCCTAGGAGGCAAAGGATATTGGCTTAAGTACTTGTGTCCCAGACACCCATATGTGAGATGCAGATTGAGTTCTAAGCTTTTAGCTTTGGCCTGGCCTACTCCCAGCTGTTTCAGGCACTGGTTGAGTGAACCAGTGTGATCCATCTCTGTCTCTATCTCTCTCTGTGTGTCTATCTTTCAATTAAAATAAATATGAAAAGAAGAAATTAAGGCAGTCTATAGTTAAAATGATGGAGACATTAATGTTGGAAGGAAGAAAACGAGCTCTCAACAGAGAAGGCAGACAAATAATGACACCAAGTCCAAGGCAAAGCTCACTACTATATATGCCTTCAGTAGTCTGAGGGGAAGTCTACTTTTAATTATCAAAAGCTATAACAACTTAATACATTATCCTTCTTAGTAGTTTTTTTTGTCTGTTCTACTTAATATGACTGGTTTAATTCTGTAATTAATACACAGTTATTCTTAAGTGTTGAAATTAAACTGAAATGTGATCCCTGTTAAACATAAGAGTGGGAATAAGAGAGGGAAGAGATGTACAATTTGGGACATGCTCAAGCTGACTTGCCCCAAATGGTAGAGTTAAAAACATACCAGGGGATTCCAATTCAATTCCATCAGGGTGGCATGTACCAATGCCATCTCACTATTCCAAGTGATCAATTTCAGTTCACAATTGATCATAATGAAAGGACTAAGAGTCAAAGGGAGCACATAAACAAGTCTAGTACCTGCTAATACTAACCAATAGAATAAATAAAGGGGAGAGTGATCCAACATGGGAAGCGAGATACTCGGCAGACTCATAGAATGGCGGATGTTCTAAACAGAACTCTGGCCTCAGAATCAGCCCTAAAGGCATTCCGATCTGGCTGAAAAGCCCATGAGAGTATTTCAGGCATGGAAAGCCAAGACACTCTGGCAAAAAACAAACAAACAAACAAACAAACACCTAAATGAAAGATCTCTGTGAGTGAGATCCCAGTGGAAAGAACAGGTCTTCAAAGAAGGAGGTACCTTTCTCTGAAGGGAGGAGAGAACCTCCACTTTAACTATGACCTTGTCTAAACAAGATAAGAGTCGGAGAACTCAAGGGGCTTCCATAGCCTTGGAAACTCATGACTGGTGCATAGGGAGATTACTGATGCCATAAACAGGAGTGTCAATTTGTAAAGTCAACAACAGGAGTCACTGTGCACTTACTCCTCATGTAGGATCTCTGTCCTTAACGTGCTGTACATTGAGACTTAATGCTATAACGAGTACTCAAACAGTATATTTCACTTTGTGTTTCTATGGGGGTGCAAACTGTTGAAATCTTTACTTAATGTACACTAAACTGATCTTCTGTAAAAAAAAAAGAAATTATCAATTCCCAACTTGACTCTCACTGGGATTAAACATGACAATAGGTCTGATCTGATTTCATCTTCATTTAAAAAATCATCTATTATTTTTCACTTTATGTTTCTGTGTGGGAGCAAACTGTTGAAATCTTTACTTAATGTATGCTAAACTGATCTTCTGTATATAAAGAGAATCGAAAATGAATCCTCATGTGAATGGAAGGGGAGAGGGAGTGGGAAAGGGGAGGGTTGTGGGTGGGAGGGACGTTATGGGGGGGAAGCCATTGTAATCCATAAGCTGTACTTTGGAAATTTATATTCATTAAGTAAAAGTTAAAAAAAAGAAAAAAAAGCTATAAAAAATGACCCTTTGTATCATGAATGAATGTTTCAGATTCAATTCCAGGGGCTGTTTTATAAAATAAGTATGATTTAGAGGACTTATTTTAATGCTTACCTTCCCATATTGTATTAACCTGTAATGAACGATTTTGTCACCTCATTCAAGTGGCTTTCCAATCATGTGTTTCTAAATCCCTACCATCTAATGAGAGACTTCTTTTGTGAGGTTGATTTTGTTTGGGGCTCCATGGAGGTCTGAAATATTTCCTGAGGTTTATCTGAAGCAAGTATTCTCTCCTTAATATAGAAAATATTTGGTGGGGCCAGCGCTATGGCACAGCGGGTCAATGCCCTGGCCTGAAGTGCTGGCATCCGATATGGGCACCGGTTTGATTCCTGGCTGCTCCACTTATCATCCAGCTCTCTGCTATGGCCTGGGAAAGCAGTAGAAGATGGCCCAAGTCCTTGGGCCCCTGCATTCATGTGGGAGACCCGGAAGAAGCTCCTGGCTTCGAATTGGCACAGCTCCAGCCATTGCAGCCTATTGGGGAGTGAACCATCGGATGGAAGACCTCTCTCTCTCTCTCTCTCTCTCTCTCTGTGTGTGTGTGTGTGTGTGTGTGTGTGCGTGCGTGTGTGTAACTAGGACTTTCAAATAATAAATAAATAAATCTTTTAAAAAAAGAAAATATTTGATTGAAGGAAGATTTATATATCCTTATTCTCCATTGAGACCTGAAATACAGGAGGCTGTATAGCTTATAAAGTGAAAGATTAAGATTAAGAAGAAAATGCTGTGGTGCTAGACACTAGAATGGTTGACTACATGATGTCATATAATTCATTGATTGATGTCGCTCCCCCTCTTCGCGGAGGAACAACAAAGGACCCTGCACTGTTCTTTTGTCTGCTCGGCCCTTCCTGGGTTGGCTATCGACCCTCCACCTCCGTGGAAGGGCGGTTCCCCCTGCCACTTTCCCCACTTCCGCGGGGGAGCGGCACACCGCCGGCCGGCTCTCTCGGGGGCTGCTCAGGTGTTCCTCTTAGATGTTCCCTGGTGCATGTTGTCTCTCTTCTCCTTTATAGTCCTCTTCCACCAATCCCAACTCTGCTACCCACACGCCGAGTACGCTGCTCTCCTCCAATCAGGAGCAGGTCCTACAGTTTATTGGTTGAACTGGAGGCAGCTGTGTAGAAGCTGTTTCCTCCTCTCCCAGCGCCATATTGTGGGAGAGCAGATGCATAGAATAAGTCTTAATTCCAGTAACTTAGTCTAGTCCGAGTTGCTCCCAGTTGCTCCCCACAGATTGACTTAAAGATGTAGTAGAAGTAATTGCTCAATTGAAAGTCAGAAGTTATACAGCTTAACTCTACTCTAAAAGTCACCCTTGTTGACTCTAGATACATCACTTCATTCTGTGCATATCGCTTTTCACATCAATCAAATTGGGAGAAGGTAGAATAGACAATATTACTACAACTGACATTTTACTAATTTCACTTAATTATTTATTTGAAAAATTACTTAGGGCATATCTGTCACGTTCTAAAAACTGTTGTAGGCACTGGGGATTGGAAAGTGAAGAAAAAAATGGTAAAAGTACCCTCTGCAGAGAGATGACACAGGCAACAAACATGTCTGTCAGGTAGTGATAGAGCTATGAAGAATCTGAAGCTGAGAAAGATTGTAGGGAGCATGGGGGGCTACTGTTTCTAAACAGGGAGACCAGTTGTATTTCAAGTGACATTGGAGTATATATCTAAAGGAAGGGAGGTGATAACTATGCAGATACCTGGATGAGGAACATTTCTAGCAAAGGTTACTAGGACTAGATAATTGCTGTAAGAGGTGAGTATGGCTGGATCAAGTTGAGCAAGGAAAGAATGGTAGAAGAAGACAACAGAGATGTTAAGGGCCTTGTAGGCACTGGAAAGGCCTTTGGGGAGTTTTGAGCAGAGAGACATGGTCTGACTTTATGTTTTTAAAGTATAACTCAGGTTGCTTAAGGAAGAATAAATCGATTATGTGGGACTGACAGTGAAAGCAGGGAGATTATTTAGGAGGCTACTACAGTTTCCCAGGTGAGAAATAACAGTGGCTTTGACTAGGGTAAAAATTGCGAGAAGAGGCAAGATTCTAGGGTTGTCTATTCAAGGCCCGAAGTGTCTTGTTATGCCTGTCTCATGGTTTACTCTATTCTTTGAAATCCTCCTAGAAATTAGGAGTCTAAAATTATAGTTCACGTATTTTGAATGTGGAAAAGCTTGATTCATCCCTTTTACGAATTCACAAACTTACTCTCTTCTCAAAACAGGAAAACAATAACCTGAGTAACAGACATTTGATGTTGTTGATTGCTTCAGTCTAGTGGTCTTCTTCTCTTGAAGCTTGTGGAAGTTGTTCTACTCTGGGACCAAATGCCATTTTACTGACTACTGGAAGAAAATATGCTATAAGCCTCTACATTATCAAGAATCTTTCTGACATCTGTCATCTGTCAGGGCTACTTGATTATCCTATTCTGACATGAGTATTGTTGTACTCTCTCAAGGTCCCAAATATACTCCTAATCTTGATGTTTATGTCTACAAAGCACCAAATTAAGTATAAATTATCCTATTTGACCAATATAGACAATTTGGAAAGTTTACATTCAAAATAGAATAGACTTGTCATGTCATATATTTTCTTGCCCTTGTATGTTTCTGCAATACTGAGGAATGCAAGGAGAATGTGTTCCATACAATTGTACCATTGCCATCATTTCTTTTATGAAGTTGCAAGTCTGTTCCCCATGAAGTTGGGGCAAAGGATGGATTGAATTGTTTTTTGCCATTGCCTTGGTGTTAAAACTCTTTCCTCTGCTAGAGACAAACACCTCTTCCTGTTTCTGTCTCCTTTCAACTTCCCTTGGGCTTGAGATATAGGACTATCTTATACTCCTGTGTCTTCAGCTCAGTAAATGCTAGTTGTACCAGTAGTATAATGTTCTTTCTTTTGAACATAGGCACTGAAACACTAAATTGGAAACTTTAAAATATAAGAACTATTATATATGTATATTCTTTTATACTAGAGGGACATTAAGGTATTTAAGCATCATTCAAGACAGTCTTGTGATTATATTTAGCAAAATTAAAAGACCTAGAATACAATTAGCTTTGCCCTTTGCTCCAGACTTGCTGTAAAACTCTAGGGTAAATTAATAATTCAGTGTGAAAAATTTTAAAAATGAATAAATTATTAATATTATTGACCTTAATATACAAAGAGTTCAGACACGTCAGTAAGAAAAAAGATGAAAACTGTAGTAGATAAATGGGTAAAAAGTTAGGAAGTCATCAAAGAATAAAACAATGGCTTCTAATATTAAAAGATGGGAAATCTCAATTATAATAAAATTCAGATGTAAAACACTAATGAAAGCATTTTTGTCTGTTAGATCGACAAATATTTGGCATTTTTTTCCAATCTGTGATTGCAAAGCTGTGAGAAATGGGCACTCTCAAACATTCCTGATAGGAAAGCAATTTGGCAACGTTTTATGTTGAAATTAAGAAATATACATACTGTGTGATTCCATGGTCCCATATTAGGAATTTACCCTACCGATATAATCACACAGTGTTCAAAGACAAATATATAAGGATGATTATCACAGCATTGTTTAGAAAAGCAAAACAGCCAACAAACTATGAAACTATCTAAATGCTCATTACTAAAGGACTGATTAAAGAAGCATGACAGGCCGGCGCTGTGGCTCACTAGGCTAATCCTCCGCCTTGTGGCGCCAGCACCCCAGGTTCTAGTCCCGGTCGGGGCGCCGGATTCTGTCCTGGTTACCCCTCTTCCAGGCCAGCTCTCTGCTGTGGCCAGGGAGTGCAGTGGAGGATGGCCCAAGTGCTTGGGCCCTGCACCCCATGGGAGACCAGGAGAAGCACCTGGCTCCTGCCTTCGGATCAGCGCGGTGCACCGGCCTTGGAGGGTGAACCAACGGCAAAAGGAAGACCTTTCTCTCTGTCTCTCTCTCTCACTGTCCACTCTGCCTGTAAAAAAAAAATGACACATTTGTATGATACAATAGTGTCACTAAAAAGAATGTGGGGAAGATGTACATTCTCACAGGGCAAGACACATGCAACATATTGTTAGGAAAAAGCAAGATGCAGAACATTTGTAAAAAACTATATATTTGTGTATGTGTTTATAGATATAAAATATCTAGAATAACACACATAAACTGTTCAGAGTCATGGTTTCTGAGAATAGGTTTTGAGACTGGGAAACAGGGAACCTTTTCCTTCACATGCTTTTATAGTGTCTTAATTCTTATTACTTAATAAAAAAAAACTTACTCCTCAAAACTGAACCAAAACAAACCAAATAAAACCAAGGAATGTGGAGAGGTATGGTGGTGACCTTGAACCTGATACTTAAATAATTTCACATTTCATATGAAGAGTTAAGAAACTAGGGGGTGGAGGGAGAAATGTGCTTGAATAAATATGACACATCTTCATTTTGCTTGGGTAGACAAAACTCAAACTGTCTGAAACTCTGGCTGTCTTAGCAGGGATTGAAGCCCTTTGCTGGGAAGGCACATTGCGACGCAAGTAGATACATTGGTATCTGCCTGGTGGTTTAAATGCAAGGTCTATGTGATGACAAGGGAATGGACTTGAGGGTCTCTGTTAGTCATCTTGAGCTCCAAAGTTCTATCCACAGTTATGAGATGGATAATGGAGTTCATTGAGCCTGCAAACAGCAAATCACCACAGGCTGCTTTTAAGGAGTTGAGAGGAGATTTTGACATTTCATTATTCGGTTACAGGGGTGTTTGTTATGGGCTGTCACCCACCTTACCTAGGTGGAAGAGATAGGTAAAGGTGGTAGACTCCAAGGTGATCTGTCCTTAGGGCATCTTCCTCTGCTTTCTTTGATTCAACTCTTTTCTTTCAGTGCATTTTTCTTATCTAACTCACGGGCTTCCTTCACTAATAGACAATAACAATCCACTGGCAAGCTCCTGCTAATCATACACTGTACCTTCCACTCCACTGAGAACTTCTGAGAACTGACATACTTTTTAGAGAATAGCTACTGGATTGGGATTGCTTAATCCTGCCAGAAGTGACAAAGCTTTTGGATTTATCAGTAGGTTTCTGGACCCACAGTGGAGGTGGATGGGTATAGTGGCTCTCCTTCTGACTCCTGAGACTTCCTGCAGGTAGAGGAAAACACCCTCCCTTATCCTATTGTGTCTGTGGGCCTTAATAGCCCTCCAAGCCTAGTGTTAGATTTATCAGCTACAATTCAACATGATTTGAAGGGCCACTAATCAGCCTTCTTTTACCAATACTGTACTTATATTTTAAACTTTATTCCATAGGCAATAAAGAGCAACTATGGTCTTCTGAGTGACAGAATCACACACCTATGTCCCATGTATATATCACTCTTCTTTGATCTCCAACAGCATTCATACTGTCATTCATTATTTAGTTGTTTGTATTCTCACTTCAGTTAAGCTATTCAGAGGCAATTGATAACCATTTGGGTGCAAGTGACTGAAGGAGAAAATGGAGAAGAAGGTTGCCAGTGCCATTTCCTTAGTGTATACACTGGATGAGGGGGGTGAAATGAGGCTAGAATATATATTAAGAACACAGACTCTGTTGCCAGATTGCCTTGGTCTGAATCCCAGTGTGCCCACTTAGTAGTTGCATGAACTCAGACTTTTTTTTTGACAGGCAGAGTTAGACAGTGAGAGAGAGAGAGAGAGAGAGAGAGAGAGAAAGGTCTTCCTTTCATTGGTTCACTCCCCAAATGATTGCTACGGCCTGTGCACTGCGCCGATCTGAAGCCAGGATCCAGGTGCTTCCTCCTGGTCTCCCATGTGGGTGCAGGGCCCAAGCACTTGGGCCATCCTCCACTGCCTTCCCGGGCCACAGCTGGACTGGAAGAGGAGCAACTGGGACAGAATCCAGCGCCCCAACTGGGATTAGAACCCTGAGTGCTGGTGCCGCAGGCGGAGGATTAGCCTAGTGAGCCGGGGCTAAACTCAGACTTGTTACTTAACTTCCTTGTGCCTTGATAATGATACCCTGCATCCCAGGATGGTTACATTGAATAAGGTAATACATGTTGTGAACTCAGAATGGGAACTGGAACCTAGTAAATGTTCAATTAGTGCTTGCTATTATTATTACTAGACATAGGGATTTCAAATATTTGAGGTACATCTGGGTGGGTATATCTAAGCTGAAAGTTGGAAAATAAAGGATCTCATGAAAGATGGTGAGCTGCAAAGGGAAAAGTGGACAACCTCTGGTTGAAGGAGGGGAAGGAGAGTGAGTCACTTAGGGAAGGAAATAGATGAAAGGGGATATCCTCATAAATATTTGCTGAAAGGCATCCCTACCTAGCCAGACCACTGGCTAATCAGTGGGTCTAGCCTCTTTCTTTCACTCCACTCCAGTCCCCTGTACCCTAACTGCCCATCTGAGAACCTCTAATAACTGCTGCAATGGTAGTGACTATTCACCAGAGTGTCAATTCAGGAGCCACTTAATTAATTGCCATAGACTCATCTTCCTCTAGTCCAACTAAGAGAGAAAAGAGAGAGGGCAGGTGTTTACGTAACTCATTAACTACTTTTTGTGACTAGACTCAGGACCCACCTAGCTCAGTATCATAACTCTGAGGTATCCCGGGCCTTCCTCTAAGAGGCTAATCTCATGAGGGTAACATGAGCCCAAAGAGTTGCTTTTATGACCAACCCTTTACTCAGCACCCACTATGGCCAAGCTTTCATCATTTCCATGCCCCATGCCATTGATCATTTACTTCCTTCTGACCAGTGTGCCATCCCTTTCCTTCTGCCTTTCCAGCTCAAAGCCTATTTATTTTCTGAAATGTTATTCTCCTAGATGCCTCTCTGTCTACTGGTATCCAGAGTGGTCTCCCATACAAGTATTGTCTGTATCACACATATTTTGGATAATGTGACATACAATTCCTTGCACTGTGATATTACTGTCCCATGTTAGCATATGGAAAAGAATCAATATAGGGTAGTGTTTGGTGTGTTGGAATAGAATAACTTGGGGCAAGATGGAAAGATGGCTCTGAACTTTGCAATGATGTTTCACACTTTAACTTGAATAGTTTATCTTCTAATTGCTGTAAGCTGGAGAAAACAATAATAGAGTAACCCAATGAGGGATCTGGGGTGAAAAGGAGACAGAAGGATTGTCCATTACACAACACGTAAAATGAAATGGGAATGAAAATCATTTGCAGACAACCCTACCTTGGGACAGAGGAGAATGGAAGCTTCTCAATAAGACATGCACATGTGGGTTAGGAACACATACAACTATGAGCATAAGGTTAAGGAAAGAAACTCTGAGTTGGGAGGGGGGCCATGGCTTAAAATAAAACAAATCATGTGTTTTTATTTAGTAAATTGTTTCTCAGGTTAGTTCATGATTTCCTACTTATGAAGTATTGTCAGCCAACTCCCTTGGTCTACTTGAGATCAAATTTAAACTTTTTTTTCTCTGAGAGGCAAATATCATTATTTTAGTTAATTTTCTATTTCTATAGCAGAATACTTGAGACTGGGTAATTTATAAAGAAAAGAGGTTTATTTTAGCGCACAGTTCTGGAAATCCAAGAGCATATCACCAGCATTTGCTCAGCTTCTGGTGAGGGCCATGTGTTGCTCCATGTATCATAGAAAAGCAGAAAGGGAAGTGATCACATGTGGAAGACAGGAGGAGCAGGAGAAGTCAGCGGAAGCCAAGTCTAGGTTATAACAATCCCCGGTTGTAACTAATCCAGAACAGGAACTTACTTCTGCAAGATAGAGTTCTGCATGAAGGCAGAACTTCCATGATCTAATTACCTCTTAAAGGCCCCACTTCTCAACAGTTCTGCATTGACAGTTTAGATTTTACATTAAAAATCAAATTTCAATGTAGATTTTGGCAGGGACAAGGTATATTCAACCCATAGTAGTCACTGTCTTAAGTCTTTTGTCCTTTGGAATACAGAAGGCCAAGTCTACTAAGAGAGGAAATCTGGTGGGACATCATGTGCATATCTGTGCTTTCTGTGACTATAAATTTTTTTTATTTTTTATTTTTATTTTTTTTGACAGGCAGAGTGGACAGTGGGAGAGAGAGAGACAGAGAGGAATGTCTTCCTTCCATTGGTTCGCCCCCCAAATGGCCGCTATGGCCAGCGCACTGCACCGATCTGAAGCCAGGAGCCAGGTGCTTCTCCTGGTCTCCCATGCAGGGCCCAAGCACTTGGGCCATCCTCCACTGCACTTCCCTGGCCACAGCAGAGAGCTGGCCTGGAAGAGGGACAACCGGGACAGAATCCGGCGCCCCGACCGGGACTAGAACCCGGGGTGCCGGCGCCGCAAGGCGGAGGATTAGCCTAGTGAGCCGCAGCACTGGCCCTATATATTTCTTGAGAGCATGGATTATATCTCAGTTTTATTATGAATCATTTTAGTAGTAGTAAAAATACTTAGGAATTGAATAGAACTCAATGGAATTATCTGTTGAAACTATCATCAATGAGTTGTTCTATAACATACTATAAAGATAATTCCTGTAGCTTCTTTGTTTATTTTCTTCTTTGTTATAAGTGTTACTACTTCTGATGATTCCTCGGAGGCAGAGATCAGGGTAGTAGAAAGAGTCGTTTGGGAAATAAGAGATATTTGTGTCAGTTCAGGCTGAGTTGGATGACTGTGAAAATATCACTTTAGTTTAAACAGTCTCTACACTCTACAATTCAATTCTATGAGCAATGTAGGCCATATCTATTGAAAGTCAGCACAGACATGAGAGGAGGTAACTCAGTTTATCAGTTTGGCCAGTATGATGCCAGGGAGTAACTCTGTCCTCTTCTCTCAATTTGAACTTTCTGATTTCTTTTCTCTGCTTGATTGGCACAGCCTATTATTTTGGCCTAGAACTTTGACTTTGGAATGGGAATGAAAGCAAATGATAAAATTAAATCTATTTACAGGATTATTAAAGGGATAAAAGACTCATATTTGTCAATTCAAGTAACAGTGTTAATGGTACTATTAATACTAATATAATATGGGTATAATATTGAAGGTTATGTGCTACAAATTATGCCAAGTGTTTTAAAAAAAGTCATTTAAATCTCATAACAACCCATGCTAGGTAATATTATTGACTCCATTACACAAATAAGAAAACGTTACTTAACCAGAGTTAACAACCTTCCTAAGATCATTCATCCTGAATTCTTCTTTTTTTTAAGATTTGTTTTTATTGTACATTTTCTCTGGGGTACAGTGTGATACTTCAATACATGTAAAAATACATGTACATTGTCTTTTAGTTCCATTTTCCATGAAGTTTTTGAAGTACTTTCGTATACAAGGGGGCTTCGAAAAGCTTGTTGGAAATAGATTTAAAAGATAATGTGTAGGGCCAACATCATTGCACAACAGATTAGGCTGTTGCTTGTGACAAGTATTCCGTACCTGAGTGCCAGCTCGAGTCCCAGCTACTCTGCTTCTGATCCAGCTCCCTTCTAATGTGCCTGAGAGGCAGTGGAGGATGGCCCAAGTACTTGGGCCCTGCTATCTACATGGGAGACTAGGATGGATTTTTCCTGGTTCCAGGCTTCAGTTTGGCCCAAACTTGGCTGTTGCAGCCATTTGGGTAAGTAAACCAGCAGATGGAAGGTCCCTGTCTCTGATTCTGTCTCCGTCTCTTTGCCTTTCAAATAAATAAATCTTAACACATGTGCATTTCTATGCACTTTTTGAAGTACTTTCATTTAATGAGCAGTGATTAAATCAGGGTAGTTAGTATTTCTACTTAAGCATTAAATATACAGCCTGGATTATGAACTACTATGTGCTAGTAGAGGCTTAATACAGTTTTTGAATGGATAAATGGTACTATCAAGCAGGTGATATCAGCATGGCCTCAACTAGTAGTGGGAGTAGTAGTATTAGCTATCATTTATTGATGACTTACAACATATCAGGGACTGTTAGAAATAATATGCATTGGGGCTGGTGCTGTGGTGCTGTGGGTTAAAGCCCTGGCCTGAAGCGCTGGCATCCCATATGGGCATCGGTTCTAATCCTGACTGCTCCTCTTCTGATCCAGCTCTCTGCTATGGCCTGGGATAGCAGTGGAAGATGGCCCAAGGCCTTAGGCCCCTGCACCCACATGGGAGACCCAGAGGAGGCTCCTGGCTCTTGGCTTCAGATTGGCACGGCTCCGGCCATTGCAGCCATCTGGGGAGTAAACCAGCAGATGGAAGACCTCTCTCTCTGTCTGTACCTCTCGCTGTAACTCTGTCTTTCAAATAAATAAAATAAATCTTTTTAAAAAAAGAAATAATACACACCGGGGCTGGCGAAGTGGCATAGTGGGTAAAGTTGCCGCCTGCAGTGCCGGTATCCCATATGGGCACTGGTTCTTTTCCCGGCTGCTCCACTTCTGATCCAGCTCTCTGCTATGGCCTGGGAAAGCAATAGAAGATGGCACAAGTCCTTGGGCCCCTACACTCATGTGGGAGACCTGGAAGAAGCTCCTGGCTCCTGGCTTTGGATCGGTGCAGCTCCTGCCATTGCGGCCAATTGGGGAGTGAACCAGTGGATGGAAGACCTCTCTCCCTCTGCCTCTCCTTCTCTCTGTGTAACTCTGACTTTCAAATAAATAAATAAATCTTTTTAAAAGAGAAATAATACACATACATTATTTTATTTAATTCTCACTATAGCTATATGTAGGATACTCATTTATTGTTCCCAGTTACAAATGAGGAAGTTGAGGCTTGGAGAGAGTAAGGGATTTGTCCAAGAAAACACATCTCATAAGTGGCTGATTCCAAAGCCCATGGTCTTTCTACTCTGGCAAGCTGCCTATAAATAACAGGGTGACATCTGCAATTCTGTTCTTTACTTTTCTGCTCTCCTATTAAGTATTTGAGATTTATAGATTAGACCCTTTAAGTCCCCTCTCTGCTCCAGTCACCTTTGTTGGAGATCTCAGTGTCCCCCTCCACACTGGGCAATCTCACCTAACATCAAGACTCAGAGAAGAGGAAAAGCAAATGGAGTGTCCTGTTGCTGATTTTCTCTAATCTCAACACAAACACTTATCAGGGTTGTTGAGCTTTAATCTCTCCAGCTCATCTGTGAGACCAATTTTAATTTGGAGCCATCTGCCACAGACAAATGAGTAATTATGTCAGAGCCCAGAGGGGCGGGCCATGGGGACAAGGTTGGCTTAGCCTCTTTCTGCCTGCCTGCATTGACGCAAGTGACCAAGAAAAAAATCACTTGGGTGGGCTGTTGATGCAGAGGCCAGTGGCTCCATGCCCTATTGCTCAAATCCCTGGATGCCAGTGAGAAAGGAAGGATGACTCTGAGGGTACACAGCTTGCTTGGCAGCAGAAGGGAAGCTATTGCTATTAAGGCTAGGCAAGAGGAGGTAATCTGTGAAGTGGGCCAACTCACTTACAGCTTCTCCCTCTCAGTGTACTGTGGGGCCCTGTGATGAGTACTACTTGCCCACTGGGGGTCTCTGCACAGGACTGATTGAGTAAATCTGAAAAGAGTAGTCATTTCTGTCATATTTTTAAAATGAGACTTGGACATGTCTTAATCTTATTTTGTCCTCACAACAGACTCTTGATTAGGTAGGGGTAGGTATTGTTAACTTCATTTTTTGGATGATGAAATTGAGCTATTGAAAGATTCTGTGACTTGCCCAAGATCACCCTGTTAGCTACAAGCTGGCTAGGACCACAGTTGCTGAGTACATTCCTCACTGGCTTCTAGGCCCGTGTTTTCAAGCTTCCACAGAGACCAAGGAAGGTGTGTGTGTGTGTGTGTGTGTGTGTGAGAGAGAGAGAGAGAGAGAGAGAGGTCTTCTATCTGCTGGTTCACTCCCTAGATGGCTGCAACAGCCGGAGCTGTGCTAATCCAAAGCCAGGAGCCACGAGCTTCTTCCAGGTCTCCCACGTGGGTGCAGAGGCCCAAGGACTTGAGCCATCTTCTACTGCTTTCCCAGGCTATAGCAGAGAGCTGGATCAGAAGTGGAGCAGCCAGGATTGAACTGGCGCCCATATGGGATGCTGGCAATGCATGCTGTGGCTTTACCCGCCACGCCACAGTGCCAGCCCCGGAAATATTTCAAAACTGCTTATTTAGATCAGTATTTCTCCTAGAAAGGGAAGTGGGTTGAACTGTGTTCCCCCAAAAGATATGTCCAAGTCTTAACCTCTGCTGTCTATGAATGTGACCGAAAAATCGTGGCAGATGCAGCGACAATGAAATCACTCTGATTACATGGGTCCCTAAATCAAGTGACTGGTACATGTATAAGACAAAGGAGAAGAATATTTGGGTACAGTGACAAAGAAGGAAGGCACAAGAGAACTGTCTGTGCCAGTGGAGGTGGCAACTAGAGCAGTAAAGCTCTAAGTCAAGGAATGCTGAGTATTGCAGCAACTATGAGAAGCTTGCTCTTAGTGAGAAACAGGTGGAGCTGGACTTGTTAAAACACTGATCTCAGGCCTAATCTTCAAGATTCTGATTCTGTAGATAGGCAACAAGGCTCATTTGGACAAGGTTATTATACACTCAACAACTGCTTTGGAACTGGCTTTGAGTACACACAGATATGAATCTCCTTTCTTGATTGTAGCTGGTTTTGCTCCCCTTACTGGCCTTGCTCCTCTAGGGGTTCCCAAACGCAGCAGCCTGATGGTAGCAAGCATAATAGATAAGAAATATGTTGGCATTAGGCGTGTGCATTGTGATAGAGTGGTTTAAGCTGTATCTCCGGATACCTGCATTCTGTATCAGAGGGCTGTGTAGAGTCAGCTCCCCTGCTTCGGGTCCAGCTCCCTGATAACATGCTTGGGAAGACAGAGGATGATAACCCAAGTATTTGGATCCTTGTCACCCATATGAAATCCTCACAGAGAATTCTTAGCTCCTGGCTGTGGCCTGGTACAGTCATGGCTGTTGGGGGCATTTGGGGGGTGAACCAGCAGATGAAACTTTCTGTTACTATTACAAAAAAAATGCTTTTGAAAATCTTAATAAATAGGCTTGTATTATATCATACGCTGCCCCAAAGTTTTGAATTCTGAGGCTAATTTAAGAGTGTTTATCCCATGGGAAAAAATGCCCAGGGTCACTAAAATTTACCCCTGAGGAAATATGCCATAGTGATTGGGGGCGGGAAGGGAGGCCCAAGAGGGTCAGATTTCTGGAGTACCAATAAAATTACAGAGTAACACACATAGTGGTCAGGCACAAAGGTTTCTATCTGGTAGAGTGTTACCGTTTTTACTTTAGCATTTGTTCCCTATTACAAAAGTAAGTCTCTGAGCAAGCATTTGGTGTAGTAGCTAAGATGTTGTTTGGGTGGCCCATTTCCCACATCACTGCCTGTGTTTGAGGCCCATCTATCCTGCTTTTTTAAAAAAATATTTATTTATTCATTGATTTATTTGAAAGGCAGAGTGCAAAGAGAAATGGAGACATGGAGAGAGATATTTTCTATCCACTGGTTCACTCCCCAAATGGCCCCAACAGTGAGGACTGGCCAGGCTGAGGCCAGGAACCTGGAATTCCATTCAGGTCTTCCACATAGGTGGCAGGGGCCCAGATACTTGGGCTGCCATTTGCTAATTTTCTGGGCATATCAGCAGAGAGCTGGATCAGAAACAGAGCAGTCTGGGCTCCAGCTGGCACTCTGATACAGGATTCCAGTCTCGCAAGCAGCAGTTTAACCTGGTATGTCACAATGCTGGCCCCTGCTCCTCTGCTTCTGATCCAGCTTTCTGCTAATGTGCACCCTGGGAGGCAGCAGGTGATGGCTCAGTACTTGGGTCCCTGCTACCCATGTGGAAGATCCAGACTGGCTTCCAGCCTCCTGGTTTTTTTTTGCCTGGCCTAGCCTTTGCTGTTGTTGGCACTTGTGGTGTGAATCAGGTGATGGAAGATCTCTGTATCTCTGTTGTTCAAATAAATAAATTTAAAATTTAAAAATGCAGGTCGCCGAATGAGTGACACAGTTTCTGATCTTTGTCTGAGAGCAGCTTTAGTAGGCTAAAGGAGGGGGAAAGAAAAGCACAGGGCATTGGGGTAAAGATGGGACAGAGGGGGTCTTGCTGCCAGCCTGGATCTAAAGTCCTTGCTAAGTAAAGCCAAGCATGGCAGTGGTTTATCCTCTCCAAATTGATGGAGGTCAGCTGTGGCCAATCCCCTTGTGATATGGGGCAAGACCTCAGTGGTGAAAGAGCAGTTGTTCCAATATGTGGTGGAAGGGTGGTCTGCCTGAAAGTGGTCTGCCCAGCTGAACCCAAGGTCCTTCAAGAGGCCTGTATTTGCTCAGTACCTGATTGCTCCCACTTAAATAAACATTGTTTCAATCTGCCAGAAAGACAGAGCTTCAGCATTGTGGCAGCCTATTGTTATAGTTACTGACATGATTTATCACAGTGATTGTCAGAGCAGTGGAAGAAATGAAGTTTCACAGAGGCTTGTGGTGGGGGTAGGGGGGTTAGAAGAAATGGAGGAATAGACTGCTGAAGACACTCAGGAATGGAGCCAATGGCTTTCTAGGCTTGTACATATGGTATGACATCTGAGTATGGACAGAAGAGGTCTTATGTTGGTAGTGTGTCTGAAAGGATCCTGGTAAAAGACTTCCTACCCTAAATAGCTTCACTCAGGTTCCATATGTCCAACTTTCTACCATTAGGGTTCATTCCTGTGACTTAGGCACTACCATTCCCCAAGGGAGATCATGTCTTAGCATGTGCTTTAGTGTAAGTTTGCCTGGTACTTTTCTTTTTTTTTAAAGATTTTATTTGAAAGGCAGAGTCACACACACACACAAACATACATACACATACACATACACACACAGAGGGAGAGAGGGAGAGAGAGAGATCAATCTTCCATCTGCTAGCTCCCTCCCCAAATGGCCTCGACAGCCAAAGCTGGGCCAAGCCCAAGCCAGGAGCCCAGAACTCCATCTGAGTTGGGTGCAGGGTCACAATCATTTGTGCCATCTTCTGCTGCCTTCCTAGGCATATTAGCAGGGAACTGGATCAGAAGTGAAGCAACCAAGACACAAACTGGAGCCCATATTGGATGCCCAGTGTCACAAGTGTTGGCTTAACCACCCTCACCTGGTATATGGCATCCATACTCATAGATCCTCAGGATTGGCTAGAGCACTGGAGAAATATGGTGAAAATAGGGCCATCAAATAAGGACTTGGCCTAATTTCAAAACTGAACTAGGGTTAGCATTCCTAGTCCTCTTTTTGGAAACTGCCCTGTGCTGTACTCTTTATCAAAACAATTATGAAGCTAAATAGGGCTAAATATGAACATGCAGAAGCTCTTGTTCAATCAAGCTGTGTGCTATATGCTTAACTCCTTCACATTTCTGCAGGTATTTATATATCACCCATTATGTACTAGGCACTGCGTTAGTACTGTTGGAAGAAGCATGGAAACAGGCATTAGTTTTATGTTTCAAATTTAAATTTTTTAAAAGATTTATTTATTTGAAGGGCAGAAGTGGTGGGGGGAGGGTGAGATGTCCATGTACTGTTTTACTCCCCAAATGGCTGCAATGGCTGGGGCTGGTCCAGGTTGAAGCCAAGAGCCCAGAACTCCATCTGAGTCTCCCACATGAGTGACAGGGGCCCAAGTTCTTGGGCCATCCTCTGCTGCTTTACCAAGTCCAGGGATGCTAGTGTCACAAGAAGTGGCTTAACTCATTGTGCCATGATGTTGGCCCCCATGTCTCACATTTAAGAAACAATATAGCATTGGTTGCAATTAAGACACTGCTTGGGATGCCTGCATCCCATACTGGAGTGCTTGGATTCAAGATCTGATGTGCATCCTGGGAGGCAGCAGGTGGTGGCTCAAGTACTTGGGTGCCTTCCACCCATGTGGGAGACCTGGATTGAGATTCAGGCTCCTGACTTCAACCTGGCCTGGTCCCAGCTATTGCAAGCATCTAGGGAGTGAACCTATGGATGAAACATCTCTTTGTCTCTATCTCTCTGACTTTTTTTAAAGATTTGTTTGTTTGAAAGTCAGAGTCACAGAGAGAGGGAGAGAGAGAGAGAATCTTCTATCCACTGGTTCACTCCCCAGATGGCTACAACAGCCAGGACTGGGCCATACTGAAGCCAGGAGCCAGGGGTTTCCTCTAGGTCTCTTACATGGGTAGCAGGGACACAAGAACTTGGGCCATTTGCTGCTGCTTTTCTGACTCCACTAGCAGTGAGCTGGATCAGAAATGGAGCAGTCAGGACATGAATTGGTGCCCATATGGGATTGCAGGTGGTGGCTTTACCTGTTATGCCACAGCGCTGACCCACTCTCTGCCTTTTAACTAAAATAAATGAAATAAAAAATTTAACACAGAAACAATCTAGTTATAGAAAGAAGACATTTACAAATGTAAGGCTAACCAACAGTACAACATGATGTGTGGCTGGAGTCAAGTAAAGAGAAGAGCCAATGGACTGTAGGATCTTGAGGGCAGGGCAATGGACTCATGGGGGCCAGGGCAGTTGGTAAATCTTAGTGCAGGTTAACACATTAAGTAACCCAAGCACTTAGCAGGGCTCTGGGGAAATGAGGGCACAGAACAAATATGTTTTGATGAGGATGTTGAGATGGACTGCATAAGGAACACAAAGCTCTCTGCTTTCTTGTTCATACAGATCTTTCAAGTCTATCCTTTCAGTGAGTTCATCCATTGATCTACCTTGTTTCAGAACTGTTGTGCTGGGAATGCTAAGACTTACTCAGAATGCCAAGGAAGCAGTGCTCCCTAGTGGCTAGGGGGGTTGGTATAGGAGCTAGACTGCCTGGACTTGAAACTTGGCTCTGATATTTGCTGTGATCTTGGACCACTGACCTAACCATCCCATGACTCAATTTTTATCATTGGTGAAATGGGGTAATGATAGTTAGCATCTATCTAACACAGTTACAAAGAGGATTAAATGAAGTAAGTTATATTAGTTGCTCAGCACAGTGTTTGGTTGCATATTACTTTCTCATTAAACAAATATTGAGTGCTTGTGATGTTCTCAGAACTTTCCTGGTGATGTGATATTGCAGTGAACAAAAGTTCCAAGGTATCTACTCTCAGCACTGTGTTAAATGCTGATGAGGATGAGTAGAGATTCAGGCCCTTCACTCAAACAATGTGGAATCTATCTTCCTTTCTTTTCAGTGAATTCCAATTCTTAGTCTATGAGTTATAACATACTTTAATTTTATTCCTCTTATGTACAGTTTGGGACATGCTCAATTGGACTTGCCCCAAATCGTAGAGTTAGAAACGTGCCAGGGGATTCCAATTTAATCCCATCAAGGTGGCATGAACCAATGCCATCTCACTAGTCCAAGTGCTCAGTTTCAGTTTACAATTGATCATAACGAAGGGATTAAGAATCAAAGGGATCACATAAACAAGACTAGTGTCTGCTAATGCTAACTGAAAGAATTAAAAAGGAGAGAACGATCCAACATGGGAAGCGGGATACACAGCAGACTCATAGAATGGCAGATGTCCTAAACAGCATTCTGACCTCAGAATCAGTCCTTAAGGCATTTGGATCTGGCTGAAGATCCCATGAGAGTATTTTAGGCATGGAAAGCCAAGACACTCTGGCAAAAAAAAAACCAAAAAAAAACAAAAAAAAAACCAAACAAACAAACAAACAAAAAAAAACAACCACCTAAATGAAAGATCTCTGCGAGTGAGATTCCAGTGGAAAGAACGGGGCCATCAAAGAAGGAGGTACCTTTCTCTGAAGGAAGGAGAGAACCTCCACTTTGACTATGGACTTGTCTAAATAAGATTGGAGTTGGTGAACTCAAAAGGCTTCCATAGCCTTGGCAACCCATGACAAGAGCCTAAGGTGATTACTGATGCCATAAATAAGAGTGTCAATTGTTAAGTCAACAACAGGAGTCACTGTGCACTTACTCCCCATGTAGGATCTCTGTCCTTAATATGTTGTACAATGTGAATTAATGCTATAACTAGTACTCAAACAGTACTTTACACTTTATGTTTCTGTGTGGGTGCAAACTGATGAAATCTTTACTTAATATATACTAAATCGATCTTCTGTATATAAAGATAACTGAAAATGAATCTTGATGTGAATGAAATGGGAGATGGAGTGGGAGAGGGGAGGGTTGCGGGTGGGAGGGAAGTTATTGGGGGGGGGGAGCCACTGTAATCCAAAAGCTGTACTTTGGAAATTTATATTTATTAAATAAAAGTTAAAAATTTTCATTCCTCTTTGTATATTTATGCAAGTGTTACAGCTATGCATTTCTGATGACTCAGCTTTGTAAGATTTCAATTTGAGTGTTTATAATATCAAGATTTTCTAAGTACATTGCAATTTTGATTTTGATATGTACTATTTCTACTTTTTGGAATGTATTGAGATATTCCATTTTTGATGGTTCAGTGTTTCTTTGTCCCTATTGTGTGCATAACGCTTTTCTCCTGAAGAAAAGAGACAATGAAGAGACCTGTTTGACTTTTGGGGTGTTTAGGGGAAGAATGAACTGGAAAACATGATTACATGAAGGTTGTTGAATGCCAGGATTCCTGGGTTGGTTTCTCTTCTAGTGAGACATTGTAGTTATTGAGGGATGGATAACAATAACAGGATCATCATATTATTTTTTGGAGAATAAACCAACACCATTGTTTAGGATGACTTGAGAGACGGGAAGAGGCAAGAGGCAAGGAAGACAGTTAGGAGGTTTTTAATATTAGTCTAGGACAGTGGCTTTTAAAGCTGAAAGTGTAACAGAATCCTCTGGAGGTCTTGTTAGGGCTCAGTGTTTCTGACTCAGTAAGTCTGTTGTGGGGCCTGAGAATGTGCATTTATAATAATTTTCCCAGACAATGCTGATATGCTGGTCAAAGAACCACATTTTGAGAGCTACTATTTTAGGAGAGAGTGGATGAGAACCAGAGCCTCTGAGAGTGTTGAGAGCTAGGCTAGAAAGGAAAGTATGTAAAAGATATTGAGTAGGAAGAAACCACAGAACTTGGGGATTGGCCATGGAGGCCAAGGAGAAGGAAGAATCAAAGATAACTAGAGAATATAGAATCTGGGTGCCTTGGAGAATATGAGAATCATAGACACAAAAAACCCAAATTTCTAGGAGTGGAATGCAGTCACATGCTAGGTCCCAGGAAAATATATGAGGCCCTAGATCTATCTGCATCTACACTGTGGCACTAAAGTTTAAAAGCTTCCTATTTTGTGTTCAGGAGGGCTTGGTGAGAAGGAAAAAGTCCAGGTCTGCGTTTAGTCTCTCCTTTTCTACAATGTTGGCTTTTGAGTAGAGAAAGAAAATTAAAAGAGAAACAGGGGAGAGTTGGGTAGAAGGAGGCTGAATATTCTGGAAGTGAAGAGCATACCTTTGAGTTGTTAAGTATTGGATGTATATTGGCAAACACTAAGAAGGAAAAAGCGCATGATAAATTCAGCGCAAGCCACACAGGACAGATTTAGGATACCACCTGAGATCATGGATGCAATTTCTGAGATAGGGCCTTGCACTTCCAGACTACCTAACCTTCTCTAGATTCAAGGCTTCTGATGCTGGTGCTGTGTTGCCCCTAGTTCTTTCCCAGCCTGTAGGGATTTTCCTTACCTGTTTCTCTCCGCTTGGCTTCCTGTAGCTGAGCAGAAGCTCCACAGCACCCACTACTTCTTTGCGGATGGCATAGAGCAACGCATCACCCACGTACACACTGTGGTTCAGCAGCAGTTCCATGATCTCCAAGTTCTCATTCTCAATGGCAATCAGCAGAGCACTTCGGCCTAAAGGGTCCATGCAGTTGATGTTGACATTGTAGTAGATTTCGGCCTCCTGTAGGGCCTGCTTCACAGTGGCATAGTCCCCCTTCTCCACGGCATTGAGGAAGGCCTTCTCCTCTGCAGAGAGCTCTGTCTCAGCCCTCACGATCTGCAGGGGGATACGGTCTCGGTATGGTGAGTAGTTGACTTTTTTGTAGTAGAGTTGGGCCATGGTTCATATCAGTTTCGAAAGCTGAGTGAGGAAAGAGAGGAAGACAAAAAATATTCTTAGATGCCTGAAGGTTTCATGTGACCAGTTATAGAAGCTAGTTGTAGAGGCAAAGTGATATAGCAGAAGAAGCCCAGGTTTTTGAGACATAAAGACCTGAGGTTCAGACCTTGGTTTTACCATTTAGCAGCTCTGTGACCTTGGGTGAGTTACTTAAGCCCTCTGTGCTTCATTTGTTACGACTCACATTATCAATATTAATATAACCAGCAGTTATCATTTAGTGACTATTTACTATGTACCACGTCTACGCTAGAGAATAATTCCTACCTTGTAAAGTTATTGTGAGAGTGAAATAAGGGCTACATTATCAAAACAACTAGCAGAGGATGAATCTCCTAAGACGTGGCACAAACTAGTTTCTTCCTTCTTTCCCTTCTGTTGTCTGAAAACACTCACGGATAATACTTGTGATTGGCAATGTGTAATTGAAGCTCATCTTTAGCCAGATTCCTTTGAATCCAAGTCTGTGGATCTGTACTAATTATACAGATTTCATTTGCAACTGTCTAGAAAACTGGATTGAAATCCTGTTTTCTTGCTAACTGTATCCTTGCTTCTTGCTGTGATTCATGGTGGTGGTTGTTGGGGGGAGTGGGGGGCGAGGGTGAGAGTTGAAGCGTATTGATTCTAATTGGCCAAAGTCATCTGCAAAAGATAAGCATTAAGTGTTTATACCCTCTGCCTATCCCTATTTTTTTCTCCACCATTCCACACCAAGAAGTTAACAGATCTGAGAATCTATTTAAATCTGAGAAGTGAATGGTCTTTTTTATTTGTACCACATCTAAAGCCAGATTACATCTGATAGAATTGATTTTGGTATAAAAACCCATTTATTGAGCTCCTACAATTTGTTTAAACTTTATCTCGGAGACCAGGATAAAAAACAGTCTTTGCCTTCACTTATGTAGAATGAATCACCATATAGAGCTCTCTTGCCTGGTAAGTTTACAGATCAAATTCATGCAAATTCCTCATTGACTCCTTATACTTGCCTGGTGAGATAGGAGTCATGAGCTTCCTCAAGGGGAGAAAATGAATCTCAGATCTGACTCCTCTTTCCCTCCCATCCCTGCTGTCTTCAGGACCTGTGAAGGCTAAAGTTAGGAGTTAGGATGAACCTTTTTCAGGGCTCATTACCAAAGTGTTTTGCCAGCAAAAGGAAATGGAAATGTAATGAAGAGCCCCTTGTCTGATCTTGTGGATGTAAGAGAAGATGAAGACATGAAGCTTCTACAAACATTTACCTTACTCTTTCAGGTAATTATACCCCTGCTTTGGCAGAAACAGAAGCATATATTATTATATCAAGTGGCATTTGCAATTCATGTCCTTGTGATTTTCTGGGAAGCTAAGTGTTTGAAGATGAGTGTTGTCTCTTACCCTGAACAGATCCAAGTGACAAATTTCTCTCTGCATCCAAATCTCAGGAGAGCAGGGTGCTATTTGGCTATTTCAGAGAAGTACTGATATTTTCTTTCATTACTTGCAAGTAACTCAGCAGTGACTAAAGGAAAGCAGCACTTAAAGGAAGCATTTGTCACTCAACAACAAATGACTTTAATAATACTAATTGTAGAACTACCTCTCTGCCTCTATGATATAAACAGAAACGGGGAAGGAAGAGACCATGTGACCTCCTGAAGTGACTCAACAACCCAATACAGCTTCGATTTAGTTAATCAATATGAGTACACTGAAAGCCTCCAGTGAGCCTAGCACTCTGCTTGTAACTGGGGGTGGGGGGGTTGGGGGAAGTAGGATATTGAAAGAATAAATCTTTGCCTTCATGACACTTCACATGGATTACCACAACAGCCTTGGAATTAATCATCCTGACCCATTCTGTGGTCCTCAGACCATCTTCCACCCCACCCCCAAGTTATCTCATTAAACACAGATCTGATCCCATTTCCTTCCCCTGTGATTTATTTCCTGGTGCTCTTGTGATGAAATTAATACCCCTTTCTGAGGCCAAAAGATCTTGGCTTATAATTTCCTCTTCAATCTCATTTGAAGTCACTCTCTCACCCTCAGTCCTCACCCTTTAGCTTTTGATTCTTTCAACATGCCAAGATTTTTCCTACCCTTAGATCTTCAGTCGTGGCCTCAAACACTCTTCTGCAGTGCTTTTCATCTTTCAGGCCTCACCAAAATTTGACCTCTTCAGGAGTTGCCCCCATTAACCACCTTCTCCAGGGAAGTTTCTTCATATTCCTCCTTCCATTGTACTCTGCCCTCTTCCTCTCTGTTTATTGCAATTTGTAGTTATCTAGTTCTTTATATTACTTGGTAATTTTCTCTCATGTCTAACTAAGCCTTAAAGCTCAAGTACAGGGATTGCATCTGACTTGTTTTTCTAGCACCTGCTTCTAGTCCAGTGCCTGGCACATCCTGGTGATACCAGTCTGATGAATGAATGAGTCCACTTGGTATGATATTCCTGCCTTTCTTTACATGCCACTCTAAGTTCTAGCTGTATTGTGCCACGTTTTCTGGGTTGCCCTTTTATGAGCATGCCTTTGCACATGGCTTCATCTCACTCTCTACTTAACAAACTCTTCCTCATGCTTTAGCACCTTGTTCAGAGGTCCCCTTCTCTATGAATCTTTTCCCAAGTGTCCCCAGGAAGTTAGCCAAACTCCTTCCAAGTTCTCCATGGGTACTTTATTCACATTTCTATAAGTGTAGCCAACTGTATGTGTGTTTCCTACAATTAGGGTCAGAGTACTTTGATTTCTTCATTTGCAGCAGTCACCCAGGGTATAGAATGATGGGTGCTCAGTGAAATGGTGTCTAATAAGAAAAACCAGTTTAGTTGAAGAGGGTTGGCAGTCATGGAATGAGATACTAAATTGGTGGCACTGATTTGGTGTTTTGTAATTTCAGGAAGGGCTCTGAGAGGTCAAGAAATCTTAGGGAAGTTTTATGGAAGTGGTGCTCCTAAGCTAGTTCTTGGAGGATAAATTAAATCTGAAAATGTGAAGGCAGCACAGGCACCACAGAGTTTAGGAGAAAAGGTGGTAAGATTGAGCACAGCCTCACTGGAAGATGGGATGGAGGCAGCAGTGGGAACAGGGTGGTGGTAGTGATTAATTGTTAGGGTATAATGAGATATAGGGGTTCTTCTTCTTCTTCTTCTTGTTCTTCTTCTTCTTCTTATTGCTGTTGCCAATTTGCCATGTAAGAGGTTATCACAGAAGAAAAAGCTGAATGTTGGTTCAGATGGTGTAACTGGTGGTAGGCTAAGTATTATTGCTACAGGAAAATCATTGTTATGAATACTCTAGTCAGGCAAAGCTGTTGGTAAACAGAGGAAAAATGTGTCCCAGGGAAAGCTGAAAATAAAGGTAACCAACTCAGTTAGTGCCTTATTTTGTGTAGGCGCTATGCCAGGAGCTAGGGCAATAGAGATATAAAAATAATTGTTAGAGTTTTAAGTAATGTCCCAGGAACAGTGCCAGGTACTGGGATGGCACTATTATTACTATTACCTCTACTAGTAATAATGAAGGTAACAAACATTACCATTCATTGAATTTTCACTATGTGCCAGAGGCATGGGTTAATGTAGTGAAAAGAGATGGCAGTAAAACCAGGGTAATCTGAAATGTGAGGTAGTTATAATTGGATGATATGTAGTCAATTCAAAGGCTGGTTTTAGTTTTCATATCTTGCTCTTGGAATTAATCTGGTGTATTTCATTTCCATTGGGATGTGTTATGAAAGGCTTCAGAGTATTCTTCTATAGAAAAAAAAACCTCCAGAGGCTTGCCTAAGATTTTACTATTTCAGTCATTCTTCCTTTAAAACACCTGCAAACTAGCCTTGGAAGGAGTAATAAATCAAGTGGCTAACAGTCAGTAATATCTCAGTGTGGATTCCTTCATTTGGATAATTGCTATGACCTTGGAAGTAGAGCGATGCCAGGCTAGGACAGAGGCGATGTGCTGGAGGGGAAAGAAGATCCTTGGTATGCAGCCTTGGAAGCCTCTTTTAAGTAGCGATGCCCACCTTCTCCACTGAGAATGGTACAGAAGTGGATCCCATGAATCATCTGCCAATGTGTAGCAGGCTCACATAGATGTCTAACGATTTGTCTAGTTCCCTGTCTGCTTCCAATCCCCATAGCTAGAGAAATGTGACTCTCACTTAGAGCTTTGACCTCAGTGTCACTCCAGGTTCTGAGACCAGTTCCAGCTGTACATGCTTACTGTTCATCCTACTCTACCTTATTCTGGGGATAAACAACTAATGATGGATTTCCTGGCATCTCTTGAGGATGTATTGTTGGGAAGTTTCCTTTTCATCACCATTTACCTTTGTACTTGGCAGAAGGCATTTATCTGCTATTAACCTAAGCCAAACATTGAAGTATGAGGGGGCTGTAAAATACTCATGAAGTGGTGGGTATTTGGTACAGCGGTTAAAATACCTGTATCCCACATTGGAGTGACTGGGCTTGAGCCCTGGCTCTACTTTGAATTCAGCTTCCTGCTAATACACACCCTGGAGGCGGTAGCTGGGTCCCTGCCATCCACATAGGTGACTCAGATTGAGTTATTGGGCTCCTAGCTTTGGTCTGGATTAGCCCCTGCTGTGGGCATTTGGGGAGTAAACCAGTATATGGGTGATTTCTCTTTGTCTCTCAGTCTCTCTGCCTTTCAACTACATTTTTAAAAATGGAAATAAAACATGCATGGACAAAATGAAATTAAAACATACTGCACATTTTCCATGAACGTTTTGAAGAACCCTGGTAGACTTAACTGCAGGAAAAAAAACAGCCAGTGCTTCATGCTGCTCTGTCAATGAGCCCCACTCCCAGTATAGTCCCCCGAGCATGAAAGATTAAGAACAGTCTAACAGGCTGCCTCAGAGGGCTTATCATGTTCTCTCTTTTCTTTGCTGCTGGCCAGAGGAGTTTGTCTAATGGGATCTGTGACATTTGTGGGCTTAAATGATGCGATTTAAAGAGCTAAATCAATGGACTGGGCAGAAGGCCAGGGCACAAAGTGGCCTTGCCAAATCCCAGCTCAGATCATTGCCCAGCACATGACTTTATCTATAAGGAAGAAAGGCTGGCTTTCTATACCTAACTGGAAAAAATTTGCCTTAGAAGGGACTTTGTTTCTGTGTGTAGCTTTCATGGCTTCATGCACTGTGTACCATGAAGTTTGGAGTTGAAATTGTAACTTATCATCATTACCAAGCTTGTCTGTCCATCCAATCATCCGTTTCTTCAAGATCTTTCTAAGGCAAGTAGATTTAATCTGATAAGTATAATCTAAAAGGTGAATGGCCCAAAATTAGCAATTCAGTAAATAATTCTTACTATATACCAGGTATTGTGATAGAAGCTGTTGGTAATGGCTGAGTGGCTTAAACCCATACCTCCTCCAGGAAAAAAATTACTTTGGAATGGGGCATTCACTGCCCAGTTCCAAGAGTGATTACAGTGGAAACTTCATGTGCAAAGGCACAGGGGTAGGCTAGTCAGAGAAAGGTTGTGGGTGTCAGTTTTGAGAGCATTTTGGTTCCTTTCATATTACCACTTTGATAACTTTCTAATTTTATTGTGGTAACACTAATCTTACTCTGAAAGCTCCAGATCTTGAATGTCCCACAACAGACCCCAAAAGTCAATAAGAGTGATCTCAGTTTTAAAAAGAACTCTCCTTGACAGCATCATTTTATGAGACTGTTCAGTTAACAAGTACCTCCAAAGAGTGGGAAACTCACTAGTGCCTCCCTGCATGATGAGCACTGACTTTTTAGCAAATGCCTCTCTATGTCCAGCTGAATCTACTTGCCTACAACTTTTATCCCTAGCCCTACTTCTGTTTTCTAGAGCAGCATCAAATGAAGCACTCCTTTTTACACATAAAAACCCTCAAAAATTTAATGTCAACAGTAATATTTCCCTTTGCCCAAATCTCCCTTACTCTAGAATTTACATTCTCAGTTTCTTCAATGCTTCTCCATATTAGTTTCCAGATTTTGGAACATTCTAATGTCAGTTTCTAGTTATACTTTCTATCTCTCTCTCTCCCTCTCCATCTCTCTCTTTCTCTCTCCATCTCTCTCTCTCTCTCTTAGATTCTATGCATTTAAAAGTCAGTGATATACTTTGTGTTTCAGGGTAAAAACTTTATTCAACAATTTCAGTAATTTATAAATAAAAATATTTAACACTACTTTGAGCAAGATATTGTGTTAGTTGCTTTACATACACTATTTAAATTAATTCTCACTTTTAGGCAGTTACCATTATTATTTCCCATCTTACAGGTAGGGAACCTGAAGCACAGAGAGATTAAACAAATTCTTTAAAGTCACACAGCTTGTAAGTGGTACAGAGGAATTGGAGTCAAGCTTCTGACATTCTTAAGTACTTCAAAGTAGAAGATTTTTTTGGTATATTCTATGCACCTGCTATTTGTCAAACTCATAGCACATGGTAGTTAGGAACACAAGTACACACACACACACACACACACACACACGGCATGACCCTTGCCTTCAAGCAGCTCTAAGTCCAGAAGGAGAGACACAAATATAAATAAGTTAAATGTACTATAGTCTGATAGGATTCCTAATGTATAGTAGACACAGAGGAAGAAGTGTTCCATTGCACTTGGGAAGTGAAAGTATCACAGAGGAAGTTATATTTGTATTGTGTCTTGGAGGCATGGGAGGAGTTTGCTTCAAGGTAATATAGGGGGGGTTGTCATTCTAGGTAGTGGATATAGCACATGTGCAGGTGTGGGTAGACAAACCACAATGATATTTAAGGCAACATTGGCAATCTTTCTGTTTTTCAAACATATCGAACATGTAATCCCTTTGGGCATATGTACATTTGGTTTATTGCCTACAATCCTCTCCCATAGATCTTCAGTTTCTTATCATGTAGGTTTCAGATCAAATGTCATCTCTTCAGTGAAGCTTCCCAAGACAACTCTTGCAAACCCCACACATGTCACTCTGTCTCATTATCTTGGCTTGACATTCTTTAGGATAAGTCCACCAAGAGCTTATTATTTGAATTGACCATATTTTTCTTTGTTTACTACTTTGACATTTGGCTCTCTCAACCCAAATGTAAACTCCAAAATAGCAAGAACTACATCAATCAAGTTTACTACTGTGTTCCCAGAATCTGGTATATAGTAGGCTCCCAATAAATGCATATTGGATTATTTACACACAATCATGCTAGGTTCATAGATGATGAAATGCTCTGTTGGCATAGCCTGGCTTTTGTTTGTATGTTGAACCTCACCTCTACCATGCAATGTACTCAGGCAAGAAGCCCCTCTTTCACCTTAAGCAAATAGTCTTAATTGGTATAAGGTACGTCAGTTGGGTGACTACATTTCTTTGGCTAAGGCTTGACCTAGATTTGGGTATTTGATTCGATTATGGCTGGGTTTCTGAGAGAGTTTTCTTTGTTATTAAAAAGAGATAGAAAAGAAGAAAGATTTCACTTTTTGCTTCTGGATGTTGTCATTTGCATGCAGTACTAAGACTTAGGTAGCCATCTTGGAACTCCAAGGAAAACCAACCTAAGAGATGCAGCCTCCAAGTTGAGAATGGCATAAACTGGATCTTTCATAACATCTTTAAACCACTGAACTAATCAATCAGAGAGGTACTCAACCTCTAGGCTTCTGGTTGTATGAGATCACCCTGTTTTGTTAACCCATATTTAGTCATGTTTTTCTGTTACAAGAAGCTGAAGGCCTAAATGAGAGCAATTTCTAAAA
The DNA here is from genome assembly GCF_964237555.1 of Oryctolagus cuniculus. Classification (NCBI taxonomy): domain Eukaryota; kingdom Metazoa; phylum Chordata; class Mammalia; order Lagomorpha; family Leporidae; genus Oryctolagus; species Oryctolagus cuniculus. The sequence goes on along the minus strand of NC_091453.1, from coordinate 81,525,517 downwards.
TATAAGTTACTAAAATTAAACCACAGAGATAGAAAAGCTGAACAGATTAATCATCATAACGTAAATGAAAACAATTTGAAATATATACCAATTAAAAGTCACTTAGCTCAGGTGGTTTCTTAGCTGTATATAGAACTTTAAAAATGCAGTCAGTTCTCTTGATACTGAAATATTTCAGATCATACAAAAAGAATGAACACTCAATGAATTCTACAGGGCTAGTATAATCTTAATGCCAAAATCTGATAAAGATATCCCCAAATGAAAACTATAGACAAATTTCAATGATGACAATAGCTTCAAAAATTCTAAATAAAGTGTTAGCAAATTGAAACCAGTAATGTATTTGAAGAATAATACACTATGGCCATGTAGAATTTATCCTATGAATGCAGTTATTTTTTTTACTTTTCTTTTTTTTAAACTTTTATTTAATAAATATAAATTTCCAAAGTACAACTTTGGATTATAGTGGTTTTTTCCCCCCATAACCACCCTCCCACCCAAAACCATCCCATCTCCCACTCCCTCTCCCGTCTCATTCTTCATCAAGATTCATTTTCAATTATCTTTATATACAGATCAGTTTAGTATATACTAAGTAAAGATTTCAACAGTTTGCACCTACACAGAAACAGAGTATAAAGTACTGCTTAAGTACTAGTTATACCATTAATTCACATTGTACAACATATTAAGAACAGAGATCCTACATGGGGAGTAAGTGCACAGTGACTCCTGTTGTTGATTTAACAATTGACACTCTTATTTATGATGTCAGTAATCATCCTAGGCTCTTGTCTTGAGCTGCCAATGCCATGGAAGCCTTTTGAGTTCACCAACTCCAATCTTATTTAGACAAGGCCATAGTCAAAGTGGAGGTTCTCTCCTCCCTTCAGAGAAAGGTACCTCCTTCTTTGATGGCCCGTTCTTTCCACTGGGATCTCACTTACAGAGTTCTTTCATTTAGGTGTTTTTTTTTTTTTTTCCAGAGTGTCTTGGCTTTCCATGCCTAAAATACTCTCATGGGATCTTCAGCCAGATCCAAATGTCTTAAGGACTGATTCTGAGGTCAGAGTGCTGTTTAGGACATCTGCCAGTCTATGAGTCTGCTGTGTATCCTGCTTTTCTCTGAAGGGAGGAGAGAACTTCCATTTTGACTATGACCTTGTCTAAATAAGATCGGAGTTAGTGAACTCAAAAGGCTTCCATAGCCTTGGCAACTCATGACAAGAGCCTAGGGTTATTATTAACACCATAAATAACAGGAGTCACTATGCACTTACTCCCCATGTAGGATCTCTGTCCTTAATGTGTTATACAATGTGAATTAATGCTGCAACTAGTACTCAAATAGTACTTTACACTTTGTGTTTCTGTGTAGGTTCAAACTGTTGAAATCTTTACTTAATATATACTAAATTGATCTTCTGTATATAAAGATAATTGAAAATGAATCTTGATGTGAATGGAATTGGAGAGGGAGTGGGGAGATGGGATTGTTGCGGGTGGGAGGGAAGTTATTGGGGGGGGGAGCCACTGTAATCCAAAAGCTGTACTTTGGAAATTTATATTTATTAAATAAAAGTTAAAAAAAACAAATTCAGAAATAAAAAAAAGAAATACATGAATCTATACATACAAGTGGCTCAAAGAATTCCAAGGAGCAACTCAAAGAGATCCATACTGAGACATACTATAATCAAACTCTCAAGAGCCAAAGATGAAAGAAGGATATTGAAATCCATTAATGAAGTCAATTGTCACATTAAAGGGCTCCTCAATAAGATTAACATGTGATTTCTCTTCCCAAACCATGGAGATCAAAATGCTGTGGATGATAGCAAAAGAAAACAAAATTAAAAATCTTCTAAATCAGGAATTTACATCTTCCAAAACTACCCTTAAAGTAGAAGACAAAATTAAGATATGCTGAGATAAACAAAATATGATGGAACTTGTTACTAATAAACTTGCCCTGTAAGAAATGATAAAGGCAAACTTTCAGGCTTAATGGCAATCTGAAGCCATATGAACAAGTAGAGAACACTTGAAAATAGAATTACAAAGCTAAATTTAAAAGCCAGTATTCTAGTACCTTTGGTTTCTAAGTTTTACTTTTTCTATCTGACTTAACGGACAAATGCATAAAACATAAATTATTCATTTATGTTAGTGGATATATGACATAAACATCTAAGTTCTTACAAAAACAACATAGAAAGGAAGTAATGGAGCTGAAAAAGGAAAGTTTATTATGTAATTGAAGCTAAATTGTTATTAATTAAAACTAATTTGAAATAAATTTAAGATGATAATTATACCTGCCATGATAACCACTAAGGAAGTAACTAGGGGCTGGCATGGCTCAGCATTAGGCTGCTGCTTGTAACACCGGCATCCCATATCTGAGCACCAGTTTGGGTCTCAACTGCTCTACTTCCTACCCAGCTCCCTGCTAATGTACCTGGGAAGGCAGTAGAAGATGGCCCAAGTACTTGGGTCCCTGCACCCACGTGGGAGACTTGGATGGTATTCCAGGCTCCTGGCTTTGGCCTCGGCTAGCTCTGGTTTTATACCCATCTGGGCAGTTAACCAGTGGATGAAAGCACTCTCTTTTCTCCTCTCCTTTCTCCATCTCTCTCCATTTTAGAAGAGAAATAAAATAACTAAAAACAATACAGAAATGATACATTACAAAAGTCAAACACAAAAGAAGACAGTAATGAAGGACTTAAATGACAAAAAATACATAAGACTTATAGAAAACAAATAGCAAATGGTAGAAGTAAATCCCATAATTATAAGGTGAAGGATTCAAGGAAAGGCAGTGGGAGACAATGCCGCTTTTGAATATGTTGATGTTTGAAGTTTTTGTTGGTACATGAGGAGGCAAGATCAAGTCAGTATCTGGAGGTTGTTCTTGAGAGCTAGAGACCTGAACTTGAGAGTTAATCAGCATATCGACCAGAGGTTCTCAACCTTGGGTGTCCATTAGATCCACTTGGGAGATCTTAAAAAAATACCCATGCCTGGGTCACTTTATCTCCCTCATTTAATATATCTTTTTTAATTTTTAAAGACTTATTTATTTGAAATGCACCATGACAGTGAAAGAGAAAGGAAGGGAGAGAGAGAGAGAGAGAGAGAGAGAGAGAGAGAGAGAGAGGTATCTTCCATATGCTAGTTCACTGTCTAAAGGCCTGCAATAGATGGCTAGGTTAGGCTGAAGCCAGGAGCTAGGAACTCCATCTGGGTCTCCAACATAGTTGGGAGGAACCCCAATACTCTGGCCATCTTTTACTACCTCCAAGTTGCGTTAACATGAAGGAGTAGGGCAGGCACTGTGGCACAGTGGGTTAAACTGCTGCCTGCCGTGCTGGCATTCCATAAGGGTATCCACTCACTTCTTATCTAGCTCCCTGTTAATGTGCCTGGGAAAGCAGCAGCAGGTGGTCCAAATGAAGTTCCCTGGTGTCTGGCTTCAGCCTGGCCCAGCCCTGGCAGATTTGGGGAATCAACCAGCAGATGGAGAATCTCTCTCTTTCTCTCTCTCTCTCTCTCTCTCTCTCTCTCTCTCTCTCTTTTCATTTGTCTCTTCCTCTCTTTAACTCAGCCTTTCAAATGAGTAAGTAAATCTTTAAAAATCATGAAGATGTATCAGAGGCATTAAGTAGGCAGGACTTAAAGCAGGCATTCTGATATGGAATATGGGTGTCCCAAGCAGCAGCTTAACCATGCCCTCATTGATATTTTAACATGGCTCTCTAAGTAAATCTAACATGCAGCTGGGATTGAGTACCTTCATTATAAATTTTAACTGGAGCTGATGAATCTGGACATCAGGGAGAGTACAAATTGCTCAGGGAAATTGGAGAGGGAATTTCTACTTAGGGTGGAGAAGGGTCTAACTTCCACTGTCCCATACAATAGCCACTAACCACATGTGACTGTTTAAATTTAAAATTTAGATAAATTAAAATTCGTTCCCCAGTTTCATGAACCATAGTTTAAGCACTTAACAACCACATGTAGTTCATGGCTACTGTATTATGTAGTGTAGATATAGAAATGTTCATCATTGTGGAAATTTCTGTTGGACAGTAGTAGATGACCTAAATGTCTCCTCTACTTCTAAAATGCCTGTAATACAGGAGAGTATTCAACTATAGGGTAAAAATATGTAGTAACTATCTTTAAAATCAGGTATTTTAATTAGTATAACATTTTCATGACTATGGGCATTTGGTACTTTTATTTTTTGTAAGCTCTTTTTCTACCTCTGTTTGATATCCAGGGGAGTTCTGTAGAACCACTAGCAGCTGGATTAAATAAATACTTTTATTTTCATTAGGGTGAAGGCATGAGTGAAAAATACATATTTGTTTCCCTCAAGTCATTCAGCTGTATGGGGTAGTTTCAATCTGTTGCTCACCACTCATTATCACTTTGTCTGCATGATGTTCCTTGAAGTAGTCAAAGGAAAGACAGAATTGAGTGACACTGATTATAGCAAATAATAGGCAGTGCAATTGATTCAAAGTCTTGCATCTGATTATTAGTTCTATGGTGGCTTTTTATTCCATATCCCTCAGACCCTGAGTAATGAGTGTCTGACTTCCTTCTATCACTCATTTACTTTGGAATCTAAAGTGACAATGTTCCTCAAGTAGGGATGACAGCCTTCTCAAAAATATTTTTTGTGATAATAATTAGGTAATCTGAGTGGAGGGTGCCCAAGAGTTTGTTGTTCTATTTTCACACCTTTTGTATATTTCTGAAATCATTTCAAAATAAAAATTACAGCAATGTATTTAAACAATAAAATCATAAGTACATTCTCATATGAATCAAATGAAATGGATTGAAATAAAGAAATACATTGTCTTTTTCTCCCATGCATTTAAATAAGATCATTATTCATATATGTTTTTCTATCCAGTTTTATTTATTGAATATCTTGTAAGAATTTTTCACATACAGTGATCTGTAATCTCTTTGCACTCCTGCCCTTCCTACTACCGATTTCCCTTGTGGCAAAGTGAACCTGAGGTGACATTGAGGCAATACACTTTATACCATCATAGGTTAACATATCACGCTAAATGACTATGTAACATTTCATTGGGTCAGGTCAGATATACCATAGAGTACTTCACTGGTCTTCAGTTTGGTGATATTTCAAGTTGATCACATTTATCTTCATTATTATAAATGAAGCTGTGATAGTTACTTTTATAAAGATCTTTTATATATGTTCAGAGTTATTTGTTCAATATAGCTTCCCAGAAGTCAAATTACTGGGTCAAACACTGGGAGCATTTTAAGCTCTCAATATCATTGTTGAACTGCTTTCTGAAATTGTTTTATTAATTTATCAGCAATGGCTTTCAAAGGGGAAAGAAAATATATCAGAAATCCCATGAAATAGAAGTGACTCTGTTTTCTTATGTGGACCCCTTTAACTGATGACCTGGCATTTGTTATAGTAACAGAGAATCACCCTGGGCTGTATGAACATCTGCCCATGCTCATTTTCACAGTAGGACTTTTTGTTAAGTGAAATTTTACCTGGTAATTTTTTTCATTCTACACAAGCAAGACGGAGATACTGTCTGGAGCAAAGATAACACTAATTAAATTGTGAAGATCAAGATTAACTGGAATTACTGAAGGGTGAGCAGGGAAAGTATATGAAAGAGGTAAAGCTGAGATGAGCCTTCGTGGTGGGGTAGGATTGTGATAGGCGGGGTGTAGAAGTTGGAATATTTCTGTTATATGTTGGGATGGGGTGGAAGTCAAGGGTGAGAATTGGCAGTGTCTTGAGTAGAGCAGTGTTTGGAAAGAGAGGGAAGAATGTAGGAATACATAAGCAAGGCTTGGTTTTTGAAGCATATTGAACGTCTGACTGAGAAGACTGAGAAGCTAGGGCTTGATGTTATTGTCACTGCAGAGCCCCTCTAGGTTCTTAAGCAAGTGATCAGAAAAGCTGTATGTTATAAGGTGACTGCCATGGCTATGCCCATGGTGACCTAGAATAGGAGAGAATGGGACTCTTGCTACAAATTAATGCGATTGCATTTTGGGTGCTGACAGAATTAAGAGGAAAATGTTATGGGTATTTCAAAGAGATCAAAAACAGAGCTTGGTAATGGGTAGATATAGGGAATGAGGTAAAGGGAGGATCTTAAGATGATATCTAAGTTTAAGCATCAGTGACTAGAAAAGTGGTAGTGCTACTTACTCTCTGTGACTGATAAAGGCCATTTAATCACTGGGCTGATTACTGGGGCCCTGACATTTTCAGGGTAAACTGAGTTCTCATCAAACAGATTCCATTTCTTCACGACTTCCATTCCTACTTCTAAGATGATAATTTGACCTTTTTGGTCTTCATTTGGCAAGTCCTCTTAACATTTTAACTTTGTTTCTCTGTCCTGGAAGAGTTCTGCCAAGTAATGATCTTAAATACTTAAATGTACTCAAGAACTTCTACTGAACATTCCCTTACAATAAAATCACCTTAAATATGACTGCTTTGCAATTTTCTCATTTTGCATATCAGGTTCTCTAAAACCAGGTCACCCTTGTTGTCATCTCAAGAGTTTTAATTTGTACAAGGTCATGTTTCCTGAGAAATCAGTTACTTCTCTCTCTCTGCCTGCCCCAACACACAACATTAAGACTTGAAATAATACCATAGTACAACTTCAAAATAAATGAAAAAATTGGTCAGTGCACTTATATGGAAATAATGGCACAAATCTCTATGTGTAAAATGGTGGACTTTAGAAAACAATGTTCTGGGAATTAGGAAATCTGTATTATAGTCCCAGCTGTGCCATTAACTGAAAGCATGAACTCCAGCAAGTCACATTACCTCTTCTTCATGTCTTCATTTCTTTTTCTGCAAACTGAGATGGATAAACATGGCAACTGCTAAGATCAATGCCAGTCCTAAACCCAAGTATTTATTAACACAATAAATCAGGGGTGGGTCACCTTTTTTTCTGCCAAGAGCCATTTGGATATTTATAACATCATTTGCAGGCCATACAAAATTATCAATTTAAAAATTAGCCTGCTATAGATTTATTGAATTTGGAGTCCCATCTGTGGTTGCCTTGGCAGGGCCAGACCAAATGATTTCACAGGCCTTATATGGTCCACAGGCTGGACAGTTCTCACCCCTGCAAAAATGTTTGCCAAGGTTTAGCAACCTTTATAGCACTTAGACACTACTGAGTGCTATAGATACAGCACCAAGTAAGGGGCACACTAATTGATTAGCCATCTGTTTACTCCATGAAGACAGGCAAACAGGATAATTCAGGCTAAAAGAAATGAAGTTTGAGACTCATAAGTTTAAGCTATTTTTATAGATTAAATAAACTAGATAACCCAGATAGAATTTTGTTTCCCTTTGACTCTGGGATATATCCAACATTATAAGCCTGTATTTCACTGGTAGAATTGAAAAGGACCTGCAGTTAGTGTTGCTTTGCTTTTCTGAGGTCTGTGACTATAGCCTCTTTAGCACTGGCTCCCAGAAATAGCAATCATATTGCTCAGAGCCATCTTAATGACTCAGTATGATCACTGTGATTTCTATCACCAAGGGAACCAAACGAAGATCATTCCCCTAATAGAGACTCTAAGAAGGATGTTGTTAGAACCGAGGCTTTTCCTCCCACTGTGTCCCTTTCAAGAATTAAGACTACTCCCAGAGTACTATTGCCTATTAATGACCCCCTATGTCTATTTTCTCCATAACTTAACGTTGGTACTCCTCAAATCTGGAAGACATTTCACTTGGAAGTCAGGATGCTTTCTGTGAACTCAATAAAATATTCTAGTAAATTTAATCTAATTTCTATAAGCATTTTTATCTGGTTCCTCAATATACCCTGAACCTCATGTAAATAGAGGGGCATCCTAACACATCCAGAAGCTTTTAGATGAAACATTTAGTCAAGTGGTTAAGACATATGTTAAGAAAGTCATGTCCCAGGACTGGCACTGTGACATAGTGGGTAAAGCTACTGCCTGTGGTGCCAGCATCCCATATGGGAACTGGTTCAAGTCCATGCTGCTCCACTTTCAATCCAGCTCCCTGCTAATGTACCTGAGAAATCAGCAGAGGATAGCCCAGGTGCCTGAGCCCCTGAACCCATGTGGGAGACCCGAATGAAGCTCGTGGCTCCTGGCTTCAGCCTGGCCCAGCCCTGATCTCTCTCACTGTAACTCTTTCAAATAAACAAATAAATAAATCTTAAATAAAGAAACTCATATTGGAGTGCTTGGTTTTGATTCCTAACTCTGGCTGCTAACTCCAATTTCTTGCCAATGCAGACCCTGGGAGGCAGAAGTGATGGCTCAGGTAATTGGGTTCCTAGCCAATGATGTCTTGAGGTAATTGGGTTCTTACCACCTGCGAGGGAAACCTGAATTATATTCTTTTTAAAAAATATTTATTTTATTTGTTTGAAAAGCACAGTTGCAGAGAGAGAGGGAGATAGATCCATTGGTCCATTCCCCAAATGGCCACAATGGCCACGGCTGAAGCCAGGAGCCAGAGCTTTATCCAGGTCTCCCACATAGGTGCAGGGACCCAAGGATCTGAATCTTCTGCTGCTGCGTTCCCAGGCCATTAGCAGGGCGCTGGATCAGAAGTGGAGTAGCCAGGATTTGAACTGGTACCCATATGGGATGCCGGTATTGCCAGCTGTGGCTTAACCCACTATGCCACAATGCCACTCCCTGAATTGTATTCTTTTTTTAAAAGATTTATTTATTTGAAAGACAGAGTTACAAAGAGAGGTAGAGAGAGAGAGAGAGAGAGAGAGAGATTCCATCCGTTGGTTCACTCCCCAGTTGGCCAGAAGCCAGGAGCTTCTTCCGGGTCTCCCACGTGGGTACAGGGGCCCAAGGACTTGGGCCATCTTCTACTGCTTTCCCAGACCATAGCAGAGAGCTGGATTGGAAATGGAGCAGCCAGGACTTGAAGCAGCATCCATATGTGATGCTGGCACTGCAGGCCATAGCTTTAACCCACTGTGCCACAGCGCTGGCCCTTGGATTGTATTCTTGACTCCTGGCCTCAGTCCTGGCCCAGATCCAGCCTTTGTGGGTATTTCTTGAAGTGAACCAGTAGATGGGACCTCTCTCAAATAAAATAAAAATTTAAGCCCTTCTCTCATGCTGTCTATTCTCCTAGCTTCCTATCCATACCTTGCACTCTGGAGTAAATGATTATGAGAGCTGTGTTCCTTTTGGCTTCATTGTCTTCAATTTTCTGCTTCTCAGACTACCTCAGGTTATGATTTCTCTGCTTTGCATTTCCTGCCCTTACCCACACCACTTTCCCTTGTGAAGGCAGTGGCTCTTCCACATGGGATTGGAAACACATGCTTTATTTCATCCTATGACTTAAGGGAAATTTTACTAGCAGATTAAAATGCAAGCACAAGTATATGACCACAAGCAAAATCAAGCCATTCTCTGTTTCCCTCTCTCTGTAACTCTGCCCTTTAAATACATAAATAATTTTTTACAAAATCAAGCCACTGATGACACTAGCAGTGTCTGCCAGGCATCACTAAAGGATTTAAGGGGAGTTTGTCACCAAAGAAACCTGAAATGGAGAAAATTCTATACATGAACTGAAATTTTTTCTGCATATCAAAACATGACTTCCACAGATTGGTTTTGCCAGCAGAACACCTTGGTGGGATCCAAAGATCTTCAGTGTTTTGTGGGACCATAATTTAATAAATAACAATTGATTACAACTTTTTAGTTATTTACATGTTTCTTATAGTAAGCAATTCTGTAAGTTAAGTTCTGAAGGTAAGTTCTGTAACATACTATGTAGTGTGGTATTTTTATTTATCCTTAGATTTCCTCAAATACTAGATTTTATGATGATCACTTAACTCCCTCTTATAGCTGTTATCTCTCCCAGATGAAAGGTGCCTTTGGACTGGCAGAGACCTTCCCCACTTTAGGTTTCCTCTTATTTTGAAAAAATTCAGGGATATGAAAAAGGTATCATTGACATTCTGAAAGTTGTACAGATGGGCACAAGCTAACTCTGCTTTCTGAAGTGATACAATCTAAATGAGTAGACTCAGCTCTTGGTAGGCAGTGACAGATTATTGAGGGTTTGCAGTTAGCCAGGAAGTGAGGAGATCTCACTATGTGACTCGCAGGGCTGGGGGTGATGCAATTTTTATTTATTGGAGTGAACAGTTAGTAGTATTCTTCCCTTGGAAACTCAGTGTAGCCAACTGAGAATTTGCATTGCCTACTTTTCAGATGGGTCGAACAGCTTTGTGCAGGAACTGCTGATCCTGGCTCAAGGGCCTTGGTGTGACCATTTGTGCTCTCTTTCCTCAAAGGCATTAAAAATGTTGTACTAGTGATGTATTGTTAACTAGATTGTGTGCACTGAGTCCTGTAAATGTGATATACATTTCACCTTTAGAGTAAGAACATCTCAGTCTAAGATAGTCATATGTCTACTTAAAGCTAGTGTTTGAAATTTTTGACAGTACAGCTCTCAAATTTATATAAAGTCACTTCTCAGTATCTGGTGGGGGTTGACTCCATGACCTCTACAGTTACCAAAATCTTCAGATGCTCATGTCTTTTATATTTAAATGGTGTAGCATTTGTATATAGCCTGGGTAATTCTCCCATATCCTTTAAGTCATCTAAAGATTACTTACAATAATTAATACAATGTAAATGTTATAAAGTCATTATACTATATTGCATAGAAAATAATGACAAGGATAATGACCACATATGTTCAGTATGAAACCATTTTTTTTGTCAAATGTTTTTGATCCATAGTTGGTCAAATCCACAGGTGAAAAATCCACATATATAGAAGGCTCACTGTACCTATTATTATTTTTTTATTGGACAGGCAGAGTTAGTGAGAGAGAGAGACAGAGACAAAGAGAAAGGTCTTCCTTCCGTTGGTTCACCCCACAAATGGCCGCTACGGCTGGTGCGCTGCGCCGATCCGAAGCCAGGAGCCAGGTGCTTCTTCCTGGTCTCCCATGCAGGTACAGGGGCCCAAGCACTTGGGCCATCCTCCACTGCCTTCCCGGGCCGCAGCAGAGAGCTGGACTGGAAGAGGAGCAACCGGGACTAGAACCCGGCGCCCATATGGGATGCCGGCACCGCAGGTGGAGGATTAACCAAGTGAGCCATGGGGCCGGCCCCCACTGTACCTATTATTGAAGAAAAATGGTTATATCAAAAGCTATGTACACATTAAACTTCCATTTTTTCCTTGCAATGGTCTCACATTATTAAATGGCACAGTTTAACTGTTATTCATGTCCTTATCTACACCTGTTATCACATAGCACATACATTTTGCCAGTCTCCTTGTTTGTAGTGGTAGCACATAATACCCTTAGTTACACTTTTGTGAATATTAATGAGATAAGCATCTTTCTAACTTTATTCACCACTGTGGTGTTTCTTCTTTGGAAATATGCCAGTATGTGTAATATACCCCTTTTCTTACTGACCTTTTGGATTTTTCTTATTGATTTCCAAAAGTTGTTCATATAATCCAGGTACTTGTTTCTTAACTTGCTAGTATTTTCTCCTAGTCTGTGTCCTTTCAAATTCCTGTAAAATTCTTGTTGATGAATAGTAGTTCTGAATTTTATTGTAGGAAGATTAACTTAATTTGTTTTATGGTTAGTACTTGTCATGTACTTTTAAGAAACCTTTCCCTAAACTTTTAAATTTAATAAACTTGTTTTCAAATGAAATATTGAGTCAAATTGGAGTTGTTTCAGGGAATATTATTATTTAAGGATAAAACTTACTTTATTTTTAATATGGATAACAATCGTTAAATTGTACACATGCTTCTGAAGAACACTTTCAGCTCCACTGTGTAAATTTCTTCTTTTTAATTAGTGATTATTGTTAAATTACATATTTTTTTTCCCATGGGATTTCATTTCAAGTGTACTGACTTAAGTATTTTCGGAGTATTCTCTTTAACTTGTAAGTATTTTCCTTAAATAGAATTATAATACATCGAGAAACAGCTGTATACAGTTCACATATTTATTAGTGGTCTGTATACAGTTGACATATTTATTAGTGTATTAGTATATCACTCATTTATAATTTTATTTTTAATCCTGAGAAAAAATATTTTGAACTCAAGTCGAAAGTGAAAACTTTATCACAAACTCTATTTTCTTAGTCAAATTCTTCTTTGTCACTTTTCACTATTTTCCCATCCTAGTCTTCTTTTTCTTTACTTATGTGAATGGATGAGAATTCCTAGCTTTTCTATGTTGGCATGGCTACTGATGTGCAGGTATTTTAAACATATGAGGTTTATGGATGTCTTGTTATCTTTTCCTCCTTTCCATTTCTTTCTCTAATATTTAAATATTCCCTAGGAATGGTTAGCAGTTCATGTGACCTCCCCTGCTAGTGGGTAGTCAGGCCAAGATAGGAAAATGCATCAGCTGCTTTCTTAGCACTTAGAAACTCAGTCCTATATATGGGTGTACTGGAGTTGGCTTTCTGAAAGATAATGAAAGAGGTACTTTTTAATGGAATATTTCCACTTTCCCTTTATTTATCCGATATCTACCTCCATTGCTTCTGCTAAGCACAGAGCCTATGAGCCAATGACAGAGGGCCTTGTTCTTACTTAGCTATCTAATAACCTTAAAAATGTTAGCTGATTAAAAGGCTTAAAGTATTACTTTTCACAGGAAAATATGTTACCATTTTAAAATGGGATTCTTAGAAATAAAAAAGGCTTCAAGATCCATAGTAATGAATTTTTAATAGTGGAATATTGGGATAGATTTTTTCTCTGCAGAAAAAAAGGAGGTCAAATGCCTGCTTTGTGTATTTGCTAGGGTGGCCTAACACCTTTGGTGAACAGAGATTATGTGCACATGTGTCCCTAGATGGATGAATTCTCTCCTTACTCTGATGCTTCCACAGTGACTCTAATCTCCAGGAACAGAGTCATGAGGGTATAGCAGATGGCTCATGCTGTTTCGGAAGAGTTGATTATTACATTGTTGGGAATTTTATAAGTTGATTTAAAAAATACATCAATTTACAATTAAATAAATTATGTTAAAGCAAAGTAATACTTAAAACATCAATTCCTAGTATTTTACTACATTTTACTATAATCTATGCACCTGATGTTAATGACGTCTGCTGTACTCATATCCCTGTAGTAGTAATATTACATAGTTTGGTAGCTTGAAACTGGCGATAGTGGGATCATTTACATACATGAATTGGCAAATGCTACAAATCTAGGCTAGATCTGTTGTTTTGCTGATGGTCAAGACTTAAAGAAGTGGGCCAGAACCACGGCTCACTTGGCTAATCCTCCGCCTGCGGCACCAGCACTCGGGGTTCTAGCCCCGGTTGGGGCGCCGGATTCTGTCCTGGTTGCTCCTCTTCCAGTCCAGCTCTCTGCCCTGGCCCAGGAAGGCAGTGGAAGATGGCTCAAGTGCTTGGGCCCTGCACCCGCATGGGAGACCAAGGGGAGGCACCTGGCTCCTGGCTTCAGATCGGCGCAGCGTGCCAGCCATAGTGGCCATTTAGGGGGAGAACCAACGGAAGGAAGACCTTTCTCTCTGTCTCTCTCTCTCTCACTGTCTAACTCTGCCTGTCAAAAAAAAAAAAAAAAAAAGACTTAAAGAAGTGATAGAGAAAAAATGTAGTTTACTTATTTTGTTTTTATTTATTTTATAAGTCACAGTGAGAATGAGCATGAGAGAATTTGAGCGAGAACAAAGCATAAGAGCAAGTGCTGGCCGGCGCCGCGGCTCACTAGGCTAGCTAATCCTCTGCCTTGCGGCGCCGGCACACCAGGTTCTAGTTCCGGTCGGGGCGCCGGATTCTGTTCCGGTTGCCCCTCTTCCAGGCCAGCTCTCTGCTGTGGCCAGGGAGTGCAGCGGAGGAGGGCCCAAGTACTTGGGCCCTGCACCTCATGGGAGACCAGGATAAGTACCTGGCTCCTGCCATTGGATCAGCGCGGTGCGCCGGCCGCAGCGCGCCAGCCACGGCGGCCATTGGAGAGTGAACCAACGGCAAAGGAAAACCTTTCTCTCTGTCTCTCTCTCTCACTGTCCACTCTACCTGTCCCCCCTCACATGGACAGAGACTCAACTACTTGACCCATCATCTGTTGCATCCCAGGATACACATTCGCAGGAAGCTGGATCAGAAGCAGAGAAGATACTTGAACCCAGGTCCCCGGATATGGGATGTGCATATCCCAAGGGGTAATTCAACCCACTGTACCACGATGCTCACCCCCAAGAAAATTTTAATAATGCATATTAAACTTAGAAGTGTATCCAGGATGGGTTCTGTGCTTCTGGTCAAAATCAAGTAACAGGAACCAAATTTAATCTCCTGCTTGAAATAACCAAAAAACAAGAAAAAAGCAATACAGTGATTTTCAGAATATTAGAAATCAGCCAATGAAGGACAATTATTTCTGATAGATGGGAAACAAGTGAGGAGATTCTATAATTGTCCAAGCTTTGAATCTTGAGAAATTCTCCAGGCCATGTTAGGGAGAAGGAACTGAGGCAGAACCTGGTGGACTGGCTGTGATGAGCAGGTCAAGCTGAGAATCTGGGGAATCCAAGGCAGCTAGAGATCACAGGACGGAGTATTGGCCAGACAGAGCTACATAGAGAGAGGACCCTAAATATCTGAATAGGGTCACTTACAGGTTTTAAAGCGAACACTGATCAGTGCATGTATGTGAGGAAGCAACCCAAGGCTGGAGAAAAAATCACCCAAAGATTAGATGGAACATTACCTAGTGTTTACACAGAAGAGGGAGTAGATCCTATTACTACTAGCCAGATGGAAACTTTCATAAATCATGGCACATTGCCTTGGTAGTGGGAAAAATTAGCCCTAGAATAAACAAGTCTCTGGTCCCATCTAACATGCTAACCACAAGTTTGGAAAGGATCATTCTATTTATAAGCATCTTACCTGTGTCCTGAAGATGAGGAATATTTACAGAAATGTGAAAATACTCAGCATAGGGGAGGCATTTCTACCATAGTGTGTAAGACCTACCCCTTCCCCCAACTCTGATCCTTCATAAAGGTACTGACAACACTAGCAAAACATTATTCAAAGTATTTTGTTTCAGAACTCTGAAAATTAACCGAAAGCTTGCAACAATCAGAGAAGATGTTATTCAAGGAAAACAGTTTAATCTTGATAAGAACAGAGGACATTATTACTTGTCCTAATCCCATAATCCATTCCCCAGGTTCATGGTAGCCTTGATAAGCTACAAGTTCAGAGATACAGTAACAGCAAAAATTCAGCAGCCTCATAACCACTGGAGAAGACAGATTGGGTTCGGAGCTCCCCAAGGAGCCATCTCCAGAGAGTTACCACTATTTGATCTGTCTGGAAAAATCCCTGGGAAAACTCCATCCTCAGGGCTTATGTTTATTTTGACCTTCCTCCAGGGCTTTGCCAGTTAGGAAAACTCTATCCCTAGCCTGGCTATTCAAAATATCTGTGGCAATTGTTTAACACTATAGCTCTCTGAAGCAATACAACCAGCTACTGCAAAGAAGAAGATTACAGAAACTTAAAAGGAAAATATGGGGAATGAAGCATTCACAGGAGGCTCTAAGGAGCTCTAAAAATTTCCAGAGACTCTCAAAGTGATGCATATACGTTTGGCTGCATATGTGTCCAAAAAAGACCAGGGAAGGACATACCCGCTCATGTAAGAGTGACTTTGAGGCAATGCAGAAGCAGGAAGTGAAGGTTAAGACATCCTTAACTGCCTGCCAGGATAATGGGGCTTCATCCAACACATGCTCAGAGTCCCTTCACAAAAGGTGGGAGAATTATTAGCTTGAGGCATCTCTGCCAATCAGTGATCACTAGGCTCACTGAGGAGAGACTTTCAGTAGCTGTATACAACTAATACAGTGTTTACAAAGTTAGTCTGAAAATTAAATAAACAACACTAAGAATCATAAAAAATAAACAGTAATAGCAACAAACACTGGAAAGGAATGCAATCTGATTTCTATAGGTAGCACATTATATTACCTAAAATATCCAATTTTCAACAAAAATTAATAGACACACAAAAAAACAGGAAAATGTTCCCTATAAGTATGAAAAATTAATTAATAGAAAATGTTTCTAGGGGCCAGCATTGTGGTTTAGTAGGTTAAGCCTCCACTTGTGATGCCAGCATCCCATATGGGTGCCAGCTTGAGTCCCTGGTCCTGGCTGCTCTACTTCTGATCCAGCTCCTTGCTAATGGTCTGTGAAAAGCAACAAAAAATGGCCCAAGTGTTTGGGCCCCTGCCATCCATGTCGGAGACCTGGAAGCTTCTGGCCCCTGATTTTGGCTGGGCCCAGCCCTGGCTGTTGGGGCTACCTGGGGAGTGAAACAGCAGATGGAAAATCAAACTCTCTCTCTCTCTCTCTCTCTCTCTGTGCAACTCTGAATTTCTAATAAATAAATAAATCTTAAAAAATGTTCCTACACATAAGGGAGAACATGTGAGTGGGAGCTAAACTTTAAAAGCAAACAAAAGAAGAGGAAAAATGTCTGTACATATCAGTACTGCTGCAAAGATAGTTTTATAAAACTTTTATACCTTTGTCAAACTAATGGTTAACAATGCTTTACTACTATAGTTTTAATGATCTGTGAGTTCTTTAAAATTTACTGTATATGGGTGAAATGGTCATTTTTCTATTCAAGTATTGTTTATAGCCATCATCCATATTCCCTCTAAACTAAGATCTTCTTGCTTTTTACTTGTTAAACTTCTTATTTGGTGAAGTATTAAGCCTTTCTACTGTACTGTGATTTTAAAATATGTTATCTCAAAAACTAAAAAAAAAAAAAAAAAGAGGAACGAGGGCAGAAGGGAGAGAAGGGGAGGGAGGGAAGAAGGGAATATCATTATGTTCATAGAATTGTACCTGTAAATCATATTGAATCTTTTAAGAACTAATTAAAATTAAAATCAAAAAATTAAAAAAAAAAACTTTCTAAGGAAACACCAGCATGGGACTCCTAGAGGAAGTCTAAAGAAACTTGTGTCTGAAGAATTAAAGGAAAGTATGAGAACACTGTCTTACCAAGCAAGTAAGATCAATAAAGAAATAGAAATTATTTTAAAAAAACACCAGAAATTCTGGAGTTGAAAAGAACGATTACTGAAAGTAAAAGAAAAAAAAAAAAAAAACAGGCCACAGGGGCTTAATAGCAGATTTGAACTGATTGAAGAGTCAATAAGCTTGAAGATAGATCCATTGAAGTTGTCCAGTATGAGGAACACAAAGAAAAGTGTGGAAAACCAGATAAAGATATTACAAGAAAAGAAAACTATAGATGAGTATTTCTCATGAACATAATTGTAAAATTATTCAAATAATAGCAAATTGAATCCAACAATGTATAAAAAAGAATTATGCGCCATGACCAAGTGGGATTTATCATAGATATACACGACTGGTTCAACATATGAAAATCAAGTAATGCCAAGGTTAGCATTAGGAAGATTTCCCACAATGTTTTCTTCTAGGAGTTTTATGATTTCAGGGATTATGTTTCAATTCACTCAGATCTATTGAGAGTTAATTTTTGTGTATGGTATAAGAAAAGTATCCAGTTTCATTTTTTAGCATGCGAATATCCAGTAATCCTTGCACCATTTATTGAAGAAATTGTTGTTTCTCCAATGCACATATTTGGTACATTTATTGAAAACCAGGTTATCATATATGCATGGGCTTATTTCTGCTCCATTCACCTATATGTCTGTTTTTATACATGCAATGCTATTTTGATTATTGTATTCTGTAATATATTTTGAAATCAGGACGTGATTATGACTCTAGCCTTGTTCTTGATCAGTATTGCTTTGGTAATTCAAAGATTTTTGTGGGTCACAAGGGTGGGGAGCCTTTTTTCTGTCAAGGGTGATTTGGATATTTATAAAAGCATCCGTGGACCATATAAAATTATCAAGTTAAAAGTTAGCTTGCTATATAGATTTATTGAATTTCCTTTTTAAAACTTTTTTAAAGATTTATTTATTTGAGAGGCAGAGTTACAGAGAGGGGGAGAGGGAGAGTCAGAGAGAGACATCTTCCATCCACTGATTCACTCCCCAAATTCCCCCAACGGCCGGTGCTGGGCTGATCCAAGCAAGGAGCCAGGAGCTTCTTCCAGGTCTCCCACGTGGGTGCAGGGGCCCAAGTACCTGAACTATCTTTTACTGCTTTCCCTGGCCATTAGCAGAAAGCTGGATTGGAAAAGGAACAGGCAGGACTTGAACCGCCCCTATATGGGATGCAGGTACTTTTAACCCACTGTGCCACAGTGCTGGCCCTGATTTATTGAACTGCAAGTCCCACTTTTGATTGCCTGTATTGCCAGACCAAATGTTTTTATAGGCCTTATATTGGCCAGAAATTCCTCACCCTTGAATCATTTTTTTTTATTTCTGTGAAAAATGTCACTGGGATTTTGAAAGTGATTGCACCTTTTGGATATGACACTGAAAGCACAAGCAACAAAAGCAAAAATAGATAAGTGGGACAATATAAAATTTAAAACATTTGCATAGCAAACAAGCAATAAACAAATGAAAAGACAACTGATGAAATGGAAGAAAATATTTGCAATCCATATTACTGCTAAATTTGTACTATCCAAACTAAATGGCAAATACCCCAAATAATCCAGTTTAAAAATGAGCAAAAAGGGCTGGCGCCACGGCTCACTTGGCTAATCCTCCGCTTGCGGCACCAGCACCCCGGGTTCTAGTCCCAGTTGGGGCACCGGATTCTGACCTGGCTGCTCCTCTTCCAAGCCAGCTCTCTGCTGTGGCCCGGGAAGGCAGTGGAGGATGACCCAAGTGCTTGGGCCCTGCACCCCATGGGAGACCAAGAGGAAGCACCTGGCTCCTGGCTTCGGATTGGCGCAGCGCGCCGGCCATAGCGGTCATTTGGGGGGTGAACCAACGGAAGGAAGACCTTTCTCTCTGTCTCTCTGTCTCTCTCACTGTCTAACTCTGCCTATAAAAAAAAATGGGCAAAAGAACTCACTGAACATTTCACCAAATGAGATATACAAATAGCAAATAGATATATGAAAAGATGCTCAACACCATTAATCATCAGGGAATTATGAACCAAAACCATAATGAGTTATACCACATACAAGTTAAGGTGGCTATAATAGGGGCCAGCACTGTGGCACAGCGGGTTAACGCCCTGGCCTGAAGCACCGGCATCCCATGTGGGTGCCGGTTCTAGTCCTGGCTGCTCTACTTCCAACCCAGCTCTCTGCTGTGGCCTGGGAAAGCAGTAGAAAATGGCCCAGGTTCTTGGGCCTCTGCACCCGCTTGGGAGACCTGGAGGAAGCTCCTGGCTCCTGGCTTCAGATTGGCGCAGCTCCAGCCATTGCGGCTGTCTGGGGAGTGAACCATCGGACGGAAGACCTCTCTCTCTCTCTGCCTCTCCTCTCTCTGTGTAACTCTGACTTTCAAATAAATAAATAAATCTTTAAAAAAAGGGTGGCTATAATAAAAACAACAACAATAACAAGACACTATTGACAATGATGTGGAGAAAAGGTAAGTCTTGTTACCTATTCTTGGTAGAAGTGTAAATTGGTACAGCCTTTATGGTAACTCCTAAAATAATCAAAAGTAGGATTACCATATGATAACAACAATACCACTTCTGCCTATATGTACAAACAAAGAGATAAATGAACTGTCACATTCCTTGCAACATTATTTGCAAGATCCAAGATATGGAAGCAACCTAAATGCCCATAAAAGGATGGATGGATAAAAAAAATACGACACATTTACCAAATGTAATATGCATCCTTTAAAATGAGGGAAATCCTGTCATTCGCAAAATACAGGAACCTGGAGGGAATTGTGCTAAATGAAATGAGCAATACACAGAAACACAAATATTACAAGATACCCACACATAGAATCCAAAGTAGTTGAACTCATAGAAGCAGAGTGAAAATAAATAAATCTCTAAAAACAAAAAGGGGAGGGGGGGGCCAGCGCTGTGGCGCAGCAGGTTAACACCTTGGCCTGAAGCGTTGGCATCCCATGTGGGCACTGGTTTGAGTCCCAGCTGCTCTACTTCTGACCCAGCTCTCTGCTATGGCCTGGGAAAGCAGTGGAGGATGGCCCAGGTCCTTGGGCCCCTACACCCATGTGGGAGACCTGGAAGAAGCTCCTGGCTCCTGGTTTTGGATTGGCGCAGCTCCAGCTGTTGCGGCCATCTGGGGAGTGAACCAGCGGATGGAGGACCTCTCTCTCTCTCTCTCTCTCTGTGTTGTGTGTGTGTGTGTGTAACTCTGCCTTTCAAATAAAGAAATAAATCTTTAAAAAAAAGAAACAATGAAATCATGGTTGATCAAGGTTGTGGGTGGGAAAACAAGCAGAAATTAGTCAAAGGGAACGAACTGTATAAAAGAAAACATACATATTCCACCTTAAGAAATAGGAAGACTTAGCATTGTCACAATGTCTTAGTTCTTGTCAATTTGATTGATAGATTCATTATTCCTATCAACAACCAAACAAGTCAGTTTTTCAATATATTGACAAACTGATTATAAACTTTACATGAATAACCAAAAGATACAGAAGAGCACACTCAATAGGATTGATATTACCAAATTTAAAGACTTACTCAGGCCAGCGCCGCAGCTCACTAGGCTAATCCTCTGCCTTGTGGCGGGTTCTAGTCCTGGTCGGGGTGCCGGATTCTGTCCCGGTTGCCCCTCTTCCAGGCCAGCTCTCTGCTGTGGCCAGGGAGTGCAGTGGAGGATGGCCCAAGTACTTGGGCCCTGCACCCCATGGGAGACCAGGATAAGTACCTGGCTCCTGCCATTGGATTAGCGCAGTGCGCTGGCTGGCCGCGGCGGCCATTGGAGGGTGAACCAACAGCAAAGGAAGACCTTTCTCTCTGTCTCTCTCTCTCACTGTCCACTCTGCCTGTCAAAAAAAAAAAAAAAAGACTTACTCTAGTTAACCACTCTACTTAACCACTGTGGTTAAGATGCCACTTGGGACTCCCACATCCCCTAGCTGAGTGCCTGGGATTGAGTCCTTGCTCTGTTTTCAACCAACCTTCCTGACAATTCACACTCTCGGAGGCACTGTATGATGCCTCTAGAACTTGGGTCCCTGATACCCACGTGAAGACCTGGATGGAGTTCTGGACTCCTGGCTTTGGGCTGGTCCTGCCCAGGCATTTGGTGAGTTAAACAGTGGGTAGAAGATCTATGTCTCTTATCTCTGTCCCTCTGCCTTTCAAATAAATAAAACTCTTAAAAAAGACTTACTATAAGGCTATGTTAATGAAGACAACATGGTATTGGAAAAGGAATAGACAAATGTTTGTAGATCAATTCCACAGAAAAAAGAACCAATGAATAGATCCAGACAAATACCAACTGATTTTTGGCAAAGAATCAAAGGCCATATAGTGGAGCAAAGATAGTATTTTCAAGAAATAGTGCTGAATCAACTGGACTGTAACCACATTCAAAAGATGAATATACATCCAGACCTTATACCCTTCAAAAATATTTATTTAAAATGGATCAAAGAGCTAAATGAAAAATGAAAATCCATAAGACTTCTAGAAGATAAAGTAGAAGAAAATCTAGATGGGTATATGGATGACCTCACAGATATAATGCCAAAGGCATGACTCATGAATGGAATAATAAAGTAGGCTTTATTAACAGCAAAGTCTTCTGCTCTGTGGAAGACAACACCAAGAGAACAAGGAGACCATCTATGCACTGGAGAAAATACAAAAGACACATCTGATAGAGGACTGTCATCTGAGCTATAAAAGCACTCTTTAAACTCAACAATTAGGGAAAATCGTTGTTTTAAAAATGGGTAAAAGATTCATGTATCTATTGTCAACTGACTTTTGATGAAAGTGGTGAGGCCAGTGTGAATCAAATAGTGTTTCAATAAGTGATGTGGGGATAACTGGATAGTTGCATGCAAAATCATAAAAATTAGAGTGAATCAAAGACCTAAATATATAAACTAAAACCAAGAATCTCTTAGAATAAAACATGGTGGTGGTGGTGGGGTAAATCCACACGGACTTGAATTTAGAAAAGTATTGTGATATAAGTATTGGAAGAAAAAAACTGATAAACTGGATCTTATGAAATATAAAACTTACATGCTGCAAATGGCACTATATAGAAGGTGAAAACATAATCCACAGGATGGGAAAAATTTGCAAATAATACAACCGATAAGGGATTTTATCTAGATTATATAGAACTTTTAAAACTCAATAATAAGACAGAGAACCCAATTTAAAAATGGACAGAAGACTTGACTGTATTTCTCCAATGAAGATATTCAAATGGCCAAGAAGCATATGAAAATATATTCAACACTAATTGTTAGATAAATGAAAACTAAAACCACAGTGAGAAGCCACTTCACACCTGCTAGGATGTTTATAATCAAAATTCAGAAAATAAAATGTGGGGAGCAACTCGGACTAGACTAAGTTACTGGAATTAAGACTTATTCTATGCATCTGCTCTCCCACAATATGGCGCTGGGAGAGGAGTAAACAGCTTCTACGCAGCTGCCTCTCGCCAACTTGAGTGATGACCTGCAGGAGCTGATCCTGCTCCTGATTGGAGGAGAGCAGCGTACTCGGCGTGTGGGTAGCAGAGTTGGGATTGGTGGAAGAGGACTAAAGGAGGAGAGAGACAACATGCACCAGGAACATCTAAGAGGAACACCTGAGGAACATCTGAGCAGCCCCCGAGAGAGCCGGCCGGTGGTGTGCCACTCCCCCGCGGAAGTGTGGAAAGTGGCAGGGGGAACCGCCCTTCCACGGAGGTGGAAGGACGGCAGCCAACCCGGGAAGAACCAGCAGCAAACCCGGGAAGGGCTGAGCAGACAAAAGAACTGCACAGGGTTCTGTGTCGTTCCTCCATGAAGAGGGGGAGCGACATAAAAAGTGTTGATAAGGATGTGGAGAAATCAGAATCTTCATACAATGCCATTGGCAATGTAAAATGCAGCATCTGCTTGGGAAAACAGCATGACAGTTCTTCGGATGGATAAAAACAGAGTTACCATTTGATCAAGCAATTCCACTCTTAGGTAATTACCCAAGAGAAACGAAGCATGTGTATGCAAAAGCTTGTACACATGTTTGTAGTGTTTCTCATCAAAGCTACAAGTTAACAACTTACAAATCTATCAGCTGATAAGCTGACAAACAAAATGTGTTAACATGCACCATTGAATGTTATTTGGCCATGAAAGGAATGATGTACAGATATATACAACCTTGAAATCATATGCTAAGTTAAAGAAACCTGTCACAAAAGGCCACATAATGTATGACTCCATTTTAATGCAATGTTCAGGGTAGACAAATTGATAAAGTAGATTATTGGTTGTTTAGTGCTGAGAGAGGTGGGGCTTGACAGGTGATGCCTAAAGGGTATTTGGGTGTCTTTTGAGTTGAAGAAAATGTTTTAAAATTTGCTGTAGTGATCATTGAACAGATCTGTGAATATGCTAAAAGATGCTGTATTGTACACTTAGTCATGTGATTTTAATGCATGCCGTATGTGAATTATACTTCAATAAAGCTGTTATACAAGTTAAGAGACATCCAAGATATAAAAAAAAGACTCAAACTTTTAGAGGTGAACAATCTCTGAGGTAAGTAATATATTGTACTGCAACTATACAATGACAAAGAATGCATGAACACATAGCAGTAAAACTACCCAAAATGAAGCACAGGAAAAAGTGGGGGGGGTGTACCAATGAGCTGGGGCACAACTTCATGGTAGATGCTATATATGTAATTGGAATTTGCATTGGAGAAGAGAAAACGGGGTGATAAAGGCTTTGAAAAATAATTGCTGAAATACTTTTCAAATGAGAAGTCTATATCTAAAATCCTAAGAATCTCAGGTACAAGAAACATAAAAGAAACCACCGTGGGGCAGCAATGTGGCACAGCGGGTTAAGCTGCCGCCTGTAGCAGCATCCTAGTTAGGCACTGGTTCAAATCCCAGCTGCTCCATTCCAATCCAGCTCTCTGCTAATGCATTTGGGAAAGCAGCAGAGGATAGCCTAAGTGCTTGGGCCCCTGCACACACATGGGAGACCTGGATGAAGCTCTTGGGACCTGGCTGGCCATTGTGGCCATTTGGGGAGTGAAACAGTGGATGGAAGATATCTCTCTCTCTCTCTCTCTCTCTCTCTCTCTCTCTGCCTCTCCTTCTTTGTAACTCTGCCTTTCAAATAATAAATAAATCTTAAAAATAAAAAAAAAATCATGCCAAGACATGTCATAATCAAATTACTCAAAATAATGAAGAGAAAATTTTAAAAGCAGCCAGGGAAAATGAAACTTTTAAGCTCAGAGGAGCAAGAATATGTTTGATGGTGGTTTATCCTCAGAAATAATGCAACAAGAAGAAAGTGAGGCAACATTTTTAAAGTAGTGAAAGAAAAAGTGTTAACCTAGCATGCTGTTTTCAGAAAAACTGAATGTTAAATAATTTTTCAGACTGCAAAAACAAAATATTTCACCACCAGTAGACACACAGCATGAGAAATACTAAAAGCCTTTCAGGCAAAAGCAGAATAAGTAAGATGTAAATATAGATGTACATAGAAGATGAGCACTAACTTGGAAACTACCTGATAATATAATGGAATACTTTTCTTATTTAAGCCTCTTAAAATATAATGGGCTGGCCGGCGCCGCAGCTCACTAGGCTAATCCTCCGCCTAGCGGCGCCGGCACACCGGGTTCTAGTCCTGGTCGGGGCGCCGGATTCTGTCCCGGTTGCCCCTCTTCCAGGCCAGCTCTCTGCTGTGGCCAGGGAGTGCAGTGGAGGATGGCCCAGGTGCTTGGGCCCTGCACCCCATGGGAGACCAGGAAAAGCACCTGGCTCCTGGCTCCTGCCATCGGATCAGCGCGGTGCTCCGGCCGCAGCGCGCCGGCCGCAGCGGCCATTGGAGGGTGAGCCAACGGCAAAGGGAGGACCTTTCTCTCTGTCTCTCTCTCTCACTGTCCACTCTGCCTGTCAATATATATATATATATATATATATATATATATAATGGGCTATTTAAGCAACAATTTTAACAATGTGTCATGGAATTTTACATATAAAAGTAAAGCCTTTGACACTAACATGACAAAGGCTAGAATTGGAAGAATGTCAGTATATTGTGGTGAGTTTCCTATACTGCACTGGAAGTGCTATAATTTCACTTGACTGTGATTAAGTGAAAATGTGCAATCTAAGGCAATCACAAAAAGAACAAAGCAAATAGTAGGATATAAGGAAACAAAAGAGATGAATTAGAATCATGTAAAAATTCAGAAGGATACAAAAGAAGAGGAAAGCTAAAAAGAATCTTCAAAAAGTTCAATGAAGATACATATGAGAAAAACTATGTATGATTTTGATGTTTTTACACAAAAATAAACTTATATTTAATCCTATTTTTCCACAAACATTTTTGCAGTACCCATGTACAACTGATAGGACAAGCAGGAAAAAAAAGAAGATAGGTTTAAACTCAATCATATTAATAAGCATATTGAAAGTGTATGATCAATATATTCCCCTGGAAGACATTATCAGATTGAATGTAGAAGGCAAACCAACTATATCATGTCTTCAATAAACTATCAATTAAAATATCAATTAAAATGTTTAAAAATAAAAGGATGACAAAGACGTATCATGCTAATATTAATCAAAAAAGGTCAAATGGATATATTATTTTAAAACATTTATTTATTCAAAGGGCAGAGTTACAGAGAGGCAGGGGCAGGGAGAGAGAGAGAGAGAGGTCTTCCATCCACCGGCTCACCCCCCAGTTGGCCACAAAGGCTGGAGCCAGGATCCAGGAGCTTCCTCCGGGTCTCCCACAGGGGTGGAGAGGCCCAAGGACCTGGGCCATCCTCCACCGCTTTCCCAGGCCACAGCAGAGAGCTGGATTGGAGGTGGAGCAGCTGGGACTTGAACAATTGATACCAATAAATTTGAAATTATATGAAATGAACAAATTCCTTCAAGACACAAACTACTAAAGCTCACCCAATAAGACATAGATAACCACAACTTTTATTTTTTAAAATATTTATTTTATTCATTTGAAAGACACAGTTACACAGAGAGGTAGAGACAGAGAGAGAGGTCTTCCATCTGCTGGTTCACTCCCCAATTGGCTGCAATGGCTGGAGCTGCATTGATCTGAAGCCAGGAGCCAGGAGCCTCTTCTGGGTCTCCCATGTGGATTCAGGGGCCCAAGGACTTGGGCCATCTTCTATTGCTTTCCCAGGCCTCAGGAGAGAGCTGGATTGAAAGAGGAGCAGCCGGGACTAGAACCAGTGCCCATATGGGATGCCGCACCCCAGGCCAGGGCCTTAACCCACTGAGCCACAGATCCAGTCCCAACCACCACTTTTATGAAAGGAATTGATGTTTTAGTTAATAACCTTCCTATTAAAAATAAAGTGGAAAAAAGACAAGCAAACCAAAAAACCTTCCAGTCTCAGATGGCTTCTGTGATGAATTCTATTGAATATTTACATAGGAAATAATAGTAATTCTGGAGGCCAGAATTGTGGTGCAGAGGGCTAAGCCAATGCATGTGACACTGGCATCACATATTAGAGTGCTTTGTCTCCCTGCCACTCTTTTTTTAAAAAAATCTTTACAAGGATTAATCCTTAAAAATAAATCTTTAGAAATAATAAATAAAACTTAAAAATAGCAATGCTTTTTTGTGGCAAAAATGTTCTACATGAAGGATCTCTGAGACCCCGGTGGAAAGAAGTGGCCATCAAAGAAGGTTGTACTTTTCTCTAAAGGGAGGAGAGAGCCTGCACTTTGCTTATGGCCTTGTTTAAATATTGACAGGGTTTGCAGATTCAAAAGGCTTCCATGGCCTAGCCAGCTCATGTCAAGAGCCTTGGGTGGACACTGATGTCATACATAAGAGTGTTAGTTGTGAAATTAACAACAAAAGTCACTGTGCACTAACTCCCCATGCAGGACCTCAATAAGTTGCATTATGAGAGTTAACTGTAAAACTAGTTCTCAAACAGTTTTTGTGTGTGTATGTGCAAATTGTTGAAATCTTTACTTAGTATAGAGTTGGTCTTCTGGTACAAAGTTAATTGAAAATGAATCTTAATGGGGAATGGGACTGGGAATGGGAAAGGGAGGAGGAGGAGGGGTGGGAATGTGGGTGGGAGGGCGGGAATGGTGGGAAGAATAACTATATTCCTAAAGTTATACTTATGAAATTTGTATTTCTTAAAAATAATTTAATTTAAAAAGGCATTTCCTTAATCTAATGAAGAGCATCTACCAAAATCCCACAGCTAGGAGTGACAGCACAATGGCAGAGCAGGAAATGCAAGCCTTTGTCCATCCCTCCCCCCTCCCCCAACAATAAAAACAATTAGACAGCTATCAAGGAATTACTATAACACTGGAAAATCTCAGGAGTCCAATTAAGATGCTGTAACAATGCAATGATGCAAAAGGAAAAAGACCGTGTGAGAATAACCATATAGAAAGGGTAGGAAGAAAATTTCATTTTTTTCTGCATCATCTTACCCTTAGACTGGCAAAACTTTGTGTCCAGTCAGGTCTTTTTCACCTGCAAGTTTACCTTTTGAGGGAAAAATAGGAGCAGAGTGATTGACCAGATGCCTCAATCTTTTGGGGCATTGCCAAAAGGACCTGGTTCAGTTTTATCCCAAAAGATTGATGGGGGGATTGGTATAGCTGAGGCTTGTGGATATAGATAGGAATAAAGAAGTAGGGTAGAAGTTATCAGTATCGGCCATGTGGCAGAGGCCATCATGGTCCCCAGTGGCCTGCTGTATGGAGGACCCCAGCAGCCTTTGCTGATGACAACTGCAACAGCTATCACAGCTGTCTTATATACCCTGCAAATTTTTATCACCTAACTTGCAGTGTTTGCCACCATGCACTGCAGTGTCCTGAGCCCTGTCTCCCTCAACTGACACTGAAGCTGCCCCAGCTAGTACAAAAGGGGTCCCAAAACTAGGGATGCAAGGTGGTCACCCATGAATACTTGTGACCAGCTCAGGCTCTCCCACCTCCTGCCAATCCTGGCTCCCACCACTGCATGTCCACAGCTGATCCTGAAACTCTGTAAATTTATGCAGCTGACCCCAAACCTTGGTACCAGTTCTCAGTGCCACAGCTGCGCACAATACAAGTCCTAACCTACAACCATGTGGACATACCCTGGGCCCACACTACTACACAGCCACCTAAAACTGCCCAGTGCAGTTCTAGGCATGAATATCATCAGTCTTGCCCCATAACTTTGTGGATACTTGTCACCAGCTCCCATTATCATATGTGCAGACATTCTGGTCCCCATAGCCAAGCATGTGCACACTGCTAACCTTGGCCCATGTCACCACTTAGCCCATCTCTGTTTATCCAATCATACTTGTAGCAGACACATAGGTTTGAACATCATTCACAGCCATTAACAGACCACTCACATCTCTCACCATGAGGACCATGAAATTGCCAAAGTCATGGATCCCAAATGCCTGAAACAAGACATTGCAGCTCATCAAATCTAGAGCTGTGACACATTTTTGCACTTGGTGTCTTTTGTTACTAGACTTGGTATCATAGTGCACACCAGCATACTTCCCCAGTTAGTGCCTCTATGCCTACCTCCTCTACTAGAGGCGAAAGGTCTTTTTTTAAAAAAACATTTATTTATTTTATTTGATAGGAATGGTTAAAGAGTGAGAGAGAGGCAGACACACACACACGCGTGCACACACACACACACACACACACACACGAATCTTTCTTTTGTTGGTTCACTCCCCAAATGGCTGCAATGTTCAGAACTGGGTTGATCTGGAGCCAGGAGCCTCTGCCAGGTCTTCCACATGGATGCAGGGGCCCAAGTATTTGGGACATCCTCCACTGCCTTCCCAGTCCCATCAGCAGGGAGTTGGATTGGAAGTGGAGCAGCTGGAATTCTAACTGGCACCCATATGGGATGCTGCCTCAGATGTGGCTTTACCTGCTATGCCACAGTGCCAGCCTGGAAGGTCTTTTTAAAACAAAGACAGTCCATAAAGTCTGAAAGAAGTGACTCTTTCTTCAAATGCACATACATCTATGCAAGACTATAAAAGATCATCAAGTATCAGGGAAATATGACACCACCAAAGGAATGAAATAAACTTCTGGTAATTGACCCCAAATAAATTGTGGGGTCAGAATTTAAAAGTCAATTGTTCTAAAGAAGCTCAGCAAATCAACAAGAGAACAGAGATAAACACTTTAATGGAATCAGAAAAACAATAAAATAATTAGATGTTCAACAGAAAAAAAAAAGAATGAAATCCTGTCTTTTGCAACAAAAAGGATGCAACTGGAAACCATTATACTCAGTGAAATAAGCCAGTCCCCAAAACACAAATATCATGTTTTCTCTGATATATGATTGTTCATATAGAATGCAAAAAAAACAATGTGTAAGAATGAAACTGACATCTTACCACTTGATTATTGTTTATTGCCCTTGTCTATATTCCTGTGGAAAAGTTGTCTTTCTACTTGTTGAGTATTATGGTTAGAGTTATGTTAAGCTTATGATTATAAAGTAAATTGAAATTGTTATTACAAAAATTAAAGGGAAGAGAGCCGGCGCCGTGGCTCAATAGGCTAATCCTCCACCTTGCGGCGCCGGCACACCAGGTTCTAGTCCCGGTTGGGGCGTCGGATTCTGTCCCGGTTGCCCCTCTTCCAGGCCAGCTCTCTGCTGTGGCCAGGGAGTGCAGTGGAGGATGGCCCAGGTGCTTGGGCCCTGCACCCCATGGGAGACCAGGAAAAGCACCTGGATCCTGGCTCCTGCCATCGGATCAGCGCGGTGCGCCGGCTGCAGCGGCGGCCATTGGAGGGTGAACCAACGGCAAAGGAAGACCTTTCTCTCTCTGTCTCTCTCTCTCACTGTCCACTCTGCCTGTCAAAAATTAAAAAAAAAAAAAATTAAAGGGAAGAAAGGAAGGAAGGAGTGGTAATGGAAGGAGAGAAGTATGGCTATCTTCTTAGAATAGTACCTATGAAATACATAAAATCTGTGCTCTTTATCATAAAAATTTTAAACGAAAAATATCTAAAAGAGCAGAGTTGACAGAGCTAAAAGGAATCTTAAGTGCCAACAAATTGGATAACACAGAATAAATCAATAAATCCCTAGAGATACACAAGTTAGCAAAACAAAATCAAAGAAATAAAAAGTCTGGACAGAGCAATAACAAAGAAGGAGACTGAATCAGTAATCAGACATCTTCCAACAAAGGGGATAAATGACCTCGTAAGATTAATTCCACCAAATATTCGAATAAGAACGAATAAGATGGAGCCCGTGCTGTGGCATAGTGGGCAAAGCCGCTGCCTGCAGTGCCAGCATCCCATATGGGCGCTGGTTCGAGTCCCAGCTGCTCCACTTCTGATCCAGTTCTCTGCTATGGCCTGGGAAAGCAGTAGAAGATGGCCCAAGTCCTTGGGCCCCTGAACCCACATGGAGACCCAGAAGAAGCTCCTGGCTCCTGGCTTCAAATCGGCTCAGCTCTGGCCATTGTGGCCAATTGGGGAGTGAGCGAGCGAATGGAAGACCTCTCTCTCTCTCTCTTTCTGCCTCTCCTTCTCTCTTTGTATAAATCTGACTTTCAAATAAATAAGTAAATCTTTAAAAAGAAAGAACGAATAAGAAGCCTTCTTAGCTCTCTTAAAAAAATAGAGGGAACACCACCAAGCTCACTTTATGAGGTCAAAATTTTTCCTGATTCCAAAGCTAGACAAAAGCACAAGAAAAGAAAACTCTGAGTACAGGCCAATATTCCTAATACACATAGATGAAAAAAGCCTCAGTAAAATATTGGCAAATCAAATTCAGCAGCAAATTAAAAGGATTGTACAGGATGATAAAGTGGGATTTATCCTTGAGATGAACAAAAGGTACAGCGTGTAAACGCCAATCAATGTGATAAACTATATTAACAGAATAAAAGACAAAAATCACATGATCCTTTCTGTAGATGTAGAAAAAATGCATTTTACAAAATTCAACATTAATAGCTTTTCGTGACAAAAAGTCTCAATAACATAAATATAGAAGGGGCTTAATTTCACACAAAAAATGCTGCGTACAAAAAAACCTGATCACTACCCTTATAATCAATATGGAAAAACTGTGAACTTTTCCTCTCTGACCCAGAACAAGGCAAGGATATCTACTCTCACCACTGATATTCAACATAATACTGGAGCCCTACCCAGAGAAACAACTCACGAAAAGGAAATAATAGCTTTCAAATCAGTAGGCAAAAGGTAAATTTTTTTCCATATATGAATATATATGTAGAAAACTCCAAGAATCCACAAAGAAACTATTAAAACTAATAAATCAATAAAGTTGCAGAACAACCGATCACTCAGCAAAAATCAGGGGCATTTCTATACACCAACACCAACAGTGAAATATCTGAAAGGGAAATGAAGAAAACAGTCCCGTTTATACTAGTGACAATATTGCAATATTGGTATCCCATATCCAAGTGCTGGTTCTAGTCCTAGCTGCTCTGCTTCTGATCCAGCTTCCTGCTAATGTATCCGAGAGGGCAGTAGAATATGGCCCAAGTGCTTAGGATCCTGATATCCAAGTGGGATATCTGGCTGAAGTTCCAGGCTCCTGACTTGGGCTTGGCACACCCCCCAGCTGTTGTGGTTATTAAGGGAATGAACCAGCAGATAGGAACTCTGTTTCTGTCTCTCTGCCTCTCAAATGAATAAATTAAACTTAAAAGAAAAAGGGTAACGAAAATTTTCCATGTACTTTTTGAACTTTAAGTTAACTATTTAGTTTCACTTTTCCTTTTTTATTCATTTTTAAAGATGTGTTTATTTCGAAGGCAGAGTTACAGAGATCTTCCAACTGTTGTTTCACTCCCCAAATGGCTGCAACAGTCAGGGCTGGGCCAGGTTGAAGCCAGGATCCAGGAGCTTCATTCAGGTCTCCCACATGGGTAACAGGGGCCAAAACACTTGAGCCATCTTTAGCTGCTTTTTCAGGCACATGAGCAGGGAGCTGGATAGGAAGTGGAGCTGCTGGGACATGAGCAAGTGCCCATATGGAATGCTGTGGTAGTTGCAGGTGGTGGCATAACCTGTTATGCCACAAAGCTGGCTCATTTATTTTCTTTTTCTACAAACTATCTCAAGTACCCTCATGTTCACTCCCATGTTTTGTGTGTGTTACTCCCAATGGCCACGATATTAAGAGCAACTTAAATGTCCTTTGCTGGATGAATGGCTAATGTTGTGTGTGTGTGTCTGTACACACACTCAATTGAATACTATTCAGCCTTTAAAAATAAGGAAATTAAGGGCCATCATTGTGGTGTAGTGGGTGAAGCTGCCACTTGTGATGCTGGCATTGCTTATGGGCATCCATTAAAATCCTGCTGTTCCACTTCCAATCAGCTCCCTGCTAATGTGCCTGGGAAAGCAGCAGAGGATGGCCCAAGTGCTTGGGCCTCTGTGCCCAAGTGGGAGACCTGGAAGAAGCTTCTGGCCCAGCTCTGGCCATTGTGGCCATTTGGGGAATAAACCAATGGATGGAAGATTTCTCTCTGCCTCTCCCTCTCTTTTTGTAACTCTGCCTTTCAAATAAAAAATAAATCTTCAAAAAATAAGGAAATCCTACCATTTGTAAAAATATGGATGGAGCAATATGGATGGAACTTTATGCTAAGTGAAATAAGCAAGACACAGAAGTTGAAATACTATATGAGCTCATAGGTGGAATCTAAAGCAGTCAAATTCAAAGAAGCAGAGAGTTGGATGGTGTTTGATAGGAGCTGGGGGGTATGTAGTAACATTGGTCAAAAAGTACACTGTTTCAGTTATATAAGATGAAAAAGTTCTGTAGATAAAATGTACAGCATATTTATGATAAAGTACTGTATGTAATATACTTGAAATTTACTGAGAGGCTACATCTTAAATCTTCTCAACACACACACATGTACAAATGGTAGCTCTGTAGTAGTGACAGAAAGTTAATACCTAGTGATTATTTCACAATGTGTATCAAAATATGAAGTAATATACCTTAAATGCATGCTTTTATGTATATGATTTTGTCATTGATATTTCAATAAATTCTTAAAGTCCTCTACAGCTAATATCACACTTCATCCTGAAAGACTGAATACTTTCTCTCTAAGATGAAAAACAAAAAAAGATGTCCACTTTTGCTATTTCTATTCAATATTATATTGGAAATTTTGGTGAATGCTAGAATGAAAGAGTTACAAATGAAAGACATACACATTGGAACAGAAGTAGCAAGACTGTCTTCACTCGAAAATGATATTATGGCCTCTGTAGAAGATCTGTTGGAATCTATAAAAATGTCACTAGAACTAGTAAGTCAGCACAGAAAGTATGCAGGATAAAAGATCAATATACAAATATCAATTTCTATATGCTATCACCAATCATAAATTTCAATGATAAAGTTCAATATCATTTGTAATGACATTAAACAATAAATACTTAAGACATAATTCTTTATTTTATTTTTTTTTGACAGGCAGAGTTAGACATTGAGAGAGGGAGAGAGACAGAGAGAAAGGTCTTCCTTTTTCCATTGGTTCACCCCCCAAGTGGCTGCTACAGCTGGCGCTTTGCTGCCAGCGTGCTGCACTGATCCAAAGCCAGGAGCCAGGTGCTTCCTCCTAGTCTCCCATGCGGGTGCAGGGCCCAAGGACTTGGGCCATCCTCCACTGCCCTCCTGGGCCACAGCAGATAGCTGGACTGGAAGAGGAGCAACCAGGACAGAATCTGGCGCCCAGACCGGAATTAGAACCTGGGGTGCCGGTACCGCAGGTGGAGGATTAGCCTAGTGAGCAGCGGCGCCAGCCAAGATGTAATTCTGACAAAAGAAGTACAATATTTACAAACTAAAAATACTGCTGAAATAAACTAAAGAAGTAGTAAATAATGGAGGTATATAAATCATGATCTTGAGTCATAATACTCAATATCTTCAAGATGTTATTCTTCCCAAATCCATAAATTCAATATAATCCCAATAAAAATTCTATTAGAATAGTGTAGATTTTGAGAAGTCCATTATAAAAATTCTTATGGAAATTCAAGAACTTTAGAATAGCCGAAACAATTTAGGAATGATCAAAATTGGAATATAAAGAGTAACTGATTGCAAGAATTTCAAAGAATGCGTCATAATCAAGAAAATGTGGTCATGGCATTAAGAGACAAATGGATTGGAAACATATGTACACACATACAGATAATTGACCTCTGACAAAGGTATAAGGCCATTCAATGGATAAAGTACAACCGTTTTTTTTTTAAAAAAAATGGTGCTGGAAAAACTGAATTTCCATGTAATAAAAAAGAATTTTGATCCATATTTTGTACCATACACAAAGCTTAATTCAAATAGATCATAGACCTAAATGCAAAAATCTAAAATTAGGACATCTGCCATTCTATGAGTCTGCTGAGTATCTCACTTCCCATGTTGGATCACTCTCCCCTTTATTTATTCTATCGGTTAGTGTTAGCAGGTACTAGACTTGTTTATGTGCTCCCTTTGACTCTTAGTCCTTTCATTATGATCAATTGTGAACTGAAATTGATCACTTGGAATAGTGAGATGGCATTGGTACATGCCACCTTGATGGGATTGAATTGGAGAGTATTTCAGGCATGGGAAGCCAAGACACTCTGGCAAAAGATCTCTGTGAGTGAGATCCCAGTGGAAAGAACAGGTCTTCAAAGAAGGAGGTACCTTTCTCTGAAGGGAGGAGAGAACCTCCACTTTGACTATGACCTTGTCTAAACAAGATAAGAATCGGAGAACTCAGAGGGCTTCCATAGCCTTGGAAACTCATGACTGGAGCATAGGGAGATTACTGATGCCATAGACAGGAGTGTCAATTGGTAAAGTCAACAACAGGAGTCACTGTGCACTTACTCCTCATGTAGGATCTCTGTCCTTAATGTGCTGTGCATTGAGATTTAATGCTATAACGAGTACTCAAACAATATATTTCACTTTGTGTTTCTATGGGGGTGCAAACGGTTGAAATCTTTACTTAATGTATACTAAACTGATCCTCTGTAAAAAAAAAAAAAAGAAAGAAATTATCAACTCCCAACTTGACTCTCACTGGGATTAAACATGACAATAGGTCTGATCTGATTTCATCATCATTTAAAAAAAATCATCTATTATTTTTCACTTTATGTTTCTGTGTGGGAGCAAACTGTTGAAATCCATACTTAATGTATACTAAGCTGATCTTCTGTATATTAAGATAGTTGAAAATGAATCTTGATGTGAATGAAAGGGGAGAGGGAGTGGGAAAGGGGAGGGTTGTGGGTGGGAGGGACGGTATGTGGGGGAAGCCATTGTAATCCATAAATCGTACTTTGGAAATTTATATTCATTAAATAAAAGTTAAAAAAATGCCATAAGCAAAATAAAAAAAAAGAAATAAAGAAATAAACCAAGCATAAAAGACAAAAAAAATCTAAAATTATAAAATGACTAGAATAAGATATAAGGGAAACTGAAAACAAACCAAATACCCACCAACAGGTAGATGGCTAAACAAATTGTGATATGCCCATACGATAAAACACTGTTTAACAATAAAATAGAATGAATAATTGACACAATGTTATAGTATTGATAAATTTCAGCATAAGTATGCTGAATAAATGAAACAAGGGAAAATAATTCATTCTTTATGATTCCATATATAAAATTCTTGAAAATTAATCTGTGATGAGAAAAAGGTTAATTGTTGCCTTGGTATGATAGCAGTGGAGAGGCATGAAGAGATTACAAAATGAACAAGAGGAAACTTTTGGGAGTGATACATATGCTTTGTTGTGATGGTTTTATGGGTAAATATCTATGTCAATATATATCAAATTTTTTA
The DNA here is from genome assembly GCF_964237555.1 of Oryctolagus cuniculus. Taxonomy (NCBI): domain Eukaryota; kingdom Metazoa; phylum Chordata; class Mammalia; order Lagomorpha; family Leporidae; genus Oryctolagus; species Oryctolagus cuniculus. The sequence goes on along the minus strand of NC_091453.1, from coordinate 81,489,334 downwards.
CACTATAAATATGTGAAGTTTTAAAATGTTCTAAATCTTATTGTAGTTGGCACACAATTAGAAAATTATTCTTTACTGTTTGAAAAATACTACAGATTTGGGCCAGTGCCGTGGCTCACTTGGTTAATCCTCTGCTTGCAGCGCCAGCATCCCATATGGGCGCCGGGTTCTAGTCCTGGTTGCTCCTCTTCCAGTCCAGCTCTCTGCTGTGGCCTGGGAGTGCAGTGGAGGATGGACAAAGTGCTTGGGCTCCTGCACCCACATGGGAGACAAGGAAGAAGCACCTGGCTCCTGGCTTTGGTTTGGCGCAGCTCTACCCATAGCAGCCATTTGAGGGGTGAACCAATGAAAGGAAGACCTTTCTCTCTGTCTCTCCCTCTCACTGTCTAACTCTATCTGTCAAATTAAAAAAAAATTAAAAAAGAAAAATGCTACAGATTAAGCAAACAAATCATTTATGACATTGATGGATGAGAGAAATTCCAACAGACATCTGTGTAGTTTCACCTTAGTGTCACTCATTAACATAAATGAAAATATCAACCAGTGTTCATGTCAGAACTATATTCCTTCATCAGTTGCCACCATAGCCTGGCTATGAATATAATCTTCAGCAAACATCACTAAAAGCATTCTGTGAGAGTCAGTAGGTTATATGCAACTTACAATAAAAAATATTGTATATTGTTTATAGCTTGTGTGCCATACTTCATTTGTATCAATACAATTTGTAATAAATTTACATATTATTTGGGATTATCCAGAAAAACAGAGCCAGCAGGATTTTTATATATAGAGAAAGAAATTTATTGGAAGGGACTGACTCATGCCATTGTGGAGGTTGACATAGTCCAAGATCTATAGTAGCAAACAGGGAGACTAGAGAGCTGATGATGTGGTTGCAGCCTCAGTCTAAAGGCCTGAAGGCTAAAAGAGTTGATAGAGTAAGTTCCAATCCAAAAGCCTGAAGGTTTGATAGCCAAAAATAGTCAATGTTTTGGGTCAAGTCCAGAAGCAAGAAAAGACTGATATCCCAACTCAAGTAATTAGTCAAGCAGGAGGAGCTTCTAGTTAGTCCCGTGAGAGTCAGATTTTGTTTGGTTCAGGCCTTCAGTTGATTAGATTGAGGAACATCCATGCCATGAGAAACAATTTGCTTTACTCAGTCTATCAATTCAAATGCTAATCTTATCTGAAAACCCCCTCACAGATGCACACAAAATATTTTACTATCTCGGCATCCTATGGTCCAGTTAAGTTGACAAATGAAATTAACTTCCACAGCCTACCATTTCTCAACTTGGCACTTAAACACATCTTTTTAAATTGTACTTAATCTCTATAACAATATTAAGGGTCCAGCATTGTGGCACAGCAAGTTAAACCACTGCTTGTAATACCAGCAACCCATATCAGAGTGCCTGTTTGAGTACCAGCTACTCCGCTTCTGATGCAGTTTCCTGCTAGTATGCCTAAGATGGCAACAGAAAATGAAAATGATCTAAGGACTTAGGCCCCTGCCACCCATGTAGGACACCAGAATGGATTTTATGGCTCCTGGGTTTGGTCTGACCCAGACTTGGTTGCTGTGGCCATTTGGGGAGTGAACCAGAAGATGGAAGGTCTCCTCTTCTCTCGTCTCTTCCTCTCCCTCTCCCTCTTCTTTTGCCTCTCCCTCTATCCCTGTTGCGTTTTCAAACAAATAAAACCAATTTTAAATAAGACAATAACAAGGTCATAATTTAGACTAACATGATAAACTCTCCTGCATACAACTAAAAATGTATTAATCCCTTCTGCAGAAGAAGAGGTAAAGTTCTTGAATGATATCTACTTTTCTGTAGTTATCTCATCAATATTGTGGTATAAAATTAACGGTGCTTAGATACAATTGTGCAGAACTATTTGCAAACCAGATCTGAGTGTTCTTTTTCTGCCAACTGGTCTTAAGGAATAGGTATGGGCTTGGAAAGAGAAGGCAGTAAAGTCAGCGAAGAGATGATGAATATTTGGGCCACTTCTTCATATAAATTACTTGTGTCTTTAGGGTCTGCGCAGACCTTATCCTGTATATACCACTTTTATTTGATGATGGAGTGACATCCAACTTTATGGCATGGTGGGCAGATAACACTGTTTATTATGTCCAGCTCAGGTTTTATGGTAAGTTGGTAACCTATGGTCAAACACTCAGTTTCTTCTAAGGTCTAGTAGCAGGCTAAAAGCTGTTTGTCAAAAAGAGAATAGTTATCCACAGATGTCAGCTCTCTCCTCCAAAATCCTATACATGAGTCACCTCTAGGGGACAGCCAAAGGCCCCAAACAGCATCCCTAGCTGCTATGGATACTGCCCTATCTGCCAACAGCACTGTTCTGCTGGACCATATGACCCAAGTAGCAGAGAAGATTGAATAGTGGTTAATATCTGTTGCAGAGCATTCTCATATTTTGGGCTATATATAAAACTAGCATCCATTTGGGTATAATATACCAAAATGAGGAAGATTTTGCCTTCCAAATCCAAAGAGGCCCACCAGACATTGTGCCTCTTTTTCTCCTCTTCTCCTCCTTTTTTTGTTGTTGTTGTGGGAAGGACCATAAGGAACAACTTATTCTTCATATTGGAAAGGCTATCTGGATATGTTCTACATGACTGAACCCCCAAGAAATTTCACTGAGACAGAAGGCCCTTAGACTTTGGTTGTACTTATTTCTCACACTCTGACACAGAAATGTCTCACCAAGTTGTCTAGAATAGTTGCTGCATTTGCTTCAATAGATCCAATTAAAACAGTGTCAACAGTGAAATGGATTAGTGTGATGACTTGTGAAGGGTAAATGTGATCAAGATCCCTTTAAACTAAATTATGACACAGAACTCCTGAGGTTGAACTGTAAATATGTATTGCTGGACTTACCCAGCTGAATGCAAACTGGTTCTCATGGCTCTCATCGACAAGATGAAGAAAAAGAAATTTGCCAGATCAGGAGCTTCGTATAAGGTACCATGGTACCATGGTACCATGGGGCATATTAATTTGTGTAGCCAATGAAACCACATGTAGTATAGCAGCTGCAATTGGAGTCAGCATTTGGTTAAATTTAAATCAATCCACTGTAATTCTCTAAGATCCATCTGTCTTCTGTGAAGTCCATATGGACATGTTGAATGGGGATGAGATGAAAATCACCACCCCTGCATCTTTCAAGTCCTTGATGGTAGCATTAATCTCTGCATTCCCTTAGGGAATGTGGTATCTTTTTTTAATTTGCTATTTTCTGAGGACAAAGCACGTCTGTTGGTATCCACTTGGCCTTTACCACCATATTAGCCCTTACTCCCCAGGTCAGAGGACAAATGTAGCAATTATGTCCACTATTGAGTATATGTATTCCACTTATGCATTCAGGACTGGAAAAATAACCACAAGATGAGTCTGGGGACCAACTCTGTTAGCTATGACAGATCTGAGCTAAAATCCATTCCCCACCTGATTTTATATGCCCCTATTCTGACTGGTTGACCACACTGATATTTTGGAATTATCATTTCAGATCCAGTGTTCTACAGTTCCTGAAAGATCTGATCATTTCCTTTCCCCTAACGCAGTTACTATGTAAAATGTCATAGATTCCTTTTGGGAGGCTGTGAGAAAGATCAACAGCACACATTTTGGTAATATACCAGGTTACTTCCTCAAGGGGACCTAGCCGCCCTTCCATTCAAATGATTCTGAGTCTGTAAATCGGCCAAAGTCAGGGAATCAATTGTTTTTCTGATTTAGGTTAGACTTTTGTTCACTTGACTTAGAACTGTTATGCTTTTAGTGGTCAAGTTAAAATTTAGGTTTAGGTTTTAATGGTCAAATAACAATTTAGCTTGTAGGTTTTCTACAAGCTGCAACATTAAGTGCAGAATTGCTATTTAGTGAATCCCTAACAATACATTTTACCTGCTCAAATATTTGGTCCTTTCACCATCGTCCTCCTGCTTTAATATCCATTCACACACATGTCCAGATTTCTGTATACATTTGAAAACCCAAATTCTGTCTCTCTATTTTTTTTTTCAGTGTGGTGCCCATCCTCACAGTCCATATTTTCTACTTCACATTTAAGGACATCTAGGAATTGAGTCTAGTGATCATCCTATTTCTTCCCAATCAATGACCCCAGTTTAACCATAAATGACTTACAATTCTAGGAATTCAACCTTTATTGAGATTCAGCCATTCATAGGATGAAACTCTGGGTTTGATTTTCAACAATTTCAGCTCTATGACCACAGGATATAAAGATCTTCAGGGCGCATATAGAAGCTTTCAGGTCATTTTTGCAGTGCTTAAGCTGGGAAATTGAATTTGTGAGCTCATCCTTTAGTTTTTCCATTTTGTCAATCAACATTAGGAGCAACTATCTGATTTGATTATATTCATTAGCTTGCCAAAAATGTTTGAAAAATAATGCCAAAAATTATATGATATATCATATCATATAATACCAGAGCCTTGTTTATTATAAGTGGTTGATTAAGAGTATTCAATATGGTATTTTGCAAATACTCTCTGGTAGATCATGCCATATACCATCAGTGTTCTCTTTATTACTAGAAATAGTCATTAGTATCTTTTGTAATTCCAATTATTATTGTGATCTAAGATATACACATGATGTTTTGGTGTACATATACATTGTGAAGTGATTACCATAGTCAAGCAAATAAACATATCCATCATCTCAAATTGTTACTTTTTCCTTTTTTGTGTGCTAAGGGTAACTGGGATCTATTTTCTAAGCAAATTTACAGTTTTTAATACAATACTATTAGCTACAATTAATACATTCATTTTTTAAACTTTTGCAGGCTATGTAACTATAATTTTGTACACTCTTTCATTTCCCCATTCCCTTCCCTGCCTCCACTTCTGGTAGTCACTGATATATTCTCTGTTTCTATGTAGTCAATATTGTGTAAAGATTGAACCTATATTTGCAATCATGCAATATTTTTCTTTCTTTTTTTAACTTTTTTTATTTGAAAGGCAGAGTTACAGAGAGAGGGAGAGACAGAGAGAGTGCACACGCTCTTCAATCCACAGGTTCACTCCCAAAATGGTTGCAACAGGCAGAGCTAAGCCAGGACAAATCCAAGAGTTTCATCTGGGTCTCTCACGTGGGTGTGGGAACCCAAGCACTTGGGCCATCCTCCACTGCTTTCCCAGGCACACTAGCAAGGAGCTGGATTGGAAGTGGAGCAGCTGGGACTCGAACCAGTGCCCATATGGCATGCCAGCACTGCAGATGGTGGCTTAATCCACTATACCATAACACCAACCCCAGTATTTTTCTTTCTCTACCTGGATTATTTCACTTAGCATAATATCCTCTAAGTTCATCTCTTGTTGTTGCAAGTGACAGAATCTCCATTTTATTAAATGATGGATAATAGTCCATCTCTCTCTCTCTCTCACACACACACACACACACGTACATCACAATCTCTTTATCCATTCATTCGTTGACAGTCTGAGTTCAGAGGCAGGAAAAGATTGATGTCACAGCTCAAATAGTCAGGCAGGAGGAGGTCCTCTTCCTCATGGGAGAGTCAGCATTTTGCTTCTATATAGGCCTTCAAGTGATGAGCGTCTTGCATATTAGGAAGGGCAGTATGCTTTACTTAGTCTGCAAATTCAAAGGTTAATGTCATCCAAAACTCTTACAGAAACATCTAGAGTGATATTTGACCAAATATCTGTGTATCTTGTGGCTCAGTCTAGTTAACACATGAAAATATGCTCCACAGATTATGTTTAGCATATAAAGCAACATACACCATTTTTCTGGAGATCTGGTTGTTAAACATTTACCAGTGCACCATTGGAGCAAGTGTTTGGCTTCTGGTGTTTTTTTTTTTTTTTTTTTTTTCCTGGTGATGAGCAGATTTTCTACTGTTAAGGTCAATGCTTCTCTTTGCACTGGGTCTTGGAAAAAAAACAAGAAACCCACATCTAACATGCTGGCAATATGTTTGTAATTTTGCTTCTAGTCAAAGACTAGGAACCTGCTGATCCTTTGTGTCAATAAGGTGCCATCTGCCTGTCAGACAGTTGGTGGAAAAACTGCCTTGTTGTCTGTAGTTCTATTGATTGCAGCATTTCACAGTGCACTCTAGTTTCATGAAGATGGTAACTGATTATTTGTCATTTTGTACTTATTTCACCCTCACTCTTTCCCTCCCAAACCTGACACAAATTTTCTCTTGTGCTTGACAAGATAAATAGCTTGGAAACATGAGGTTGTGACTTGAACTTGAATTTCATATTGGAGCAATTAAGACTTTCTAACCCCCCCCCCTTTTTTTTTGGACAGGCAGCGTTAGACAGTGAGAGAGACAAAGAGAAAGGTCTTCCTTTTTCCTTTGGTTCACCCCCCAAATGGCCACTACAGCCAGTGCACTGGGCCGATCCAAAGCCAGGAGCCAGGTGCTTCCTCCTGGTCTCCCCTGTGGGTGCAGGGCCCAAGGACTTGGGCCTTCCTCCACTGCACTCCCAGGCCACAGCAGAGTGCTGGACTGGAAGAGGAGCAGCCAGGACAGAATCCGACGCCCCGACCTGGACTAGAACCCGGGGTGCTGGCGCCACAGGCGGAGGATTAGCCTAGTGAGCCGCGGCACCAGCCGCAACTAAGACTTTCATGAATGAGCCTGGATCACTAACTTTGGAGAAGTTCATCTGATTTTCAACCAAGATGTATATTCTAGTTTATTCTAGTTCCAGCTATGCCAAAACCTATATTGAACCAACCCTGTAACTTCTCTGAGCCTCAGTTATCTCTCCATAAAGCATATTTGTAAATGCTCATCAAGACGGTAGTGGAGAAAGAAAATGTGGTACTTCCATATAATGAATTACTGAACTTCAGTTAAAAGGAACTAAATAGATAACAAATAATGTTGAGTGAAGAAATCTAGATGCCTACTGTAGGATACCTTTGAAAGAAAGCACCTAAAAATAATGCTACATATTGTTATGCATGAGGAAGTATAAAACTTCTGGAATGAAACTCAGAAACAAGTAATAGTTCTTATGTTTGGGGGCCAGGAGAGGGCACAAGGAAGCATCCTGGATTGGGAACAAATCATCAGCTTTATAATGTTCTGTTCTAAAGATAATCTGTAGTAATTTTCTAAAGTTAAAATAGTTCAATTTTTAAATAAAGATGATGGTTAGACTAAATATTTCCTGAAGTCCCTTTAAAATTTAACATTCCATGGCTCTAAGATATGGGGAAGAATTGAGTAGTGGATCATTACAAATGTCTCTAAGTTCTCTTGGGATGGAGTTCACCACTTCTCCTGGGATAAATAATTTACTTTCTCTTGGGAGATCAGAGCAGATCATATCTAAGATTTGTCGAACCCCTACTCTCTATGAAAGCAAGCAAAGATGGTTCCCTTCAGTTCTTATAAATGATTCATTGCTTCCTGGTCCCCTACATGAGCTTGTCCTGCTTTCACTGAAGAAGTTGGGGGTCAGAAGTGCTTGGCTACCAGTTGTCTATGGAGAGGTCAAATTGTCTGGGAGGTTTCCCATCATGGAATACTTCTATCTTTTGTTAGGAAAATCAAAGAAAAATGTTTTCTCTGCAGAATTCCCTCTCCCTACTTACCTTTTCTTTTATGCTAACTGCTGCTGTTGCTATTAGAAGCTGCTGTAATGAAAAATTGCTTTATGTTTGATGGGTAGACAAGGGCTCATCTGAAATCAAAAGACCGAGATATGTAATTGCCATTGACTATGGTAAAGAGACAGAAAAACTAATTGGCAACTACTGTGTCACCCTCACCAATTGACTGTAACATTCTTCTGTCATGCCTATGTCTCTGCCTCTTCTAGATCCGCAGTACAGGGCTGTTAGAGACCCTCAGTGCTGGGGATACTTCTTTTCCCTTCTATACCCTTTGCATTTACTATGCTTATTCTTGCCTCTAACCCAGTGGTCATGCCAGGGGCCAAGGGCATGTGGAATATTTCTCCCTTTTCCTCTGGGCCTACCTCTAGCTCCTCCTTCAAGAAGCCTTCCCCGACCTCCTCAGTGTACAGGGACAGATTTTTCCCCAATACCCTTGTGACACGTCAGCTGAACCTTACAGATATAAACCTCATATTGTATGGCTATGGATTCTCTCACCATTTAGGTGATGTTAATCTTCTTTTCCCCCATCGTCCCATTTTATAAATAGGGCCATGCATCAGAAGAGTGCGTAACAGTGGACAAAGGCAGTGGTCTGTCAAAGCCAGATATTCACACAATTCTCCTTTAACCTAGTTTTTCTCTTCATTTAGAGTGAGAATATTAGGTTAATATGTGGGTGGAGGACAGACATAAGTGTATGAGGACAGTTGATAGATAAATCAATTAGATAAAGAAAAGCTCCTTAGGGCTCCTGTGCATCATTTTATAACAACCTGGTAGCACTCTATCACTTCTAGACTCATTCATCAAATAGTTGGGTAGTTTTTTTTAATGAGTTTATCTGCTGACCAAGTCAGCTACCTTTGCTGTATCCTAGAAATTTCTCTACCAGGTAATATACAGATTCTTCAAAAGCTTATAAATACCAAACCCATTTTTCCTAATATACTAGAGCTCAAAAAGATGCTTAGGGTTTCAGTCTATTGGAAAAATTATCTGCACTCTTTATTCCTAAAAGAAAAATTCTATCAGCCCAGCTAAATTTTAGATTAGCTTTCTAAGTCAGAATTTATTGTCATTCTTCTTACTGTACTTAGCTTGGATGTTAGCCTAAAGTTGAAGTTTAGCACTGAGAATCACAAGTCACAGATCAGAAAACTGTAACATTAATCAAACGAATGCAGTACGTTAGGGATAGAGCTGGTCTATTCATTTGGCAAGCAGACTCTAATTTACCTCCTTATAGATTCAGAACAGAATTTGTGCTTGGAAACAAGGTAGGGAGCAGAAAGTGGTAAGAGAGGGGCTTACAAAAAGGCCTGGAAATTGTTAGAGGTAATGGATAGTCTCATTTATCATGGTTTTGATGATAGTTTCATAGGGTGCGTATATATGTCAAAAACCTAATTGTACAATTGAACTATGTGAAATATGTTGTATTTCTTTTTTTCCATTTTTTAACTTTTATTTAATAAATATAAATTTCCAAAGTACAGTTTATGGATTACAATGGCTGCCCCCCCCCATAATTTCCCTCCTACTCTCACCCCTCCCATCTTCTGCTCCCTCTCCCATTCCATTCACAACAAGATTAATTTTCAATTCTCTTTATATACAGAAGATCAATTTGGTATATATTAAGTAAAGATTTCATCAGTTTGCACCCACACAGAAACACAAAGTGTAAAATACTGTTTGAGTATTAGTTATAGCATTATTTCACATTGGACAAAACATTAAGGACAGATCCCACATGAGGAGTAAGTGCACAGTGACTCCTGTTGTTGACTTAACAATTTGACACTCTTGTTTATGGTGTCAGTAATCTCCCTAGGCTCTAGTCATGAGTTGCCAAGGCTATGGAAGTCTTTTGAGTTCGCCAACTTCGATCTTATTCTGACAGGGTAAGAGGTACCTTCAGAGAAAGGTACCTCCTTCTTTGATGGCCTTGTTCTTTCCACTGGGATCTCACTCGCAGAGATGTTTCATTTCAGTTTTTTTTTTTTTTTTTTTTTTTTTTTTTTTTTTTTTTTTTTTTGCCAGAGTGTCTTGGCTTTCCATGCCTAAAATACTCTCATGGGCTCTTTAGCCAGATCCGAATGCCTTAAGGGCTGATTCTGAGGCCATAGTGCTGTTTAGGACATCTGCCATTCTATGAGTCTGCTGTGTATCCCGCTTCCCATGTTGGATCGTTCTCTCCCTTTTTGATTTTATCAGTTAGTATTAGCAGACACTAGTCTTGTTTGTGTGATCCCTTTGACTCTTAGACCTATAAGTGTGATCAATTGTGAACTGAAATTGATCATTTGGACTACTGAGATGGCACTGGTACATGCCACCTTGATGGGATTGTATTGGAATCCCCTGGCACGTTTCTAACTCCACCATTTGGGGCAAGTCCGATTGAGCATGTCCCAAATTGTACATCTCCTCCCTCTCTTATTCCCACTCTTATATTTAACAGGGATCACTTTTCCGTTAAAATTTAAACACCTAAGAATAATTGTGTGTTAATTACAGAGTTCAACCAATAGTACAATTATACCTGGATAAAGCTGCTTAAAAAGAATTTGAAGATGTTAATTTTTAAAAATTGAATTTACTCATTGAGGCAAATACTCATAGGGCCCAATTTCCAGCTTAATCCCAGTGGTGAAGAAAACTTGCTGTGGAGATGGACAGACCTGTGACTCTGTCATTTATGAGCTGAGTGATTCTTATAAAGCTTTTAACCTCTTTGAATCTCATACTTACATCTGAAAAATGGAAATTGTAATGAGAGTAACTAATCCATATTCTCAGGTTTAAATGAGATAATGATATGTGGAAAGCACTCAGCATAGCATTAAGCACAAATTAAGTATTGAAGAAACGGCAGTTATTGTTTTATCTTCCACTGTGATACTAATCTTGGATGAAAGCACACAGAATCACAGCAGATTCCTAAAGCAATTTATTGATTGCCATCAACCCATCAGAACCTTTATTAGATACTTGTGGACAGATTCCCATAATTGACACTGTTGGGAAGTAAAAAGGTAAGCAAATAAACAAGTATGTGAAATGAACAGGTGAGATGGGACACATGTTTGAAGGAGATTGCACAAAAGCATATACAGGAATAGATGAGGAAATATGATTTCAATAGTAGAAACAATGCAAGTGACAGTGAGTGTACAACTTGGACAGGATTTGCTGGGAAGCATAGGTGAAGCAATCTCCCTACCGGGGAACAGCATGGTTCTTGGAATCTAGCAAGTATGGGCTTGAGTCCCTACCTCACCTCTTATTAGCTGGGATAACCTGAGCAAGTCATTGAACCTTTCTGAAGCTCAGTTTCTTGCATGGAGATAGAGTTAATGCTGCATCTATAAATTCAATCAACTGTGAACTAAAACTATTCAGGGAATTAATAATAATTATTATGGCTGTTCTGAATATATTCAGACTTTTTCCTTTGCCATTAATTCCTAAACAATACAGTGTAGCAACTATTTACATAGCACTTCCACTACATGAGGTATTGGTAAGTACTGCAAAGATTAAAGTATATATAAAGTATATAGAAGGAGGCAGGTGTTGTGCAGTGATGGGTTAAGTAGCTGCCTAGGACACTCACATGTCATGCCATAGAGTTGGTTTGGGTCCTGGCTACTTTATTCCTGATCAAGCTTCCTACTAATGTACCTGGGAAGGCAGTGGATGATAGCCGAAGTATATGTGGGTTCCTGCCACGCACATGGAAGACCCAGACGGAGTTCTGGACTCCTGGTTTCAGTATGGCCCAGTCCTGGATGTTGTAGGTATTTGGAAAGTGAACCAATGTGTGGAAGATCTGCCTTTCTCTCTGTCTCTGCCTTTCAAATAAAAGTAAATATTTAAAGATGAAGTATATAGGAGTATTTCATGATTATATGTGAATATACCATTTAATATAAGGGATGTGAACATTCACAGATTTTTGTACCCACAGGTGATCCTGGAGCTAATATCCTACAGATACTGGGGGATGAAAGTGCACTAATTATCTTCCTCCTAGGATTGTTGTGAAGATTAGATGTGGTAATGCATTGCCAACACTTACCACAAGCCTACAAAATTAGCAAGCACTCCAAAATATGGAAAGCACTTTCTTTATTACTTATATTTCAAGATTTAAAAAGTTTATTTTTATCTATTTGAAAGGTAGAATGAAAAGGAGGGAGGGAGAGTGGAAGGGATGGAGTGGGAGAGAGAAGGGGGAGAGAGAGAGTGAGAGAGAGAGAGGTACCTTTCATCTGCTTGTTTACTCTCCAAATGTCCACAACATCCAGGGCTGGGCCAAGCTGAAGTCAGGATCCTAGAACTCAGTTTGGGTCTCCCGTATGAGTGGCAAAGAACTCAGCACTTGGAAAATCATTTGCTACCTCCCAGAATACATTTACAGGAAACTGGAGTGGAAGTGGAAGAGTCAGGACTCGAACCAGGCACCCCAATATGAGATGTGGATATCTCAAGCAGCAACTTAACTTGCTGCACCACAGTGCCTATTCCTAGAAGCACTATTTATGTCTTCAAATCTCAGGGTTCTTTTTCTCTTTTGTTCCCATGTTTGGATGAGTGTTTTATGGGATATTTCCACTGCCTAGTATAGGTGCTTGAAAGAACAAGGAATACAAAAGATGTACAAGAGTGAGAGGCTACAGAGAAAAGCAGAAACATGATTCATAGGTTCTAGACCAAAGAGACAGTGGTATTAATCAGTGGAGAAAGTGATGACACATTGCATAGAGGATCTCACCATGACAATGTAGCTGGATCAGATGGGGGAAGGCTGCATTATGATGCCACTTTTGGGACATCCACTCTTTGAGGAAATTTTCTGGGCTTCTAGGAGGTAGCATTGAATTGAATTTGGGCTTAGAGTTTGCTTATCAGTGAAATGTAGATAACGTCACATGTGCCTTCCTTGTGGGATTGTGGTTAGGATTAAACACATTAAAAAACCAAGGCACTGGAACATAGGAAGGGCTCAAGAAAAGTTAGTTATTATTATCCATTGGAAAGTAAGCTCCATGAAGGTAAATATTTTTGTTTGATTTGTTCACCTCTATATCCCAAGCAGTTAGAATAGTATCCAGTACATAGTAAGTGTTCAGTAAATACTTGATGAATAAATGAATTAATCCTTAATTCTATCTCTTTCTCTCATAATTTACAATCTACTTTCCAAATAAATCTAGAATCTGACCAGTTTTTGCCGCCTTCTTGGTTAGCATCTTCTATCTCCTTTTAGCTGCGTTGTCACTATAGCTTCCTAACTGACCTGGCTATTTTTGTCCTTTATAATCTGCAACATGCCCAGCCCCTCCTCCAAGTCTTTTCTTCAAACAACAATCATAGTGATCCCTTGAAAATATCTTCAAACCACAATCATAATGATTCCTTGAAAATGTAAGTTAGATCACATTGCTCCTTTGCTGAAAATCTTCCCATCGTTTCCCAATTCACTCACAGGAATGGGTAAGTATTTTTACTTGATTTGTTGTTAGCTACCTCTCTGATCTCATCTTTTATTACTTTTCCATTTTCTTACTGTGTTCTAGTCACACTGGAACAAAATCAACATTCCTTTTAAAAATATTATTTGTTTACTTTAAAGGCAGCGATATAGACACATGTGTGAGGGGTTGGGGGAAAGAGGATGGGATAAAGAGAGAGAGAAAGGGAGAAAGGGAGAAAGGAAGAGAGAGAGAGAGAGAGATGGAAAGCCTGGAACCTTGAACTTAAAGTCTCCCAAGTGGGTATCAGAAAGCCAAGTACCTGCCTACCTCCGAAGTTAGATAGCGAGAAGCTGAATCAGAAGTGAATTGACATCCAGGGACTGACATGTGATGCAGGCATCCCAAGTTGCATCCTAACTGCTGTGCCAAACAGCAGCCTTACAATCAGCAGTTCTTTAACACACAAAGTATGCACTCCTATCTAAATGTTCTCGCACTTGCTATTTCATCTGCTAGAAAGTCTCCTCTCCCAGGTTTCCCTTAGTTTACTTCCTTACTTTCTGTAAGATCATGCCTGATCATCTCTTATAAAGGAGCATCATGATCCCTAGCATTCCTTTGCCACTTTTTCCTTCTTTAGTTTTCTCCATAGCATTTGTTACCACCTGACACATTTACACACCTGTCATTTACTACTACCTGTTGTAATGAGGATGATTGTGATGATCTCATCTCACTTCGTGTCACCTCCACGAGAGCAGAGACTTGGCAGTTTTATTCACTGCTATATTCTCAGGCCCTGGAATAGCTCTTGGAATATTGTGATCCCTCAATATATTTGTTGAATGAATGAATTCAATAGTTTTAAGAAGTAATCTCCTTCACTTGTATCTTCTTATTCCATGGAATAGCATGTATTTTAAGATAATCCCATTCCAGGGCCAGCTAAATTTGGCTTTGATTACTGGAGAATAGGAAAAGTGAAGTTTTCCCCATTGGCACCAGTTTGGTAGGCAAAATATAGGGAAACAAAAGGTTTGTGGGGAGAAATATTAACAAGAGCCCTTGGGGTTGAAAATTGGGAGGGGTGTGAGCTTTATTGTGTGGTATCACACTGCTCCAGGCTGTGGACCTAGATAAACACTTGCCAGCCTGAGGTTTTGGATACTAAGAGACAGCTCTGTCTGGCTGCATTAAAAATCATTCAGAAGAATCCATTAGATTATTTTAACAAAATAACATTTTTCAAAAGGTTCAAATTGTTAATTTTTTGGGAAATGCGGGGTTTGGAGGAATTATAGGAGCAAGGAAAGGAAAGAGAAGACTTTTATGTGTAATTCTACATTATTATTTTGTATTTATGTGGAGCAATAGTTATCCTTTTAAATAAAAATACTTTCACTCTCTGATTTTTCTTCTTTTTGAGGGGGAAGCCTTGAAAAATAACAATTGATAGCAACTTTTCTTATTTAAAAATTGATAACATTCTACCATTAAAAAACTTTATAGTGGGCAAGTAGTAGGAAAATACAAAACCTAAAAATGATTGGCTAGATTGTTAAAGCTTTAGATTATTTATGTTTGTGAACTTGAAGCTCCAAAGAAAATGTTGTGATTCAGATAATTGCTTGGGGTTGTGAATGCATGCTCTAGGGCAGATATTTAAAAATTATGATGTCTCTGGTTTTCCCATCTGTGTTAGATCCACATAATCAGTTGAGTCTTAATGAGCAGAGGTGGGGAGGGGTACTCTCTGTGTTTACAAAACACAGGTCCGTTAGTACTCCCAGAGCCACTTCTTATTTTTTTAAAAGATTTATTTATTTATTGGAGGGTAGAGCTACAGAGAGGCAGAGGCAGAAAGAGAGAGAGAGAGAGAGAGAGAGAGAGAGAGAGAATCTGCTGGTCCACTCCCCAGATGAGCTAACAGTCTGGGGGCAGCACTAAACTGCTATGTTCAGGACAGAGGTTTCAAACTTCTACGTTCTAAACAAAATTTTAATCAAATAATTAGGGAGAGGGGCAAGGTGGTCTGCTAGAACTCAGGCTTCAGAATGAGGATGGTGAAAGCAAGTGAGACTTGACTATTTTCTAAGCCCAAACTCAATTCAATGCTACCTCCTAGAAGCCCAGAAAATTTCCTCAAAGAGTGGATGTCCCAATAGTGGCATCATAATGCAGCCTTCCCCCATCTGATCCAGCTAGATTGTCATGGTAAGATCCTCTATGCAATGTGTCATCACTTTCTCCACTGATTAGTACCACTGTCTCTTTGGTCTAGAACCTATGAATCATGTTTCTGCTTTTCTCTGTAGCCTCTCACCCTTTGTACATCTTTTGTATTCCTTGTTCTTTCAAGCACCTATACTATGGCATTAAAAAGACAAATAAATCAACTCCAAACCACTTAGAGCTGAAGTAGCCTGTTGTTTTGATTTTCAATACAGAGCTCACTAGAGAGCTGAGGTATAAGTAGCTCCACCACTTGTAGTATCATGTTCCAAGACTATTTAGACTATTGACAGGGTATTTTTCAAATTTTCTAAAAATTGAACAGGTACCCTATTGTGTCTTAGAAGCATCAAAAAGTGAATAGACAACATGCTTTAAACACTCTTTCATTTGTTTTAATATAATTAGGATTGTAAGCAGGCAACCAATGAGAATGTCCAAGTGTAGCATTTTGAAATCAGAAAGAAGTTGGAAACACCACCTTGACCATCCATTGCATTTTAATGAGCTCGAATGCAAGTGAATAATTAAAAGGGGGAAACTTTCTGATCTAGCCAGTTTCCCCTTCCACCACAAAGAGTTCAGTGGGAGCCAACTATTTAAAGACCCCTAAAAAAAGAGCAAACTGACAGCTAAACCTTCTCCCTAGACTCTGAGTAAGAATAGGGGCATTAATTTCACAGAGGGAGTACATACCTATTACTAGCCAAGCATTGGGCTGGGTACTAGGTGTACAATGGTAATTGCCTTCTTGGAGCTTGTGATCTTATTGATGACATAGGTATTAATCATATAATTATAGAAATGAGTACATACTTATAAATTGAGATAAATGTCTTGCAGGAAAGAAACAGTTCTAAGACCAGTGTATAGTGTAACAGGGAGTTAATAAAGGCCTGCATGAAGAAAATTTCACTTAATCTGAGATTTGAGGGGTCATTAGGCATTTAATGACCCATAAGAAAAGTGTTGCATTCTAAACAAAAAGAACAGCAGGTCCACAGTGCTGTGGAGGACTACAAACCAGGCCAAGGTGGCTGGAGTGCAGACAGCAAGGGAGTAGGGAAGAGATGAGGCCAGAGAGTTTGACAGGTGTGTGTCTCAAAGGAAGTGTCACTGCTTTAGGTTAGGACAAGTTTTCTTGGGGATGGGAAGTGCAAGTTTGCACATGCAGTGGTGTAGGAAGTTTCCCATCCCTGGGCCCTGCCTTCTAAATGCCAAAATTATATTGCCCCCACCTCGCCCCATATTTATAACAGACCCTAAATTTCTGAATGGCTCCTGGTTAAAAATTACTGAATTCAGGGCCTTGTAGGCCATTTAAGGATTTAGGATTTTGTCCTACAAGCAAGGAAGGAAACAATGAGAAGCAATTTAAGCAGAGGAAGGAAGTGATCCAATTTATATTCTGAAAAGATCATTCTGGCTGCAGTGCACAAATGCAGGGTTTCCCTGGAGATCTTCCCTGGTTAGATTGTTGTTAAAATGATGACTTCCTGGAATTAAAGGGTTAGTGGGGGAGGGTCCACATGAATGGAGGAACACTTAGGTCAGCTCTCAAGAGATATACATAGTTACATCTTAACACATTTGTAATAGGAACTATTTATTGAGCATTTAATATATGCCAGATATGTGGTATGTGCTTTACATACATTGTTTTATTTTATTCCTGCAATAACTCTGCATAGTATGCATGGTTTCCTTGTAATACTGCACAAGACCATTTTCTGTTATAAAGAAATAGTTGAGGCTGGATAATTTAGGAAGAAAAGAGGTAAGCTCATGGTTTTGGAGGCTAAAAATCTAAGTAGCATGGTACCAGCTTCAGTGAAGACCACTCTCTCTGCGTTACCTTGTGGTGGATGGTGGCATTGCAGAGGGTGTGTGAGAGTGGAAGATCACATGACAAGACAAAGCCAGATTGTGAGGAGGGCTGTTTTATGACAACATACTTTCCTCAGGACTAACTCAGGGTCTCAAAGATAACTAACTACCTCAATCCTTTTTGAGTGCAATGCTCTTGGTGATTTAAGAACCTCCCACTGTGCTCCAGCTTTTCAAGATCCAGCTACCTCTTAATGTCTCAATACTAGGGATCAAGCTTCCAACACATCAACCTTTGGGAGATACACATAAGCAATAGCCAAAGCATAGCTGTAGCTATGAGCAGCTGTAGCATCAGAGAAGCTCAGTGATGTTCCCAGTATTATATTAAAGACTAATGGTAGATTCAGGTGTCCACTCGACTGCTTTGACTCCAGAGCCCCAATGTCTTCATTTACCACAGTGTTAATTCATGCTGTTACGTTATCAACAGAGCATCTCAGCAGAGTTCAGAGATGGGAAAGCCTGTGAAGGAGGGCAGAAAAGTCTGATAGAGCATAAGAACTCTTTCTGTGCAGCATTTTGAAGAATTTGTGGTTAGGATGAAAACTGTCAGTGCTTGGGAACTGGAAGATGAGAATGAGAAGACAGTGAAGAGAAATGGATGATGCTTAAGGCAAACTTTCTGAGTTTGCCAAAGGCAGATCCTGCTATGGTCATTTCTTCTTGGAACTGTCCTATCAATTTGAGAGAGGCCTTTTGGAAATTCAAGAAGAGAAGAGTAACTTCTATATATTCATAAGGTGAAGCTAAAACTAAGCCTTTTGGGTTTGCTTACATTGTGCATTCAAAGAAGAATGGCCTATTTGACTCAAGTTCAGTCTGCAGAGGCTGTCCATACACCTGAGCTTCTTCCATTATGTGAATAAATGGCTTCATTTGACACATACTTACAGGGCTCTTTTAGTCTGAAACTAAGCATTAAGCATTGTAGAGGATACAAAACTGTAATATAAGCCTATCTTCAATGACTTCATAGTCTAATGGGGGAGACAGAAATACATGCAGCATAATCAACAGAGGCCAAATAAAATGTCATGGGGATTCAGAGCAAGAATTCTCACTTTCACAGGAGAAAGGAAGTGGGGCATTAGAGAAGACTTTGTAGTGAAAACAGTGCTGAGTTAGCTAGGTCCTAAAGGATGGAAAACATTGTCTAAGGCTGGTGGTTCTCAAAATGTGGTCATCATCAGCATCCCTTGGGAATTAGTTAGCAGTTCAAATCTCTGGTCCACCTTAAACACACTAAATGAGAAACTCTGGGGTGGAGACCAGCAAGCCGTGTTTAATAAGCCCTCCAGGCAATTTGATGTGTGCTCATGTTTGAGAACCACTGCTTTTGGCAAAGAAGGGGGACCATTCCAGGTCAAAGACAGATCATCAGCAGAATTTCAGTGAGATTAACACAGGTAGTGCCTCTGTAGACTGGTAAAGAACCAGGTTTGGCTGGAGAATATCATGTGTGGGTGGAGGTGGCAGGGAAATGAATAGGGTCATATTGTAAGGCTCTTAAACACTTGATGTCTCAAGTAATAGGTGACATGGAGGTGTTCAAGTAGGAGAGCAACAGGCAGCAGAAGACTGAGTTAGAGACTACTTTTTTTCATTTAGTCCAGTGGTTCTCTGTCCTGGTTGCATGTTAGAATCATCTGGCAAGCCTAGCAATATTGCCAACCTCAGGGACCCTCACTCAGACATTCAGGTTGAATTGACATTAAGGGTTGCCCATGATTGGCATGTTTCAGAAGTCCCACTGCAGATTCTAGAGTGCAGCAAGGGCAGAGGACTTCTGTTCCAAGAGCTAGCTAGAGCACTGTCTGTCAGTGGATGAGAGGGAACAGGAAGTGATCCTGTTGTTCTCCTCACCACCCCTGGTGGCATAGGAACCACGAGAAAAGCCCTAACTGGGCTGCTTACTCTTCTTTTTCAGTGAGCCACTTCTCTATTTTGTGAATGACTCTAATAGCTCAAGATGAATCAACTGCAAAATCGGCATTGAAATAATATGACTGAGGGGACTATCTCAGGGCCACTTGACACAGATGCTTGAACAAGCTCATCCAAAGTGTCTATGTATTCTCCAAAGCCCCTCATGGGGTAGTGGGAGAGTGGGTAGGCCTTGGCAAGGGGAAGGAAGGGGACTCAAATACTGAATGTCAGGTATTAGAGCTACTTCCCTCAGAAGCCCTAGTTGGAAAATATGCCACTTTCTCTCCACGTCTGCCTCGCAGCTTCTGTGAGCCCATGAGGCTGCACCCACACAAGCAGAGGGACAAAAGGAGGAGGTAGTGAACACAGCTCAACAGCATGCTCATTGTGATCATCTACAGTCAGAAGGATTTCAGGTGTGCTAAGTGATTTGAATGGTCATTTCATTTATCTTTTACATTGACCTTATCAGATAGGAACTATTGGTATTCCATTTTATAGATGAAGAAACTGAGGTTCTTAGAGGTTAAGGAATTTACCCAAAGCCATACAGCCAGTTAGTGTAGAACCAGAATTCTAAACCACATCTATCTGACTCCAAAATATGATCTGTTAACCATTCTGTTGTAGGTAATGGTGAAACCATACCCAATTCTGGAATGGGTAGAATTTGTGTTGGCTATATGGATGATTAGACAGAATGGACCAGGTAAAAGTGGTCTTTGAAGGTGATGCTGAGAGGTTTGAGTTTTATTTTAGAGGCATTGGAGAGCAATTAGACACATTAGGGTATTATTATTGGCATTAGCAGACGAGCTCTAGCAATAAACATGTGTAATGAGTCCAGATGGGGAGAGACAGGGTGGACTTGCCATGCAATTTGTGAGGTCCAGTGAAAAATGCTCAGTTAGTATGCCCATGAAGCCAGTCCAGGAGACAGGGAGACAAAAAGAAATCAAGTACAGGGAGCTGGGGTGGGGTGGGGAGTGATGTGGATAAGGTGGGGGACAGGGGTGGTACATGGTGATAGCTAGAAAGGGATGGAAAAGTAGAATCATTAGGATTTCATGAATGTTCCTCTATCACCTCCCATATTCAGTGACAACTGTGAGGTCAAGGTTGAATGACTGAGTCTGTGCAATTCCTGATGATCCTTCCAGGTACAATGTGGGTAGGGTGGCCAAACAGATTCATTATCTTGACTTATAGTGTCCTCTGTATTTTCATGTACTTCCTTGGCCCTATTTCCCTTAATCTGCTCCTTAGGATATAGAGGCAGTCTAGGAATATTTGAGTAGCTCCAAAGCAGATGGTCTTGCTTTTCATTCATGTCTCTCTGATAAGGGGACAGTTTGGACCTACAGGAATTACAAAGGTTTCACTGCCAGATCAGCATGACAGGTCCACTTGACAATTAATACTTGGGTGGTGTGGGGAGCAATCCGGACTAGACTAAGTTACTCGAATTGGGACTTATTCTGTGCATCTGCTCTCCCACAATATGGCGCTGGGAGAGAAGTAAACAGCTTCCGCACAGCTGCCTCCAGTTCAACTAATAAACTGTAGGACTTGCTCCTGATTGGAGGAGAGCAGCGTACTCGGCGTGTGGGCAGCCGAGTTGGGATTGGCGGAGGAGGACTATAAAGGAGGAGAGAGACGGCATGCACCAGGAACATCTATGGGGAACATCTAAGGGAACCCGTGCAGCCCCCGAAGAAAGCCGGCCGGCGGTGTGCCGCTCCCCTGCGGAAGTGGGGAATGCGGCCAGGGGGAACTGCCCTTCCACGGAGGTGGAAGGGGTAGTAGCCAACCCGGGAAGAACCAGCAGCAAACCCGGGGAGGGCCGAGCAGACGAAAGAACAGCGCAGGGTCCTGTGTCGTTCCTCCACGAAGAGGGGGAGCGACAGGGTGGCTCCATCTAAAGGTCCAGAATGGAAGAGTCCATCAATCATGACCTAACCATCTAGATAGCAGGGAAATTCAAGGGGAGAAGAATGTCATCAAATATCCACTCTATATCCTACTGCTCATTCCCTGTGTGTCTCCTATCTCATGAGGTGACCAGTTCTACTCCAAATAGTTCCCTACCAGGAAAGAAAGCCCTCCACTCCATCCATACTAAAACACACCAAGCATGCATTCATAGGTTATTCCTCTGGTGAGGAGAGCCTGGGTTGGGCATAAGTGAGGATATGGGCATCTTGGTGGAAGAGATGAGTGACATTTGTCCACTTCCTTCCTGATCCCCCAGCTGCTGGGTCCTTGGTCTGCCACATACCTCAGAATCCAAATGACAAAAGATTCGTGGAGCCTCATGAAGAAGTCACTCCCTTCTGTGTGGATCCCCTTCTATTTTAGAAATAGAGAAGGTGGCTTCAGAGATTGAAAGTTCTCAATTTTCTCCTTACTAGCTGTGTAACCTTTGACTAGTTATTTATCTACTCAGAGCCTCAGTTTTCATATGCATGATAGCCATTTAATAAAATTATTATGAAGATTAAAGGAATTAATACATGTAAAACACTTGGAAACAGTGTCTGGCACATATCAAATGGTTGATAAATGGGAGATTAATCATAATCTTAATAATAACAAGAGAAACTGAGGTGTTTGGGTGTGCTATGCCACCACCATCAGCTGGAAGCCTGGGCTGTAAACTGTCCCAGGGGATCTGCATTTCATCCCAGTCAATAACCTTGACTTATCCAGACCATGAAAGGGCTTTTTCCTACCCTCTGATCTGAATGCTTGGTTGTCACTTTGTTCTCTCAAATGCTGCTTCAAGGTGTGCGAGATGAGGTCAGGCTTCACTGTAGTGTCTTGGCCACAGCCAAAAGTAGAGGCAATTTGGAGTCCAGAGTCCCACTGGGGACCTTGATCATTAACCTGGGAGCCTCTGCCACTGCAGAAGACAGCTTTGCTGCCATCTGTCAGGTTTTAATTAAGCCCAGTTTATGAAGTGAGATCTGGTGCCAAACCAGGGAGGAACAGGGTTGGTCTTCAATGAAGCCTTATTTCTCCTTGGTTGGCCTTGCCTTCCAAATACCCAATATTGCCATGAAATCCCTGGCTAGTTAAGGATTTTGATCATACTCATGCTCAGCCCTTTTTCTCCTAGGCAACTTTTTCCTAAACCCTCAATTTGCCTGTTCAGGGACTCTGATCAGCTTTGAATGTCTGGGTGTTTATGATCAATGATGATTGCATTATGCCTGCCAAGTGTTATTCACAATTCAGTAAGGGCATCCAAAGCTGCAGAAGAGTGAGCAGATGAATGGACATTTAGCTTAGTGGTTATGACATCTGTGTCCCACATCAGAGTGCCTGAGTTTGGTTCCCAGATCCAGCTCTTGACTCCAGCTTTCTGCTAATGCAGACCCTGGTAGGCAGCAGTGATGGCTCAAGTAATTGGGTTCCTGCCACACATATGAGAGACCTGGATTTTATTTCCAGTTCCCAGATTTGGCCATGGCAAGCCCAGCCCCAGTCTTGGCTTTTAAGGGGGGAATAATAAGCTGTTGGGAGCTTTCTCTGTATCTTTGTCTCCCACTGTCTCTCTGCTTTTCAAATAAATAAATAAATAAATAAATAAAGGGTTGATATTTGGGCAAAATGGGTTAAGTCACCACCTGCAACACCAGCATCCCAAATGGGTGCTGGTTCAAGTCCTAGCTTCTCCATTTCGGACCCAGCTCCCTGATAATGTGCCTGGGAAAGCAAAAGAAGATGGCTCAAGTGCTAAGACCCCTGCCACCCATGTGGAGACCCTGATGGAGTTCCAGGTTCCTGGCTTCAGTCTGGCATAGAACCGTGTGTTGCAGCCATTTGGGAAGTGAACCAGCACATGGAAGATCACCCTCCACCCTGCATAACTCTGCCTTTCAAATAAATAAGTATTTAAAAATAAATAAATAAATGCATAAATATATAAATAAGTAATAAGAGGGAGCAAAGTATGCATAGTAGACTGACTCAGCAGTGGAATAAGCCTGTCTTTGGGAAACCTTTGCCTGGGAAAGTGCCACCAATTTCTCTTTACATTTAGTGAGCCTTAATCCACATGGTTTTGTTGCTTCTAAGACTGAGTGTTCCACTGCTATATTATTCAGGATTTGGCAGGGAAGGATGAGAATGAGGCCAGAAGGGTGGCCCAAAGGAATGGCTTTTTTAAAAAATTATTTATGTAGTTAAAAGGCAGAGATACACAGAGAGAAGTTAGAGGGAGAGAGAGAGGATCTTCCATCCATCCACTGGTTCACTCCCCAGATGGCCACAATGGTCAGGGTTGGCCAGGCCAAAGCCAGGAGCCAGGAGCTTCCTCTGGGTCTCCCATGTACATGCAGGGCCCAAGTACTTGAATCACCTCCTACTGCCTTCCCAGGCACATTAGCAGGGAGCTGGATTGGAAGTGAAGCAGCCAGGACGTGAACATTTGCCCATATAGGATTGCTGGCACTGCAGGCAGAGGTGCTATGCCACAGCACTGACTCCAGGAAGATATTTTAAAAAAATCAGAAAGTGTGACTATCTTGGTTACTCAGCCAAAAGAAAGAAAATGTGGTGGTTGCCTCTAGAGCCAAGAATTGTCTTCCTGGACTGCACATTTTGTATTGTATTTAATTTAGCACTTGGTTAAACATTTGAAGATTGCTGTTGCTTGCCTATGTGTCAATCATTTCTTGACAGGATCACATTGCATGAAATGGGACCACAAACTCATGTGTTAGGTTGAACCACATGACATCAGTTGGGTTTATCAGTAAAATGGTCAAATAGTGGAATTCTGTGTGATGCCACCTACCACTTTTTGGCTATTCCTCACAGTATCCTGCCCAGAACTCAGTATGGAGCATATACTTGACAAGCCAGTTTTTGTATAAGTTGTAGATAACCAGGATTCCACAATCCCTTCTGCTCTCATAGGCAAAGACAATTGACGATAGCATTGATGGAACACTTCAGATTGTAAGGGTGAGGGGAGGGTGGTAGTGTCTACACTTGACCCCTTTTTTATCATCCACCACCTAGGTTAGTGCTCAGAACTGCCTCATGAAGCAGTTGTTATTATCTCATCTTCAAGATGACTCTGTCTCTCATATGCTTCATGGCATGTCTAAGTTCACACAGCCACTGTGGAGCAGGGATTTTAACCCAGCTCTGACCTCTTTCCATTGCCTAACTTTTCTCTTTATTTGCATGCCTTCCTGATGATCTACATTTAGGGTTTTCCTTGACCGTTTGCTATATTATTCACCTTCTAATATTTAAAGACTATTGAGATGTTCACCTACGCCTATGATCCTGATGTGTCTAAGCAGCTTGCCCCTGTTATTTGTGCATGTTTCCCAGCTACTTGAAATAGCTTCCTATCCTGAAGAGGGACTCCTGTGTACTACTCAGGAAAAAAAGCTCTAATTATTAAATGGGTCAGGACAGTGTTCAGCCAGATGGTTGCCTGCTACACATTAATGATTAAACCATTTACGATGGTAGTAGGGCAATAGTTGCAGTTATTTGCCAGGTGCTGAAAAATTGAACATGCATATATACACAAAATATATTTTGAGGCATCAGTAGATTTTGTGTTTATATTTTCCTATTTTTACAGAAACTATCTGGGTTTCTGAACTCCCTCAGTATTAGGGTGTAGATTTTGAAACAAAACAGTTTAGATGCCAAAAGAGTCCCTGGAAACCATACAAGAATCTCTCCCCCCATTTTATAGCTGAGGAAACTGAGGCTAAAGTGGGAAGTACGTTGTTCAAGATAGGTGGTTAGTTTAAAGGCAGAGCCATGACTTGAACTCAAGTATGAAAGATTCCTGCTCACTAAACCCTGCCACCTCTAGCATTATTATCCTTGTTGTACATGTCCCCAGATAACAAGGATTTATTGCACAACTGCTCCTGTAGCTTGATTTAGACTCAGAGTTCTTAAGTGACCCTTTCAGGGTCACACTTCTTGCATATGAAAGGGTCTAGATCCCCATTCTCCTGTGCTTCTGACCAGCCGCATTGAGAGTCCTCATTGAAGCCTGGTGCACCTTCAGTGTTTTACAGTGCTATGCTGGGGAGGGTATGATTGTAGCCTTGAATGGCAGGTGCCTCAGTGAACACTCACGGATGTGAAAAAAAATAACCAGTTCCTCCTTTGGGGATTTGTTGCACTCACTAGAGTAAACTTGAGCATGTACCAGTATCACCTGGAGAAATGTCAAAACACGGATTTAAGGACGTCACCCTCAAAATTTCTTTTTCATAGATCTGGGATGGGGCCTAAGATTTTGAATTTCTAATAAGTTCCCAGGTGGTGCAGGTGCTGTTAATCTGGGGACCACACATTGAGAGCCAGTATTCTAGTTCAAAAAGTGGTTATAATAATATTTGACCCATTCCTCACTAAGTTTGCTGGAGCCCTCTCAAAGTTTTCTATGAGAATGGTTCTAGAGATTGTATCTCAATTTTCTCCATCATTTTAATGTGTAGAAATAGCTTCCAAAACCTATCTGCCATTATGCTTTTTCTTAGCATTCTAGAAGAAATTGGGATTAATAAATATCAGACCATTTAGTCCAGTCTTCTGCATCTAAGATGGGAGTATTTATTTTTATTATATTTTAAAGATTTATTTTATTTATTTGAAAGGCTGAGTTATAGAGAGAGACTAAGGGAAGGAGGGAGGGAGGGAGGGAGGGAGAGAGAGAGAGAGGGAGGGAGAGAGTGAGGGAGGGAGAGAGTGAGGGAGGGAGAGAAAGAGAGAAAGAGAGAAAGAGAGAGAGAGAGAAAGAGAGTGAGTGACAGAGAGAAAGAGAATAGAAGAAATCCTTCATCTGCTGGTTCACTCCCCAAATGCCACAATGTCCAGAGCTGGGCCAGACCAAACCTAGGAGCCAGAAGCTTCATCTGGGTCTCCTATGAACCGGCACCCATATAGGATGCCAGCACTATCCATGCTGACTTAACATATTATGCCACAATGCCAGCCCCTATTTTATTTTTTTAAAGAATTATTTATTTTTCTGAAATACAGATATAGAGAGGGACATACACACACACACACACACACACACAAACACGGGGAGGGAAGAGGAATCTTCCATATGCTGTTTCATTCCCCAAATGGCTACAATGGCCAGGGCTGGGCTGGGCTGAAGCCAGGAGCCAGGAGCCCGAAGTTTTATCTGTTTCCCACATGGGGGACAGAGGACCATGTATTTGGGCCATTTCTTACTGCTTTTTTCAGGCCAGTAGCAGGGAACCAGATTGGAAGTGGAACAGCCAGGACTTAAACTGATAATCATATTGGATGTGGCATTACAGGCACCATAATGCCATGGCTGCTCACCCTTTTCAATCATTTGTTCCTTGAGTGACTATGATGAGCATCTACTCTGCATCTCCTGCTGTGAATGAATCACCTCTTTATTCTAATTTCTCCCCTTGGATGCTCCACAGCGATTGCACCAATAAAATCTATCTGCTCAGGAATGGATAGTGCCTATCATAGTGCTTGGTGCATAGCAAGCACTCAATGCCTCTTAGCTCCCTTTCCTTCCCTTCTCAAACTGGTAATACCTCCTGATTACTCATGATCCATCCTGGCATTATCCTGATCCAAACCAGGCATACACCAGATGATAACTATAATGGTAAAGGCCTCCAGATGACATCCTACCCTAGGTTTCTAAAAGTAGGGGCTCTCAGCCCTGTTTGCACATTAGATCACTGGGGTTGCTTTTAAAATTCTGATGCCTAGGCCTCATGTAAGACCAAGTGTGTCAGAATCTCTGTTGGGAAGGCCTAGGCATTCGTATTTTTAGAGCTTTCTAGGTGGTTCTAATGTGCATCCAAGATTGAGAACCACCATGAAAACCAAAGTCACCTTTCCTTTACTTCTCCTTGCCTTTTTAACCAGGTCTAACTCCTGGTTAAAACTCCCCTAGAAGATATTCAGTATGACACTGATCCTGAAACTTTAGCATGCATCAGAATCATCTGAATCACACAGTTTCCAACCCATAGAATTTTTCAGTCCTTAGGACTGGGGTGGGACCCAAGAATTTGTATTTCTAACAAATTTCCAAGTGATGTGGATGTGGCTGGTCCATGGACCACATTTTGCAAACCACTAAGGGAAGGCACACAGTTCTCTTCAGCCAGTAGTCCTTCAAAGACAATTGTAATAATTAAGTTTTATGACCCCAATCTCAATGACATTTTGACATTTTTCAAGTACACTCACATGGCAGTGTTGGGGCCAGCGGTATCAACATTTCCAAGTGTCCATTTGTAAAATCAAGTGTGCAAAAAAATGAAGCAAATGTTCTCCTAGGTAAGAAGTAGCAACCAGCAGCTGAGGAAAGAGTTAAATAATCAAATTGGTTATCTTGATTCAGCCTTGGCAGGGCATGGATGACTTTGCTTCCATCTGCACCTGCCATGGTTAGGACTGTCTTTTACCATTTAAAGAACAGGTTTATTGTTAAAGCACAAGGACAAATTAGAGATCACAGACACCAAGAAGAAAGAACAAAACAAATCAAAGCCACTCCTAATTCAGAGCAGCAGATCAAGAAGAATGTTTTGGGTTGTTTTTGAATATTACCATCAGCTTGAGATGACTCTGCCTAGCGTTTGTAAGTTTAATTATTCTCTACAGAGATGGAGGTGGGGCAACAGCTAGACAGGGATGATGAGGTTGAGAGGGAACTGGTTAGTCACTCTGTTTGCTTAGAAGGATGAGCAATGCACTGCCTGCATTTTCCATCCATTTCTTCTCTTCTAGTGGATCAAAGGCAAGAACAGGTGATAAATGAGCCCTGTTGCCCTGATTCACCATTTATGTTATACATTGCAGAGAAGCACCTCTGGGAGGTAGGAGGGTGAGTTTCAGGGAGAGACAGGCTCAAGAACAGCAACTGTATCAGCTAGTCAGTCTTTCTTACCCATGTTTCTCTTGTAGAATACAGGGTAGAGATGAGCTGGCATAAATACTAGCAGAGCAGGAGGGACTCAGAAAACAGAAGTGAGAGATCAGCTCTGATGCCCTTTCTCTTTCCTGGCTCCACATCTGGAAGCCTTAGGACTATATTCTCAGGTTCCTGCCCACAGAATAACCATCAGGTCATATTCTTGAGATCTGAGTTGAATTTAGTCCTGTGTTTCTCAGGGCTAAGCTTTGGCTGCATGGAGGTAGGTGAAGGTGCCGTGTAGCTGAATGTTAATTATCCGAATTCGGACTCCATGTGTTTGAATGCCAAATGGACCTCCAGCTTCCTGAATTACGTTGAACAAATCACTTCACTATGCAAAGCTTCAGATTCTGTCAGTTAGCAATAGAGATGAGAGTTGTAAGGATTGAATGAGATAATCTATGTAAAGCACTTAGCCTGGCACATTACAAGTACTTAATAGATGGGAGATTTTGTTGTTATTATCATTACTTTTACAAGGAGCAAGAGACTTCTGGGGAAGAAGAGAAGCCCAGAGTGTCAGCAACATAAACTAAATGTCTGAGGCACTTCACAACTGACATTTTGCCTCCCTTCCGCCTGCCCCCACCCCTAGCCTTTCCCTTAGGTGATTGCCATTAACACTGTGGCAGAATTAAGCCTGTTACTTCACAAAGCCTGAGGGGGGAAGATACTCTCAGGAAGATGGATTTAGAGAGTAAACTTTCCAGGCAGATCCTGAGTAGCAAGAAGCAGGGCAGACAGAATGGATCAGCAGGCAGTGATGCAGATTCCACAGTGGGTGTTGAGACTTTCTTCTTCCCTCCCCATTCACACTCCAGCATTATCTGAAATACCTGTAGTTCTTTGCAAGTGCTATGCTTTCTTTCCTAAAATATTGACTATAATCATCTTTTTTTAAAAAAAAATTATTTTATTTATTTGAAAGACAGTTACAGAGAGAGGTAGAGACAGATGTCTTCCATCTGCTGGTTCACTTCCCAGGTGGCCACAATTGTTGGAGCTGAGCCAATCTGAAACCAGGAGCCAGGAACTTCTTCCGGGTCTCCCACATAGGTACAGGGGCCCAAGGATTTGGGCCATCTTCTACTGCTTTCCCAGGCCATAGCAGAGAGCTGGGTTGGAAGAGGAGCAGCGGAGACTAGAATCGGCGCCCATATGGGATGCTGGCACTTCAGGCCAGGGCTTTAACCCACTGCGCCACAGGCACTGGCCCCTATACTCATTTTCTTGCACCACCAGTTCTTTGCTCATGTTACTTCCTCGTTCTGGAACAGCTTTTAACCTGCCATTCACCTGCTTAGCATTTGTTACACCTTCCTTGTTTTCCCCTTTCCCAGTCTGATTTCAATGCCTTGCCTTCATTGTCCCATAGCCCTAAGTAATTCTCCTGGCCTAACAAATTACCATGGTACACTGCACTATCAGATATACTTTTGGTATCCAGTACAATAGCCCCATGTATTACGTGGTGATTGAACACTTTAAATTTGGCTGTTCTGAAATGAGTTATATTGTAAGGATATCATATCAGATTTTGAATACATAGTCCAAAAACTGAAAAGAATTTAAAATATCACATCAGTAATTCTGTATGTTGGGATGGCATTGTGGCACAGCAGGTTAGGCTGCTGTTTGTGACACTGGCATTCCATATCAGAGTGCCAGGGATGTAATCCTAGCTATTCTACTTGAGATCCAGCTTCTTGCTAATGCATCTGGGAAAACAGCAGATGATGGCCCGAGTACATGGGACCCTGTTATCCATGGGGGAGACCTGGGTGGATTTCTGGGCTCCAGACCATGGTCTGATTCAGTCCTGGCTGTTGTGGCCATTAGGGGATTGAGCTAGCAAATGGAAGATTTCTCTCTTTCTCTGTCTCTCCCTTTCTCTGTCACTCTGCCTTTCAAATAAAGAAACCTTTTACAAAATTCTGTATGTTGATTACATGTTGATATGATACTTTGTATACACTGAGGTAGAATATATTAAAATATGTTCATCTGTTTTTATTTACTTCTTTGAATAATACTAGAAAATTTAAAATTACAAATGTGGCTTACATAATATTTCAACTTGGTCATGCTACTCTGGCTTCACGAAGTCAGAGAACTTGTCTATTTTGTTAACTATGGTATCCCTCATGCCTGACATAGAATAGTGCTCTCTAAGTACTTGTATTTCTAAATAATCAAATGAGGAAATTGATCTTGTATCTGAGTTTGTATAAAATTCTGGAACTTTGGCTAGAAGGTGCACAAAATCATTTTGGATTTATTTTTTCCTTCCACAGAGTGATTGAGTGTCTAATGCACATTAATGTATTTCATGTCTTTAATTTCACTACTGACAGGAAGTTGTAGCTGTGGCGAGTGATGTAATGTTCCACTTACAAATTTATTATTTCTAAATCCTTCTCATGTCTGTTCATAGAAGTGATATGAAGAGGAGAAAATAATTCTCAAGCTAAGGGCAACTTAAAGCAACAAAAGTTGAGAGGTAAACAGGACCAGTACTTGGTAGCTAAGAGAAGCTGTATTAGTTTTTATTGCTGCATAAAAAACTACTACAAACTTAATGACTTAAAATAACAAAATTTGTTAGTTCATACTTTCTATGGGTGAGAGGTCTGGGCAGAGCATGCTTGGATTTTATGCTGGGGTTTTACAGAGCTAAAAGCAAGGTTTCTAGCCATGGCTGCATTTCTCACATGAGCTCTCATTAGCTTTTTAAATTTCATTCAGACCATTTGCAGAACTTGATTTTCTTCTAGCTATTTATTGGGGACCACACTGAGCTCCTAGAGGCTGTCCAGTTTCCTGCTGGGTAGTCACCAAAGGAAGTTCATAACATGAATGTTTGCTTTCTTCCAGCTTGACTGGAGCATGTCTCTTTGACTTCCTGTTTCTCACCAGAGAACATTCTAAGCACTTAAGAGCTTCATAGAATTAGGTTATTCTCACCCAGATAATTACCCTATTTTACGTCTATTCATCTGGGACCCTGATTGCATTGCAAATACAACATGGCAGTACCTATGTTAGTATTGGAGTATATCACTGAGGGAAAGGTGGATATACATTTGGGACTGAAAATCTGGGGAGCCCATCTTCAAAATATGCCTACCTCAGAAACTTAGACAAGGTCATTCATTTTTGGGGAAGAATAAAAATATGAGCAGAAACTTTGAGGCCACAGAAGGAACCAATTCTTTTAGAGCAAGAGAAGGCCAATTGAGAGAATGGCCACAGGATTTATAGAGGGGACCCTGAATTAGGGAAATGCCACCATTGGAAGTCATGCTAGAGAAAGGATAGCCCTCTTGTTTTTCAGATGAGGAAAGGACACTGCAAGGGTGGCAGCCTTGTGTGAGGGGTCACTGTGGTCTTCACCTGTTCTTTCTGTATTTGCTGCTGACTAGTGGAAGGCTAGTAGGTAGAAAATTTGAAGTCTACTGAGATTAAAATCTCTCATCAAAATAACTTTATCACCTTCTCTGTGACTACATGAATTCTAAAATAACTTATAGCCCAAATATACTTTTATTCTTTGAGTTTTAGCAAAATAAGACTACCTTGTATATATATTGAATTAATTATCTCATTATTTTTAAAATTTATTTTAATTTTTTATTTACATAAGGTTAACAAATTTCATGCAAGTCATATATACAAATTTAGGAACATAGTGATACTTACCACCCTACATTCCCTCCTGCCCATGTCCCATGCTGCCTCTTCCTTCCTTTCTTATTCTTTCTTTTAATTTTTACAATGACATACTGTCAGTTTATTTTATAATTACAAGATTAATACTCTACTAAGTAAGAATTCAACAAATAGTAAGAAGAAAAACACTGTTCTTCAATAGTAGAGACTAGGTCTGTGAATAATAATAAACTTCAAAATGTCAATTTCAGTCATATAAATTACATTTTTTATACTCTGTTACCACAGACATAATATTTTAGAGACTGGCTTATTTCACTAAGTATAATGGTTTCCAGTTGAATCTATTTTGTTCCAAAAGAAAGCATTTCATTTTTTAGGGCTGAATAGTGAAATACTATACTCTGAAATAGAGTCAATTTGTTAAGTCAACAACAGGAGTCACTGTGCATTTACTCATCATGTAGGATCTCTATCCTTAATGTGTTGTTCAATGTGAATTAATGCTATAACTAATACTCAAACAGTATTTTACACTTTGTGTTTCTGTGTGGGTGCAAACTGTTGAAATCTTTACATAATATATACTAAATCAATCTTCTGTATATAAAGATAATTGAAAATGAATCTTGATGTGAATGGAATGGGAGAGGGAGCGGGAGATGGGAGGGTTGTGGGTGGGAGGGAAGTTATGGGGGAGGAAGCCATTGTAATCCAAAAGCTGTACTTTTGAAATTTATATTTATTAAATAAAAGTTAAAAAACCTAAGATCTATTTTGAATTAATACTATACACAGAAGATTATACTAAGTAAAGATTTCAATAAATTGGATGAAAAGAAAAAAAATTGTTCCTCAGCAGTGGAGACAAGGGCTGTTCAAAGTCATAGCATCTTGAAGTTAATTTCATTTCTTTTTTAAAGTATTCTTTTTTTTGAGAAGATTAATTAACTTTAAAGAAGAACCCAAGAATGATAAAACTTTTTCAAGCACTTAGATATAACTATAACTTATGAGACATAAGAATATATTCCACTTAGTACACTAAAACAAAGTAAATCTTTGAGAACGAGTTTTACTATTAACTCTCATAATACAACTCTTTCAGGACAGAGGTCCTACATGGGGAGTTAGTGCACAGTAACTCCTGTTGTTAGTTTAACAATGAGCACTCTTATGTATGACATCAGTGACCACCCAAGGCTCTTGACATGAGCTGCCTAGGCCATGGAAGCTTTTTCAATCCTCAGACTTCTTCAGTGTTTAGATAAGGCCATAAGCAAAGTAGAAGTTCTCTCCTCCTTTCAGAGAAAAGTACATCCATCTTTAATGACCGCTTCTTTCCGCTGGGCTCTCATCCACATAAGTCCTTCATGTAGGACACTTTTTGCCACAGTGTCTTGGCTTTACATGCTTGGAATACTCTCATGGGCTTTTTAGCCGGACCAGAATGCTTTAAGTGCTAATTCTGAGGGCAGAGTACTACTTAAAGCAATTGTCATTCTATGAGTCTGCTGTGTGGACTGCTTCCCAAGTTGGAGCATTCACTCCTTTTTAATTCTACCTATTATTACCAGACACTTAATCCTATTTATTTGATCACTTTAACACTTAATCCTATCTAGATCATCACTTTAACACTTAAAATGCTATTTTTACCACCCGGCTTAAGGGGATTTGGGGTCCCATGGCAAGTTTTTAAACTATACCCTTAGAAGTAAGTCCATAGGAATGTATGAAGAACTATATAGCTTTACAGTTACAAACTCCATACATTTCATAATTGCAATTTTAGGAACATGGTGATTCTTCCCAACATGCCTCCCTCCCACCCACTTCCTCCCTCTCTTATTCCCACTCTTATTTTTTTACTAAGATCTATTTTCAATTAATGTTATACACATATGATTAACTCTATATTAAGTAAGGTGTTCAACAAATAGTATGAGAAAAAAAATTTTCCTCAACAGTCAAGACAAGGGCTGTCCAAAGTCATTGCTTCTTAAAGTATCAATTTCATTCCTAAATATTGCCTTTTAAGTGTTCCATTAGTTATCACTATCAGGGAGAATATAGGGCATTTGTCCCTTCGGTATTGGCTTATTTCACTAAGTATGATGTTTTCCACTTCATCCATTTTGTTGCAAATGACCAGATTCTTTTAACTGCTGCGTAGTATTCCATGGTATACATATCCCATAATTTCTTTATCCAATCTTCAGTTGATACTTTTCCCATTTCTTAACTGGATTTTTTGTTTTGTTGTTGATGAGTTTCATGAGCTTGTCATAGATTCTAGATATTAATTATTTATTATTTTCATAGTTTGCAATTATTTTCTCCCATTTAGTCAGTTGCCTCTTCACTTTGTTGAGTGTTTCCTTTGCATTGCAGAAGCATATTAGCTTGATGTAATCTCATATGTCTATTTTTGATTTGGTTGCCTTGCTTCTGGGTTTTTTTTCCACAAACTTTTTGCCTATACCATTGTCTTGCAGAGTTTCCCCAATGTTTTCCTTTAGTAATTTGATAGTATTAGGTTGTAGATTTAGATCCTTGATCCATTTTCAGTTGATTTTTTGTAAGATATAAGGTAGGGGTCATATTTCATACTTCTGCATCTGGACTTCCAGTTTTCCCAGCACCATTTGTTGAAGAGACTATCTTGGATCCATGGGTTAATCTTTGCTCCTTTGTCAAAGATAAGTTTGTTGAGATGTGTGGATTAGTTTCTGCAGTTTCTATTCTGTTCCATTGCTCTATATATCTGTTTTTGTGCTAGTATCAGGCTGTTTTGATTATAAGTATACTGTAATATGTCTTGAGATCTGGTATTGTGATGTTTCCAGCTTTGTCTTTATTGTTTAAGATTCCTTTACCTATTCAGGGTCTCTCGTGTTTCCATGTGAATTTTGGCATTTTTTTCTAGATCTGAGAAGATGTCATTGGTATTTTCATTGGTATCACATTGAGTCTGTAAATTGTTTTTGGTAGTATGGACATTTTGATCATATTAACCCTTCCAATACATGGACATGGAAAATTTTCCATTTTTGGTGTCTACTTCTATTTCTTTCTTTAATGTTTTATAATTTTCATTATAGATATCCTTCACCTCCTTGTTTAAATTTATTCCAAGGTATTTAAATTTTTTGTACCTATTGTGAATGGGATTGATTTACAAACTTTTCCCCAGCCATGGCATTTTCTGTATACAAAGTCTATTAATTTTTGTGTTTTGATTTTATATCCTGCAACATTACCAAACTGTCTTATGATTTCCAATAGTCTCTTAGTGGAATATTTTGGTTTCTCAATATATAGAATCATGTCATATGCAAACAGGGATCATTTGATTTCTTCCTAACTTGTACTCCTTTGATTTATTTTTCTTGTTGAATGCTTCTGGCTAAAACTTCGAGAACTATATTGATTAGCAATAGTGAAAGTGGCATCTTTGTTTTGTTCTGGATCTTAATGGAAATGTTTCCAACTTTTCCCCATTCTATATGATGCTTTCTATGTGTTTGTCATGTATTCCCTTGATTGTGTTAAATAATGTTCCTTCTATACTCAATTTGCTTTGAGTTTTTATCATGAAAGGATATTGTATTTTATCAAATGCTTTCTCTGCATCTATTGAAATAATTCTATGGTTTTTATCTTTCAATTTGTTAATGTGATATATCACATTTGTTGATTTGAATATTTTGGAGCATCCCTGCACACTAGGGATAAATTTCACTTGGTCCAGGTGAATGATCTTTCTGATGTGTTGTTGGATTCAATTAGCTAGTATTTGGTTGCGGATTTTTGCATATATGTTCATAAGGGATATTGGTCTGTATTTCTCTTTCTTTGTTGTATCTTTTTCTGGTTTTGGAATTAAGATTATGCTGGCCCCATATGAGGAGTTTGAGAGTACTGCATCACTTTCAATTGTTTTGAATAGTTTGAGAAGAATTGGAATTGGTTCTTCTTTAAAAAGCTGGTAGAATTCAGCAGTGAGGACATCTGGTCCTGGGCTTTTCTTTGTTGGGAGTGTCTTTACCACTGATTCAATCTCCATTTAGGTTATTGGCTTCTGTAGATTTTCTATGTCTTTATCACTCAATTTTGGTATATTGTATGTGCATAGGAATGTCTCCATTTTGTCTAGATTTTGAAATTTGTTGTCATATTGCTATTTGTAGTAATTCCTGATGATTCTTTTTTTTCTGTGTAATCTATTGTTACATCTCCTTTTTCATCTCTAATTTTATTGATTGTGATCTTATCTTTCTTGTTTTTTTTGGCTAGTTGGGCCAATGGTATATCAATTTGGTTTATTTTTTTTTTAAAAAACTAACTCTTCATTTCACTGATCTTTTAAATTTTTTTGCTTCAATTTTATTTATTTCTTCTTCAATTTTAATTATTTCTTTCCTCATACTAATTTTGGGTTTGTTTTTTTTGCTGTTTTTATAGGTCATGGATATGCATTTATAGCTCATTTATTTGATGTCTTTCTAATTTCTTGATGTGGGCACCAATTGCTATAAACTTTCCTCTTAGCACTGCTTTTGCTGTATCCCGTAAATTTTGATAGGCTATATTGTCATCTTCATTACTTTCCAGGAATTTTTTTTTATTTACCTTTTGGTTTCTTCTATGTCTCACTATTCATTCGCGAGTGTGTTGTTCACTATCCATGCGTTTGGATATTTTCTAGAGTTTCTTAAGTTGTTAATTTCCAGCTTCATTCTATTGTGGTCATAAAGGTATATGGTATGATTTCAATTGTTCTGATTTTTTAAAGACTTTTTAAATTTATTTGAAAGGCAGAGTTACAGAGAGGCAGAGGCAGAGAGAGAGAGAGAAGTCTTCTATCCACTGGTTCACTCCCCAGATGGCCACAATGACCAGAGCTGCACCAATCCAAAGCCAGGAGCCAGGATGTTCCTCCAGTTCTTTAATGTGGGTGCAGAGGCCAAAGTTCTAGGGCTATCTTTTACTGGTTTCCCAAGCCATGTCAGAGAGCTGGATCAGAAGTGGAGCAGCCAGAACTCTAACCAGTGCCCATATGGGATGCTGACATTATAGGTGGTGGCTTTACCTGCTATGCCACAGCGCTGGCCCCCAGTTGTTTTGAATTTGCTAAGACTTGCTTTATGGCCTAGCATATGGTCTATCCAAGAGAAAGTTCCATACACTGATGAAATGTGTGCATTTTTCAACTGTGAGATTAAATGTTCTGTAGATTTCACTTAGATTCATTTTGTCTGTAGTGTAGATTAGCCCTGTTGTTTCTTTGTTGATTTTCTGTCTAGTTGATCTATTGATGAAAGTGTGGGATATTGAAATCCCCAATTACTATTGCATTGGAGTCTATGTCTCCCTGTAGATCCATTAATATCTGTTTTAAATATCCAGGAACCCTGCATTGGGTACATATACATTTATTATTGTCACATTTTTCTCTTGAATTAATCCTTTGATCATTATCTAATTCTCTTTTTTGTCTCTTTTAACAATTTTTACGTTACAGTCTATTGTGTCTGATATTACAATGGCTATATCTGTTCATTTTTGCTTTCCACTAGCATGGAGTATTTTTTTTCCATCTTTTCACTTTCAGCCTGCATGTATCTTTGTGGTGAGATATGTTTCTTATAGGCAGCAAATGGATGGGTGTTGTTTTCTTATCCATTCAGCCTGTCTGTATCTTCTAACTGGAGAATTTAGGCCATTTACATTCAAGCTTATTATAGACAAGTAATGAATTGGCCCTGCTATTTTTCCATAAATATTCATATTGTTTTGCTTTGGATTAGCCTGTCTGTATCTTCTAACTGGAGAATTTAGGCCATTTACATTCAAGCTTATTATAGATAAGTAATGAATTGGCCCTGCTATTTTTCCATAAATATTCATATTGTTTTGCTTTGGATTTTCTTTCTACTTTTACTAGGAGATTTTCTTCCTTTGCATTCTTTCATGATGGCTATCTTTTTCTGTTTCCATGTGGAAACATTTTTTGGTTTTCTCCTCTGATGAATTTTTATCTCTGAACTATGTCTCTGTGGCTTAGTATAGTGTCTGCTCCTTCAGTAGATATCCAGAGGTGTGTACTGGATGGGGCCCAGGAGCTCTGGTCAGTGCTCTCAAGTTTGGGGCAAGAACCAAATTGGGTGTGGTAGATTTCTATTGTCAGCAGGGGGTGGGGAGGTATGATCATGCCTATTGGTGTAATCGCAATCTCACCTCTCTCTTCCAAGGTAATCAATGCTTGGGGTTAGTCCACAGTGGGTACAACCCCCACCCACACAGGACTATGAACTGCACAAAGCTGCACAAAGGATCTGTTTGGTCCTCAGTGTGAGCAAGAAATCCTCTGCAATGACCCACCCCAGGCAATCAGGGAGCTCTGAACCTCTGATGCCAGACACTGTGATTGCCCAGAGACCCAGCTACACCCCATGCCCTAATGTGCAGTCACAGTATTCCCACTGACATAGTGTGCAAGGCTCCAACATTTATGGAGTGCAGAGGATTTGCTGTCAGCTCCATGAGTGTGTTCCATCCATGGAGAGAGCAGAGAAATTCCCAGAGCTTGTGGATGCTTCACCTTGGCAGTTTGCACTTCATTGCCTATAATAGGTTGAGGGGATGGTTGTACCTCATAGTCCTAAGTGGGTACCCAGCCCACTGCCAGTCCTCTCAGCCAGATTTTTCCCTTTGATATAATCTCCTCATTGTGTGTGCATGCCCAAGAGCCACTGCAGCCTCTACTGTTGTCAAGATGGTGCTGTCTTCCCACTGGTTGTTGGACACCCTTGTGAAGGGATGGGGAGAAAGAAACGTGCTATTCTTTCACTGGATTAGGTGTGTATCCTGCCCCCCCCCACTAAGGCTTTAGACTGGACTCAAAGTCAGTGTGATCCAAGAGATTTTCCTCAGGCAGTATCACCAGTGGCATGAGCTGCCGCAGTTTGCTCTCACCTCACTCTCAAAAGCTGGCATCTCCTCCAGACCCCAGCCGTGAGAGTCCTGGGTGGTGTTCCCATTTGCTGCTGTGTGTCCCCAATTTCCATGCTGTTCCATGGTATCCTTCTTTATGTAGAATTTCAACTGGAAACATCTCTCCTCTGGGAATGCATTTCCTCTGCTTCTCTTCTGCTATCTTCTACTATTCAATATTGGCATGTCTTCTCCCTATTCAGCAATCTTGGAATCTCTCCCTCTCATTCATTTCTAATACTGAGTGTACTGATAGCTAAATCATGAACCCTGCTAAATTTGCCATTTTTTCAGTTGTATATTTTTATTTAAACCAAGTGTTTCAGAGATAAGGAACTTGAGCAAAGTTGTGGCTCTTTTTCTCATTCAAGACAAAGTTGTGATGGAATTGTTTAAGAATAGACTTTTAAGGGCTTCAACTTAGAGGTCCTGAGAGGGCCAGGAGCTTTGACAGCTTTACATGAAAATAAACTTTTATTATCAAAGTCCTTTGTTTAGATCCCCAAAATTATCTGATGAGAAGCTGGGAGGGATATGTAACACTCTGGGATCTCAAAGGAACATTTCCTGAATGACATTTTTAGGCCTGAATTAAGCCCTGCATGTGCACCCCTGCACACGTGCATGCGCACACACGTATGTGCACACACACACCAAACTCACACATGTTGTTCCGCCAGTGCTGACAGTACATTAACAATGTGATGAGATGAGCAAGTATTATTTTTTCAGAGGCAGAAAAAAATTAAGATGCAATCTCTGGGGCCTGATTGCCAACAATCAAATTTGACTTTGCCAATGACTGAATTTAAAGGTACATTTTGTCTCCTCTGATCCTTACATTTGTAGCTGGGCTGGGGCCTGATTCAGATCTCTGCCAAATTAACTTAGGTTATTTATTGAAAATTGTCTGTTTTCTTTGTTCATGTTTCCAAGGGTTCAGGCACTGAGGATAATTTTTCTACTACAAAATGATCAATAACCTGACTGCAGCTGTCTTCTCACTCCTGACAGCAGTCAATTTTCAGATCTTCTGGGGATGTTTATCTAGTTGCCTGATGCCTCAGGCCATTTGATCACTTCCATTTGTTGATGGCCTTTGAGGTCTTTATCCTCCTCAATACCACCTCCACCACAGGATCACAAGAGGATGGAAGGGACTTGGAAAAAAACAGTTCACTTTCTTATTGTTAGAAGCTTTAAGAGGAGGTCTTGGAGGAGCTAAAGCAGAAACAAACAATTAAGTCTTCTGGGTCATGACCAACTCTTACCTACCCTCCTTTTCTTTTCTTTTTTTTTTTTTTATTCTTGGCCCCATCCTTACATATAATTCAGAAGTGATTTCAGTGGTCAAGAAAACCTTTGGATTTGCAGTATCAAATGATACCCATTTCTGCCAATCTATACAGTCAGTATGATAAGCAGTTAAAACATAAAAAATGGAGCATAGACACAGCATGTCTTCTGTTACATGTGGATGTTTTATTTGTATGTATAAATGTATGTGTGTATGAATGTAAAATAGTGATTAATAGAGGCTGGGGATGGTGGGACATTGGGAGGGAAAAATAAATGAATTACCTTGAAGACATGATTATTAAATAATATAAATCAGTTGGCTTATATCATTGCAAAGATATTATCTCAAGCTATGTGTTAATAAATTAACTGTCATGACAAGAAGAAAGGAAGCCTCTGGATGACCAGTTTAACCCTTATTGTTGAGTCAAAACTGAAAGTTTTACTAACTAATTTGCTCTAAAGTAGAATTTTCATAAATGTCACCATTCATACAGAAATGTTAAATGTTCCTCTGTTTCTATGTTAGTCTCTATTGTGAAACTGCACAGACTTCAGATTTCTCAATCCCAAACAAAATGAGTTTATAGTCTCAGTCACAGTCCACTGAATGATGCTTTTACTAGTACCATAACCTCTGTCCCAGTGCCAATGTGGAATCTAAATTCTAAAGGGATAATGACCACTACACAGTCAGCATGATTGAATATACCTGTTTCAAACACAAAGGCTTTTTTGTGGTTTGTTGGCAAGCATATTTCGCATATTCTGGGTACTTGATAAGAAAAAAAGGGTCCCCCATAAGAGTATTAGAGGGAAAGGGTCATGGAGCTAAAAGAATAATTTTCTTATTCCAACTATACTACTTACAAGTCTTTTGAACTTGGGTAAGTCAGTGACATACCTTTCTGAGCAACCCAGAGCCCAAGAAGGTTAAAAATACCTGTTCATCTCTCAAAGGGTTGTTCTGAGTGTATCTAGACAGGAACCTTGACACTTAATTGGCAAGAAAGTGGAGAAAGGGGGACTCATACACTGTTAGTGGCAATGTAAATTAGTACAGTCACTATGGAAAACAGTACAAAGATTTTTTCAAAGACTAGAAATAGAACTGGCATATGATCCAGCAATCCTACTACTGGGTATGTATCCAAAAGGCATAAAATTACTGTGTCAAAGAGATACCTACTTCACCATGTTACTGCAGCATTGTTAACAATAGCCAAGATAAGGAATCAACCAAGATGCCTAACATCAGATGGTATATATACACAAAGAAATACTATTCAGCCATAAAAAGGAAGTAAATCTTGCCATTTTCAGCAGAATGGATGG
This sequence comes from Oryctolagus cuniculus, assembly GCF_964237555.1. Taxonomy (NCBI): domain Eukaryota; kingdom Metazoa; phylum Chordata; class Mammalia; order Lagomorpha; family Leporidae; genus Oryctolagus; species Oryctolagus cuniculus. The sequence goes on along the minus strand of NC_091453.1, from coordinate 81,447,835 downwards.
AACTAAGAGGACATTATTTTAAGTAAAATAAGTAAGACATAGAAAAGCAAATAACACATGTTATCTCTCATAGTGGAAGCTAAAAGAAAAACTACAATCTGAACACATACTGTTGCTTACTAGAGGCTGGGAAGGATTGGGGAGAGAGAGAGGGATGGAGAGAGTTTCAATTTAGAAATAATACGGGAAGCTGTGTATGGTTCATGAATTGTGAAAAATGTGTCACACTAATATGATCTATAAATGTGAAACCTGGTATGGTTTATTGATTATAACAATTATATCATACTATTAAAAGATTTTAATAATAAGGAAAACTGAGTTTGGGGCACATGGGAACTCTAGGTTAGTTCACAATTTTTGGTTTGTAAATTTCAAAGTATCTGAAATAAAAAGTAAAAAAAAGGAACTTAATTGGTATTCTGTAAACATGTGTAGATTCTGACTGAGGGCCACAACAGGTCTGGCTCCAAGAGGCCCAGGTGCTTAACAGTCAAGCCTTGGTATATGAGGGCCCTTCATAAAGTTAATGGAAAATGGAATTGAAAGATAAGTTCATTTTGGTATAAAAAGGCTAAAATTCATATGATGGGTTTTTAAAAAGTTCATAGAAAATTCATATTACCAAAAACTATACATAGAACTTATTTTTTGCATCAAAATTATCTTTTAATTCCATTTTTCCACAAACATTTTTAAGTTTCAGGTACTCTCATACATTTTGGAGTGAATAAGAGTCCAAGGGAAGAGTAGGGGAAGATACTAGATTTAAAATATAAGAATTGGACACCATGAGTCACATTTAGATTTCTTTATATCCCAATCAACTGTCATTTTTTGTGGAGAAGGGTACTTTTTTTGGAACTGGATACTTCATTAAACCATTAAAGAACAAGCAGAGAGGAAAGAGCTTCTGGCTGAAAATGAAAAGCAGTTTCTTTTTTTTTTTTTACTTTTATTTAATAAATATAAATTTCCAAAGTACAGCTTTTGGATTACAGTGGCTTTTTTCCCCCCATAACCTCCCTCCCACCCACAACCCTTCCATCTCCCGCTCCCTCTCCCATTCCATTCACATCAAGATTCATTTTCAATTATCTTTATATACAGAAGATCAATGTAGTATATACTAAGTAAAGATTTCAAAAGTTTGCACCCACACAGAAACACAAAGTCTAAAGTACTATTTGAGTACTAGTTAAACCGTTAATCCACATAGTACAACACATTAAGGACAGAGATCCTACATGGGGAGTAGGTGCACATTGACTCCCGTTGTTGATTTAACAAATGGCACTCTTGTTTATGGCGTCAGTAATCACCTGAGGCTCTTGTCATGAGTTGCCAAGGCTATGGAAGCCTTTTGAGTGTGCCAACTCCAATCTTATTTAGACAAAGCCATAGTCAAAGTGGAAGTTCTCCCCTCCCTTCAGAGAAAGGTACCTCATTCCTTAATGGTACCTCCATTCTTTCCACTGGGCTCTCACTCACAGAGATCTTTCATTTGGGTCTTTCTTTTTTTTGCCAGAGTGTCTTGGCTTTCCATGCCTGAAATACTCTCATTGGCTTTTTAAAAGCTGTTTCTTAATATGTGTACCAGGATAGGTCAACAGTCCTAGTTATCAAGTTTCTGAACAGCACATTAGAAAGTTCACAAGAATACAAGCTTTAGGACAGAGGGGAGTTTTGCATGATTTTTTCCCATGCTGTATTTCCAATGCCTAGAACAATTCCTGACATATAGTATAAGCTCAATATATGTGTCAAATGGATGAATGAATGCTCTTATTCACCATTCCATATAGAACATCATAAATAATAGCTATATATTTGTTTTGTAGAGTAATTGTCATGCAATGGAAGTATTGAATCTTGAAAAGGCACGGTTATGAGAGTAATCAAATTGATGACAACCCCAAAATCACAACCACAAAAAGAAACTTTGCTTGATAAGGATTTCCATGTTTTTTTTTTTTTTAAGATTCAGGAAAAAATTTGTTAATCACATAGACTTTGTTATAAATAATTTTACTGTGACAAGATTTATTGCTGTGGATTTTACTGTCAGCAAGATTAATATTTTCTACTTTTTATTGTTTGGTGTTTATGTAGTCTAATTTGAATAGAGTAAAGTCCTCTATTAAACTCAACTGTCGGGATTAGAGTTTTTTTTTTTTTTTATAAACAGGGATTACTTTAAAATTCTTTCATGTTTCCCCTCTTCTTGGCTTTCTCTTTGCAAATCTACCACCTGGCACTGAAATCTGTTCCTAGCCTCCAGCCTTTTATGGGTTTCTCACAGTCCTTGGCAGATCTTTCTGACAGAGATCTTGATTCTGTGACTTGAAGCCACATTGGTCCTGAACTGGCCAGATCTTGGCAAGTAGTCCCCAGACTCCTGTGAAAAAGTCTATAAGGCTTCCTTTCAGAAATAGAAGTCGTCTGGTTTACATTCTTCTTGACTCTTAAGCTTTCTGTCAGCCTCTAATATTCTGACTCTTTCCTTGGAACTGCCTCGTCATCTAATGTCTAGAGTTTTCTATTGATTACCTACCTGACTCTAATTATTATTTTATTCTAATCTGCAGTTTCTATAAACTGCATGTATCTGAACTATTTTCCTGACATATTCCTATATTCTGGTTCTATCTACAGCTATATTTCTGTATTTTTCTGTGACTCATGGCTCCCTTTCCAGAAATCCTCCTACCTTTGCTGCTCCAAATCCTGAATAAACCCTAACAGAGAGAAAAATACAAGGTTGGACCATTCCAAATAAAAGAATATTTGCAAAGGGAGTGAGAATAATCTCAACTACAATTTTTTATAAAGATTTATTTTATGTTTTTAGTAGACAGAGATATCTTCCATCTGCTGGCTAACTTCCCAAATTGCCACAATGGTTAGGAATGGGCCAGGCTGAAGTCAGGAGCAGGGAACTCCACTTTCCATGCGCGTTAGCAGGGAGGCAGATAGGAAGCAGAATAGCCAGGACTTGAAGTGGCACGCTGATATGGGATACCAGTATTACAAACAGCAAATAAACCTACTGTATCAGAATGTTGCCCATCCCCCAACTAGAATTTTCACCCTTCTCCCATTTAAATGGTGTCTTCCATCTCTAGAAGTCTTTTCTATAAGAATATTGAACTTAGAAGCTTCATCCTGTCTAGATTATCTTAACAATGAATCCAGTCTTCTAAGAGATGCTGAGTGGAAAGAGAGAAGACTAATGATTTCTCAAATCCTATCTCACCTTCTTTGCTCTGATTGTCAATTTTATGTGTCACTTTGGGCCATGGGATGCATAGATATCTGGTCCAACATTCCTTTGGGTGTGCTGTAAGAATGTTTTTGGATTAAATTAGCATATAAATTGATATACTGAGTAAAGCAGACTGCCTTCCATAATAAAGGCAGTCCTCACCCAATTCGTTGAAGGCCTGAATAGAGCCAAAAAGGCTGAGCCTGATGTAAGATGGGACTTCTGTCTGACTACTTCAGGTATCTGACTACTTCAAATATCTGGTTTTCCTGCCTTTGGACTTGAACTGAAACATTGTCTTCTTTGGTTTCAAGCCTGATGGCTTTTAGACTGGCATATATACCACAGCTCTTCTGGTTCTCCAGCTTGTGGGTCTTAAGACTTCTCAGCCTCCATAATCATATGAGTCTATTTCATATAATAAATATTTCTGGAGAACCCTGACTACAACACTTGCCCTTTCATGAAGAGCAGGAGTAAAGATGGTCCCATGGACCTTGATAAAGGCATAGTCCTGCAGGTGGTTTCTCTCTCACTGCACACCCACTGGCACGGCCCCCTTCTATCTCTAGACTTCCTTTTAGCTACACAATGGCATCCTTAACCTTTCTGGGACCTGTAAAAAATAAACTGCTTTTGTTTCATGCATTTTAATTTCACTTCCTTATTATGCCTCAACTTACCCATACAGTAGTGTGTTCTCAATATTACTTGAAATATTTTGACAAATCATAACACACTATTTCTGTAAGATACAATTGGAAGAATATTCCTAGATGCATCAATACCCCTGTACCTCTACTCACACTGTACCTCTGCTAAGACATATCCTCTTTCTAACACTTGAAAGCCTTCCCCACAGGCCATAGCTTGGCTAGGAAGCAGTCCCTGTCCAACAATCCCTGCCCCCATGATTATACCCTCTTACATGATATGTTTCCCACATTTATTTGGCACTTGACAATAGTAGAGATGTCAGTGTTCCCTTCAACATGTCATGGCTTGGCTAAATACTTGAAGGAAAAACTTTAGGCAGATTTCTGGATCCTTCAGTGCTTCCATTTATTTATCTTTGAAATGAAGAATGTGGATAAGAGTTTTGGTTTTCAAGCTTTTTGATTTGGCCTTGTATCCCTTTCTAGTAACAATGTATATAGAATTCCAATGTACAAAATAGGATAAATAAATTTTTCTTTAAATTAAAGCAAGCCCATGGGTTTAGCACATTCTGATTGCAAAGATCTGCCCTAGGCCCCTTAGGGCAGTTTGAGGCTTTTTTGTGGAAGCCCAAAAGCTCTATCAAAGAGAGAAAAAACCATTAGATTAGCTATCTAAGACCACTTTTGGCACATATAATCTATGCTCTGTGTACATGTGTGGAGTCTTGGCTACATTGTAAACATTTTAAAACAGTGATTATGCATGAATTCAGGATTTTAGATTACATATGACTTCTGGAGAGAAGATACTATATGTGGGCCAATGGAGAGGGTAAGCTCCTTTGGAGATACATAGTCTTCCATTCAATAGTTTGAGTAAGTTTTCCATTTTTTTCCTGGGCAAGGGAGGTAGAGGCAATAGCAACCATATTTCTACATTTAATCTTGAAACTTTGAATTTGCCCTTTAATGACCTTTGCTAATTTTGTCCTGCTATAAGCTATATTCTTGGAAGTAACGGCAGATGACTTGACCTACAGGATGAGAATGAATCAAATGTTCTTGGAATCAACTCGTATAGGGATAATTTAAGAAACAGACCATATCTCCTTTAGGAAGAAAGGAAGATGTGTGTGTGTGTGTGTGTGTGTGTGTGTGTGTCGTGAGAGAGAGAAAGAGAGGGAGGAAGGGAGGGAGGGAGGGAGGGGGAGAGAGAGAGAAGTTTTGTAAGTCTTGTCTAATTACATTTCTTTATTCTACGTACAGGGATCAAATATTAACTATATAGGTGTGATAACATAAAGCAGCACTGAAAGTGAACCATGTTTAAATTTCAGACCAAATAACAAACTATATCTTTTAGGCTCCCTTTAATGAATACCTCAAAACCTTCTAATACCAAAGAACCCATATCATATCTCAGAATATAAGTTGATTCACTGTACCAACATAATATTTACTGTTGATATTTGCTTATTCTGTTTATTCTATACATACACTTCTATTAAGGCTTGCTTTTAGGAAAAGTAAACCTTAGAAACAGCCAATAAGGAATTTATGGAATCTCCATCCCAGGTGCTGGGCTTAAACTCATTCCAAAATTAAGTAAACTGGTTAATCTCTTGAGTTACCGCAAATTTACTCATGTCCATGACTCTTTTCCCCCATCTAGAAATGTTGTGATTTGTCCTTCATTGTCAGCCTGAATGACTAGTTTGAAGTAGGCTTAAAAGTGGAAGGAATACTCCAGTCTAAGCTTCTCTCATTCACTGTACATAAATGTATGTGCAGAAAGATGGTGTGCTCAGTTATTCTTAAGTGTTGAAAATTAACTGAAATGTGATCCCTGTTAAACATAAAAGTGGGAATAAGAGAGGGAAGAGATGTATAATTTGGGGCATGCTCGGGCTGACTTGCCCCAATTGGTAGAGTTGGAAACATACTAGGGGATTCCAATTCAATCCCATCAAGGTGGCATGTGCCAATGCCATCTCACTATTCCAAGTGATCAATTTCAGTTCACAATTGATCATAATGAAAGGACTAAGAGTCAAAGGGAGCACATAAACAAGTCTAGTATCTGCTAACACTAACCGATAGAATAAATAAAGGGGAGAGTGATCCAACATGGGAAGTGAGATACTCAGCAGACTCATAGAATGGCAGATGTCCTAAATAGCACTCTGGCCTCAGAATCAGCCCTAAAGGCACTCGGATCTGGCTGAAAAGCCCATGAGAGTATTTCAGGCATGGAAAGCCAAGACACTCTGGCAAAAAGATCTCTGTGAGTGAGATCCCAGTGGAAAGAACAGGTCTTCAAAGAGGGAGGTGCCTTTCTCTGAAGGGAGGAGAGAACCTCCACTTTGACTATGACCTTGTCTAAACAAGATAAGAGTCGGAGAACTCAAGGGGCTTCCATAGCCTTGGAAACTCATGACTGGTGCATAGGGAGATTACTGATGCCATAAACAGGAGTGTCAATTTGTAAAGTCAACAACAGGAGTCACTGTGCACTTACTCCTCATGTAGGATCTCTGTCCTTAATGTGCTGTACACTGAGGCTTAATGCTATAACGAGTACTCAAACAGTATATTTCACTTTGTGTTTCTATGGGGGTGCAAACGATTGAAATCTTTACTTAATGTACACTAAACTGATCTTCTGTTAAAAAAAAAAAAAGAAACTATCAATTCCCAACTTGACTCTCACTGGGATTAAACATGACAATAGGTCTGATCTGATTTCATCATCATTTAAAAAAAAATCATCTATTATTTTTCACTTTATGTTTCTGTGTGGGAACAAACTGTTGAAATCCTTACTTAAGGTATACTAAGCTGATCTTCTGTATACTAAGATAATCGAAAATGAATCTTGATGTGAATGGAAGGGGAGAGGGAGTGGGAAAGGGGAGGGTGGTGGGTGGGAGGGACGGTATGGGGGGGAAAGCCATTGTAACCCATGAGACGTACTTTGGAAATTTATATTCATTAAATAAAAGAAAAAAAAAAAGAAAGAAAGATGGTGTGCTAACTAGTGGAAAAGCTGGAGCTAAACTTGTTGCTTCTTTTAATTTGTTGTATTTTCCACCAAGAAAAAAAGATTCTTTTTTCTCATTTTTTCAGGTGTATTCAGATCTCATTATAACGATTAAAATACAAATGTATTTAAAAGCATTATTAAACTCAGAGATTTTTAAAATATTTTCTCAATTGATATATCCTAAAATCACTACTTAATGGGTGTAATTGAAATTAGATTCAGAAAATGTGTTGACATTAGAAGGTGTCCTCACACTTAAAAATATGCACAGCCACAGCACTATAGGACTTATGTAACCTTGAACACTTACTGAGAGCTTTGACAGTCATTCCAACAAGAACTTTAGGGACACAATCTCATTAAATTTCACAACAATCTTACATAGTAAGTTCTATTATGTTCCATTTTCCATATGTAGAAACTAAGCCTCCATTTCCATTTCTTTTTTTCAGCTTTTCAATTGAGACAGTACCTATATAGGTACCTATGTAATCTAGTGTATGGGACCATTAATTTGAATGAAAAGAAATGTAGATGTGATGATTAATTTTCACAATAGCATCATCTTTAAAAATAAGTCATTTTTGGTAAAATAGGGTATAATTTCAAATAAAGATACAAAGAGAGGAAGAATGAACATTTACTGCTCAGTGACTATGTGCTGGGCATTGTACCAGGCATTTTACATCTATAGTCTTGGGTAATATACACAATAACATAACAAGGTAATAATTATTATTTGTAAATGGGTACTCTAATCCTCAGAGAAGGAAAGAAACTTGTCCAAGATCCATAGTTATTGGGCAAGAGATCTGAGAATTGCGTGCTGGCATTGTGACACAGTGGGTAAAGCCGCTGCTTTCAATGCCAGTATCCCATTGTGGGCTACGTGTGTTTCCTGTCTGCTCCACTTCTGATCCAGCTCCCTACTAATGGCTTTGGAAAAGCAGCAGCCAACAGACCACCTGCTTGGTCTCCTGTTACCCACGTGGGAGACCTGGGGGAAGTTCTTGGCTCCTGGCTTTGGCTTGGCCCAGCCCTGGCCATTATGGCCATCTGGGAAGTGAACCAGTGGATGGCAGGTCTCTGTATCTCTCTGTCTTTCTGTCCCTCTCTCTGTTGCTTCTCCACTTCACTTTCACTTATTTATAAATAAATAAATAAATATTTTGAAAAAAAAAAAGAGATCTGAGATTTGAAACAATATCTGTCTGGAATCCCATCTGTGTTCTTGTTAGTCACTATAGCATTCTGAACCTAAATCCTCCTGAGAAGGATAAGAAAAACATTACTCTTCCTGATCAAATGATTTCATTGTGATTCATCCATTAGTTGAGCTTCCTTTTGCTTATGTGTTGTGGATACCCTCTGATTCTTGTGGGGTAAATATAAAATACAGGTATTCTGGGGGTAGAATTATCTGTCAGTTTCATCTTTCTCTCATTTTATTGATCTCTCTCCTAAAGGAATCAGTTTTTATATATTTTTTTTCACACAGGATATTTTACCAGGTGAAAAAGCATTGCTGGTGGTACTTTACTCCATGCAGTATATCAATGTTTTGGCATCTTTTATAATGAAATTTTGGTTTATGACCCTTCCTCATCAACCATCATTTTTTTTTTTTTTTGTTTTTGGAAAGGAGGTGAAGTGGGAGCAAAAGGGCATCTGGAATTTGATTGAAGAAAAATAATTAGTATTGAGTACCTACTATGTGCCAGGCATTGTATCTGTTCCTCTTTGTCCTTAAAACAATCCTGAAGAGTTATATATCCACATTTAATAGAAGGGGAAACTAAAGTTTGAGAAGGCTAAGTAAATACACAGCTATTAAGGAACAGAGCTGGGCTTTGAATCCAGGTGTATGGATTCTAAAACCTAAGGTATTCCACTGTTCTACTCAACATTCATTAGAAAAATGGCACCGCGGCTCACCGTGGCTCACTAGGCTAATCCTCCTCCTGGGGCGCCAGCACATCGGGTTCTAGTCCCGGATTCTGTCCCGGTTGCCCCTCTTCCAGGCCAGCTCTCTGCTGTGGCCAGGGAGTGCAGTGGAGGATGGCCCAGGTGCTTGGGCCCTGCACCCCATGGGAGACCAGGAGAAGCACCTGGCTCCTGCCTTCGGATCAGGGCGGCGCGCCGGCCGCAGCGCGCCGGCCGCGGTGGCCATTGGAGGGTAAACCAACGGCAAAGGAAGACCTTTCTCTCTGTCTTTCTCTCTCTCACTGTCCACTCTGCCTGTCAAAAAAAAAAAAAAAAAAAAGGAAAAATAGCTTTTGTTCTACAAGAACCTTCACAAGCTTGGAAATCTTAATTGTTCTCAGTTTTCTCTAAATCATGGCTCCAACTCTTTGAAGATTCCCCTATAGCAGAAGGAACATAATCAACCATAGTCTCCAGAAAAAAAGGGGCAAAAAACACAGCAAATTGAGACACAGAATTGAAGGATTATTTCCTGTATCCTTCTGTCCTTGCCTTTGTTGAAAGGTCTGAGTTCATCTCCTGTGCCCCTAGTCAAACCCATACATCTGGGAACAGCTTCTTGGCTATGCAAGTCTGACCATTTTTTATTGTTATTTTAACTGTGAGTATTTTCTCCAACCTCACTGTTTCCAATTCCTGCACCTGCTAATGGATTAGTGTTCTTTTGAGTTTAGTAGCTTGTGTATTCCTAATTATGTAATAAGAATAAACTGTTTAAAAATATTAACATTTAAACACATACTGAGTACCGCCAAAAAAGGGACCAACATAGTTTTTAAAAATTAATTTATCAAAGTGATAACTGATGCCATAGACAGGAGTGTCAATTGGTAAAGTCAACAACAGGAGTCACTGTGCACTTACTCCTCATGTAGGATCTCTGTCCTTAATGTGCTGTACATTGTGATTTAATGCTATAACGAGTACTCAAACAATATATTTCACTTTGTGTTTTCATGGGGGGTGCAAACTGTTGAAATCTTTACTTAATGTATACTAAACTGATCCTCTGTAAAAAAAAAAAAAAATTATCAACTCCCAACTTGACTCTCACTGGGATTAAACATGACAATAGGTCTGATCTGATTTCATCATCACTTAAAAAAAAATCATCTATTATTTTTCACTTTATGTTTCTGTGTGAGAGCAAACTGTTGAAATCCTTACTTAATGTATACTAAGCTGATCTTCTGTATATTAAGATAATCGAAAATGAATCTTGATGTGAATGGAAGGGGAGAGGGAGTGGGAAAGGGGAGGGTAGTGGGTGGGAGGGACGGTATGTGGGGGAAGCCATTGTAATCCATAAATCGTACTTTGGAAGTTTATATTCATTAAGTAAAAGTAAAAAAAAAATAATTTATCAAAGTGAAATTCACACACCATAAAATTAACCATTATAGGGCCAGATGTTTGGCCTAGCAAAATACCAGTTAAGATTCCCATGTCCCATGTTGGAGTACGTGGGTTCAATATCCATCCCTGGGTCTTGATTTCAGCTTCCTGCTGATGCAGACCCTGGGAAGCAGAGGTGATGGCTCAAGTGATTGGGTTCCTACAACCCAGTAAGAAACCTGATTGACTTCAGCTCCTAGCTTCAACCTGGCCCAACCTGACCTTTTGGAGGCATTTGGAGAGTAAGCCAGAATAGGAGTGTGCGCGCTCTCTCTCTCTCTGCCACTAAAATAAGTAATTTTTGGTTAATAAAAGGTAACCACTGGGGCCAGTGCTGTGGTGCATCAGGTTAACGCCTTGGCCTGCAGTGCTGGCATCCTATATGGGTGCTGGTTCAAGTCCTGGCTGCTCCACTTCTGATCCAGCTCTCTGCTATGGCCTGGGAAAGCAGTGGAAGATGGTTCAAGTCCTTGGGCCCTTACACCCTCGTGGGAGACCTGGAAGAGGCTCCTGGCTTCGAATTGGTGCAGCTCCAGCCATTGCGGCCAACTGGGGAGTGAACGATCAGATGGAAGACTTCTCTCTCTCTCTCTCTCTCTCTCTCTCTGTGTGTGTGTGTGTGTGTGTGTGTAACTCTGACTTTCAAATAGATAAAATAATTCTTAAAAAAAAGGTAACTACTATAGAGTGGACAATTCTGTAGTTTTAGGTACATTCACAACATTTTGCAACTATCCCTTCTATGTAGTTCTAAAATATTTAAGTCACCATAAAATTACTGACCTATTTAGCATTTATATCTATCTCTGCCCACCCTAGCCCTTGGCCATCACCAACCTGCATCCTGTCTTTATAGATTTGTCTATCATGTGAATGGAATCATACAGTATGTGATTTTTGTGTCTGGCTTCTGTCACTTAGCATGTTTTCTTTTCTTTTTTTATAGTCTCTCCTTTTTTAAAGTTATATATATATATATAAATATAAATTTATATTATATATATATAAATATAAATTTCAAAAGTACAGATTTTGGATTATAGTGGCTTTTTCCCGCATAATCTCCCTCCTACCCACAACCATCCCATCTCCGACTCCCTCTCTCATCCCATTCTTCATCAAGATTCATTTTCAAAGCTCATCCATGTTATAGCATCTATCGGTACTTCATTCTACTTTATGACTCAGTGAATTCCATTATAATATAGTTATAGATTTATCCCACAATTTATCTATTTATAAATACATTGAAGGACATTTTGACTGCTTCTACATTTTGGTTATTACAAATGAGGCTGTTATAAATATGCACATACATGTACTTCTACTTCCTTGAGTACTTGTTTTCAGTTCTTTTGGGTATGTATGTAGGAGTGGAACTGTAGGTTCATATGGAAATTCTGTTTAACTTTTTGAGCAACCGTAGAACTGCTTTCTACAGCATCTGAACCATTTTACTGACCCACCAGCAATGAATAAGAGTTCCAGTTTCTTCATATCCTTGGCAGCAATTGTCATTGTCCATTTTTTTATTATAAGAGATTATAGTGTGTGATTTTGATTTTCATTTTCCTAATTACTAAAATATAAAGATCTTTCCATGTGTTTTTTGGTCATTTGTATTTTTTTGAAGAAATACATATTTGACTTCTCTGTTAATTTTTTTTTTTTTGACAAGCAGAGTGGATAGTGAGAGAGAGAGAGACAGAGAGAAAGGTCTTCCTTTTGCCGTTGGTTCACCATCCAATGGCCGCCACGGCTGGCTCGCTGCGGCCGGAGCACCGCGCTGATCCGAAGGCAGGAGCCAGGTGCTTCTCCTGGTCTCCCATGGGGTGCAGGGCCCAAGCACTTGGGCCATCCTCCACTGCCTTCCCTGGCCACAGCAGAGAGCTGGCCTGGAAGAGGGGCAACCGGGACAGAATCCGGCGCCCCTACCTGGACTAGAACCTGGTGTGCCGGCGCCGCTAGGTGGAGGATTAGCCTATTGAGCCGCGGCGCCGGCCCTCTGTTAATTTTTAAATTGAGTTTTCTATTTTGATTCATTCATAAGAATTTGCAAAATATATTTAGGACACCAGATCCTTATTAGATATATAATGTGTAAATATTTTATCCTAGTATATAGGTTGTCTTTTCTCTTTCTTGATAACATCCCTTGATGAACATGTTTTGATTTGGATGAAATACAGTTTACCTATTTATTCATTTGTTGCTTATGCTCTTGGTGTCATATCTAAGAATTCATTGTGAAATCCAAAGTCATTAAATGCACTGTTTTGTTAAATTTCAGAACAAATAACCCCATATCTTACTGTAAAGTTTTTATGGGTATTTCTTGCAGTTGTATTTACATCATTGACCTATTTTGAATTAATTCTTGTATATGGTATGAAGTAGGGCGTACCATCATTCTTTTGCAGGTTATTTCAGAACCATTTGTTGGAAACACTGTGCATTTCCCATTGAATAGTCTTAGAATCTTTTTTGAAAATAAACTGGCTATAAACGTATGTGCTTATTTTGGGATTCACAATTCTATTTCATCAATCTATATGTCTCTTCTTATGCCAGCATCACACTGTTTTTATTTACTATAGCTTTTAAAATAAGTTTAGAAACAAGGAAATCTGAATCATGTAACTTTTTTAAACTTATATTTAAAGATCATTTTGGCCATTAGGGAACCCTTATAATTCCAAGTAAATTTTAGGATCTGTAATTGATGCACAGTTATTCTTAAGTGTTGAAAATTAACTGAAATGTGATCCCTGTTGAACATGGTGGTGGGAATGGGAGAGGGAAGAGATGTATAATTTGGGACATGCTCAGGCTGACTTGCCCCAAGTGGTGGAGTTGGAAGCATACCAGGGGATTCCAATTCAATCCCATCGAGGTGGCATGTACCAATGCCATCTCACTGTTCCAGGTGATCAGTTTCAGTTCACAGTTGGTCATGGTGAAGGGACTGGGAGTCAAAGGGAGCACATAGACAAGTCTAGTACCTGCTAACGCTAACTGATGGAGTAAATAAAGGGGAGAGTGATCCAACATGGGAAGTGAGATACCCAGCAGACTCATAGAATGGCAGATGTCCTAAATAGCACTCTGGCCTCAGAATCAGCCCTAAAGGCATTCGGAGCTGGCTGAAAAGCTCATGAGAGTATTTCAGGCATGGAAAGCCAAGACACTCTGGCAAAAGATCTCTGCGAGTGAGATCCCAGTGGAAAGAACAGGCCATCAAAGAAGGAGGTACCTTTCTCTGAAGGGAGGAGAGAACCTCCACTTTGACTATGACCTTGTCTAAACAAGATAAGAGTTGGAGAACTCAGAGGGCTTCCATAGCCTTGGAAACTCATGACTGGAGCATAGGGAGATTACTGATGCCATAGACAGGAGTGTCAATTGGTAAAGTCAACAACAGGAGTCACTGTGCACTTACTCCTCATGTAGGATCTCTGTCCTTAATGTGCTGTACATTGAGATTTAATGCTATAACGAGTACTCAAACAATATATTTCACTTTGTGTTTCTATGGGGGTGCAAACTGTTGAAATCCTTACTTAATGCATACTAAACTGATCCTCTGTAAAAAAAAAAAAAAAAAAAAAAAAAAAAAAAAAAAAAGAAAAAAAAAAAAAAAAGGATCTTTTTTTCCATTTCTTTAGAAAATGCTATTGGAATTTTGAAAGGGATTGTACTGAATCTGTATATCCCCTTGGGCATTATTGATATCTTAACACAATTAAGTATTGTTATACGCACACACACAGATTGTTTTTCTATTTATCAGGTTTTTTAAATTTCCCGCAATACAAAAAACCAAGCAAACAGGAATTTTATCTGCAAGATACTGAGGTATCTCATGGAGTCTAAGGGGAGACAATAGTGGGGCTTCAGAAGATATAGAAAAAAGGGCTAGAAAGCCTACTTGGTTTTTTAAAAATGTCTATCAGCAGTGTTTTTATGTCTTCAATATACATCTTTTACTTCTTGGTAAATTTAAATCCTTGATATTTAATTCTATTGTTATTTCCATTATTTCTTTTCTTTTAACTTTTATTTAATGAATATAAATTTCCAAAGTACATTATTTCTTTTTTTTGATTATTCATAGCTGGTATTTATAAACACAAGTGATTTTTTGTATTTTTTTATCCTGAAACTTTTTTGGATTTCTTTTTTTTTTTTCATCTTTTTTTTTATTTTTTTTAAACTTTTATTTAATGCATATAAATTTCCAAAGTACGACTTATGGATTACAATGGCTTCCCCCCCATACTGTCCCTCCCACCCACAACCCTCCCCTTTCCCACTCCCTCTCCCCTTCCATTCACATCAAGATTCATTTTTGATTATCTTAATATACAGAAGATCAGCTTAGTATACATCAAGTATGGATTTCAACAGTTTGCTCCCACACAGAAACATAAAGTGAAAAATAATAGATGATTTTTTTTTAAATGATGATGAAATCAGATCAGACCTATTGTCATGTTTAATCCCAATGAGAGTCAAGTTGGGAATTGATAATTTCTTTTTTTTTTTTTTTTTTTTTTTTTTTTTTTTTTTTTTTTACAGAGGATCAGTTTAGTATGCATTAAGTAAGGATTTCAACAGTTTGCACCCCCATAGAAACACAAAGTGAAATATATTGTTTGAGTACTCGTTATAGCATTAAATCTCAATACACAGCACATTAAGGACAGAGATCCTACATGAGGAGTAAGTGCACAGTGACTCCTGTTGTTGACTTTACCAATTGACACTCCTGTCTATGGCATCAGTAATCTCCCTATGCTCCAGTCATGAGTTTCCAAGGCTATGGAAGCCCTCTGAGTTCTCCGACTCTTATCTTGTTTAGACAAGGTCATAGTCAAAGTGGAGGTTCTCTCCTCCCTTCAGAGAAAGGTACCTCCTTCTTTGATCACCTGTTCTTTCCACTGGGATCTCACTCACAGAGATCTTTTGCCAGAGTGTCTTGGCTTTCCATGCCTGAAATACTCTCATGAGCTTTTCAGCCAGCTCCGAATGCCTTTAGGGCTGATTCTGAGGCCAGAGTGCTATTTAGGACATCTGCCATTCTATGAGTCTGCTGAGTATCTCACTTCCCATGTTGGATCACTCTCCCCTTTATTTACTCCATCGGTTAGAGTTAGCAGGTACTAGACTTGTCTATGTGCTCCCTTTGACTCCCAGTCCCTCCACCATGACCAACTGTGAACTGAAACTGATCACCTGGAACAGTGAGATTTCTTTAATAGCTTCTTCTGTATCAATTACAATGATGATGTGGTGTTCTTCTCTTAATGTGATGTTTTACCACTGATAGATTTTCTTAAATTGAACTACACTTTCATTCCTGGGGTAAATATTGGTCAGGGTGTATGATACTTTTAATTTGTGGTCAGATTCAGTTTGCTAGTGTTTTGTGGAGTAGTTTTGCATCTTTATAAGCTATGTTGGTTTATAGTTTCCTTTTTTCATGTCATTATCTGGCTTTGGTGTAAGGGTAATGCTAGCTTCAGGCAATGAATCACATAATGTCCTCTCCTCTTTTGTTTTTTTGGAACAGTTTGAGAAGAATTCATTTTAATTACTCTTTAAGTGGTAGAATTAATCTGTGAAGCTATCAGGTTGTGAATTTCTCTTCTTGGGAATTTTTAAAAATTTATTTTATTTTTTAAAAAGAATTACTCATTCAACTTCTTTACTGTTTAGTGTTTCTGTTCCTTTTAAAACGCTTTGATAATTATGTGTTTCTAATAATTTGTCTATTTTGTCTAGGTTATATAATTTATTGCCATGTAATTGTTTATAGTACTATCTTAAAATAATTGTTACTTTCTATAACAAGATTATAACCACTTGTTTCTGGTCTTATTTAATTATGAGGGAGGGGGAGAAAGAGAAACACTCTCACCCACTGGTTCAATTTCCAAATGCCTGTGATGGTTGGGGATGAGTCAAGCCAAAACTGGGATCGAGGAACCCAATACAAATATCCCACATGGGTGGTAGAGACCCAACCGCTTAAGCCATCACCTGCTGCCTCCTAGTGCATGGATTAGTAGAAAACTGGATTTGGGAGTGGAGCCAAGACTTGGACCTATGTACTCCAGTATGGGGTGTGTATGTCCCAACTGACCTATTTTTTTTTATTTGACAGGCAGAGTTAGACAGTGAGAGAGAGAGAGAGAGAGAGAGAGAGAAAGAGAGAAAGAGAGAAAGAGAGAAAGGTCTTCCCTCCATTGGTTCACCCCCCAAATGGCCGCTATGGCCGTTGCTGCACCAATCTGAAGCCAGAAGCCAGGTGCTTCCTCCTGGTCTCCCATGCAGGTGCAGGGTCCCAAGCACTTGGGCCATCCTCCACTGCTTTCCCGGGCCACAGCAGAGAGCTGGACTGGAAGAGGAGCAACCGGGACTAGAACCCAGCGCCCATATGGGATGCTGGCGCCACAGGTGGAGAATTAACCAAATGAGCCATGGCGCTGGCCCCCTGACCTATTTTTTAAAAGCTTTTATTTAATGAATACATTTTTCATAGGTACAATTTTAGGAATATAGTGGTTCTTTCCCCCATACCCGCCCTCCCACCCCATCAACTCCTGTTCCACCTCTTACTCCCTCTCCCATTCCATTCTTCATTAAGATTAATTTTAATTATTTTTATATACAGAAGATCAACTCTATACTACATAAAGATTTCAACTGTTTTCATACACAGACACACGAAGTAAAAAGTACTGTTTGAAGATAAGTTTTACCGTTAATTCTCATAGTACAACTCATTAAGGACAGAGGTCCTACATGGGGAGTAAATGAACAGTGACTCCTGTTGTTCATTTAACAATTGACACTCTTATTTATGATGTCAGTGATCACCCGAGATTCTTGCCATGAGCTGCCAAAGCTATGGAAGCCTTTTGTGACCACAGAGTCCATCAGTATTTGGACATGACCATAAGCAAAGTGGAAGTTCTCTCCTCCCTTCAGAGAAAAGTACATCCTTCTTTGTTTTATTTTATTTTATTTCATTTTTTGACAGGTAGAATTAGAGAGAGAGAGAGAGAGAGAGAGAGAGAAAGGTCTTCCTTTTTCCGTTGGTTCACCCTCCCCCCAAGTGGCTGCTACAGCCGGTATTTTGCAGCCGGTGTGCTGTGCTGATCCAAAGCCAGGAGCCAGGTGCTTCTTCCTGGTCTCCCATGTGGGTACAGGGCCCAAGCTCTTGGGCCATCCTCCACTGCACTCCTGGGCCACAGCAGAGAGCTAGACTGGAAGAGGAGCAACCAGGACAGAATCAGGCGCCCCTACCGGGACTAGAACCTGGGGTGCTGGCGCCGCAGGCGGAGGATTAGCCTAGTGAGCAGTGGCGCTGGCCAATACATCCTTCTTTGATGGCCCTTTCTTTCCACTGGAGTCTCACTCACAGAGATCCTTCGTGTAGGATATTTTTTGTCACAGAGTCTTGGCTTTCCATGCCTGAAATACTCTCACAGGCCTTTGAGCCAGACCAGGAAGACTTGAGGGTTGATTCTGAGCCCAACTGACCCTCTTAACCTCTAGATCAAATGCCCACTCAAACATTTCTGGTTTTAGTGATTTGCATCTTCTTTCATTTTTTCTTTGTCAATCTAGTTAAAGATGTCTTAATATTGTTGATGTTAATAAAGACTCAAATTTTTGTTTCATTGATTCTATTATTTTCCCTTCTCAATTTTGTTCATCTCTGCTTAATCATTATTGATTTCCTATGTTCTGATAGTGTTTGTCGCTCCCCGTCTTCGTGGAGGAACGACACAGGACCCTGCGTTGTTCTTTCATCTGCTTGGCCCTCCCCGGGTTTGCTGCTGGTTCTTCCCGGGTTGGCTACTGACCCTTCCACCTCCGTGGAAGGGCGGTTCCCCCTGCCACATTCCCCACTTCCGCGGGGGAGCGGCACACCACCGGCCGGCTCTCTCGGGGGCTGCACAGGTGTTCCTTCAGATAGATGTTCCCCTTAGATGTTCCTGGTGCATGCCGTCTCTCTCCTCCTTTATAGTCCTCCTCCGCCAATCCCAACTCGGCTGCCCACATGCCGAGTACGCTGCTCTCCTCCAATCAGGAGCAGGATCAGCTCCTGGAGGTCAGCACTCAAGTTGGCAAGAGGCAGCTGCATAGAAGCTGTTTTCTCCTCTCCCAGCGCCATATTGTGGGAGAGCAGATGCATAGAATAAGTCTTAATTCCAGTAACTCAGTCCAGTCCGGGTTGCTCCCCACAGTGTTAAGTTTACTTTACTTTCCATTTTCTAGTTCTGTAATCTGTGATGTTACATTACCAATTTGAGATTTTTCTCTTTTTAAATGAAGGATTTACAGTTACAAATTTCCCTTTTAACAGTGGACTTCCTCAAGGGCCATTTCTGCTCTTTTTATTATTTGGACTTCTGTGAATGGGTCATTTCTTCCTGTTTCTTTGTATGCCTTGTGAATTTTTGTTGAAAACTGGACATTGAATATTCTAATGTTGTAACTCTTGATAAATTGGATTATCCACACTTTCTCCAGGGCTTGCAATCTTTGACTATAAAAGATCTGCTTTTTAATGACTTTTCCAAACATACTTTGCAAAGACTATTACTTGTCTTCAGTAGTCAGTGCAGTGTGTTCTTTAGCTGTGTTTAGCTAGAGTTTTGACAGATATTTCCTTGGATTTAAATGTGTATGCTCTTACATAAGATTGGCTTTGTGCTAGGGCAGTCTAAACAGCAATGATTCCTCCATATGTCTTCCTGACACAGGAATCATTGCTTACACTTAGGCCTAGAGGATACTCATGGGCATCTGAGTGTTGATAGGTGGTAGGGAAGATTTTCTAATGGCTAAGGCAGTGGGAAGGTAAATCAAACAATGTTTCAAAGCCTGGTGATCAAATTGCAGTCTTCCCTTAAAAACATGTTCCAAAAAGTGGCATTCATTCATAGGTTTGTTCTCTGTTAAGGTTGTTCTTTGATCATTTTCTCTTCTTTTTTCCAGCAATTATAAACACTGAATTGATGACATACTACCTTGCTAAGAAAAACTCTGAAATATTATATTCCCACCACCATAGGTATTTCCCTTGGTATCTAGGTTTACCAAAGAATCTTCTTCCTTCAGTCCATTTTTTTTTGACAGGCAGAGCGAGAGAGAGAGACAGAGAGAAAGGTCTTCCTTTGCCATTGGTTCACCCTCCAATGGCCGCCACTGTCGGAGCACCACACTGATCTGAAGGCAGGAGCCAGGTGCATATCCTGGTCTCCCATGGGGTGCAGGGCTCAAGGACCTGGGCCATCCTCCACTGCACTCCCTGGCCACAGCAGAGAGCTGGCCTGGAAGAGGGGCAACCGGGACAGAATCCGGCGCCCCGACCGGGACTAGAACCAGGTGTGCTGGCGCCGCAAGGCGGAGGATTAGCCTAGTGAGCCATGGCGCCGGCTGACATTCTTATTATTTTTTACAGTTCACCAACCTTTCTGAGTCTTTACTCCTCAACACTAAAGGCCCACATCCATTCAAAGGTTACTCCTTCTGCTTTGGTAACCCCCTACCTATCAACACCACCAAGGCATGGGCAAAGAATCAACTAGATTTGTGCTATTTAGCTTGCATTGACTATTTCCTTTGAAATCTGACCATTTTACTTATTGAGAAATTCATGTGTCTTTACCATGTTGACCTTATCTTTTTCCCCCCTAACCTTTATTATAGCACTGCTCTTCCTTAGAGGTATATTTTAGCCCTTACAGTAGCTATTAGAACTAAGTCATACAATTTTCTCTTCATCTCAATTGTTTCTCCTTCTGCTCTGAGTCCACTACTTTTACCTTTTTCCAAAATCTTTGAGTTATGTGTTATAAACACAGGTAGCTCCTATTTCTTTAGCATTTTTAGAAAATGTAGGTTATGGACCTGTCAGACAAATTGTCAAAGCAGCAGTTGATACAGGTGAAACGGTAACTAAATGCTACGTGTACAGACAAGAAATCATGCTGATTGCCTTATCTAATTGAATCAACATTCAACTGCAAATATATACCTTGAATAATTTTTATTCTTTTGGGGGGGATGTCTAAATTATTACATGATTTTTATTGGATATTCATGTATAATACATGAATGAAGATATTTTATGACTCCCTAAAAGAATATAAAACATGCAATTAAAAATGAAGATCTCCCTTGGCCAGCGCCACAGCTCACTAGGCTAATCCTCCACCTGTGGCACCGGCACCCCGGGTTCTAGTCCTGGTCAGGGTGCTGGATTCTGTCCCAATTGCTCTCTTCCAGTCCAGCTCTCTGCTGTAGCCCAGGAGGGCAGTGGAGGATGGCCCAGGTCCTTGGGCCCTGCACCCGCATGGGAGACCAGGAGGAAGCACATGGCTCCTGGTTTCAGATCAGTGCAGTACGCCAGCCGCAGCGCACCTGCCATAGCGGCCACTTGGGGGGTGAACCAACGGAAAAAGGAAGACCTTTCTCTCTGTCTCTCTCTCTCTCTTACTGTCTAATTCTGCCTGTAAAAAAAAAGAAAAAAAAAAGAAAAAGAAAAAATGAAAGAAAGCAGAAATGCTTAAAAAAAAAACCTCCCTTTTGTATGTGTATTTCTCTTTTGCACAAAGGAGTATCACATGTAAAATCATCATCTTCCAGCAAGAGGTGACCAAAGCTGTTAAGTAGGGGTGGGGAATCTCTGGTCCATGAACTTGTTCGGTCTTGCCCTGCCAAGGCAACTATAAGAAAGACTAAATTCAATAAATCTATAACAGGCTAATTTTTAAGTTGAAAGTTTTGTATGGCCCATGAACGACGTAATAAATATACAAATAGCCCTTGGGAGAAAAGGTTCCCTACTCCTTCAAAAGGACAAGGTCAAAATGATGTAGAGTGAAAGCTCAGCAACAAAGTGCCTAAAAAATGAATCTTTCTGGATAGAAGAGGTTTCTGGAAGTTAATTTACTTCTTTGCATTTCAATGGTATTTTTTAAATTTAATCACTTTTGTTAGACTATTTTCTAACATGTACTGCACGCTTCCTTGCCTATTTAGGCAGAATATATGGGATACAATTTCATCTTTTCTGAATGACTCAGAATTTATGCTATGATTTCCAGCTTCACATTGTGCTTTATCCAGTGATGCCCTCAGGGCCTATTACAGGCTTTAAGTATGTTTGCTCCAACACTAAATGTTCCCAGACTAAACAGAGTTATTTTTTCAGCTGTTTTCTAGCTTTTTTTCCCTCTCTCTTGCTTTTCTTTACGTGCTCTGTTGTCTTTGTTTTAACATCTACTTTTTAGCTTTTAACATGATGTCTCTAATCTTTGGTAAGATTGGAAATAAAATATGCAAACTTGGTTAGAATTATGTATAAAATGCAAATGTATAGATTCTGAATGAAATCTGATGGAGCCTCACCTTGAAGGCTGCCCATGAGTTAAAATGATTGAGCTTAGTCCTTAGATACCCTCTTTGCTTAGCAATGTTATATGGGTAAGTAATGTTGCTGTGTTAAGGTGAAGTTGGGAAAGGTTAAGGGCAATTTTTTTGTAACTTTCAAGTTATTGTAAATGTAGCTTACCATGTGCTTCAGGTTGCTCTCTACTTCTCTAAAATTATACTCATTACTTCACCCCTTTCAGAGAAAAATATTTAAACTCAAGGTGAGGGCTATAATTCAAGCATATCAATGATTTGACCACTCTCCTGCAAACCTAGTGTCTGAATTCAGAAGCACCATGTACCTAATGCCCATGAATCTTAAGACTTTCACCTATAGGTTTTATAGATGGAGGAGATGAGGTAGACAACAAGGTGTAGGGAGCACCACTCTCTTATACGCAGAAACACAGAAACATGGCCATCAGTATGAAAGAAGGTAAAGGAAGAAAATCTCCCACTAAAACATCACATGAAGTTCAAAGCATATGTTAGAAATATCTTTGGAAAAATGGCAGGGCAAAGTCACTACTTATCAATAGTCACATTGAATGTAAATGTCCTCAATTCTCCAATTAAAAGACACAGACTGGCTGAATGGATTAAAAAACAAAACCCATCTATTTGCTGCTTAAAAGAAACACATCTTTCCAACAAAGATGCATGCAGACTGAAAGTGAAAGGCTGGAAAAAGATATTCCATGCCAACAGAAACCAAAAAAGAGCTGGTGTAGCCATCTTAACATCAGACAAAATAAACTTTAACACAAAGCTGTTAAGAGAGACAAACAGGGCACTATATAATGATTAAGGGATCAATTCATCAGGAAGATGTAACCATTATAAATGTATATGCAACAAATTACAGGGCACCAGGTTATTTAAAAGATATGTTAAGGAACTTAAAGGGAGACTTAGACTCCAATACAATAGTACTGGGGGAATTCAATACTCCACTTTCAGCAGTAGACAGATCAACCAGACAGAAGATCAACAAGTGAACAGCAGATTTAATTGACACTATAGTCCAAATGGATCTAACAGATATCTACAGAACTTTTCATCCTACACTTAAAGAATACACATTCTTCTCAGCAGTACATGGAAGTTACTCTAGAATTGACCACATACTAGGCCATAAAGCAAGTCTCAGCAAATTCAAAAGAATTAGAACCATACCATGCATTTTCTCAGACCACCATGGAATGAAGCTGGAAATTAGAAACTCAGGAATCCCTAGAGCATATGCTAACACATGGAGACAGAACAACATGCTCCTGAATGAACACCGGGTCATAGAAGAAATCAAAAGAGAAATCAAAAACTTTCAGGAAGTAAATGAGGATAACAACACAACATATCAAAACTTATGAGATACAGCAAAAGCAGTGTTAAGAGGCAAGTTTATAGCAATAGGTGCCTACATCAAGAAATTGGAAAGGCACCAAACAAATGAGCTTTCAATGCATCTCAAGGATCTAGAAAAACTGCAGTAAACCAGACCCAAAACTAGTAGGAGAAGAGAAATAATTAAAATCAGAGAAGAAATCAACAGATTTGAATCCAAAAAAAAATTACAAAAGATCAGCCAAACGAAGAGCAGTTTTTTTTTTTTGAAAAAATAAACAAAATTGACACCCCATTGGCCCAGCTAACTAAAAATACAAGAGAAAAGACCCAAATCAATAAAATCAGAGATAAAAAGGGAATGTAACAACAGACACCACAGAAATAAAGAGTCATCAGAAATTACTACAAAGAGTTGTATGTCAGCAAACAGGGAAATCTATCAGAAATGGATAAATTCCTGGACGCATACAACCTATATAAATTGAACCATGAAGACATAGAAAACGTAAACAGACCCATAACCGAGTCAGAAATCAAATCATTATAAAGGTCCTCCCAACAAAGAAAAGCCTAGGAATAGATGGATTCACTGCTGAATTCTACCAGACATTTAAAGAAGAACTAACTCCAATTCTTCTCAAACTATTCAGAACAATCGAAAAGATGGAATCCTCCCAAATTCGTTCTATGAAGCCAGCATCACATTAATACCTAAGCTGGAGAAAGATGCAGCATTGAAAAAGAATTACAGACCAATATCCCTGATGAACATAGACGTAAAAATCCTCAATAAAATTCTGGCCAATAGAATGCAACAACACATCAGAAAGATCATCCACCCAGACCAAGTGGGATTTATCCCTGGTATGCAGGGATGGTTGAATGTTCACAAATCAATCAATTTGATACACCACATTAACAAACTGCAGAAGAAAAACCATATGATTATCTCAATAGATGCAGAGAAAGCATTTGATAAAATACAACATCTTTTCATAATGAAAACTCTAAGCAAATTGAGTATAGAAGGAACATTCCTCAATACAATCAAAGAAATTTATGAAAAACCCATGGCCAGCATCCTATTGAATGGGGGAAAGTTGGAAGCATTTCAGTCACTGAGATCTGGTACCAGACATGGATGCCCACTCTCACCACTGCTATTCAATATAGTTCTGGAAGTTTTAGCCAGAGCTATTAGGCAAGAAAAAGAAATTAAAGGGATAGAAATTGTGAAGGAAGAAGTCAAACTATCCCTCTTGGCAGATGATATGATTCTTTAGGGCATCCAAAAAACTCTACTAAGAGACTATTGGAACTCACAGAAGAGTTTGGTAAAGTAGAAGAATACAAAATCAATGCACAAAAATCAACAGCCTTTGTATACACAGCAATGCCATGGCTAAGAAAGAACTGCTAAAATCAATCCCATTCACAATAGCTACAAAAACAATCAAATACCTTGGAACAAACTTACCCAAGCACGGCAAAGATCTCTACGATGAAAATTACAAAGCCTTAAAGAAAGAAATAGAAGAGGATACCAAAAAACTGAAAAATCTTCCGTGCTCATAGAGTGGAAGATTCAATATTATCAAAATGTCCATTCTCCCAAAAGCAATTTATACATTCAATGTGATACCAATCAAAATACCAAAGACATTCTTCTCAGATCTGGAAAAAATGATGCTGAAATTCATATGGAGGTACAGGAGATGTGGAATAGCTAACAGTCTTGTACAACAAAAACAAAGCTGGAGGCATCACAATACCAGATTTCAGGACATACTACAGGGCAGTTATAATCAAAACAGCATGATACTGGTACAGAAAGAGATGGATAGACCAATGGAAGAGAATAGAAACACCAGAAATCAATTCAAACATCTACAGCCAACTTATATTTAATCAAGTATCTAAAACCAATTCCTGGAGTAAGGTCAGTCTATTCAACAAATGGTGCTGGGAAAACTGGATCTCCACATGCAGAAGCATCAAGCAAGACCCCTACCTTTCACCTTACAAAAAAATCCACTCAACATGGATTAAAGATCTAAATCTATGACCTGACACTGTCAAATTATTAGAGAACATTGGAGAAACTCTGCAAGATATAGGCACAGGCAAATATTTCTTGGAAAGGTCCCCAGAGGCACAGGCAGTCAAAGTCAAAATTAACAATTGGAAATGCATCAAATTGAGAAGTTTCTGTACTTCAAAAGAAACAGTCAGGAAAGTGAAGAGGCAACCAACAGAATGGGAAAAATATTTGCAAACTATGCAACAGATAAAGGATTAATAACCAGAATCTACAAAGAAATCAAGAAACTCCACAACATGAAATCAAACAACCCACTTAAGAGATGGACCAAGAGCCTCAATAGACATTTTTCAAAAGAGGAAATCCAAATGGCCAACAGACACATGAAAATTTGTTCAAGATCACTAGCAATCAGGGAAATGCAAATCAAAACCACAATGAGGTTTCACCTCACCCTGGTTAGAATGGCTCACATTCAGCAATCTACCAACAACAGATGCTGGTCAGGATGTGGGGAAAAATAACACTAACCCACTGTTGGTGGGAATGCAAACTGGTAAAGCCACTATGGAAGTCAGTCTGGAGATTCCTCAGAAACCTGAATATAACCCTACCATGCAACCCAGCCATCCCACTCCTTGGAATTTACCCAAAGGAAATTAAGTTGGCAAACAAAAAAGCTGTCTGCACCTCAATGTTTATTGCAGCTTAATTCACAATAGCTAAGTCATGGAATCAACCTAAATGCCCATCAACAGTAGACTAGATAAAGAAATTATGGGACTTACACTCTATAGAATACAACAGTAAAAAAACAATCCTGTCATTTGCAACAAAATGGAGGAATCTGGAAAACATCATGCTGAGTGAAATGAGCCATTCCCACTGGGACAAATATTATATGTTCTCCATGATCGGTGACAACTAACTGAGCACCTAAAAGGAAACCTGTTAAAGTGAAATGGACACTATAAGAAACAATGACTTGATCAGCCCTTGTCCTGACTGTTGAGGAACAGCTTACTATTTTATTCCTTTTAGTGTTTTTTTTTTTTGTTCTACTCAATACCATTGTTTGAACTCTTTAATTAACACACAATTATTCTTATGTGTTTAAATTTAACTTAAAATTGATCCCTTTAAATATAAGAGTGGGAATAAGAGAGGGAGGAAATGTACAGTTTGACACATGCTCACTTGAACTTACCCCTAATGGTAGAGCTAGAAACCTGCCAGGGGATTCCAAATCCCACTAAGTTGTCATGTAGCAATGCGATCTTCCTAGTTAAGTGATTAGTTTAAGTTCATAATTGATCATAAAGATAGGATTACGTGTCAAAGGGATCACATCAACAAGACCAGTGTCTGCTAATACTACCTAATAGAATTAAAAAGGAGAGAATTATCCTTCATGGGAAGCAGGATACACAGCAGACTCATAGAATGGCAAAAGCCCTAAACAGCACTCTGGCCTCAGAATCAGCCCTTAAGGCATTAGATTCTGGCTAAAAAGCCCATGAGTGTTTTGCAGGCATGGAAAGCCAAGAAATTGTGGCAAAAAAAATACCAAAATGAAAGATCTCTGTGCATGAGATCCCAGTGGAAAGAACGGGCCAACAAAGAAGGCAGTACCTTTCTCTGAAGGGAAGAGAGAACTTCCGCTTTGAATATGGCCTTCAAGAGGCTTCCATAGCCTTGGTAGCTCATGACAGAGCCTTGGGTGATTACTGACGTCATAAATAAGATTGTCAATTGTTAAATCAACAACAGGAGTCACTGTGCACCTGCTCCCCATGTAGGACCTCTGCATTAATGTGTCATACTATGAGAATTAATGATAAATCTACTACTCAAACAGTACTCTATACTTTGTGTGTTTTTGTGGGTGTAATCTGTTGAAATCTTTACTTAGTTTATACTAAGTTGATCTTCTGTATATAAAAATAATTGAAAATGAATTATGATGAAGAATGGGATGGGAGCGGGAATGGAATATGGGTTGGTTGCGGGTGGGAGGAAGGTTATGGGAGGAAAAGCTGCTATAATTCAAAAGTTGTACTTTGGAAATTCATATTTACTAAATAAAAGTTGAAAAGAAAAAAGATTAAAAAAGAAACAGAAACATTGATAACAGGAGATCTGTATTAAATCAGATTCAGTGAGGGACATTCAGATGTTAGCAAGTTCTGTGGCTGTCATTTAATTCAATCATTGATTTATTTTAGCCTAACCTCTAGAGCTTGGAGCTAAATCATTTTTATAAAAACCTAAAAGTTGCCTAGTGTAACCTTGGAATTCACCTGAGTACTGAATATTTGGAGGGAAGGCAAGCACAGGTACTTCCTCCTACACTGCTACTCTATTTACAGTTTTTCATAGGGGACCAAATGATCATAAATAAGGGAAGCTCATCAAATAAGAGACCCCAATGGACAGAATCTTCTTGTTCTTTAAATCTGGCAGATTTCCAGTTATGGCATCCAAGGTTATAAGGAACCTTCCTTTAGCTGGAAGACATAGAATGTAGAGAAAGTCCTGAAAAGATTGTGTATCCCACAAATAAATTCTTAGTACCCAGTTGTTATCCATCAGGGAACTGTCAGCATTCAACTCTTTTGTAGATCTTCTAATCTAATGTGTATTAATGTGCACAGAAATGATCCTGAAGCCCTTTAGCTCCCCAACTTCCTACTGAACCATCAAGGAACTTTAATTTGTGTTCAACATAATGACCACCCTAAATATTACTTTTAAAAAATCAGTGTCACTGATTCAGAACTTCTCTTGTTAGCTAGACTCTTGAGGAACTAGAACAATCTATTTATAGACTCTGACAAATAATTTAGTACTCATTAGGTAGATAGCTAGTTAACATCACAAATTTAAGGAACAAACTGATAAATATGCATGCCACACACAGAGAAGTTCAACGGAGTCAGCGGGAATGTGACCCTTCCCTGACTGCTCCACAGACTTTTAGGGCATCAATTGAGGTGCAATGAAGAGGAGGATAACAGGGAATAACTGACATTATTAGTCTATGTATATCTGGAAAAAAGTTCTAATATATACTCTCAGAACAGAAAAATATTCATGTGGTCAAGAGACTTGAGATCTAGGTTCAATTATTCCATTAACTACCCACAATCAGCTTCCTTAGTGCTGAATTATGAAGTCTACACTTACCTGTCTCAGGGATTGTGGAAAGATCTTAGTTTGAGCTCCTAAAGAAGTAGACCCTGAGACAAAGACTCCAGTGTAACCAGTTTGATAGCTGAAGGAAACATTTGTAGGAATAGTGAAAAAAGGAAGGGAAGCAGGTGGGTTAAAGGTAGCATTATTACACTGGCTATCACAGAGAGTTAATAGGAGCTTAAACCTTCAGGGGTAGTCATGGAAGCAGTATAAGACATCAACTTCAGAGTTACCCACCTGAGGGGAAATTGGACATCTTTTCCCATCAACTTTTGCTTAAGGGCCATTAGTTCCTCAGCGTGTCCAACCCATAACACAAGTTAACCAGGTAGGATCCAGCATCCATAGAAAGTCTTCTGTGAAAGAAGTGTATTCATTCAAATGCATTGAATTAAAATAAATTGAATCATTTAGTCCTCTTTGTGAGATACAAATTACTATTATTTCCATCTTACAGAGGAGGGGAATTAAGCTGAGTGAGCTGAAATAACCTGCTCAAGGTCACACAGCTAATGATTGGCAGACCTTAGATTTGAACTCCACACTCTTAAAAGCACTATAAGTCATTCTTTGTTGTCCATGGAGGATATATTCCAAGACCCCCAGTGGATACCTTGAACTGTGAATAGTACCAAATCATATATCTGCCTATGATAAAGTGTAATTTATAAATTAGGCACAGTAAGAGATTAACAATAATAGCTCATAATAAAACAGAATACTTATAACAATACCCTGTAATAAAAGTTATGTGCATATGGTCTTACAAAATATATTACTGTATTTCAGCCGTTTCACTTAAAGGAAGCACTATACAACTTCTTTTTGATATTTCCAATTTACCAACATTACTGCACATGTGCTTTGGAGTCATTAATACATAAAATAAGGATTACTTGAACACAAGCACTGCAAACCAAAACAGTTGCTCTGATAACTGAAGATAGCTACTAAGTGACTAATGGGTGGATATCATATATGACATAGATACCCTGAGCAAAGGGATAAATCATGTCCCAGCCTGAATGGAGTGGGACAACATGAGATTTCATCATGCTACTTAGACTTGAGTAATGGCATGCCACTTAAGTCTTGTGACTTGCTTATTTCTGAAAGCTTCTATTTCACATCTTTAGACCATCGTTGACATCATATCTGTTGTCAGCATATCTGCTTGCTGAAACCACAGCAAGCAAAATCTTAGATAAGGAAGAACTGTTGTTTTCTACTGATATTCCTTGGCATACAAAGCTGAAAGTCTCTCTGGTGACCTTGAAGATCCTGTTCTTTTAATTTTTCATTTGTAATCAACTACCTCAGCTGGTAAAGAGGATTTAAGATATCTTGCTGAGGTTGTGTTTGCTGTTTTCCAGACTGGTGCCTTGAAAATGCCAGGAATCTCTGATCTATTTGCTCACAAGTTATATTGCATATAGCTCTGTAGTGGGAAATAAATCAACCTGTTTTATGAATGTGGCTCCTTATATTGCTAAAAGATATTTTACAGTATGACTCTTGTTCTCAATGGTCTTATGTAAGCTGGTCAATTTGGAAAATATTTTTTATGTAGTATTTAATGGATAGCAGGGTGATTACTCAAATACATATCAAATAAACTAAGCTTAATTTGAATGTCTCAATCCACTCAGGAGGAGCAGCATGGGGAAGCTGGAGTGTTAAGGATTAGAAACTAATTCTCTATGTGCAGCCTATGATGAGGCTGACAGATGCTCATTGCAGATATGACAAGTGCATATCTTATCTGAAAATTGTCTTCCACAGGACTTTGGAAAAAGCCTTCTGACTGGCCCATGAAATGACTGTTGCAATCAAGTTTCCCAAGTAATGTGACAGCCATTAAAATCAGGTTCTGTGGAAAGGGAAGATTAACATGCTGAACAGTTGAAAGAAAAATAGAAGGTGCCACATTGGACCTGGGCATCCTGAAGTTATTGATGAGCTGTGTTCAGTTGCTCCAAGAGGGAAGAATGTTTTTTGCTTTAATTCTCTTCTTCTATCTGGGACCACATTTTCAATTGTCTCTTTTGTACATGTTTTATCACTGCCCGAGACTCACTGTGCCAAATGGACTGTTTTCATTACTGTTTTCCAACTCCCTTTGGGCTAATATTAGTATGTTAGTGCTAATGGCTTTCTGCTCCTTCTCCTTGGCTTACCTCCTCAAGGTCATGGTCCCTCTTTTTTATTATTAAGCACATGGATTTTCTCTATTTAATCCTCTACACCTAGCTCCTCTGCCATCACTTGTTCTAACTACAGACCTTCTCTGGTCTCAGCCTCCATTATTGATTTGAATCCAATCCCCATGAAGAGCAGATGAAAAGTATTATAAGCTGATCATCTTTTCCAAACTTTGTCCCTATAAGACTATCCATACTATAACTTGGCCATATTGCATCACTCTGATTTTTGCTCCTTCCAGGTAAGTCATTTGATCTTTAATCTTACTAGATTCATTTCACCTCTTTGCCTTTGTGAGTCTTATTCTCACCTCATGAATTATTCTTGCCTCTTGTATAGGCTTTTGTATAATCTATATATCCTTTAAGTTCTCCTCCATGAAACCTTCTTGTCTATTATAATCCATTGTATTTCATATTATCTGTACCTACTCTTCTAAGTATGTAGTTGTTTATACATTACACTTAAATAAAATGCTTCACTTAGACATCTCATCTCCTCAACTGCATTGAACACCTCTTGAGGCAGAAACTGTGACTTACATTTGTTCTGAGTTCTCAGTCCCTAACACAGCACCAAGCCTAGACGGTCTCTTTAAAGCTAACTGAAATGAGAGGTATGAGTTTGGCCTAGAAGTTAAGTCTCCAGGTACTATATTGGAATGCCTTGGTTCCAGTTCTGGCTCTGACTTCTGATTCTAGCTTCCTGTCAAGGCAGACTCTGAGAGACAGTGGTGATGGCTCAAGAAGTTGGGTCCCTGCCACCCACATGGAAGATCTGGATTGAGTTATCTCCTGACTCTGCCCCAGGGAATTTGAGGAGTGATTCATCATATGGGAGGGCCCTCTCTCTCACTGTCTCTCTCTTTTTCTCCTCCTCCCTTTCCCTCTCCCTGCCTCTTAAATAAATAATAAAAAAATTGACTAACAATGTTGACATTATTTATTACAATGTGCCAGTGCTGAACATCTCTGCTTTAAAAATGCCTAAATGTGTAAATATTTTTATTTTTCTCTGTTGGTGTGAGCTCAATTTTGCATCTCTTGGCTTGATAAAAAGGAGCCCATATGTGGCAGAAGGTGCTCCATGGATGTTCCAGATAGTTAGGTATTTGTTAAGGAAATTGATACATGGAAATTTCAAGTTACATTAAGCCAGCAGCTAAATTTAGAAATATTTGTTGGAGGAAGGACTATTGAGGATCAGGCATTAATGGCTCAACAGGTTAAGCTGCAACTTGCAACAGCAGCATTCTATATTGGAGGGATGGCTTGAGTGCTGGCTGCTCTTCTTCTAACCCAGTTTCCTTTTAATATGCCCGGAAAGGGCAGAAGATGGCCCAAGTAGTTAAGCATCTGCCATCCACATAGGATGGAGTTCCTAGATCCTGGCTTCAGTCTGGCCCAGCCTTGGCTGTTATGGGCATTTGGGGTGTGAATGAGTATATGGAAGACCTCTCTCTCTTTCTCTCTATCTCTGCCTTTCAAATAAATAAAATAAATCTTAAAAAGGAGAAAAGTCACAGAATGGCAGGTGTCCTAAATAATACTATGGCCTCAGAATCAGCCCTTAAGGCATTTGGATCTGGCTGAAGAGCCCATGAGAGTATTTTAGGCATGGAAAGCCAAGACACTCTGGCAAAAAAAGGGGATCTAAATGAAAGATCTCTATGAGATCCCAGCAGAAAGAACGGGCCATCAAAGAAGGAGGTACCTTTCTCTGAAGGGAGGAGAGAACTTCCACCTTGACTATGACCTTGTCGAAATAAGATCAGAGTCAGTGAACTCAAAAGGCTTCCATAGCTTTGGCAACTCATGACAAGAGCCTAGGGTGATTACTGATGCCATAAACAAGAGTGTCAATTTGTTAAGTCAACAACAGGAGTCACTGTGCACTTACTCCTCATGTAGGATCTCTGTCCTTAATGTGTTGTTCAATGTGAAGTAATGCTATAACTAGTACCCAAACAGTACTTTACGCTTTGTGTTTCTGTGTGGGTGCAAACTGTTGTAATCTTTACTTAATATATGCTAAATTGATCTTCTGTATATAAAGAGAATTGAAAATGAATCTTGATGTGAATGGAAGGGGGAAGGGAGCGGGAGAGGGGAGGGTTGCAGGTGGGAGGGAAATTATGGGGGGGGAAGCCATTGTATTCCAAAAGCTGTACTTTGGAAATTTATATTTATTAAATAAAAGTTTAAAAAGGAGAAAAGTGATATTACTATCTTTATAGGAACAAAAATGAAAATTTACTTCATTCTGATAGCAAGAAATATTATAGGACACTGTGCTTTCGCTGGTACCACAATACTGTTTGATAGTTTGTGTTGAGAAGAGGCAGAATATCTAGAGATAGGAAACTCAAAAGGAGAAATTATCTTGCCTGCTCTTCACATTCTTGAAGTCCTTTCTGTGAAAGCTGACAGAGACATTAGAGAAGAATAAAAAAAATGTTTCCATTTGAGAAAAATAGCTCATGGCTCTTTTGTTGGTAAGTCAAACAGAAATACTGAAGACGTGTGCTAGTCAGGATGGATTTGAATATAAGAGGAAGCTTTATTTAAATTGAAGTCAGCAGGGATTATTTTGAAGACAACAAATTGCATATTTTTATTTTCTTGTAATAATAATTTAAATGCCTGACCTTTAAACACATCTGAATGTATCACTTAAAATAAGGTAGGCTAGCAAAGTGTAATTTTCTTTATAAAACTGTAAAGTCCTGGAAATCCACTATTATGATCATACTCCAAAGTAAGCACACTTAACAGTTTAAATTTGATCATTATCAGTTTAAATTTCATCTTTACTCAATGGATTTACTGACAACTGTTGTTCATGTATATGAATTACATGAAAAGTGCCTGAAGAGTATTTGACTCTTGAGGTTTTAATTGCTTAACTACACATGTAAAGTGACATTTGTCATTTATTCTTATATCTCAGTAGCTATGGGCCATAACTTTTTGAGACATTTGTCTATGTCATTCTTAAATAAGAGACAATATTTTAGAAGAGACAATTATTATAGAAGGTGGAAGGCTTGAAATTTAGTTCAACTTGGGGATTATCACTTAACTCCTCAAACCTCAGTTTCCCTACCTATGAACTAGAATGATGATGATGACTGCTCTTCCACAAGAAGTGTTGTGAGAATCCAACCAGAGCCTATTTTGTGAAAAAGCTTTGTAAAATTGTACATAGCATATGCCTTCTCCCTGTTTCCAATGTAAAATGCTGAATAGCAGGTGAAACAGCATGTTGTCATGGACTCAGAGAATGTTAAAAGGCTACAGTTTGCTTTCTTCTCACACCAGATTAAGTCTCCTTTCATTTCTTGAACTATTTCAATATCTTGAGAAATTCTATGTGGTTTCCTACACTAAACCCCTCAGCATGACATCATGCTTTTTATAATTTTCCCAAGCCTAGAAATGCCATCTTTTAATTCTTCATCATTATCCTAACTTCACAGTGACTTTTACTATGTTTCCTGGAGGACAGAGGAATAGATCTCTATCCTTCTGTGCCATGGTTAATTCAAAATTGGAGTCATAAGCCCTGTATAATTTGTCTTACCTCTGCCAATCTCTCAGTATGCCACCTCTTATGAGTTATTTAACCTCTTTATCCCACTATTTCCTCATCTATAACATATAAATAATAATCTGGGGCCAATGTTTTGGCACAGTGGGTTAAACTGTTGCCTACAAAGTTGAAATCTTATGTGAGCTAAAGTTCGAGTCCCGGTTGCTCCACTTCTGCTCCAGCTCCTGTTGATGTGCATTCAGGGAAAACAGGAGATTGCCTAAATGTTTGGGTTCCTGCCACCCATAGGGGATACTTGAATGGAATTCCAGCTTCTGGCTATAGCCTGACCCAGCTCTAGTCTTTGCAGGCATTTGGGGAGTGAACCTATGGGTGGAAGATTCTCTTTCTCTCCCTTCCTCCCTCCCTCCCTCTCTCTCGCTGAAACTCTGCCTTTCAAATTAAATAAATAAATAATCTTTGCTTTATTTATTTCACAGGGTGGTTTGATAGGCTAACAGCAGGCCCCCTCCTTAAACAAATTAAGTCCCTGGAACCTATGAACATTACTTTCTGTAGCAAAAAGTAAGAGAGAGAGATCTTTACAGGCATAATCAAATTAAGGATTTTGATGTCAAGATTATCCCGGATTATCTAGTGTGGCATAAACACAATCATATCATGCTTCTAAGAGGCATGCAGAGGAAGATTTGATGATGCAAAGAAGAAAAGTTAATGTGGCTCCATAAGCAGATATTGGAGTGATGTGATTATAAGTCAAAGGAATGCCAGCAGCTTCCAGAGGCTGGAGAAGGCAAGGAACTGATTCTCCCTTAGAGCCTTTTAATGCAGCATGGCCCTAAAAACACCTTGTTTGGCCCAATGATACTAATTTCAGGCTCCTGACCTTCAGAACTGTGAGAGAATAAATATATGTTGTTTTAAACCATCACGCTTGTGGCAATTTGTTACAGCAGTCACAGGAAATGAATACAGGTAATACAGAGATTAAAAACCCCTGGTATGAGGTTGGTGTTGTAGAACAGTGGGTTATGCCACCACCTAAAATGCCTGTATCTTATATTGGAGTGCTGGGAGTCCTCAGTGCTCCACTTCTGATCCAGCTCCCTGCTAATGTGTCTAGGAGAGCAGCAGAAAATGGCTCAAGTGCTGGGGTCCCTGCTGCCACCCATGTGGTAGATCAAGATGGAGTTCCTGGTTATAGTCTAGCCAAGCCCTAGGTTTTGCAGCCATTTGGGAAGTGAACAAGTGGATGGAAGATTCTCTCTCTCTCTCTCTCTCTCTCTCTCTCTCTCTCTCTTTCCCTCTCTTTCCCTCTCTCCCTCTCTCTCTCTCTTTCTCTCTCTTTGTCTCCCCCTTGCCTTTCAAATCAAGAAATAAATCTTTAAAAATATTAAGGCCCTGGTACATAGAAAATAACCGGTGAATGATAAACTGAAATCAGTGACAGATGTATGAAATGAAGTGCCATATATTAGTAAGAAGTAATCATCATGACTTGAGTTTAGGTCCCTTAAAAACACTGCTAGGTGGTTTGGTGTCAACGGAGACAGTTAAGGGCTCATTATAAGTGAGAGGGAGTTAATTATCTGAATTATCTATATGTGAACTCTGAGGTAGTGTCTTCTGTTTATAGAGTGATTTGATCTACAAGACTTGGAAATTATAATTCATTTGATTCCTGAGGGTTTAATGGCTAACTGCCATTATTTCTAGAGCAGTGGTTCCTAATTTGAAGTGATTTATTCCCCTCCCCAAGGGGACAGTGGTGGTGTCTGCATACAGTTTTGGTTGTCACGACTTTGGCAGGAGTTTCTGGCATTTTGTTATTTGAATCCAGGGATGATACTACTAAACATCTTGCATTGCACAGGACAATCTCACAACAAATAATTATTGCCCTAAAATGTTAAAAGTATAGAGGTTGAGAAACCCTATTTTAGAGAGCACGAAAACTAGAGGTAGCCTAACTACATCTTCCAGTCTTTAAAATTTATTTTGTCTGGATTATGGAAGAGAGAATGATAAAAAGTTTATTCATGGCTGTAGGACTCAGTGTAACAGTGAGCTCATCAGACCCCTTCTCTGGATGACTTTAGTAGTTTATTGTCAGTGGAAGGAAAAGTTCTGGAGTTCTTTTCAAAGCTCTTACTGCAAGAAGTAAGAAGAGGGAAGAGGAACAGAGAGAGCCTGGTGCTTTCCTCCATAGAGTTTGGATCAGTAGCTTCATTCCTGACCCCCTGCAGGTTGTCATTCTCACACAGTCACCAGGGTCTCCAATACATTATTTAGGATCAGAGTGTTTGTTTACATGCCTAGACAAAATGGGTCTGGCATTTCTGTTGCACTGCAGTGAAAGGTTAGAGCTTACATAAGCCAGAAAAATGGGAAGTCAAGGTGACTCTATTTTATGTACCATATTAACATAGAACTTCAAATCCTTGGGGCACACTTAAGGAACCCAAGGAATCCAAGGTTATGCTGCCTAGAAAAGTGAAAAGATGCATAGAATTTAGAAAAATATCATGGATAATGAGAACTGTTTAGAACCTTGGCATTTCTCTCATCTAAAGGCTACCTTGTATGGAAAAGCCTCAGTAGGATCAAGTTGGAAAGATGAACTTTCTCTACTTCTCTCTCCCACTTTTCTCTCCCCTATTTTAACCAGAATGTTACTTGTATTTCCGTTGCTTCATTTGCTTATTCTTCAAGAGTTCAAAAACAATACATGCTAGAAGTCACCTTGGCCATCAACCCACTTTGACAAAGAATTTCTCTACTAGACAATTAGTCTGGTGAGGATCCTTGTTTTGTTTCATTATTGAACCATCTGTGTCTATCACAGTGCCTGGTGCACAGTAGGTGTCCAAAAATATTTGCTGGATTGATCGGCGAATAAACTCTCTCCTCAGACCTTCCCCTGCTGCCTCACCTGCAACTAAGGCCCATATCATCTGATTTAGTGTTTTTGGTGGAGCTATTGGTACATGATCTATATCCTTCCACAAGCATCCATTGAGTCTCTCCTTTAAAGTGGTTTTCAAGCTTTATTGTATATCAGAATCATTTGGTGGGCTTGTTAAAACAGGTTGTTAGGCCCAACCCCTGATTCAGTTGGTCTGGGGAGAAGCCAGAGAATTTGCATGTCTAACAACTTCCCAGGTGATTCCAACATACTTTACCATTTTCTTTTTTTTTTCTTTTTTTTCCCCTTTTTTTTGTCAGGCAGAGTTAGACAGTGAGAGAGAGACAGAGACAGAGAGAGAGTTATAGACAGTGAGAGAGAGACAGAGAGAAAGGTCTTCCTTCCGTTGGTTCACTCCCCTAATGGCCGCTACGGCCGGCGCTGCGCCTATCTGAAGCCAGGAGCCGGTTACTTCCTCTCGGTCTCCCATGCGGGTGCAGGGTGCAGGGCCCAAGCACTTGGGCCATCCTCCGCTGCCTTCCGGAGCCACAGCAGAGAGCTGAACTGGAAGAGGAGCAACCGGGACTAGTACCTGGTGCCCCAACCTGTACTAGGACCCAGGGTGCCAGCGCCGCAGGCGGAGGACTAGCCAAGTGAGCACTACTTTACCGTTTTCTAAAGGAGCATACTTCGAGGAGTACTGTGCAAACTTTATGCTGTAATTATGTTTACTAGATATTAAATAATTAAAACCAAGAATATAGTGTTATTGATGAGCTCTGCTCTTTTAGCAGAGATGAAATATCAGGAAGTAAAATAACTGTTGAATCTTACAAATAATTTTTAAAATGCCAATTAAGAAAATAATGAACCCCACACCTGGCCAGATGAATAAAGACAAGGAGACTATTCCTCACTGGCAAGAGTGTGGGAATTTCATACTAGGTGTATATTTGGGGGGCAAGTCTACTTTCATACAATCTTCCCCTCACTGGCAATGTCTTTCTCATTCTTTAGATTTTATCTTAATTTCTCTTCTTTAGAGAGACCTTCTCTGGAAAAGGTTTATTATTATTCATATTTTACAAATATCTATAAATACATATTAATGTATTTGCTTAAGCAACTTGCTGTTCCTACTAGACTGGCAAACCTTGGAGCGTTGAGTCCATGTCTATTTTGTTCATTGTTCTATATTAGCACCCAGTACCATGTCTAGCACCTAATATGATCTCATTTCCTCAGTTAATATCTGTTAGAGTGGTGCTGTTGGTAGTAGGGAAAAGTTGTAAGAAATCTAAATGCCCAGAAGCAGATGTTTCATTTAAAAATACAGTAAGTACATTTATCTAATCAGTGGGATTCTCTTGTATCCACTAGATACGTTATTTGAAAAAAAATCTGTTGACATGCAGCCATACCAATAAATATGGAAATATGGGGGGGAGGGAGTGATAAAAGCAGGTTCCCAAATGGTGATATGGTATAATTTAGTTGAAAAAAATAAGATTTCTCATTGTTTCTAAGATGCTACGATATTATTATTTTTATTTTTATCGATATAAGGTAAACAGATTTCATGTATTTTATAGGTACAGTTCTTTTATTTTAAAAGATTTATTTTATTTATTTGAAAGGCAGAGTTAGAGAAAGAGGGGGGGAGAGAGAGAGAGAGAGAGAGATCTTCCATCTGCTGGTTCACTCCCCAAATGGCTTCAATGGTTAGGGCTGGGCCAGGCCAAATCCAGAGACTAGGAGCTTCATTGGGGTCTTCCATGTAGGTTCAAGGGCCCAAGCACTTGGGCCATCTTCTGCTACCTTCCCAGGTAATTAGCAGAGTAGAGCAGCCAGGACTTGAACCAGCACCCATGTGGGATACCAGCGTCACAGGCAGTGGTTTATCCACTATGCCACAACACTGGCCCCCTCATAGGTACAGTTCTAAGAAAATAACTGTACTTCCCTCCCTTTATCAGTATGATGGTCCGTATCATCTGTGAAGGGAGCACTACCTCTTCAACTGTGAATATCAATTGGAAGACAAGGCCCAATTTTAGAAATGCTAGAAAATGAAAGAAAATAGATTACGGAATCAAAGATACATAGGAAAGGATCTTAAGTATTATATATCAAGGTGTCAACAGTAACTATTTGTGGATAGTTATAAGTATTTATTCATATTTTTCTTCCTTTTGCTTATTTGCAGTTTCTAACCTTTCTGCAGTGAGCATCATTAACTTTTGGTACTAGATAAACAAGAAATAAAAGGAAACTTTGGGGGAAAAAATCTTTGCTTATTCTCCTTAGGGGTTTCTCAGGAGCAAAGGGACACCCTCACTCACTTCTTGCAGCAGAATGCTTAACACTGAGTACACAATGAGTTTAGGGCATTGCAAAACTGAAAGATTCTTCCTGCCTTCAACCTTGGTGCATTTAAAAAGCACTGGAACTACAATGTCTAGACCTACTTTTAAGCCCAGGCTTTGCAGTATAACCTTGGATGTGATATGTAATCTTGCAGTTTTCCAACAGTAAAATAGGGATGGTCATAAAACCCATTGATTGGTTAGAAATGAAATGGTTCGTGTGAAAGCTCCTGCAACTATAAAATGCTCTTCAAATGTGAACTGGTCTTATTAGAGCTACATTTCATCTTGCCTAAATTATGCCAAGGACCAAGAGTCTGCTGTGTCTTAAAGGCATTCTGGAGTGCCTCGTTCTTGATCTGGGTGAGCAATGCTGCCCTCTTACTTAGCCTCTATCCCCCAACCACCTCCCTCTCCACCCCAGATCCAACTGGAAGCACCACTGACTGCAGGGGCACTAGGGCAGGGACTGAGAGATAAAGCAGGCTTTGTAGACTAAAATATATTTTAATATACAAATGAGCATGTTTGGGGACTAAGTACAAATGTAAAGAAAGGCTGTAGAGAGGGCTTGATTCAACAAATTGATCATTTCAAATAGCTTGAGATGCTGCAGGCAGGGTGATAGAAGTTTCCACGATCAATAAGGTCTGGCAAACAAAAATACCACTGCACACTTTACTGCCCTCTCAGAGATGCAGTACACATTAGAATATTAAAGGCTATGGGAGTCCCATAGTTAACATGTCTGTTTCACTATGTTTATCCCAGCATTTTCCTGAGTTGACCAAATTGACTGTTCCCTCATTGGAACCTTGTTAACATTCTGGAGGAATACTTTCTGGACAATACTAACTTAGGTGATTATTCCAGAGGAAGCCTTCTATGCAGTGTGATACAAAAGACAAAGTAAGTGTCCCCGTTTCTTGCTCATAGATGGCAATAATGGTTTGACAAAAGCACAAACAAAAGCCAAATTTGGGCAAGTATATGTGTATTATGTGTATAAGTTAAGGCAGAGGGAAAAGAACCATTGGTGCACATGTGCAAGTGTGTGGTGTATGTGCATGCCCAGCCCCATGCATTATTACATCATGGTGATCTACTCTCAAGTCAGAAAATCTTTGACATCAGAAGGGGCATTGGGGGCTGGTGCAGTGGGTTAAAGCTCCAGCTTGCAGTGCCGGCATCTCATATGGATGCTGATTTGAGTCTTGGCTGCTCCACTTCTGATCCAGCTCTCCACTAATGTGCCCGAGAAAGCAGCAGATGATGTCCCAAGTCCTTGGGCCCCTGCACACATGTGGGAGACCTGGAAGAAGCTCCTGGCTCCCGGCTTCAGATCAGCTTAGCTCCAGCCGTTGTGGCCATTTGGAGAGTGAACCAGCAGATGGAACACCTCTCTCTCTGTAACTCCATTTTTCAAATAAAGAAAATAAATCTTTTTAAAAAATGAGGGGGCATTAATAAGAACATCTATTCCAGATATTTATGAGGTAGAAATTGAGGCTCAGAGTGTAATAGTCACTTGCTTGAGAGCATGGGTCTCCTACCTAACAGCTATATTTGTCCAAGATGTCCTGTTTTCTAATTTTCTCAGAGAAGAACCAAGGAAAGGGTGAAACTTTTTCCCCCAATGCTTAACGACACTTTGCTTGGTACAAAGGAGTCTATCATCTATTATTCTATTTGAGACTTAGAGAGCCCCTGTCAAAGGTCAAGACAGGGATTACGGTGTATTAATTACCAAGTGGGCCAGAATTTACCTAACAGGTTAACTTACTTGCCTAATTCTCCACGGTTGCTAATAAGCCTAGACCTAGAACTCAGGTGTGCTGCTTATTCTATTTGCCACCCCAAACACATATACCCCTTATCCATTCACTGTCCCTTTCTATCCTGCTTTGTACCTTGAGAGGGTAACTCCAGCAGAATGAAT
The DNA here is from genome assembly GCF_964237555.1 of Oryctolagus cuniculus. NCBI lineage: Eukaryota > Metazoa > Chordata > Mammalia > Lagomorpha > Leporidae > Oryctolagus > Oryctolagus cuniculus. The sequence continues at coordinate 81,406,489 of NC_091453.1, read as the reverse complement.
ACCCTATTCCTTTACCGAATGGCACAAACTAAGGTTTCTGCCCATAAGAGGTTGCTGCAGAAGACTGAAGTGTGGGAAATATAGAGCTCAGCATATTTCTTTCTGCTGCCTCTCTGCTTTGGTGCCAGTTCATTGGTGTTGCTGCCAGGTAGCTCCCCCTTCAAGTTTCTCATCATTTCCTCTTCTTGTTCCTTCACCTTTTAGGGTTGACAACAAAGTCCCCATTGCTCCTCTCTAGGAGTCAAACTAGGCCTTTTTCTAGTCCCTGTATTAGAATCTCACTGACCATAAGGTGTAAGTTGCCTCCAGAGGAGAACTTGACTAATGCAGTGCATCTTCTCAACTCAATAGCAACTGCTTTCCCGAACACCATGAGTCTCAATAATGGGGGAGCAGGAAAGAGAAATGTTTTCCAAACCAAAATTCATCTGCTCAAAAGTTGATGGAAGTGGGCACAGCAAGATAACAGGAGAAAAAAATGCTTTCCGTATTTCTCTACCAGATCCTGGACCCAATTTTTCCAGGGAATTTTTTCTCATGATGTAGTAAAAATACACATAAAATAAAATCTACCTTCTTAACTATTTTAAAAAAATTATTAGAGAGGGAGGGAGGTAGGGAGAGAGAAGAAATGGGGGAGAGAGAGAGAGAGAGAGAGGGATAAAGAGAGATCCCATCTGTTTGTTCACTCTCCATATGCCCACCATGGTTGGGGGCTGGTCCAGGTCAAACCTGGGAGCCAGGAATACAATATAGGTCTCCCATGTTGGCAGCAGGAACCCAATCACTTGAGCCATCACCACTACCCTCCAGGTCTACATCAACAGGATGTTGTTATTAACAGCCAGAGTCAGGAATCCCGGGCACTCCAATGCGGGACATAGATATCTTTTTGTTGTTGTTGTTTTAAGATTCATTTATTTATTTGAAACTCATACTTATGGAGAGAAGGAGAGAAGGGAGAGGGAGAGGGCATGGGCAAGGGAGAGGGAGAGAGATTCCATCTGCTGGTTCATTGACTAAATGAAATAGCTGCAAAGCGCAAACCTGAACCAGATTGAACTGAGGAGCCTGGAACTCCATCTGGATCTCCCTTAAGGGTGGTAGGGCTCAAAATACTTGGTCTATCTTCCACTGCTTTCCCAGGTGCATTAGCAGGCAGCTTGATTGGAAGTGGAGCAGCCAGGACTTGAACCAACACTCCAATATGCAATGCCAGCATTGCAGGCAGTGGCTGACCTACTGTGCTACAATTCCCCCAGGACATGGGTATCTTTTTTTAAGGATTTATTGATTTATTTGAAAGTCAGAGTTACAGAGAGGGAGAGGCAGAGGCAAAGAGAGAAAAGTCTTTCACATGCTGGTTCACTCCCCAAATGGCCACAATGGCCAGGGCTGAGCTCCAAAGCCAGGAGCCAGGAGCTTCATCTGGGTCTCCCATGTGGGTGCAGGGGCCCAAACACTTGGACCATCCTCTGTTGCTTTCCCAGGCACCACAGCAGGGAGTTGGATTGGAAGTGGAGCAGCCAGGACTCTAACCAGCACTCCAATATGGGATGCCAGAATTGCAGGTAGTGGCTGACCTATTATGACACATTGCCCCAGGACATGGGTATTTTTTTAAAAAAGGATTTATTTATTTATTTATTTGAAAGGCAGAGTTACAGAGAGGAAGAGAGACAGGCAGAGAGAGAGAGAGAGAGAGAGAGAGAGATATCTTCCATCAGCTGATTCACCCCCAAATGGCAACAGTTACTGGGGGTGGATTAGGCCAAAGCCAGGAGCCAGGAATTTCATCTGGGTCTCCCACATGGGTGCAGGAGCCCAAACACTTGGGCCATCCTCTGCTGCTTTCCCAGGCATAACAACAGGGAGTTGGATTTGAAGTGGAGCAGTCGCGACTTGAACCAGCACCCAAAATGGAATGCTGACACTGCAGGTAGTGCTTAACCCACTACGCCACAACACTGGCCCTGAGAACATGGGTATCTTAATGGTATCCTAACCACGAGGCCTCTCGTCTTAACTATTTTTAGGAGTAACTGTTCAGAGGTGTTAAGCACATTCACATTGTTGTGAAACAAATATCCTGAACTCTTTTCATCTTGTTTAATTGAAACGCTATACTCATTAAACAACTCATTTTTCCCTGCCCCCAACAACTGTCAACCACCATTTCACTTTCTGTCTCTGTGAAGTTGGTCACTCTAGATACCTCTACTAGATACACTCTATCTAGATACACTCTAGATACACTCTAGATACCTTACTGGTGGAATCAAACACTATTTTTTTGTCTGACTGTCTTATTTATTTCACTTAGTGTAATATCCTTAAGGTTCATCCATGTTGTAGTGTGTGTTAGAATTTTATTCTTTTTTATGCTGAATAATATTCCATTATATGTGTTATCACATTTTGTTTACCATTCATACATTAGCAGAAATTTTTGTTACTTCTGCCTTTTTGCTATTGTGAATAATGCTGCTAGGGACGTGTTTGAATAAAAATTTCCTTGAGGTCTTGCTTTTAATTATTTTAGGTAGGTACCCAGAAGTGGAAATAAGTAAATATTAAAATAAAAAAGAATTTCTGGTACTTCTGTTTTCAGTCTTTCAAGACCTCCATACTGTTTTTCATAGTGTCTGCACCATCCCATCTTACATTCCTACAAGCATTGCACAAAGATTTGTTTCTCCGGAACTCCGTGAACACCCTCCATTTTCTGTTTGTTGTTTATTAGCCATCTTAATATATGTGAGATAGTTTCTTTTTTTTATTTTTTGACAGGCAGAGTAGACAGTGAGAAGGAGACACAGAGAGAAAGGTCTTCCTTTGCTGTTGGTTCACCCTACAATGGCTGCCACGGCCACGCGCTGCGCGTACCGCGCTGATCCGATGGCAGGAGCCAGGTACTTCTCCTGGTCTCCCATGGGGTGCAGGGCCCAAGCATTTGGGCCATCCTCCACTGCATTCCCTGGCCACAGCAGAGAGCTGGCCTGGAAGGGGGGCAACTGGGACAGAATCTGGCGCCCCGACCGGGACTAGAACCTGGTGTGCCGGCGCCGCAAGGCGGAGGATCAGCCTAGTGAGCCATGGCTCACTTATAATTGTGAGTTTTATTGCATTTTCTTAATGATTAATGATGTTTAGCATTTTTCCATGTGCTTCTTAACCGTTTGTATATCTTTAGAAAAATGTCTATTTAACTCCTTTGTCTAATTTTTAATTGGGCTGTTTGCATTTTTGTTGTTGAGTTGTAGTTGTTTATGTTCTAGAAATTATCCCTTTATCAAGTCTGTGTTTTATAAAAATTTTTCTCTCGTCCCGTAGCTAGCTTTTCACTATGTTGTGTCTTTTGATGCACAGTTTGAAAATATGATATAGCCTAATTTATCTATTTTTACTTTTGTTACCTGTTCTTTTGATGTTATAGGCAAGAAATAATTATTAAATCCAATGTGATAGAATGTCTCCCCTGCTTTCTCCTAAGATTTTTATAGGTTTTGCTCTTAAAGTTAGGTAATTTGAATTAGTTTTTGTGTATGGTGTAAGGTATGAATCTTTGGCATGTGACTATCCAGTTATCCCATCATAATTTGTTTAAAAGACTATTCTTTCCCTATTGAATGTTCTTGGCATACTTGGTGAAAATCACTTGACTGTATATGTCAGAATTTATTTCTAGGATCTTTATTCTATTCCACTGATCTGATGTCTGCCTTTATGTGCCAGAGAACCTTTTGTGAGAGCTCAAAATGTATATTTTTAGTGTAACAGTGACTCTGTTTACCCACCGAGGTATGTAGCTGAGGGATGCACTAGCAGTATCAGAGTTAGGGGAAGAATCAGATGGAAATACTTGGCGATGTGAAGACAAGATGTCAGCTAATGGTAGCATTAACAGTAGTATACTCAAGCAGAAAGCATCTCTAACTAGAGATGGTAAATGGATACACTTTACAAAGTAGCTCACTCATAGGTATAAATCCTTAAATGATTCAAATCCAGAAGGTGATATTTGAATTGGTTTTGGGAACTTGCATGTATTTTGCTGTAAAAGGAAGACATATATAGTGCCTTTCAGGGCAGTGCTGTGATGCAGTGGGTTAGGCCCTCACTTGTGGTGTTAACATCCCATTATCAGAGTGCCAGTTCAAGTCCCAGCTGCTCTACTTACAATCCAGCTCCCTGCTGATATGCCTGGGAGGGCATTGGAGCATAGCCTAAGTACTTGGAGATGGAGTTCCTGGTTCCTGGACTCTGACCCAACCCTGGTCATTGCAGCCATTTGGGAAGTGAACCAGGGAATGGAAGGTTCTCTCTCTCTCTTCCTCTCTCTCTCTGTCTCTCTCTTTTTCTCCCTCTCTCTCCCTCCCTCCTCCCCTCTTTCCCTCTCTCCTTTTCTTCCCCTTCTTCCCTCCCTCTTTTCCAAATAAATAAATAAATCAATATTAAAAAATAAAGAAGGCATATATGTATCTTTCTTCTAAAACCAAATCTTAAAAGACCAAGAATATCTTTGAAATACAGGCTATTGATATTGAAAAAAATGATAGGCAAGAATATTATTTTACTCTTTGATAGACAATGAATTGCAATAATAATTTATTTTATATATTTTGAAAGCTAGTACTGGAGTAAAAAGAGATTTTTTTGAGTTCCAAAAAGAGATAGATGAAAACTTATAAAGTCTGAACTAGTACTCAAACAATATTATACACTTCGTGTTTCTATGTGGGTACAAACTGTTGAAATCTTTACTTAATATATGCTAAATTGATCTTCTGTATATAAAGATAATTGAAAATGAATCTTGATGTGAATGGAAGGGGAGAGGGAGCGGGAAAGGGGAGGGTTCCGGGTGGGAGGGAAGTTATGGGGGGGGGAGCCACTGTAATCCATAAGCTGTACTTTGTAAATTTATATTCATTAAATAAAAGTTAAAAAACAGAAAACTTATAAAGTCTGAAAGGATTTTTCTAGATAGTGGAACAGAATGTTGAGGGAAGGGCTTTGAAATCAGATAATTTGAATTTTCAATTTCCTAGCTATGTGATTTAGAGGCTTTGAGGATCAATTTCATCTATAAAATAGTGATAGTGGCAACTACAAGGAAACTTGAAGAAGTTCCTGAAAAGACAGAATTAAAAAGATGTTTATTTGGATGCAAAATTATTTTAAAAATCCATGCATAGTGTTTTTTTTGTAATACACATTTTCATGAACTTTTTGAAGACCTCTAATGTTACAGGGTTGTATTGAGGACTAAACAAAAATTCCTGAGGGGAGTGGCCACAGTACCAGATTCCTGTCTTTCCATACAGAAGTGTGCTAAATGTGTTTAAGAAAACTGTTCCTAAGCAATGGATTAGGTCACATATATAAAATTAGCTCACAGGCATGTAACTTAGAAGTTTCTAATTGTACATCAAGAGTCAGGACAAGAGCTGATCAAGTCACTGTTTCTCATAGTGTCCATTTCACTTCAACAGGTTTCCCCTTTAGTGCTCAGTTAGTTGTTGCCAATCAGGGAGAACATATGACATTTGTCCCTTTGGGACTGGCTTAGTTCACTCAGCATGATGTTTTCCAAATTCCTCCATCTTGTTGCAAATGACCGGGTTTCATTGTTTTTGACTGCTGTATAGTATTCTATAGAGTACATGTCCCATAATTTCTTTATCCAGTCTACTGTTGATGGGCATTTGGGTTGGTTCCAGGTCTTAGCTATTGTGAATTAAGCTGCAATAAACATTAATGTGCAGACAGCTTTTTTGTTTGCCAATTTAATTTCCTTTGGGTAAATTCCAAGGAGTGGTATGGCTGGGTTGTATGGTAGGGTTATATTCAGGTTTCTGAGGAATCTCCAGACTGACTTCCATAGTGGCTTAACCAGTTTGCATTCCCACCAACAATGGGTTAGTGTTATTTTTCCCCACATCCTGACCAGCATCTATAGTTGGTAGATTTCTGAATGTGAGCCATTCTAACCGGGGTGAGGTGAAACCTCATTGTGGTTTTGATTTGCATTTCCCTGATTGCTAGTGATCCTGAACAAATTTTCATGTGTCTGTTGGCCATTTGGATTTCCTCTTTTGAAAAATGTCTATTGAGGTCGTTGGCCCATCTCTTAAGTGGGTTGTTTGTTTTCATGTTGTGGAGTTTCTTGATTTCTTTGTAGGTTCTGGTTATCAACCCTTTATCTGTTGCATAGTTTGCAAATATTTTTTCCCATTCTGTCGGTTGCCTCTTCACTTTCCTGACTGTTTCTTTTGAAGTACAGAAACTTCTCAATTTGATGCAATCCCAAATTTTAATTTTGACTTTGACTGCCTATGCTTCTGGGTTCTTTTCCAAGAAGTCTTTACCAGTACCTATATCTTGCAGGGTTTCCACAATGCTCTCTAATAATTTGATGGTGTCGGGTCATAGATTCAAGTCTTTAATCCATGTTGAGTGAATTTTTGTGTAAGGTGAAAGGTAGGGGTCTTGCTTCATGATTCTGCAAGTGGAAATCCAATTTTCCCAGCACAATTTATTGAATAAACTGTTCTTACTCCAGGGATTGGTTTTGTATCCTTGATCAAATATAAATTGGCTGTAGATGTTTGGATTGATTTCTGGTGTTTCTATTCTGTTCCATTGGTCTATCCATCTCTTTCTGTACCAGTACCATGCTGTTTTGATAACAACTGCCCTGTAGTATGTCCTGAAATCTGGTATTGTGATGCCTCCAACTTTGTTTTTGTTGTACAAGATTGCTTTTGCTATTTGAGGTCTCCTGTGTCTCCATATGGATTTCAGCATCAGTTTTTCCACATCTGAGAAGAAGGTCTTTGGTATCTTGATTGGGATTGCATTGAATGTATAAATTGCTTTTGGGAGAATGGACATTTTGATGATATTGATTCTTCCAATCCATGAGCATGGAAGATTTTTCCATTTTTTTGTTATCCTCTTCTATTTCTTTCTTTAAGGTTTTGTAATTTTCATCATAGAGATCTTTAACATCCTTGGTTAAGTTTATTCCAAGGTATTTGATTGTTTTTTGGCTATTGTGAATGGGATTGATCTTAGAAGTTCTTTCTTAGCCTTGGCATTGCCTGTGTATACAAAAGCTGTTGATTTTTGTGCATTGATTTTATATCCTGCTACTTTGCCAAACTCTTCTATGAGTTCCAATAGTCTCTTAGTAGAGTTGTTTGTGTCCCCTAAATAAAGAATAATATCATCTGCAAAGAGGAATAGCTTGACTTCTTCCTTCACAATTTGTATCCCTTTAATTACTTTTTCTTGCCTAATAGCTCTGGCTAAAACTTCCAGAACTATTTTGAATAGCAGTGGTGAGAGTGGGCATCCCTGTCTGGTACCAGATCTCAGTGGAAATGCTTCCAACTTTTCCCCATTCAATAGGATGCTGGCTGTGGTTTTTTCATAAATTTCTTTGATTGTATTGAGTAATGTTCCTTCCATACCCAGTTTGTTTAGAGTTTTCATCATGAAAGGGTATTGTACTTTATCCATTTTGGTATTTTTTGTTCTAGTACTATTGGTTGAACTCTGTAATTAACACACAATTATACTTAGGTGTTTAAATTTTAAATGAAAAGTTATTCCTGTTAGGAATTTGGAAAACATTATGTTGAGTGAAATATGCCAGTCCCAAAGGGACAAATGTCATATGTTCTCCCTTATCAGTGACAACTAACCGAGCACCAAAAAGGAAACCTGTTAAAGTGAAATGAACACTATGAGAAACAGTGACTTGATCAGCCCTTGCCCTGACTGTTGATGAACACTTAATACGTTATCCCTCTTAGTATTTTTGTTTGTTTGTTCTACTTAATACTTTTGGTTGAATACTGTAATCAATACACACAGTTATTTTCAAGTGTTTAAACTTAACTGAAAAGTGATCACTGTTAAATATAAGAGTGGGAATAAGAGAGGTAAGAGATGTGCAATTTGGGACATGCTCAAGCTGACTTGCCCCAAACGGTAGAGTTAGAAACATACCAGGGGATTCCAATTCAGTCCCATCAAGGTGGCATGTACCAATGCCATCTTACTAGTCCAAGTGATCAATTTCAGTTCACAATTGATCATAATGATAGGACTAAGAGCCAAAGGGATCACAAAAATAAGACTAGTGTTTGCTAATGCTAACTGATAGAATAAAAAAGGGAGAGAATGATCCAACATGGGAAGTGAGATACACAGCAGACTCATAGAATGGCAGATGTCCTAAACAGCACTCTGGCCTCATAATCAGCCCTTAAGACATGCGGATCTGGCTGAAAAGCCCATGAGAGTATTTCAGGCATGGAACACCAAGACACTCTGGCAAAAAATAAAAAAAAAAAATGACCTAAATGAAAGATCTCCGCGAGTGAGATCCCAGTGGAAAGAATGGGTCATCAAAGAAGGAGGTACCTTTCTCTGAAGGGAGGAAAGAACTTCCACTTTGACCATGGCCTTGTCTAAATATGATCAGAGTCAGTGAACTCAGGGGGCTTCCATAGCCTTGGCAACTCATGACAAGAGCCTAGGTTGATTACTGATGCCATAAACAAGAGTGTCAATTTGTTAAGTCAACAACAGGAGTCACTGTGCACTTACTCCTCATGTAGGATCTCTGTCCTTAATGTGCTGTACATTGTGATTTAATGCTATAACGAGTACTTAAACAGTATTTTTCACTTTGTGTTTCTATGTGGGTGCAAACTGTTGAAATCTTTACTTAATATATACTGAATTGATCTTCTGTATATAAAGAGAATTGAAAATGAATCTTGATGTGAATGGAAGGGGAGAGGGAGCGGGAAAGGGGAGGGTTGTGGGTGGGAGGGAAGTTTTGGGGGGGAGTCCATTTTAATCCATAAGCTGTACTTTGGAAATTTATATTCATTAAATAAAAGTGTAAAAAAAAGTTTCTAATTGTACTGATCAGGCCTTCTTTATAGTGGTTAAGATGTTGCTTGGGACACCTGCATCCCAAATCTTAGTGCTTGAGTTCAAGTCCTGGCTCTTTTCCCAATTCCATATTCTTGGTAATACACACTCTGGGAGGCAGAAGATGATGACTCAAATGTTTTGGTCCCTACCATCCATGTGGGAGACTCGGGTTGATCTCCTGTCTCTTGGTTTTGGTAAGGCCTAGCCAACGCTTTTGTGAGCATTTTTGGGAGTAAATCAATGAATGGAAGATATCTATTTGTCTCTGTCTCTCTGCCTATCATATAAAATAAATAAAAAACAAATTAAAAACCTGAAATTCTTAATAATGCAGACCTGGCCAGGTTGCTATTTTTTAATACTTTGTGAGTCATTGGTTTAGGTGTCTAAATGCACTTAATAATTATTACTCTACTTTTTTTCAAATTTGGTCTTTTTCTTCATTCCTTGGAAGGCCCAGTGTGTGCAAAATAGGTGAGATTTGACTGTGGTACAAAGAGATTACGGCAACCTGAGATGATGTAGAATTATAAAATAAGCAGAATGGAGCAGAGGAATATAGAATCCACCTCTGGAAGCAATGTGTTCTAAGCTAGGCCTTGAAGAGAGTGATGTGGATTGGTGGTGGAAACAGATAAATTGTCAAGGGAGGAAAGCATCACATGTTAGAGAATAATAAAGGGAGGAAATATGATCTGATCGAAAGACCCAAGAAAATACCTCAACACACCACAGTATGGTTGCAATGAGGGTACTTGAGACTAGATTAACGTGTTTTGACTTAACTCAGTACATAATAGGGAACCACTATACAATATTGTAATGGAGTGGTGAGATGTGGGTAACCATACTATATAGGCATGGTTATGGCCATGATACACACAGTGGCTTCAAAATCTAGCTTACAAAATACAGATGCTCAGGTGCCATCCATTAAGATTCTGATTCAGGCTATGGGTATGAGGGAGATGGGCACAGGCAGTCAATATTGATGTGTGAGAGAGGTGAGGACTTTGGACAGAAATAGGGATCTCTAAAGCCCATGAACATAATCACCTCATTCTTTATGATGTTTCTCATACTGTCACCTCTTCCTGAGATGCCCTTTCTCTCCATATACTTGAAAAGTATGCCCATTTTTCAAGATCAAGTTGAGATTCAGCCTGCCCTCAGAAGCCCTCCTCTAGGCCATGTCATCTTCCAAACTGCTATGATCTCTTCAGTCTTTACCATGGGAAAGATTATGAAGAGACCATAGATCAAGAGTTTAGAGGGGAGCTGCAAGAGCTAAGTCAGTTGCAGGCCATAAACCCAAGGGAAGGATCATATGAGGTGCATGGAAGTTCCATAACAAGTCATCCTCACACTTTCATTTACTCTCTGCATATTGCAATTTGTGTGTAAATGCATATATTAAATCACAGATCAAATTTCCTGGCTTTAACTTGCCTAATCTTCACAAATGAGCAAGTAGTTTAAACTTTTTCCTGTAAATGAATCAGGGATTAAAGAGAAACTTAGTGTAAACACAAGAATTGTAAGAAAATGGGAATACTAATGCTATTATGTTCCTAAATGCTTCTACTGCTTGAAGGAGTTCTTTGTCAACCACATTATCAGTTCAAACATGTTGTGGCATAGCAGGAAAAGCCACTGCCTGCGATGCTGGCATCCCATTTGGGCACCAGTTCAAGTCCCAGCTGTTCCACTTTAATACAGCTCCTTGCTAATGTGCCTGGGAAAGCAGAAGATGGCCCAAGTCCTTGGGCCCCTGACATCTACATGGGAGACATAAGAAGCTCCTGGCTCCTGGTTTTGGAATGCCCCAGCTTTGATCATTGCAGCCATTTGGGAGTGGAACAAGTGGATGGAAGACCTCTCTCTCTCTCTCCCTTTCAAATAAATAAATAAATCTTTATTTAAAAAAAAGCAACAGTTTAATGATTAAACTGGTAAGAAATTACCCAAAAAGATTTGCCAACAGTCTTTGTGAGATGCATTATTTTGTGTTTTGGAAAGCCATTCCTACCAAGAATGGAAATTACTAAACTTAGTATCAGGATTTCAGATTACTGTATCATGAAGGATTAAACTAAGATTTTTTTAATTATCATGTTATTTTATTTATTTTTTTAATTTTTTATTTAGTAAATATAAATTTTCAAAGTACAGTTAATGGATTGCAATGGCCCCCCCACCATAATTTCCCTCCCACAGGCAACCATCCCATCTCCCGCTCCCTCTCCCATTCCATTCACATCAAGATTCATTTTCAATTATCTTTATATACAGAAGATCAATTCAGTATATATTAAGTAAAGATTTCATCAGTTTGCACCCACACAGAAACACAAAGTGTAAAATACTGTTTCAGTATTAGTTATAGCATTACTTCACATTGGACAACACACTAAGGACAGATCCCACATGAGAAGTAAGTACACAGTGACTCCTGTTGTTGACTTAACAATTTGACACTCTTGTTTATGGCATCAGTAATCTCCCTAGGCTCTAGTCATGAGTTGCCAAGGCTATGGAAGCCTTTTGAGTTGGCTGACTTCGATCTTATTCCGACAGGGTCATAGTCAAGGTGGAAGTTCTCTCTTCCCTTCAGAGAAAGGTACCTCCTTCTTTGATGACCCATTCTTTCCACTGGGATCTCACTCGCAGAGATCTTCCATTTAGGTCTTCCTTTTTTTTTTTTTTTTTTTTGACAGGCAGTGTGGACAGTGTGAGAGAAAGACAGAGAGAGAGGTCTTCCTTTGCCATTGGTTCACCCTCCAATGGCCGCCACGGCCAGCGCGCTGCGGCCGGCGCACCGCACTGATCTGATGGCAGGAGCAAGGTACTTATCCTGGTCTCCCATGGGGTGCAAGGGCCCAAGGACTTGGGCCATCTTCCACTGCACTCCCTGGCCACAGCAGAGAGCTGGCCTGGAAGAGGGGCAACCAGGACAGAATCCGGCGCCCCGACCAGGACTAGAACCCGGTGTGCCGGCGCCGAAAGGCAGAGGATTAGCCTAGTGAGCCATGGCGCCGGCCGGGTCTTCCTTTTTTTAATAATGAAACTTATTAAATCACATTGCCCTTTCTAAAGACATAATTTTAATGTTTTCTGTTGAAAGCAGAAAGGATTGAGAGACTGTTAATACATTAATACATTATTTAAGACAGTTAATTTAATCCTTATTTAATATTTTTAAATGTTTTGCTTTATGATGTACACAATATAGTAATACAGTAGTATATATTTAGTTATAAATGTCTATATATTTATTTATACACACATTGGGAGTATAGGGTCAGATTTTTTTTTGCTTAGTAATAGAGTTATAAATCAAGAAAACTGGAAAGCCTTTGCATTAGGCAACTTTATAATAATAGTAAACAGGAAGGAGAAATGGTGCCCCCTATTGAAAGAACTTTCTCTGTCCAGATATTTAGAAGAGGCAGGGCTCAAAGAATATTGGAATATCAAGAAGGGGAAGGGGTAGAATAAGTCGCAGTGAGTCGGAACTATCTATATTGTCTCTTTGGACAAAGAAGAAAAAGGGATCCTAACAAGCAGGTGCAACTACACATTATGGTACCAAGGTTGGTAATTCTGTACACTGGCCCAAGTTGAACCTACATTCACTTTCATCAGTGGGCACTCTCATGCAGTACATGATCTGCATATTTGTACACTGCAGCACTACCTAGGAAGATTTAATAATTGAAAAGTATCCCCAAGTGATTTCAATGATGAGCCAAAGTTGTGAATTACTGGAATGCCTAATGCTTTGTTTACTTGGTTTTTTTTTTTTTATAAGCGTGGTAAAATTCTTAAAAGAAATGCATTTTTAAACTGGAGTGTATCTCTGACAGCTCACAAAATGAAAGTTGCCTTCCCATCAGTAAGTTTGATTCAGAGAATGTTCATAGTTATGTAGCTGTATGACCCTGTGTTAATCATGTTCACTCTCTGAATCTCACAATTTCTTATAAAATGAACCGAATTGTATTAGGTGATCTGGGAGGTCCTTTCTAGCCACAACACCACATTTTCTATGCATTTTGCTGTTTAGTGATGCATGAAATTTTTTGCCAGGTGGCCTATGCAACTATATTTTTCTGGTTGGTTTTGACTCATTTTTCTGAGAGGGTTGAAGGTATATGTTCACTCTAACTCGATTTATACAGAGGAACCATTTTTACCATTAATTTTTAAAAAAAGAATTATTTATTTGAATGGCAGTGTTATAGAGAGAGAGAGAGAGAGAGAGAGAGAGAGAGAGGCAGAGGCAGAGAGAGAAAGGTCTTCCATCCGTTGGTTCACTCCCCAGATGCCCACAACGGTAAGGGCTTGGCCAATCTGAAGCCAGGAGCCAGGAGCTTCTTCCAGGTCTCCCATTTGGGTGCAGGGGCCCAATGACTTGGGCCATCTTCCACTGCTTTCCCAGGCCATAGCAGAGAGCTGGATCAGAAGTGGAGCAGCCATGACTCGAACTGGCACCCATATGGGATGCTAGCACTGGAGACAGCGGCTATATCTGCTACGCCACAGTGCTGGTCCCACCATTAATTTTATTGTCTTCCCCTTGCCAGTATCTAGTTGGCATATCTAAAGTAGGTTGGCAACAAAGGTAGCATGTACAGGCAACCTCAGAGTGGGAACTTCAATTGTTTGACCAGTCTTCAAATGACTATTCTATTTTTTTTTAACTTTTATTTAATGAATATAAATTTCCAAAGTACAGCTTATGGATTACAATGGCTTCCCCCCCATAACGTCCCTCCCACCTGCGACCCTCCCCTTTCCCACTCCCTCTCCCCTTCCATTCACATCAAGATTCATTTTCAATTCTCTTTATATACAGAAGATCAGTTTAGCATACATTAAGTGAAGATTTCAACAGTTTGCACCCACATAGAAACACAAAGTGAAAAATACTGTTTAAGTACTCGTTATAGCATTAAATCACAATGTACAGCACATTAAGGACAGAGATCCTACATGAGGAGTAAGTGCACAGTGACTCCTGTTGTTGACTTAACAAATTGACACTCTTGTTTATGGCATCAGTAATCACCCTAGGTTCTTGTCATGAGTTGCCAAGGCTATGGAAGCCCCCTGAGTTCACTGACTCTGATAATTTTTAGACAAGGCCATGGTCAAAGTGGAAGTTCTTTCCTCCCTTCAGAGAAAGGTACCTCCTTCTTTGATGACCCATTCTTTCCACTGGGATCTCACTCGCGGAGATCTTTCATTTAGGTCATTTTTTTTTTTATTTTTTGCCAGAGTGTCTTGGTGTTCCATGCCTGAAATACTCTCATGGGCTTTTCAGCCAGATCCGCATGTCTTAAGGGCTGATTATGGGGCCAGAGTGCTGTTTAGGACATCTGCCATTCTATGGGTCTGCTGTGTATCTCACTTCCCATGTTGGATCATTCTCTCCCTTTTTTATTCTATCAGCTAGTATTTGCAGACACTATTCTTGTTTATGTGATCCCTTTGGTTCTTAGTCCTATCATTATGATCAATTGTGAACAGAAATTGATCACTGGGACTAGTGAGATGGCATTGGTACATGCCACCTCAATGGGATTGAATTCGAATCCCCTGGTATGTTTCTAACTCTACTGTTTGAGGTAAGTCAGCTTGAGCATGTCCCAAATTGCACATCTCTTCCCTCTCTTATTCCCACTCTTACATTTAACAGTGATCACTTTTCAGTTAAGTTTCAGCACTTAAGAAGAATTGTGTATTGATTACAGTATTCAACCAAAAGTATTAAGTAGAACAAACAAAAAAAAAATACTAAGAGGGATACCATATCAAGTTGCTCATCAACAGTCAGGGTGAGGGCTGATCAAGTCACCGTTTCTCATAGTGTTCATTTCACTTTAACAGGTTTCCTTTTTGGTGCTCAGTTAATTGTCACCTATCAAGGAGAACAAGTGGTATTTGATCAGCTCTTGTCCTGACGGTTGATGCACAATGTAATACTTTATCCATTTTAGTATTTTTTTTTGTTCTAGTACCGTTGGTTGAACTCTGTAATTAACACACAATTATTCTTAGGTGTTTATATTTTAACTGAAAAGTGATCCCTGTTAGGAATTTGGAAAACATTATGCTTAGTGAAATAAGCCAATCCCAAAGGGACAAATACCACTTGTTGTTTTTTTTTTCTTTTAAGATGTATTTGAAAGACAGGGGTACAGACAGAGACAGAGACAGAGACAGAGAGAGAGAGAGAGAGAGAGAGAGAAATATTCCATTCTCTTGTTCATTCCCCAAATGGTCGCAATGGCTGGAGCTGAGCCAATCTGAAGCCAGGAGCCTGGAGTTTCTTCCAGGCCTCCCAGATGGGTTCAGGGGCCCAGGGACTTGCACTATCCTCCATCACTTTCCCAGGCACATTAGCAGGAAGCTGGATCACTAGTGGAACAACCGGGACTCAAACTGGTGCCAATATGGGATGATAGCATTGCATGCCGGGGCTTTAAACTGCAGTGCCACAGTGGCTGGCCCCCTTTTGATATTCTTAATGGAATGCCATGTTTACTCATCTTTTTTTTTAAATTCTGTATTTTATTTGTGAGGGAAAGGGAGTGGGAGAGGGAGAGAGAAAAAACAGAGAGCAGAGAAGGAGAGAATGAGAGCGAGAGCAAGAGCAAATGAGAGAAAGAGACCCCATCCAATGGTTCACTCTCCAAATACCACATAAGCCAGATAAAAGTCTGGAGTGAGGAACGTGATGGAGTTCTCCTACATGGGTGGCAGGGGCCCAATTACTTGAGACACCACCTGCTGCCTCCCAGGGTTTGCATCAGCAGGAAGCTGGAATTGGCAGTGAAGCCAGGAGTGAACTGGGCACTCTGGTATGGGATGTAGAACTCCCAAGGTATCATAACCGCTAGGACAAAATGCCCACCCCTTTACTCATAGATATTTAGATTATTCAAAACATATTTTTCTTCCCTTGCTGTTGCTATAGATAGATGTGAAACCAAAGGTCTACTTTAAATAATTTGAAGGCTACATCAGAGTAGCTGAAGAGTTGTAAATGGTGGGGTGTTTTTGTTTGTTTGTTTAATCATTTCACTTTTAGTCGTGAGGGCCATTGGAT
The DNA here is from genome assembly GCF_964237555.1 of Oryctolagus cuniculus. Classification (NCBI taxonomy): domain Eukaryota; kingdom Metazoa; phylum Chordata; class Mammalia; order Lagomorpha; family Leporidae; genus Oryctolagus; species Oryctolagus cuniculus. Next base: position 81,390,417 of record NC_091453.1, on the reverse strand, counting down.
CTTATTTAGACACTCTGCCTAACTGCTCAAAAGTTTCTGCTTCAGTTGACAAGCGTTAAAGCCTAATTTGAAGGAAAAATATAGCAGGGAGAATAGTGTTTTATTCTCAAAGCTGGGGGAGCAGAGGGAAATGTGGGCAGGCAGGCAAGCAAACCAAGTATGTTTTGTCTCCACAACGATGATTGACTTAATAAAGATTTATAATCAATTAGCTATCTATGTGTCCTCGGAAAAATAACTTCCTCTTTCTCAGCCTCAGTTTCCTTGGTTGTGAAATAAATTCATTTTGGTTCAAGGAGCTCAAGAAATGTGGAGTAAAATTCATGAAATATTTTTACTTAAACTTTGTTCTTATTCTCGAGACAGAAACATGAGCCTCCTATCAGATAGTTTATACTTCATATAGTTCAGGCTTTTTCCTGAACTGACAAGCTTTACCACCTTATTTTAAAAACATGAATATGTGCTAAGAGTTTCTATAGCTTTTATTGGTTTCATATTCCTATGTGTCTAACCACTCTGCCAGAAAATCTTCCCTTAATTCAATTCCCTCTGACTACAAATAAAACCTATTTCTCTTTTTTAAATACTTGTTTTTAAAGATTTATTTATATATTTGAAAGGCAGAGTTACAGAGAGGCAGAAACTGAGGCAGAGAGAGAGAGAGAGAGAGAGAGAAAGAGAGGTCTTCCATCTGCTGGTTCACTCTCCAATTGGCCACAATGGCTGGAGCTGTGCCTATCCAAAGCCAGGAGCCAGGAGCCAGGAGCCAGGAGCTTCTTCCATGTCTCCCACGCAGGTGCAAGGGCACAAGGACTTGGGACATCTTCTACATCTCTCGCGGGTGCACCAGCAGCTGGGAGAGTTGGATTGCAAGTAAGGCAGCTGGGATTCGAACCGGTGCCCACATGGCTTGCTGGCACTGTAGGCAGCGGCTTTACCTGCTAAGCCACAGCGCTGGCCCCAACACTTATTTCTTATACATAATTAACTTGTCTACAACTGAGATTCAACAAAGCTGCTCAGTCTCTCAAATTGAATTCAAGGAGATTTTAAATGGTTGGAACAATAGTTCTTTACCCACTATGCCACAGCACTGGCTCCAAAAACAATAGTTCTTAAGCCTGTTTCTTAGTGGGCAGTTAATTCATTCAGATAGTATGCTAAAATTCAAATTCCAGATTTAATTGGTTTTGAGGCCTAAGAATCTAATGCTTTAATATAGCCATAGATGGTTTCATTTCCAGAGGCCGATGGTCTGCTGTTGGAGAAACACTTCACTCAAAAGATGGTCATGGGGAGATACCACCATCTATGCCAGTCCTTGCTTGTCATTTCGCTAGTCCTTGGCCTATGTTGTTTCTGTTCTCCATGTAGTGTCTCTGTGAAAGGAGTAATAGCTATTGCAAACTCTGCCTTCTCCAGGTTCAGAAAGATGAAATGACCTTTCCAGAGCCCACATCCAGTGAAGAAGGAACAATACTAGAAGTTCCTTTCCTAGCTTGAAGCTAGAGCAGTCTTATGCTAATATTCATCTTAACAGTCCAAGATGAAAAGCTAGACAAAGCACTGACCTTTCTCCCTTTACCCACTGACTGGTCTGTGTGATTCCAATGACCAGTGTCAGCTTTGTTAGGAAAGAAAAGGAAAACTGGTAAATAGCACATTGTCCTCAAATGCTTGCTGCTTGAGCTATACTATCCCCTAGCAGCTGGTGTGAAGAGATGAACTTGGAGCAGAGCCTTTGATTCCTTGCCTGTGGTATCATATTGTTAAGAAACTAAGGAATAGCAGAGAGGAAAGAACCACTCTTCATCTTGAGGATTAAGAGGCCCTAAACCATCTATATGATATTATTCACTTACATCAAGATTTAGATTAAAAAAGCATTAGCTGTTAAAAAGAGAAGGTTGTGTTATTAAAAATGCTTTAAAAATCCATGGTATAATTCTACCATCTCATTTTATAAAGGGGAAAACTAAGATCCAGAGAGGGGATGTGATTTTCTTATAGTGTCTTCAAGTTTTTCAATAATGACTATTAACTTTAATTCTTACTTTTTATATTTTCTAAAAGGGAAGCACATTAAAAACAATAGCTAATATTTTAGATTCCTCATTATATACTAGGCATTTTTCTATGTGCTTCACATTTAACCCTCACAACAATACTATAGGATAGATATCATCATCCTCACTTTATACTTGAAGAGACTAGGCACAGAAAAATAATAAGCAAATTTCCCAAAACCTCACAGATAGCTTTAGAATAGGGCTTAAAACCCAGAGTAGCTAGCTCTAGAGTTTATGAGTTTAACCACAATGCATCCTCTAAAACACAAGGGGTAAGATTACCAAGATAATTTTCATCAGATTCCCTCCATCATATCAATTCCGTGCTCAAAAACACACATGGGGTTCTGACTCAACAATCCTGAATCTATAGACCCTGAAGACATTTACATTTGCCTCCTCTACCTCACTGTGATCAATTATATAACCAATGCAGAGGGCTGGCCACCCAGGGCCACATGCGGCTATTCAGAACTCAAAACAAGAAGAAAAAAAATCTCCTTAACAAATTAAAGAGAAGTTGTGAATACCAGTAATATATTTTTGAAGAATTTCACATCTAACATCTTCTGGGGTGGGAGTTTGGTGAAGAAATTAAAATGCTGCTTAGGATGCCTGCATCCTATATTAGAGTAGCTGGGTTTGAGTTCAGACTCCACTTCCAATTCTAGCTCCCTGCTAATGTGCACTGTGGGAGGTATCAGGTGTTGGCTCCAGTACTTGGGTTCTTTTCATTTACATGAGTGACCTGGATTGAGTTTTGGGCTTCTGTCTTCAGCCTATCTCAACCCCAAATTTTGTGGGCATTGAGGGAGTAAACCACTGGATGCAAGGTCCCTCTCTTTTTCCCCCTCTACCTCTCTCTCTCCCTCTCTGCCTTTCAAATAAGTGCAAGTGAAATCCATAAAAATTTTAAAAAGGAATACCTAACGTTTTTCTTTCTAAAAAATTATTTGAGTCAGACTTCCAGAGGCAGAGACAGAGAGACAGAGAACCATCTGCTGGTTCACTCCCCAGATGGCTGAAATGGCCTGGGCTAAGCCCAGCCAACATCAGGAGCTAGGAGCTACATCCAGGTCTCCTATGTTGGTGCAGGGGTTCAAACACTTGCACCATCCTCTAATGCTTTTCCCAGGCCATTAAGAGGGGCCTGTTTCAGAAGTGAAGCAGCCAGGACACAAACCAGCACCACATGGGATGCCAGAGTCACAGGCAGAGGCTTTATCCACTACGTCACAGAGCTGGCTCCCATTTTCCAACATTAATGCAAATGAAGATGTTCCTATCCATATGAGTATTTATTATGATAAAATATTTGGATATTAACAACTTTGAAATAAAGAACTTTACCTGAGATCCTTTGTGAAAGACATCAGTACTTGCTGGTTCCTGTGTATGGTTAGACTGATCATCCTGGTTTAGGTCAGTTTTAGCTCACTGGAGGAGCATACGAACATGTCAGAACATCCCAGAGGATGTTCCCATAGTAAATCATTCTGTGCAATTAAATATGTTGCTGATAAAATATGTTGTGATATGTATGGTAAAAAAATGGTTGAGAGCTATCAACAGAGCCTATTTTGAAAGGCTTCCCGTGAAAGTGTTGATTTGTTAGCTACCATTTACTTTCTCTTAGAACTCAAGCTTCTAAGGTTCCCTTGTGAAAATGATTAAGATAAAACCTGTCTTTTTCTGGTTTTCTTATTTTGTGGACTCCTAGAAGAAAATGCCTGATGACTTAATCTTTGCTTTTCCCTGGACCCTCTAGCAATCAGTCATTTCTTGGACCCTCATTTTGTTTACACCTTAAAAATTCCCTTCCAATACTGGGGAAACACTTCCAGGGATGGCTGTGTCCTGATTTGTGTTTTATTCAGCTTGTAGGCTGTCAAAGCTGCTCAACAACTGTTTATTAATTAAACACCCACAGGGTTTCTTGGACTGCACCAAGCTCTGTTTACTCTGTGGCCAAGTTCAATTTGATCAAATCTATGTTGAAGGCTATAGGGCATGTGGCAAAAAAAAAAAAAAAAAAAAAAGTGTTGAAAGAAGGTATCTTCATCTCCTACTGGACACCAGTATTCAGCCCTTTCAGATTCCCTGTGGTGTACAAGCCCCAGGGGCATTTGAGGATGATCCCTGAATATTAGAACAAACTTGTTTCATTGAAAGCCAGGTACTAGTTGAAACTAAGGGAGAATGCAAAACCATATCTGAAGAGGAATACTGAGGAGGAAAACTGAGGACCATATTAATATTCAGATCTGAGATGTGGGTGGGGCCTAAAACAACTGAAACAGAAGAGGAAGGGCTGGGTAAAGGAAGCACATGTTCATAAACAAGCTTTCTGAGGGTCTCTGACATTTGATTTGGGAGCGGTTCCACATTAATTTGAATTAATTAATTCAAACCTTTACCAAAGTAGCTAATAAAATTGGTTTCTCTCTCTCTCTCTCTCTCTCTCTCTCTCTCACACACACACACACACACACACACATACTCTTGTTAAAAAAAATCTGTGTGTGTGTATGTGTGTGTGTGTGTGTTTGTAGGGGGTCTAGTGGTAGTTGGAGATAGGGCAGAGAGGAAGTAGTGAGAAAGGGAAGAAAAGAACATAAAAGAGAAAAGTCCAGAAATAAGTTTTTCTAGTACTAGTCACATCTTTGCTGTTTATTTACAGTAACACACAATCAATAAGGAATCCTGAAGTAAACTCCTAACTCGAACTCATTGAGAGTTTTGAATTAGTTCTCTTATTTAAAACCAGGAACAGTTTTTACCAATGATAAAATGGTTTGATTTTCCTTTATGAGTTCTCATCTTTCTCTTTCTCCTATATGATTAGGCATTCTTTATATCTCCAGGCCATTGCATTTAATTAGCACAGATGAGTTTTCCTTTTAGAGCTGGAATTCAATTGTATTGTGGCTGAGACAGCCAACTTATGTTACTTTTGCTCCGCTTTGTTTAGGCTATTTTGATAGTGCCTGACAGTGACTCTCTCCCAAGGCAATACAATTTCTGAGTAGAAATATGCTGTTATAAAAATAATTGAAAAAATATTTATTGCCTCCCTGCCATACACAAGGCAATGTATTATTTGCGGGTTGTAGAGTGAGAGGTGAAGAGAAAGAAGTACAGAAGCAAATCTCAGTTCTCTAGATGCTTACAGTTTACATGGGAAGAGAAAATGTTTAAACAGAAAATAATGGCTGATAATAATATAGAGTAATCTTTTAAAAGGCCCAGTTGTAATATCTAGACACTGCCCAATAGGCTCAGAGGACAGAGAAGCCATCAAATACTGGGAAAGCTAGCAAAGGCTTCAAAATGCCTGGCACACATAGGATATACAATGTACATTTGCTGAGGGATTTAAATTTAGTTGGATCTCAAATGATAAATAATATTGACACTTGCCGATTAGAGGAGGAACCATATTTTTGGTAGACTACCTGTTATAGGTAAATATGGGGCAATAGGGTCTGTGATGGGGAACAATGAAAATAATAGTTTTACAATTTTTCTGGAGCATGAGGTTTATGGAAGGAGTTCGTACCGAAAACATAGTTGCGGTCAGATAATGAAAGGTCTACTGTCCATGGAAAAGAAGTTTGAGCTTTATTCTATAGGTAGTAAAGAACCACTGAAGGTTTTCAACAAAAGATAATGTTACATGGGGCTGAATCTGTTGATAATGTGCAGAATGGATTGCCAGGGAGAGAATGGAGGCAGTTAGACCAGCTAGGAGGCTAGGCCTTCAGATAAGGCCTGTATTTAGGCTTATAGCAGTGAGCAAATGCAGAAAGGTAGACAATAACAAAATGCAGAAGATAAATTAACAGGATTTGACTATATGTATGAGGCAAAGGAGAGATGAGAGGTAAGATGACTCAGATTTCTAGTGCTTGAGACTGAAGAAGAGTGGTGGCATTACCAGAAATTGTGTAAATCCCATTTCACAATAGCTACAAAATTTTTAAATGTATAGCAATAAATTAAAAAAAAAGAAGTAAAAGATCTGTACAATTACATTATAAAACAATCATGAAAGAAATCATCAAGGACACAAAAATGGAAAGATGTTCATTGCTCATGAATTGGAAGAATTAATATCAGTTAAATGTCTATATTACCTAGAGCAAACTAGAGAGTAAATGCAATCCCTATCAAAATACCAAAGGAATTTCTTTACAGAATTAGAAAAAAATACTAAAATTCATATTGAATCACAAAAGATACAGAATAGCCAAAGTGATCCTGTTTTAAAAAAATCAAGCTGGAGGCATAACAATACTTGATTTCAAAGCAGACTACAAAGATATCATAATTAAAACTGAATGGCACTGGCATGAAAACTGACAAAATAGATCAATGGAACAGAACTGGAGTCTAGAAATTAATCCATGTACATACAGCCAACTGATATTTGACAAACATACCCAGAACACACATTGGAGAAAAGATAGTCTCTTCAATAAATGATGCTGGTGAAACAACATATATTTATAGGAGAATTAAATTAGATCCCTACCTCTCACCACATAACAAAAATCAACCAAAGATGGATTAAAGACCTAAATTTAAGATCTGAGACTATGAAACTGCTAGATGAAAATGTAGGAAAACAGTTCAAGACATTGGTATAGGTGATGACTTATTGGTTAACACCCTAAAAGCACAGGCAACAAAGGCACAGCCAGACAAATGGGATTATATCAAACTCAAAAGCTTCTGTTCAGTAAAGGAAACAATCACTATGGTGGATGAAAATATTTTCAAGCTACTTAGCTGATAAATAATTAAATATAGAATATGACAAAAGCTCAAAAAATTAACCATAACAAAAAAAATTCAGTTAAGAAATGGGCAAAGGATCTCAATAGACAGTTCTCAAAAGGAGATATACAATTGGTCAAAAATATATGAAAAAATGCTCAATATCACTGGCCATTAGGGAAATATAAATCAAAACCACAATGAGATTTCACCTCACTCCTATTAGAACAGTTATAAAAAACACAGAGAATTAACAAATGTTGGTGAGGATGTGGGGAAAGGGGAACATTTATAAGCTGTTGGTAGGAATTTAAATTACTGTAGCCACTATGGAGATTTTTTTAAAAACTAGAAATAGAACTGCCATGCAATCTAGCAATCTACTAGGCATATACCCAAAAGACATGAAATCATTGTATCATATCATAACATATCATATCAATAAACATGGTCCACCATGTTTATTGCAGCACTTTTCACAATAGTCAATATATGGAAACAGCCAAGATATCCATCATCAAATGAGTGGATAAATAAAATGTGAAATATATATATATTTATATATCTCAGAATACTATTCAGCCACAAAAAAAGAATGAAATACTGTCATTTGCAGCAAAATGGGTGGAACTGGAGTTTGGATAAAAAAATACAGGAGAAGTTGGGTGTGATTCATTAATTGTAACAAATTATTCTGTGAAGTTAATTAAAAATTAAAATAAAAAAGAAGTTGTTTAATGGTGTTCTAGGATAGTTGTCAAGGAACAAGTCACAGAGAACTGCTTTTGTTGGCTTTTCAAATATATTTCATATTATTCTATCTTGGAACTCTGGAGTTTGAAGGGACCTGGAGAACTGGCTTGTTTGAACTTAAGGCTCTAGTCAGAGACAACCCAAATGATGGCAGATAAATTCTATTGTGTCCTGATAGATTTTGCTTACTATTTCATACAGATTGTAAATATGTTGATTTTTTCCTAGACTTACTTTGCTAGGCAATCTGTTCAGGGGCTGGACAACTCCTATTCCATGGCATGTATACCTCATTACTTGCCTGGGCAGGTTGATTTAATGTATGTCTTCATGCCCACTTTGGGCCTTTGAGAACCTGGATATCACAGGGATTGACACTGACTATCTTTTATGCAACTGAAGGTATCAGCTGTAGACAACTAATGATGACTTAATTTTTATTTTATTAATTTAAACAAAAGAGCCCTTTTGCCTTTAGAGCAGGGCACATGATGATTGTTTTCCCATTTCCTCTGAGGGGTTTGGGTTTAGTGGTGTATGTTTGAGTGGATTTCTTGGATCAAAGATGTAGGAGGAAGATCATGTGAGATTAAAAAATATCACATGGTATATGGAAATCTATTTAGCATTCTAAGTACATACTTATGCATACTTACTCCAAAGTCATTTGTAATAATTCAGTTTGTCTACAAGCCAGCACATACCCCACCTGTATGCAGAACACACACACACACACACACACACACTCCAAAATAAGAAATGTCTATGGTCATTTCTGTTATAATATGGGAAAGTAAATGAAGGCAGAGTTAAATACTACTTCTAATTAGAACAATGATGTATTGGAAATGAGAGCTCAGTGATTTTAGTGGTGAAAACTATATTTTATTTTTAACACATTTAAAAATATTTTCATATTCCTTAATTCAGTAGATCTTCACAGCTGTCTCTTGAGGTAGATCAGGTAGATAACATTATGCCCCCAAACCACAGAGAGTATAAGGTCACCTAGCAATTTAGCAACAATGCCATTTCCCTTTATTCATCTTGTTCATTTTTCTCTGAAATGGAAACACTATCACCAAAAGTTGCTTTAGAACTCAATGGTCTACAAGGGAATAAAAACAATTGGAAGACAGATGAAGTCCCTCCTGCAATGTGGAAACCATGAGCTGCTACCCACTGTGCAAGCCCCACTACCCTCTGGTAGCTGGCTTCAGAAATGGAAAGGAAACATCCAGGGATTTTGACTCAACACCCTTAGAATGGGAGCCAACCCTCTACCTTGTCCATAACACTGATTTTCCTGAAGCATCTAGAAATATATCAGGAATGATCTCCCTACTTAGAAGTTCAGATAATAATAAGGCAAGGCATATCTTTCTATCTGAAGACTAGAGATTTCCCTTTCAATGTAGAATGGATTAAATCATTATCTGGAAGATTTTTAAAAAGATCAGTCTCACACACATGATATCCACAACTGATCTGTACAGCAATGAATATCAAATTTCTCTCCATTGAGCTTAGATCTATGTCAAATTGCCTCCTGGTATGTAATCATCATTGGTATGTAATTCCTCCACAACATATCTTAAACTCAACAGACCCAATGTCAAACTCATCATCACCCCCATCTTTACCTATCTCACAATATTTAATATTTGTTTTTGGTACTACTATCTATCCAATTTCTTAGGCCAGAAAACCAGGAGTCATTCTTGAATCCCTTTTTCTATTAGCCTTCACGATCCTATCACCAAGAGCTATCATTAAAGCCTCTAAAACATAATATTCATTCCCTTCTCTCCATTCCTGTGGCTATTTCCTGGGTTCAGGACCTTGCCATAAATCTAGTAGGCTATCTAAACCTCCTGTTTTGTGGTCTCCTTACTTTCATGTTCTCTTCCCTCTTTCACTTGATGATTATAATTTCTTTATAACACAAATCTGATCATATCTTTTCCATATTTAAAAATTTGCTGATACTTCTACTTTGGCTATAGGTTCAAGTTTTAATTGATAAATAGGTCCCTGCCTAGTTCTCTAAAGATATATTCTGCTACTGCTAGTCACATACCCTGGACTCTAGCCATATCATACTATCTGTCCCGAGCACAGGCTCATGACTTTTTCTTGGTATGGGGTGCCTCCATCTGATGCCTGTTCTTTCTTTACTTATCAATATCTGCTTCTCCTCCAAGTCCCAACTCAAATGTGAGAGCTCTCCCTGGTTTCTCCAGACACAACTAAATCCTCCTGCTTCTGTGCTCCCATGACTCCACAATCATCTATAATTCTGTACATACATTGAAATTAGCTGCTATCTCAATGTATTGGAGTAATTTGTTTCTCACAAATAAGCATGGGTGGGGGAGGTTGTTAAGTGGGTCTTATGTAACTCACCCTCATCTTAAATACATCACATAATATTTGACACTTAGTTGGTTTTCACTGAAAACTCATTGAGTCTATATTTCATTAAAAAATTCATTTAATCAATCAGCCCTCATGTTAAGTTCTGGAAATTTGTTGGTGAACAGGCAAAGTCTGGTCTTGGCCCTCATGGAACTTACTATCAATGCTTAGGCTGGTGGGAGATATCCACAAATAAATGTTGAATTCCAACAGAACATGGTAGATGGAAAGTTTGAATGGAAGTTGCCAGGCAGCATAGCATAGAGTTTAAGGGCATGGTTCCTTTCCTGGAATTGGCTAGTCTGAGTTTGAATTCTAGTTCCATTGTTTACTAGCTGGATCACTTTAAGCAATTTACCTAATGTCCCCGTGTCTTACTTGGCTCATCTGTAAAATGAAAATTATGGTCTTTAACTCAGAGGGCTAGAATGAAGATTATATCAGTCAATCTTTGTAAAGCAACTAGTGTCTAGCATATACAAAGTGTTTAATAAAATTAATTAAGGGAAATATAGGGGAGAGTACAAGGAAATGTAAATTGCTTTGCTTGAGGGGTAATATGGATGCTTTTGTTCCCTATTTAAAAACTGAATTAACCTCATTATCTGCAATCTTACCCATTCCTATAACTTTTGATTCAGGACTTTTTTGAGTAAAGGAAAGCGAAGGTATGTAGGGAGTATCACTTGAGGGTTATCATACAGCCCAGTACCTTGTTACTATCCCTTCTTTCCTCCCTTGCATACTTGGAGGAGCCTTAGTATTTCTCAAGGTTAATCAGTCAGCTCTGGGTGGCTCTGTCTGGTCACGGGGCCCTAAGGAATGAGCCTTAGGGACTTCTTTGTCCTATTATCTCCATCTGTTTCTCAGCCCTCACTACGGGAGACTCTAGCCTATCCTTGCCTGCTTTCATTGCAGAGTACTGTGGATCTCCCACAAATTTGTTGGTAGACAAATTATGGAGCCTGTAATAGCCCCTGGCCAGATGCAATATCTGGCCCCAGTCATTCCTTCTCCTGTCACCTCTCTTCTTCTGATTGCCACCCCGTGAGGTCTCTGAGACCAGTAGTGTCAGGGGAAGGAAGAGGAGAGAAGAGAAAAAGAGCTAATAGCCCAAGTAATTAATTATATATTGCTTTATTTATTTCTCAAGACCACTGTCTTGTCATATTGCTAGAACACAGTCTGCCACTTCAGCTTTGGCAGGCCAGTTGTGCACTGTTTTTATGACTCCAGAGCTGTGTCCTTGAGAAGTCACCCTAATTGCCTCTACCTTCCCAGATTGGTACCAGGGGTTTCATGTCTGTCTGGAGGCTGCGGCTGGCCAGTGGGAAGGTATTCAGTCCCAGAATCACCTTACTCTATGCTCATTATCCATCTCCACTGCTCTCACAGAGCAAAGCTCTATAGACTCCTGGCCTCAGGGAAAGCCAGGAAATTCTTCCACTTCATCAGAGATAGGAAGGGAGACATATACAGAGATAAAGTGTGGCAGATGCATGAAACGCTCCACTTAACAGTAGAAGGGCTGGAGGAACGCCAGGTGCATTTCACCTAGCCATCTAGCTGTCAAGGTCAATGCATCCTGTGCCTCTTTTGAGATCACTGGGTCCTTAATGATCCCTTATATCTTGCCAGGGATTTATAAGCGTGTACACATACATTTCTTTCTTCTTGTCATTAAAATAATATGTTGAGGTAAATGGTATTATTACCCATTTTATGGGTGAAGAAACTTAGGCTCAGAGAAGTTAAGAAATTTACTAATACTACTGGTATTCTAACCTTTCCATTCCAAGCCCATGCTCTTTTCACCATTCCACAGATGTCTCTTCCATTCTCCTTACCCCTCCATCTCTAGAAATGGTAGGAATGGGCTGTTTTATAGCCTACCATTTAGGTGCTCCCATGTTACATTTATAATGTCATTCCTGCTGTCTCCAGTGCCTTCTAGTTGTACAGGAAGCTTGAGTAGTGTCCTACACCTGAAATCTCCTTGTTTTTTCCTTCCAGAGGGAAAAAGAGCTAAATAATCCAATTCATACTCTTGCTGATAAGTGATCCTTGGTAGGCGGCATCACAAGCATGTACTGGGGAGTTCGTCTTTAGAAAAAAGGCTAAGGTTTAAAGGAACAAAGCTCAAATGATGAGAATTCAGACATCAAGGTCAGGTGATATTGGAGAAAGGAAAGGATTTTGATTATGAGGGTGACTGAAACACTCTATTTTAAAAATATTGTTCACTTATTAATGGGTCAAGAGAAGGGTGTGAGTTTCTAGTTTCTTCTGACATCTGTCTGTAAGGTTCCCAGTTAGTGCTGCTGCCTTTGTGGCTGGTGAGGGAAGAACACACATCAGCATAGCTCCCACAGCTGGGACCAGATGAAACCCTGTATTCTGAGTAGAGGACAAGACTGCTTTCAGAGAATATAATTGGGAAGAGGTCTAGGCTGGGAGTAGAGTACCTTGGGTTCTCATCTCAAATTTGCTGTTGCTTCATAGGATAACTGTCCTTGTCTCTCATGTTCCTTTCTCTATCTTTAAAAAGAGTTAAGGCTCTCTAAAATGGAAAATGAATTCCAGTATTTGGATAGTATTGTACACTCTTCAATCACAGCATCTTCTTTGATCAGCAAGTCAGTATTAAACTGAGGGTGGCGGGGCTGCACCATGACACAATAGGTTATCCTCCCCCTGCACCCGCATGGGAGACTGGGAAGAAGCACCTGGCTCCTGGCTTCGGATTGGTGCAGCTTTGGCTGTGTTGGCCTTTTGAGGAATGAACCAGTGGAAGGAAGACCTTTCTCTCTGTCCTCTCCCTTTCACTGTCTGTAATTCTACCTCTCAAATAAACAAATAAAATCTTTTAAAAAATTAAAAAATAAACTGAGGGTGGGAAAACAGGCTCAGGGAGGTTGTGGGAGTTTCTGAAGGTCTTACGACCAGTAAGAGGCAGAGCCACAATTCAGGCCTAATTTTGTTGGAAGTCATGCTTCAAGGCCTTTATATGTCAAATGAAGATGATGATGACATGATGGCAACTAATGAATGCTTACCATAAGCTAGTCTCTGTGCTAAAAGCTGTTACTTAATCCTTTCAACAACTTCTTCCACAAATGTTAAAAGTGAAGACTCAGAGTCATTGAGTCTTGTTTAAAGTCACACTCCTAGTAAGTGGCAGAGCTAGGGCTTAAATTTTAGACTCTTTACTCCTAGGGCAATGTCCTTGACATAATAGTTTGTTTAAAGTGCTAGACAGGAAAGTGCTTTAGGAATATATGGTGGCTCAATACATCCTTTCATAAGATCCCAAATGATCCTGGAAAGGGGTATGTACACTTGTCTGCACCCCAAGTCAGAACTCCAAGGCAAAATGGGGGAAAAGTCTACAGAAGGTCCACTTTCAACTGAAGGAGGCTCAGGCTCTCTGGGAGGAAGCACATGTGGAATCTTCAGAACTGCTCTGGCTAATGTCAGCTGAACCGCAAGTCTCCAGGGATTCAGTGAGCACCTTTTTCAGTAGGACTTGTTTCATTTCTTCCCTGCCATCTGTACTCTTAGCCAAAGCATTTGTTCCCTGGATCTGTGGCTTCCTCCATCAATGCCTCTGAGCCCCACACTGTCTTTAGTTTGCCCAGACAGTTGTTTTGTTGGCCCTGTAGCTTTACCTCTGGAATCTTAAGAGAGGGAGCTAATATAACACACCAGTTAATGTAACGTTTTAGTTGGATCTATGCTGAACATCATAAAGCTTGTAGTTCTGCATCTTTCAGATTAAGAGATTTTATTGCTGGTCTATTGGAGTCCTGAAAGGCATTCAAATCATCTCTAGAACAAGTTCTCATACTTTAGAAAAATCCTTCTTTCACCATAAAAGTCACAGTTTATGCTCCTCCTCAGAGCACTTGTCTCTGGTATGTTACAATGGAGTTTTCAGAAAAGAAATCCAAACATGTGTGAGGAGGCTGTGCTATCATGCAGAGTAGATACCACACCAAGCAGGGTAAATAAGTACAAGCCTGCTGACCAGACCATGGTCCCAAAGACAGGCTGGAATATGATCAAATGGTCTCCAAGGTGGTATTACATTGTCCCTGTCTTTCAATGCAACTACAAGTACTGACTAAGCTCAACTGTGTGGGTTTTGTCTTTCAGGCTTTTGAGTACATCTAGAGAAAGTCACATGGCTATGTAGACTGATACCACTAAGTTCTAATTTTCCAAGTTCTGCCAATCCCATAGGGTAATTCCACTCACTTTCCTCTTTTGAACCTTTTGGGTTAACTTCCTTTGGAAAGTCCTATAGTCAGTGTTCTGTCTAGTCCTTCTACCCCGCCTCACAACAGAAAAGCTTATCTGATCTCACAGAGGAGAGTACTTAATGTATGAACTCCCTTCTTCAATTGAATAACTCTTATATTTGTATCCAAATTTATTTCATTATTTGAAGAAGAAATCTTCCTACTCCTTGTGAGGTCTAATCTCTCCATTTCTTCTCCTGATCTGCTTTTTATGTTCTCAGGATGTTATTCAATTTTCTTTCCTTCCATATGCTCAATATTCACTCAGTTCTTCCTTCTCAGCCCTTGAATGTGTTCAAGACTCTCCATTAAAAATAAAAAATCACTCTCAAAGCTATTTCCTCTCCCATCCTAAATTCCACTGTGAAAATTTTCAAAAGTACAATTTCTGCTTATGCAGTCCTCATCTCCAGTTCTTTTGGCACTCATTGCAATTTGGCTTCTAGTTCATTATTCATGTCTGCCACATCAGAACATTTGAGCAGCTAGCATTTGTTAACTTTTTACTAGGTACCAAGAACTCTGTTAGTCACTTAACATAAACTTTCTTATTTTATCCTCATAACAATCTATAATTTCCATTTTAATCTCAATTTTATAGATGAGGGTTAATTTTGCATTTGGTTGTCCAAGGTCATATAGCAAAGTGAGTGATGGAGTTAGGATTCAATTTGAGGTAGTCACACCTTAAAACCCATACTCTAATGCAAAGGCTGCCAATTTTGTTATATAAAGGGCTATATAGAAAAGATTTCAGGCTTTGCATATCATACCATATATTCTCTTTTGCTCAGTTGTGCCAAATAAAATACATAAATAAGTGAGAGTGCCTGTGTTCCAATAAAACTTTATTCATTGACACTGAAATTTGAATTTCACTTAATTTTCACATCATAAAATATAGTCTTCATTTGATTTTTTTAGGCATTGAAATATGTGAAGAACATTTTTAGCTTGCAACCCATATAAGAACAGGTGGTGAGCCTGATTTCAGTCATAAGTTGTGGTTTGCTGCCCCTGCTCTAAGCAAATTATTCAAGGCTTCTTTAATTGTCAAATAGAATGGCCACAACTCTTAATGCCCTTTGGGGCATTCTCTCCTCCAATAAATTTGAAGCCATCACTCACTCTTCATCTTCCTTCTACCCCTAGGCTTGCTCTTAGTCTCTTCTGAAAGTGTCCTTTCTCCCACCTATCACTCAAATGTTATTTCCAAAGAAATACTTGACTATTTCTTTGTTTCTTCTGTAATTGATTCTGCTTCCACGATGAAAACCTTCTGTTGTAACTAGGAGCACAGGCTTTGGAGTTGTACTTGTGAGGATTTGAATCTTGGCCCCAATAGAAACCATTTGTGCTACCTTGATCATGGATCTCTCTAAGCCTTATTTTCAGTTGTTTTGTTAATGAAGATAAAAATAGAATTTACCTCATAGGGTTGTTGTGAAGGTTACATGATTCACTATTAGGAAAACTCTTAGAAACATGCCTTAAATACAGTATACAGTTAATAAATATTTGTTATTGTCATTATTATTGTACTATTATTATAGGATGCTGACTCCCTAATCTATATATTTAGTTACAACTTCTATTTTGTGTTATTGACCTTTATATCTAGTTACTTAACATCAGTTCTTGAATGTCCCACTAGTACCTTGACCTCAATATATCCCAAACCTAACTCATTATCACTCTCCTATATCCACATTCCTTCACCCTAACCTGCTCATTTCCTTCCATTATTCCTTATTCTTGTTAACTATAGCACTCTTCTCTCAATGACTTAACTGAGAAAGCTGAGTCAAGTTTCATGTCAGAAAAAAAGTGTCATGAAACATCCAGCTTTCAAGCAAAGATGAGACTGAACATTTTCAATCTTGTCAGTTGGGAGTTGAGATTAGCTATGTGGTAGATTTGAACTTTCTCCTCTTTTCCCTTTCTTTATATTGTTCCCTTCATTCTTGTTACATTGGTCTATTCTCTCTCCCTTAAATTGATGTGCTCATTTCTAACTCCTCACCTTTGATCACACAGTTCCTCTCATCTGAAATGCACCCCCTGCTACATTTCCAAATGCCATCTATCATTCAAGGGCTAAAACACCCAGGAAGCCTTCCTGACTTCCCTACTCAACAAAATAAGGTATATTTTAGAACAGAAAAATTCATTGTTTAAATCAAATGTTGTTATTACAGATTTCATACTTCATAATTCTTTCTGTCACAAGAATGTACGTTGCATTGTTTTAAAAAGCGTATAAGCACCTTAAATTCATAAAGCATGGCATGTTCTTCTTGTGAATTCCCTATAGCGCCTTATACAGTTCTTTTGCTTTCAGTCACTCTCTGCTGCTGTCCCCACCAAGTACAGACCACAAGGATAAACATTAAATGATTTTCTCTCTTTTGATGGGGGATTTTAGTCCACTTCTCTCTTTTCCTTGGAGATTTTAATCTATTTCTAACAATAAAAATGTTAACACTTATGTCTAAGATGACCCCAAACTTATCTTAATTCCTAAACTTTCTCATGAGGTCCAGTTCCACATCTGAGAAGTTTTTAGTGGCCATTTTCACTAGGATGTGTTACATTGAGTCCAGACTTAATTCTACATGGAAACCTGCACTCAGCTTCCTGTTTTTCTCTAACTTCACATTTCCTTATGATATTATCATTTCCACTATCCAGATAAAACTTGCACTTATCTTTGACTACTTTCATCACATATGTATAATCATCCACCATAGATACTTACCTACTGCTCCTTCATAGTGTATTTTACACCATAACCTTTCCATAACCACTGCTGTAGTAACAAAAACCATAATAACAACCACAAAAGTTAACATGGATTGAGTGTTTATTATGGCCAGGTACTAGACCAAGTGCTTTACACATAACTCATTTAAACCTAGCTGAATTCCTGTAAAGTAGGTATTTATTGGTATTCTCCTTTCATAGATGAGAAAACTAAGGCCCTGAGTGGCAGAGCTAAAATCACAGCCAGATTCCTTAACTATAGTGCTACTTCACTTACCTAGAAGTTTTTTTTAAAAAAAGATTTGTTTATTTGAAAGGCAGAGTTACAAAGAGAGAGGGTGAGACAGAGAAAGGGGGAGAGGCAGAGAGAGGTCAGTCCCCAAATGACTGCAAAGGCTGGGGCTAGGCCAGGCTGAAGCCAGGAACCAGGAGCTCCATCTGGGTTTCCCATAGTGGTGCAGGGGCCCAAGCACTTGGGCCATCCTCCACTGCTTTCCTTGGCACATTATCAGGGACCTTGATTGGAAGTGGAGCAGCTCGAACTTGAACCGACACCCATATGGGATGAGAGCGTTTTATGTGGTAGCTTTATGCACTATGCCACAAAGCCTCCCCCCTAGATTTTTATAATTGCTTCCTAACTGGTATTATAACATTGATTGCTCCTCTATCAATCCTACCTGCACACCAATTCCAGAATAGTCATCCCCAAACATTGCTATCATTTTCTCATCCTCAAATCCTTTTGTACTTCACTAAATTAAATCCAGGCACAACCTAACATTTAAACTTCTCCACAATCCTACCAAATATAACTTCCTATCTACATCTACTAAAAGTATCTACATATATTTTCATGAATGGCTTAAACCACAGTGCTCTACTCAGCCATACCAGGATTTTGCTTTATGTTTGCTCCCAGCTTCCCACTCACTTTTGGCCAAGTTGCAAGTTCCTTGAGGGAATAGAATGGGCATGGATGGTTGCATTCCCCACAGTGCCTTCCACTAAGTGAATGTTTGTCAAGTGACTAAGAGTAGGGGTCCAACAGTCACTTGAAAGATAGAATGGTTTAATTACTCCTTACCATAGTTTAATTACTCTCTTTCCTCCCACTAGTCCTCTAATTTTTCTCTTCCCTGCAATAACTGCCCCACAACAAATGTGAACAACTTCTTTACAACATCGGCATCCTGGGATGACCTTTACCTACCAATTACCACTTTATCAGTCTTTCCCTAGGTTTGTCCCCAAACATACATTTTTATCTTTCTATTAATCTTTCTTCATTCCTTCATGTTTACCATTAGACTAAAATGTGCTAATCTAGGAAAGGCTTCTGGAGATGACCACTGTGTAAAGACAACAGCACAGTCTAAAGCATAAAATTCTCTGGTGGCTCTTGAGGTTAAATACTTTACATAAGCTTCAGAGTTTCAGGCCATGTTCATCACTGACTAGGGTCCTCTGAACCATGGTATCCATGAGATGACAATGGAAGTTCCATCTGGGAAGCTCAGTTCCATATCCTGAGATACTACAAATACTGAGATGTTCATGCATCACAGAGAGAAAGCATTCACATTTGTATTGGCTTTCTAAGTATTCCTTTAATGCTTGCTGCTTTCTGGGCATTGCCACAGATTAGTAACTACAATGCTGAGAGAGAGCATGGAATTCTTTTGTATTTTGAAAAATATGTTCAGAAAGGTCACAGTTTTTTAGTGTGGGCAGAAATTCATAATATTTTTAAGGACTCTAGAATATTTATCACACCTGACCAGCGGTTCCAATTATTTCAATCAATATTTATCAATTTTTGCAATTATTTACAGTAAGAAAAACATTTTATACTAGTACCATTAATGTAAACATGTAATGTACACATACACACAAGCATACATATAGTATTGAAAGTGTTTCACAAAACAGTGCTTACTCTTACTAGATACGCATTTTTCTCTTTTATTCAATTTCATTTAAAAATGATAGTTATAAACTACTAAACTGATTTTATAGTGTACTAATGAATCATTGCCAGTATATTGAAAAAACACTGGTTTAAAAGATAGAAACAATAAAAAGAAAGTGATATGATGTTGTGTTTTGTGCTACCAGAAGCCAAGTGTATACTGCATATTACTGACATGCAGGGAAGAAGAGGTTCATAAGTTATAGCTAATGACCAATGATCATAATAGGGACAACCAAAATAATTGCTCTTACGTAGTGATTTTTACATTTTATTCAATTCTTTGTTTGAACTAGACCTGTCATCTTTTATTTTCAGTTCTTACTGTTGTATAATATGCTACCCAACTATATGGTGGGTAGTGTGTTTCAAAGTTTACAATTATGTAAGAGTTCCATGTTCTTTTGCAAAATGGAAACCTGTGTCATTTTTTTCAGATTATTGATAAATAAGGTATTGGGTTCATTTGTACTAAAGTATGATTACCTCCTTACTATATGAAATAATAATAGAAATCATATTTTGAATTTGTGGCTCTTTTCCTCCTTTTCCTGCTTCTTATTCCATTTCCTCTTCCTCTTCTCTCCTTCCACCTCTTCTTCCTTCCTTTTCTTCTTTTATTTCTTTCTTATCATTTTTCTCCTTCTTCTTCTCTCCCTTTCCCCACTCATTTGCACTTCCTAGAGCTCCAGAACTCTAGAATATTCAGATAAAGTTTATGGGTACCACAACAATATTGAAATATCAGGGTTATATAATGTATAGAGCATTTAATGAACATCATAGGGCCAAAGGGAATACAAGGAAGTTTAAAACTAGGTGGTTATATTATAAAGTGCTTGGGTAATAATTGACCCAAAAGTATGTCCCTTAACACAGATGTTAGTTCTTCCAAAGTTGAACTGTAGTGAGAATGCAACAAAAGGACAGGATAGATTTCAGCTAAGTTTGGGAGATTTTGTTATGACATAAAGATATTTCTGTATATCTATTCATAGCTGTTCATTTTTTCATTAAGAAGTTCTAGAAGGAAAAAATACAATGGGAGGGGGTGGTGGCAACCAAGCAGGTGGGAAACAGAGTAGGAGCAAGATTGGTCACTGAATACTCTTTGATATATTTTGATTGTGAACCATGGACTATTGTTGTAAATTACATATTCAAAAATGTAAATAAAAATAGAAAACAGAAGCTGTCCCTTTATCCACAAAGAGTATGTTACAAGATTACTCCAGTGAATAGTTGAACCCTATATATATATATATATATATATTACTTTTTTCTTAAACATAAATACCTATGATAAGAGTTAATTGATATCAGCACAGTAAAAGGTTGACAAAAATAAGTAATAAAATATATAATAATTTAGTAGAACAAGTTTAATTATATATTGTAATAAAGCTTATGTGAATTTGGTCTCTCTCAACATATTTTATTGTATTCATTCTTCTTTTTGTGATAAGGCCATACAATGCCTATGTGATGAGATGTGATAGTTGATGTGATAACTATGATGCCTACTAGTAACTTGATTAAGTTACTATTGGGTAGACAATGTATACAGAATGGATAAGCCAGACAAATGGGAGAGTTGCTAATTAGCTGTCTTTAAAAGATGGGAGATTATCTTGGGTTATCTGGGTTAGTCCAACATAAACACCAAAAAAGCAGAAGAGGAAGGCATAATGGTCAGTCAGAGAGAGAGCGAGATATGCAAAGGAAGAAAAGGCAGAAGAAATTCAGCATGAGAAGCATTCAGCTAGACCCTAATGATTTTGAAATTGGAGGAGTGGGACCATGGACCATGAATGTGGGTGGCCGCTAGAGGTAGGAATGGCCTTCAGCTGACAGCCAGCAAAGAATTGGGACTTCAATCCTCCAACCTAAAGAAAGTGGATTATGCCAACAATCTGAATAATGGAGGAAATGGATTCTTTCCCAGAGCCATCAGAAAGGAATGTGGTCCTGCTGCCACCTTGGTGTTAACTGAGTGATCCCTATGTCAGACTTTTTACCTACAGAACTACATTAACCAATCTGCATTGTTTGAAACTGATAAGGTTGTGTTATTTATTATGGAAGTAATAGAAAATTAATACAAAGGTATTCAAGAATTCATAGTACTTGCTATTGTTTAGTTAGAGTGATAACAGAAATCTTATAAACGAGTGATCCATAATGTCTACTGTAAGTTTATTGGTGCCATACTAAACTGATTTCTCTTAAAAATGAATGGATGTTGAGCAACCTCAGTTCCAACAGAAGCTAGAGGTCTCAAACATGCCAAAGGACTGAAACCCAAGAGCCATAATCTCTGTCTTTGAAGTCAGCCTGCCCAGATTACACATACCAGCCACTAAGTCTTCATAGAATCAAGTGTATTCAAATTTGTAAAAAAGCAATAAAACTTATATAGAGTTATTGGAATTTATAAATTTATAAATTCTATACCTATATTATTTTACAGCTCTCTGCTGTGGCCCGGGAAGGCAGTGGAGGATGGCCCAAGTCCTTGGGCCCTGCA
This sequence comes from Oryctolagus cuniculus, assembly GCF_964237555.1. NCBI lineage: Eukaryota > Metazoa > Chordata > Mammalia > Lagomorpha > Leporidae > Oryctolagus > Oryctolagus cuniculus. Next base: position 81,368,832 of record NC_091453.1, on the reverse strand, counting down.
CCCACATGGGAGACCAGGAGGAAGCACCTGGCTCTTGGCTTCAGATCGGCGCAGCACACCAGCTGCAATGTACCAGCCATAGGGGCCACTTGGGGGGTGAACCAATGGAAAAAGGAAGACCTTTCTGTCTCTCTCTCTCTCACTATCTAACTCTGCCTGTCAAAAAAATAAAAAAAATTAAAAAAAGGAATAGAAGCAATCTGCCCCAAGATATTATATCCAATGGCTAGTTTTCCAGAAAAATAAAATTATTGGTCATGTCATATGAATTATTATAATATCTTCTATTTATTGAGTGTTCACCATATACTAGTGTCTCATTTAATTTTCACAACTCAGTTACAGTAGATACTATCATTAATCTTCTTTTATCAGATGAAGAGTCTAAGAGACAGAGTATGTTGTACATGTTTGAAAACCTTGTGATTTGTAATTAGAACCAGGATCTGAATTCAGGTCTGTGTGATTCCTCAAACCCAGCTCCTCCTGATAAACAGAACAATCCTGTTGGCTGACTCTTCTTAACAGAATTGTCTTACCCGCATTTAAAGCTTTTTATAGTGGATAATGGGAGAAGCAGACCTGAGTAAAATTTACATTTTTATTTTAATCGATAAGTAGCAAGGATTATATTTGCATGTCCAATAGGTAGTTGTTTATTTTTAACATTCAGATGCTTTTTTGGGGGGGTATGCTCTGGCTTAGTGCTTCTCAAATTTTAGTATGAAAATGAATCTGATAAATAAAATTATTTTTGAAAGTCATTCAGAGGGAGGTATTTGCCACAGTGGTTAAGATGCTGCTTGGGACACCAATGTCCAATATTGGAGTGCCTAGCTTTGAGTTCTGGCTGTGCCCCTGATGCCAGTTTCTAGCTAATGTGCACCCTAGGAGGCAGCAGGTGATGGCTCAAGTAAGTTGGGTATCTGCCACCGATGTGGAGACCTGGATGGAGTTTCTGGCTTCTGGCTTCCATCTGGCCCAGTCAGAGCTGTTGCAGACATTTGGAAAATGAGCCAGTAAATGGGAAATCTGTCTGTCTCTGTCACTGTATTTCTGCCTTTCAACTAAATAAACAAACAAAATAAATGCTATTAAAAAGAAAATGACTCCTTGTGGATCTTCATAGAAAAACATATTCTGATTTATTCGGTGTGGGAAAGGGCCTGAGGTTCTGCATATATAGATAACTCTCAAGCTTGAGTGGTAATGCTGGTGTGGAGACCACACTTAGAGTAGTAGCAAGGTTCTAGCCAACTCTATCCTAGTATCTTTCCTAAGTTTGTGATAGTCTCACAATAATGTGGAAGTTCTTCATATTGTCCTTTGGAGAATACAGCAAACATGTTTGCATTGGCCTATTTTCTCAGATTCTGAAACAATTAGGGGAGGATGATGGAAAGTAAGCAGCAAAGCTAAAGAATGGAGGCAGGTAACAAATAACCTCCTGCAAACCTTTTCTTCTTCACTTTCTGTGCCGTAGGCCACCTGCCTTGTCTTTCTTATTTCCCTAACTTTAATTATTAAAGAAGTGTGTGTTTGTGTGTAGGGGGCAGGTGGTGGATGCGAAGGTAAGTCACAAAGACATGGCAGAACATGTAACATACACATGTAAATATAAATATGCTAGAGAAATAGGGGTTGTGCTCTTAGTAAACTTGGTTTCAGTTACTCCTTGATTCCTTGGAATGATCTCCAGAGAGTTTTAGAAATTTTACTCTGTATCAGCAGATGGTCCTGGGTTCTTGTTTTGGCTTTGATTCTAGCTAGTTCTATGATTTAGACAAGTTATTCCTACTCTCTGGGTCTCAATTTCTCCATAGGTGAAATAAGGCAATTGGACCCTGATAATGTCCCTACTTGTTCTTCACCATCATATTTCCTTGTCCTAGTTAGACAGAAACTTAGGAGAATTGCATGGGCCACCAGCATCCAAGAGCTAACTGCACAATGGATGACAGAGAGGCAAACTTAAGGAACTTGTAAAGTTCCTTTGACCTAGTGAACTCTATTTTTCCCCTTAGCCTCACCAGATGTTATGTTCAAAATCATCTGTTCTTACTCAGTTGAGCATGATGTGTACATGTTTGTTTATGACACCACAGCTGAGTCATTCAGGAATGACTTGCTGGAGGGACGGATCTGCTGGTCTCACTGGACAGAGGGCTTGATGGCTCCATCAACAGAAGGAAAACTTCATAAATTTTAAGAAGGATGACATGGATGATTCCAGCAGGTAGGAAACTTTGATGTGTTGGATAGCTCCAATTTAGCCATGACCTGGAGTTGATCAGTTGCAACTTCTGCCTAGAATGAGGCATCATTTCTCTCTGTAGGCTGCAAACATTTTGATACTCTTCTATGAAAATCTGGAAAATGACTGAGACATATTAGATTGGTGGCACTTTGGGGCTCAGGGTGCTTTGAGGAGAGAGATCCTATCCCTCATATTCCCTAGCAGTTAGCAGGAGGCATCTGAATGGCCTAGTGGGACTCAGCTGAAAGTGGAAACTGTGGCAGATGTAAAGCAAGCAGAAATGCTCTGGTTCCTGTCCTTTGGCAATGGAGCTATGACAAAAGACAAATTAGAATGTTTGGAAACAGACCAGAGCAGGTAGCATGACATTTTAAAAATATACATTCAATAATGAAGCACCTGTATGGCCTATAAATTTAAATTTAATATGATAAGAAGTAAAATGAGATGGCAACACGAAAAATGCACTTCAGGTTTCCATTTCCCTAGTCCTCAGGAATTCTTTCACCTTTTGCTTAATGTTTACAAGTAAAATCACAGGCAATTTTGGGGTGCTTCAACATTTGAGGTGATTTTCTGGATGATATCTATTTCCAGCTAAAGCACACATCTGGGTGGTTTTCTTTCCACATGTTTCAAAACATCTTTGGTTTTCATCTTCATCTGCTCTGCATCTAATTTCCTGGCTCAGCCTTTTCTAAGAACTATGTGTCTGCATGCCATTCCATTTTCATTGGTTAGTTCTTGAATGGGCAGAAACATGGGATTACAGCTCTCACAACTGGAAAGGATGACAGATATTATCTGGTCTAGGTCTCTGTGTTGAAGTATACACTTAAGTTAGGTCATCTGTACCAATGAAGTTGGAGGCTATATTGGTTCTGAATTGCTACAACTGCCCACTTCCTTTTCTCTTGAGTAATCATCAATGAAAACCTACCTTGGTGGCCAGACACCTACATCACCAAGAAGAGAGCAAAGACCTCCACCTCAGATTTCATCTCTACTGATACTTTGAGTTCTTCCCCAGTCATGATACTGCCAGTGCTTTCTTACCTATTTGCAATCTGTTCTTTGCTATCTATGAGAAAGTATAATTTTAACCTATCTAAGAAGATAGTTGCTTACGATTGTCTAAAAATGTAACGGAATGGGCACTTTTGCAGATCCTACTTGAGTAATCCTCGTTCAGCTTTTTCTCGGCAGTAAGCATTATAAGAAATTTCCTGATGCAACATAAACAGTTCCACTCAATGCAGAATCTGTTTATCTCATTTGCTGAGTTGGAAGGAGGTAATTCATTGTATTTCCATAAAGTCGGAATAAATAGAAAGTTCAACAGAAGGTATGGATGCTTTGTAAACACAAATTCAAATCTCCCCCTGCCTCCCCACTCCAACTGTACTCACACAGAACTCAGATTGTAGGAGGGTGATTTGGGTACTGGAAAAATCATATACACATGGAGGTACCTTTATATCAATATATGTATAGTGTAAAAGTTTATGAAAACAGCATCTCCCTGAGAACAAAATGCAGATTTCAGGTGACATTCCATTCTTCCTTCAGCCTCACAAACAGCATCAGAGGCTCCTCTTGACCCTGCGAGTTTCCCTCATTCCAGGCTAAACATGAAACACACTTGCTATCAAGTGAATGCATTACCATGTCTTTTGGATTACAATAAGCGGGTTTTAAATACATCATTTGTGTCTCAGCTTTTTAATAGTTTATGGGAAAGGACACATGAGACAGATCATTTGTAGAACATTGAAAAATCTGAGACAAACTATAGACAACTATAAATGCTGATATATCAACATGCCATTGCTACTAAATGCCATGAAAATAAATATATGGCAGTAGACAAGTAGGTCTGGGTACCACGTCAGTGCAGTCATTATTTCTTATTTGAAGCCAAGGCTGACATGCACAGTCTCTAAAGGGAACAGTATTGATTAGTCTGTCTCTCCTACTCACATAATAAACTCGGGTAAAGTTCAGAGATTCTGTCTTCCAGGCTTGTTTCCCAGCTTCATGCATTTCATGAGGGAGTGATAACCTTGCTAAACACTTGGCTATCACCAGGTACATGACTGTGGCCCAAAGAGCCCAGGTTGGCAAAGGGTGGGGGAGGCCCTTCTCCCAGTTTCATTCTCAGAGACCATGAGGAAAGATCAGGATCTGTAAATTCAGTTCAGTACCTGCATATGTGAGACATGATCATGACCATTTGTCCAAGTAAATGAATGTGAATGCATGTGTGTGTGTGGAGGGGGGCACTTGGACCAGAGATCTGACTGATATCCTCCCATTTGCATCTCTTGGTTCCTTTAAGGAAGCCAAGAAAATACATGAATGTGGCCATTTCTTGAGTTTGAAGCTACCAAATAGAAAGAAGGTAAATGAGGGCTCTGGTCCCTGAGCCCCCATGTGCCAGCCCCTGGCTTTCTGCAGCTGAAGGTGGTCGTTGTGAAAAGGGCGAGTATCTTTATCTCTACATTCATCTCAGGCAGATGGGGGCAGTGCTGGGAGTGGGTTCCCTGGGAGCTTAATATCTACCCAAAGACGGAGCAAATGACTTTCCAGGCAGGGGTAAGGAAAAGCTCTGTTTTGGTAGACCATTACCAGTGGAAAGGATGCTTTCGGTCATTGCTGAGAGCACCTTGCGTTATCACGCCTAGATCTTTCCCCTTTTGCATCTCCTTCCTCCTGTACCCAAACAATCTGTTGCTGGCCTCCCTCTGCTTCCCACCACCCCAAGCTCACAACCTGGAGCCAGGGAGCACCTCCCAACCTACAGCAGCCCAATGCTTCATTCAATCAGCACTTCGCTGGTCCTCGGCAGCGCTCTGGCAGAGAAAGCGGACTGCACCCGGTCTCCTGGCGACTTACCCCGGACGAAGTGGTTTCTTCGGATCTGTGTCGTTTGGTATCCTCTAGTTAGGGTGCGTGGTGCGGCAGCTTTGCTGGACTCTCCTTCCGCAGCAAGCAAGCAGCCGTTGCCTGGGACAGCCCTGGGCCTGGAGCTGCCGGGTGGGTGGGCTGATGAGCACAGAGAAAGGGGGCGGGGTGCAGCGCGAGGCACCAGGTACCCGCTCCTACCTTGATTTCTTCCTTCCCTCTTCAGTTATTTCCCAAACTTCCCTGTGACCGATTGGCCCTCCTCACCTTTCGCCTGAGCCAGCGCCCCTAAACTCTGTGCTCTACCCGTGCTCCTGCCCTGTTCGCGCTCCCTTCTCCCAGCTCTCGGACTCAACCTTTGCCTCTTCAAATGCATGCACTCTGCACGCAACAATAAGAGCAACGGAAGAAGCTGACAAGGGGAACTGGAAAGGGGGACCTGATACAGTAGTATGCAGAGGAGGGAGAGAGAGAGAGAGAGAGAGAGAGAAAGCGAGGGAGCGAGGGAGCGCGGGAGCGCCAGCGGGGGAGGGGGCGCTCACACTCTTACGCGCACGTCAAGCTCTGGCTGCTAGGTAAAGGCTGTCGGGAGCCCCAGCCACCCATCCAAATCCTTTTGCTAGCCTAGAGATTTCTGTCCCCTGCTCCCGCTGCTTCTGGAAAATGCTACACAGCTAAGGGAGAGGAAAGCAAAGGGGTGGGGAGGGGAAATCAAGGAGGCGCGCTCCCTTCCTCCTCCCCACCCCTAGCTCCCAAAATGTCCAACCCGTGCTCTTCCTTTTCCCTTTTATCTGCTCCCTGCTTCCCTCTGCTCCTGCTGTCTTTCTCCCTCCCTGTAGCAAGCTGAGAACACCCGTCGCAGTTGTGATGGGTGTGTGTGTGTGTGTGTGTGTGTGTGTGGAGAGAGAGAGAGAGAGAGAGAGAGAGAGAGAGAGAGAGAGAGATCCAGAGCGCCCGAGCGAACAAGCGAGCGCTGGAGCCCTGGCTGGTGAAGCACCTCTCACCTCCCCCAGTCCGTGGCCAAAGCTTCTCTCATTCTCAGCGCTGGCGGCTGGGGCGGGCGGGGCGGGGCGGGGGAGGCGCGGAGTGGGAGGGAAAGAGGGAGGACGGGGCAGCCTGCAGGGGCAGCAGCTCCTGCCTTCTCTGCAGCTCAGCGGTCAGGGGTGGAAGGAAGCCGCAGTCTCAGCCCCAAGTCAGCCCCCGCTGCCCCGTCCCACCGTCTCATCACTCCCCCCTCGGTACGGCATTTTCTGTTTCGTTCATTTGCTTCCCCAGCTTCACCCTCCCCTGGGTGGGTGCAGAGACCGGAGGGGCGGAGGGAGGCTGAGCGCGGGCGCGGGTCGAGGGGACAGGAGTGCCTCAGGGAGCTTGATTTGCAGAGTCAGTCCTTGCCCCTTGGCCTTTGAGCCTCCTACTTTGGGTAGTGACCTCTGCCCACCTCTCTCATCCCGGGCTCTAGGTTGGCTGTGGCTGAGCTGCGCCGGCGGCCACAAGTCATCCTGGGGGAAGGGAAGTTAAGCTGGCTGGAGCGCGGGCGGGCAGCTGGTGGGACAGAGGACAGTGAGGCCCTGAGTCGCCGGGGGTTGACTTGGGATCGTCCCATACCGGTTTCCATCCCCGAGTCTAGTTGAACCTTGTGCAGCGCAACCTAATTCTCCCATCCGTGCCCCTCTCACCTATAAGATTGGTTTCCAAAGACAGTCTACATTGAGGCAGGGAGGGACAGTGACAATGTTGGATGAGGGGGCAAGTTGCTTAGTACTGCCAGTGGCGTAAGTGTGATGGAGGGGAAAGGAAGGAGGGCGGTGTCACCGGACACTTGGGCGACTCTTTGCTCCTTCGTGTCACGTGAGGCACCTCTCCACCCCCACCTCTCATCCTATAGTCTGACTCTCAGAATGAAAGCGTCTTGAACCCTTCCGGAACCCGCTGTAGCGCCCCATCCCCACCGCAAGCCTGACACTTCTACCTGCAACCTGCAGGCGCTTAGGTCCGCTAGCTGGCAGCAGCTCATACCCGCCACATAGCCCCCAAATCTCGGCTTTGTCTTTTTATCTTCCTCACCTGCTCTGTCTGGATGAGGGAATTCAAGACTGCTTTTCAGGACGCCAGGCTGGTGCTTGAATCCCGTTTTTCTACCCATCCTCAGAAGAACCCAGAGCCGTGCAAAAGCTCAGTTGTATTTCCCGCTATTGCCTTAACGCCCTGGGCACACACTTGGAGCCAGAAAAAGCCAGAAGGGGGTTCACAGCCTAAAAGGTTGAGGATTTCCTTTGCTGCTCCTGTGAAGCTGGAGTTAGATTTAGTGGGGGAATGCTAGCGACTCTACTCCTGGACTACCCTGGGAAATTCCCTCAGGGCACCAAGCAAGAGGAGTTTTCCTGTTGTCCTTTGTCCCCCTTGCCCCTAGGTGGTTCAGTATTATGGAGAGTGCTATGCCTGCATACAGGAGCAACGTATCGAAGAAAAGTATTGCTTTGGAGGATGAAGTGTGTGTGTGTGTGTGTGTGTGCATGCACGTGCATGCCCAAGTAGGGGGGAGGAGGGAAGAGAGTAGAGCCTTACCCTCCATATTGTTTACCTTTACTTTAGGAAGTGTTTCTAAAGATTGGTCAAGGGGATGGCTGAAAAAAAAAATCCCTTGATTCTGGGATTCTTCAGTCTTTTTCTCATGTAAGGGCAGTTTTATTGTGTTACCTAGCAAACTCTGATGTTGAGCCTGTCAAACAAGAGAGGTCTGGGCTGTGGTTATGCCAGTCTCTCTTTTGCTATGAGGAGAATATGGAGATACAGACAAGACTTTAGGGGCATCTCATTTCTCTTAGTGAAACTGCAGTTCAGCTGAGGCTTCCACTCCAAGCCCAGGATGCACTCAGGAGCAGTGCTCAGGGAGAAGGAAAGCCCTATTCTGGTGAGCTGTTTCTTTCAATGACCCTACATACAGTACAATTTTCTTTAATGTATGGGGATTGTGTGTGTTTCTAAATTTTGGTGCTTTCTCAGTGAATTATGGGTAAGACCAAAGTTCCTCTCACTGTTTCTGCCTGTGCTGCTCATGATCTATCCTGCTAACCCCTCAGATCTAGGATATACAAAGGAAAACCCTTCCCAAAGTGGAAAGCATGGTACAAATATCAGGCATTACAATGAATTCCAGAACAAACTTCCTGGACTATCTCCTATGGCAATTAACAATCAGCCTAGGGGCCCAGTGGATCATTGTCTCTGTAGAAATGAAAATACTTGTTTTCCACTTGGTGGCTGGGAGCATATGTCTGTTTGAACTCTCCCAGTGTAGTTAAGCCCAAATTTACCTAGCTTCTAGGCTAGACTTACTCACATGGCCATGCCTATTCAAACACTGTGATGGGAATGACTGTCAAAATGCAACTGAGATTTCAAAATTCAGGCACACTTTTTTCTATTCTCTTCTTACAGCCTTAGCCATAGTAATAAATGGTATATGTAGACCTGAGTTTAGTGTAATACCATAGGTGAAGAGGGACTAAAGTGAGGAAGACAGTGTGGGCTTTTTCCACTCACATTAAGCAGGGTTTCTCAGTCTCAACCTTATTGACATTTGTTCCAGTTGATTCTTTGTTATGGGTAGAATGTTTATCAGAATCTCTGGCCTCTATCCACTGGATGTCAATAACAACCTATGCCCCCCTACCCTGCCAGCTTATAAACACCAAAAATGTCTATAGACAAATGTCACGGGGGATGGAGAACAACCTTCCCCCCCCCCATTGAGAACTATTACAATTTTACCTTCATTCTGTCCAAATGGCATGCCAAGACCTTGTATTGAATGGAGTCTCATGAAGTATGGAATATCTTGTAACACAACAGCATAAAAAATGAGTCCGCACAAATGAGTAAGTTTTCACAAATGTTGAAATTTATGGTTATCATCATTGTCATCTCTCTGTCACCATCTAATGCTTGTAAAGCATACAGTATAAGTAAGGTGTTGATTATAGCAGATCTATAAAGTTAAATTCCAGCCTTTAATATACTAAGAAACTACTGGCTTTTATTTGTCCCAAAGGAAAGGGTTACTGATTTTCACAGATAACCAATTTCTGAATTGAACTCAACCTGGGTTTGTCTCTCTTCTGTTTCTTATTTGTCCGTAAACAGCAACTTGCTCTTTAAGGTTCTGCCTTAGGATGTTTGTTGTTTGTCTTGGTAATTACTATAGCCTTCCATTGAATTTTTGCAATTTCTCCATATGTGACATGTACCAAAACAAAGGGTCTAGCATCAACATGACCAGGACATCACAAAGGCTGTAATAAAGTGAGCAATTTGAGTACAGATTTTTATTTTCAAAGAAGCAGCTTCTAACTACCTGCATGTTAGACCAATACTCAACAGTGACAAAGGCAAAGGAATGAAATAGAAATCAAGAAGAGGTGATTCTTAAAATACTGCGGAGTGTTGAAAAATGTCTGGGTGTGACTGCAGGTTTTAACACTTAGCACTAACTCTGCCCTAGGAAGTCAAACGACACTAATTTGAATTGTAGGATTTTCATCACAAATTCAGCAATGGAAAATGAATGGGGAAATGTGGAATATCTACCTGTTCAGATCAGCAAAGTAATCTCTTGCCTTAGAAAATAAGATTCCTGGGAGCCGGGACTGCATCAGTTTCACTTACTTTGAATAAGTTCTAGCCCAATACCATGCATATATATAGCAAAATGTCCCTTGTAAAGGTCAGCACAGGGACCAACAGTTAGCACATTTAAACTTTGTGATTCATAAATTGTGATGTTATTGCCAAAGCTAATTATGTGTTTAAATAAAAGTTTTGTTTGAATTGGGACCATGAATTATTGTAACTGAAAATGTTTCATTTTTCAAAGGTGGGTTTAAACTCTTATATCAGAACCATGTCCCTAAAATCAAGGCATACATTCTTTTTTTTTACATATGTTTTTAAATTAAGGAGTGATTAATCTTAATAAAAGAAGTACAAACAGAACACATTTCATGGATTAGCTAAGAACTTTGCTGTGTTTGCTATTAATAGGGATGCAAATAGGGCTAGCACTGAGCAAATTTATAAAGTGGAATTAACGAGTCACAAACATTAGAAAATATAGGACTCAGGGGAAGGGCCCTCTTTGAGGTTAAATGACAGTGATAGTGACAGAGACAAGATTCAAATCAAGTCTTGCTGCTCTTTGGCTGACTCTCTATTTGACCTTTGGCAGGGCAGGTTTAGTTATCACTCTGCTTACCTCCTTCCCAGCTTCATAAACTTTGCTCTTGGAACAGATGTTGCATAGCAGATGCCACTTGGAATACCCACATTCCATAGTGCAGTGCCTGGATTCAAGTTCCAGCTCCATTCCTGATTCCAACTTCCTGCTGATGTATAACCTGAGACACAGCAGGTGATGGCTCAAGCACTTGTTAGATCCTTTCCAACTATATGGGAGACCCAGACTGAGCTCCCAACTCAAGGCTTCAACTTGACCCAGCTCTGGTTATTGCAGGCATTTGGGGAATGAACCAGAGTATGGGAGATCTCTATCTGTCTATCTGACTCTGCCTTCACAAATAACTAAATAAAGAAAAAAATGTAGAAGCTGGTGTTGCAGCATAATAGGTTAAGCATCTGTCCGTGGCACCAGCATCCCATATGTGCCCTGGTTCAAGTCCCAGCTGCTCTGCTTCTGATACAGCTCTGCTATGGTCTGAGAAATCAGTGGAAGATGGCCCAAGTGCTTGGGCCCCTGCACCTGCATGGGAGACCCAGAAGTTCCTGGCTCCTGGCTTCAGATTGGCTCAGCTCCGCCCATTATGGCCATTTGGGGAGTGAACCAGAAGATAGCTAATAGAATTTAAAATTAAAGTTGAGTTGATTGTTCTTTTGTTGTCGAGCTATGTAAGCATTCTTGGTATATTCTGGATACTACACACTTATCCTATACATGACTTGCAAATATTTTACCTCATTCTGTAGATTTTTTTTGCTTTCTTGATAATGTCCTACTCATGAACAATTGTGTTTAGTTTTGATGAAACTCAATTTGTCTTTCTTCTGTTGTTTGTGCTTTTGGTGTCATATTTCATAAATCATAGCATAATCCAATATTACAAAGATTTATCCCTATGGTTTCTAAGAATTTAATTTTTATATTTATAATTCTGATCCATTTTGAGTTAGTTTTCATTTATGCTATGAGGTAGGGGTCCTATTTTATTCTTTTACATAAAGATAGCTTGTTGTCGCAGCATTACTTGAAGAAACTTCTTTCTGGATTGAATAGTCTTAGCACCTTGTCCACATTCAATTGATAATAAACATGTAGATTTATTTCTGGAGCCTTAATTCTATTCTACCCATTTATATTTCTATTCTTAGGCCAGAACCACATTGTTTATTTTACTGGATCTTTGTATTAAGTTTTGAAATTGGAAATTGTGACTCATCTAAAATTGGTCTTCTTTTTTGAGATCATTTTTGTTATTTGGTGGTCCCCCAACTCTTCTAAATTAGAAGATCAGAATTCAATTTCTTTAAAAAAATGTAATTAGAATTTTAATATTGATTACATTGAAACAGTAGACAGCTTTGGGAAGCATTTTCATCTTAATCATATTATATTCCAATTAATGATATATGGTGCCTTTTCACTTAGATCTTCTTTAAGCGTTTTTGTAGTTTCAGCATTGTTTTGTAGTTTGTAGTTTTTCATATGCAAACTTTGTACCTTCTTGTTTAAATTTATTCCTGTTTTATTCTTTTTGATCTTATTGAAAATGTAATTGTTTTCTTAATTTCCTTTTTGGATTGTTCACTCCTAGGTATAAAAACACAACTTATTTTTGTATGTTAATCTTTCACCATGTTTTGTCCATTAGCTCCTAAGGTTGTTTTGTTACCCTTTCTTGTCTAGATGCTCTGGCTAGAACTTCCAGTAGTATGTTAAAAATAATCAAAATGGTTGGTGTTCTTGCCTTTTGCTTAATATATGATTTTTCATAAATTACTTTTAACAGATTGAAGAAGTTCCATTCTATTCCTAGTTTGTTGGGGTTTTCTTTGTTTTACCATGAAAGCATGTTTAATTTTGTCAGATCTTTTTTCCTGCATCAAGTAAGATGACTGTGTGATTTTTCTTTCATTACAGTAATTGGTATATTATATTGATTCTTTTTTCAATGTTGAAACAATATGATGGTTCTGTGAAAAATCCAACTTAGATTTCATGTATAATATTTTGAATATGCTGCTCAATTTGATTTACTATTATTTTTTGGGATCTTTGCATCTATATTTATAAGGATATTGATTTGTAGTTTTGTGTTCTTTGTGATGCCTTTGTCTGGTTTAAGTGTCAGAGTGATGCTATACTCATAGGATGAGTTAGGAACTATTCTTTTCCATGTGCAATAGTTTAAGAAGGAATGATATTAATTATTCTTTAAATATTTGACAGAATTCACCAATGAAGTTATCTGGTCTTGGGTTTCTTTTAGGAAAGAGGAAAGAGTTTTTGATACTGATTCAATTGCTTTATTTGTTATAAGTTTTTCAGAATTTATGCTTTTCCTTTTGTCAGTTCTAATAGTTTGTGTATTTTTAGGAATTTGCTTCATTTCACTTATGTTATCTAATTTCTTGAAGAATTCCTTATTTTCTCATATGGTTCTATTTATTTCTTTAAAGTTGATATCTAGGTGGGGACTTCCACTTCTGGTTCTAATAATTTGACCCCCCCCCCTTAATCTTGCTAAATGTTAATTTTGTTGATTTTTTTTCTGGCTTTACCCAGAACAGTGTATTCCGTACTCACACTATATGTCCTCCAAGGTTAAGGTATCTTAGGCTCCTCCCTCTCCCTTAGTACCTCATTCACATAAAACCACTGAAGATCTGTTGGCAGCTCTTCTATGTCACTCAGGTTTGATTTTTTCCATTTCCACTACTACTAGCTTTATAGCTCCACATCTTGATAATTACTGTGTCTTCTGAATGGTTTCTTTGCCACAGATTTTGGTACCTCACATTTATCCTGCTTGATTAATATTCTGAAAGTATCCCTTTAAATTAAACCACTGCCATACTTAAGACCTTATAATGAATACATTGCCAATAACATCTCCTGACCCTTTCCAAGCAGATTCCAATTCATGTGCCTTTTCCTCATCCACTGTCAAGGTATATGGAACCTCTCATGTCAGGGAACAGCTTTTCTCTGACTCACCAATATTCATTGTCTAAGTTAATCCCATCTCTCTCTCTCTCTCTCTCTCTCTCTCTCTCTCTCTCTCCCTCTTTGCTTATTCTTCAAGAGACTTTTCTTCCTTTTTCAAATGTTTATTAGATATCTCTTGTGTGCCAGAGTATAAGCCAGATATCAATGATATAAACGCTATTGGTCATTACTCTCATTGACCTTAAAATCTATTGCAGAAAATAGGCAATAAATCAGTAACTTTAATAATGTGTAATGATTATAGGATAGAAAAGATCTTTAATGTCAGGACCTTGTCCAGAAGTCCAAGCCAGGAATACTTCCTTGCACAAGTGATTTTTTAAGATGGCACATAAACAATAAGTAGGAATTAGCCATGTAGAAAGCGTCCTGGGCAATATTCCAGACAAATGTAATAGTACATAGTTGTGAACACTCCTGTGCAAAAGCATGAATTGTTCTAGCATGTGAATGAAAATAAACTCAGTTGCCACCTAGTTTTAGAGAAGACTGAATAGTAGCAAGAATAGATAGGGATTAGATTATACAGTTTCCTGAGATTATATGAAGGCTTTTTGCTGTGTTAGAGACTTTGACCTTCATCCTAAAAACAACGGACAATCATTAAGAGTTATGTGACAAAAATCCGTATCAGAAAGATTACTTTGTATGTGGATAATGGAGTGGAGGAGAAGAACTCTAGAGGCAGGGTGACTAGCTAGGAAAATATTGAAAGGATATAGGAAAGAAGCGATGGTGGCTTATAATAAGACAGTCATAATTGAGATGTAGACAAGATGACAGAATCATGTTGTAGTTAATAAATATAATCAATAATACTTAGTGCTGATTGACTGTGCTGGGTAAGCCAGAGCAATATGTCAAAGACGACTTTAAAGTTTCTGACTTGAATAAGTGAATAATGATACTGTTTCACTGAAATGGAGAAACTGAAGTTATGCATATTTGAAGGGCAGAATGCAAGTTCGGTTTAGGATATGGAGAGTTTAATATACCTGTGAGACATTCAAGGGGAGATTAGTTAGAGAGTTGCTCATATAAGTTAGGAGCTCACAAGAAAGATAAAGGTCAGTGACAAGTTTTGAAAGTTTTCCCAGAGAGGTGGTATTTAAAGTCTGTGATTGAATGACATCACCCAGGGAGACAGTATGAATAGAAGAGGGAAGATGATTGACCTGTGGAGTCCTCCAGCATTCAAAGATCAGGCAGTGAAGTGAAGGCCATCAAAGGAGAGTACAACAGAGACAGGAAAAAATCAGACTAGTGTGGTATTCCAACAACAGTTGAGGATGATGATCAAGGGAAGAACGTTTTAGCAAGGAGTGTTTAACTGTATTTGATGCTGGAAAAAAGGACAAAAACACCTACTTCAGTTACTGCCATTGATTCCTTGATTTTAGTTAGAATGCACTTGACTGAGGAGTGAGAGGAAGGGAAAGAAATGAAAACAAACAGCGTAGACAACTTGTTTAAAAGATCTAGCAGAAAAGAGTAAGCAGATAAACTAGCTGGTAGGGCAAGCGGGGTTCCTGGGAGGTTGGCTTTTCATGTTTATTTTTATTTTATTTTATTTATTTTTTTAAAAAATTATTTATTTGGAAGTCAGAGTTACACACACACACAAACACACACACACACACACACACACAAAGAGAGAGAGAGAGAGATCTCCCATCTGTTGGTTCACTCTCCAATTGGCCATAGTGGCTGGAGCTGCGCCGATCTGAAGGCAGGAGCCAGGAGCTTCTTCTGGGTCTCCCACGCGGATGCAGGGGCCCAAGGACTTGGGCCATCTTCTACTGCTTTCCCAGGCCATAACAGAGAGCTGGATTGGATGTGGAGCAGCCGGCACTAGAACCGGTGCCCATATGGGCTGATGGCACTGCAGGTGGAGGATTAACCTACTGTGCTATGACGCCTGCCCCTCATGTTTATTTTTAATGTGGGAGAGCCTTAAATGCTGACAACAAGGGACTAGTAGAAAAGGAGAGGTAAACGAGAGAAGATATAGTCAATATGGTGGTGTCTTCAGGAAAGGGGCAGAATTAACTTTGGAGAGATGAGAGGTACCTCTTCCATTGTAACGTGAAGTAAGAGGCAAAAACTATCAGTATGGATTGTTATGCTTGTAGACTCCATGGCACAAAGCTGAGACAATTATTTCTCGTCCTTTTGTATTTTCTGTGGAGTAATGGGAAATACAATATCATTTTCTGAAAGAGAGGGCTCAATGTGAAGGTCTTGGAGTACTGAGAGTGCAGAGCATAATTTTGAGAATAGGTATCTAGATTAGTAAGGGAACTGGAATTAGCGGACAGTGTTGAGAGGGTGTTGATGAATCTTCTAGCATTGTTCAGCAGACTGAGTGAAGATGCAGACAAGGGAGATGGTTAATTTATCTATGGTTTTCCAGGTGGGTGTGATAGAAGTTTAATGGATCCAGGAAAGAAGGAACAAGATGGATCATTGAAGCCAGATCATTGAAAACAGAGAGAAGCAAAGGCAGGGAGAAACTATGGATAGAGTAAAAATGGAAGGCTCAGTGAACAAGTGGTCCCAATGAGATCAAAGAAATTTATTGTCCTGAGAATGATTCAGAGCATGTACTGGAATGATAGGAACCTGTGGTAAGAGAATGGCATAAAAATTTGTCATTTTTAGAGGAGTATATCCTGGTGCTGACAAAGTCAATGGCATGGCTGTAAGAGTGAATGAGTGAGGAGTAATGGTGGAGGTGATCAGTGGAATTATAACTAAAAGGTCAGGGCATTGCCCTATCATCCATACCACTAGGATTGTCACCCCAAGGTGATGGCAGGAGTTGGTATTTAGAAGTTGAGGACCTGAAGTTTTCAACAAATGATAGAGGGTAGACATGATGAATGCTGGTGAGAAAATGTCTTGGAAATTGGTGTGTATAATAATGACAAGAATGATCAGAAAGCTAAAGTATCAGGGCTTATATGGAATCTGGAGCTGAACTTCCTGGGCCTAACTTCTGGTTCCACCCCAATTGAATCAACTTCCAAGTTACATAACCTTTAAACATCAGTTTTTTATATTTTATCTTTAAAATGAATGTGATGCTAGTACCTACTTCATAGGCTTCTTAAGAAGATTAAAAATAAGTTAGTAGCTAAAGACTACTTAGAGTAGTACCTGGCCCATAGTAATGGCTATGTAAGTTTCAATTTTAATGTACTATTCTGCTTAATAAAAGGCTTGGTGGCCAACTCTGACTATATTCAAATAGAATATCTCAACAAAGTGTAGGCATCCCATTTTCCAGATTAGGCAGTTTTATTCCTGTCATGTGTTGACCTCTTGTCAGGGATAGGCTGAATATAAAGTACGTGAGATCCTCAGACCCAGCCAATTCAGCAGCCAGGGAAACCATGCTTATCCTACTTTTGAGGAAAAAGAGACTGATGGGAAATACATCTGCTGTATCCCTAAAGCCTGTATTGATTACATTAGAATTATTATAAGCAGAGGGGCCTTCAAGAGCTTCATTAGTATATAGTTTGTTGTGCTGTGTACAGCAGCTCCAAGAAACTAATATATACAAAAATTAGTACTTTAGGATTAAATATATTATAGGTACAAACTGTTTGAAACTTTTACATACATGGGTTTATTTCATTCCTACAACAACCTAGTGAAGTAGGTGCTGAAGTTGATTCTATTTTACAAAAGAAAATACTGAGAGTTTAAGTAGTTTGCTTAAGTGAATGACTAAAACCTAGGTAAATAGACCTCAAACTGTACTGAACTTTTTCTTAGACATAGTAATGACATAGTAGATTTGGATGGGGGAGAGAAAAGTAAAATATTATAAATGTAAAATCTGAGGAATTATTTTTTTTCTTTTTTTAACTTTTATTTAATGAATATAAATTTCCAAAGTACAGCTTATGGATTACAATGGCTTCCCCCCCATAAAGTCTTATATTAAAAAACTCAATAATAGTAAAAATAATCATTAAAAAGTTGTCAAATAGCTTTCAAGTCTCTCACCATGAACCAAACTCCAAAAAAAAAAAAAAGAAAAGAAAAAAACAGAAACCATGAGTTCTATAGGTGAGTTCTTTCAAACATTAAGATAATTTCATTTCAACAAGTTTCACTATGAGAAACAGTGACTTGATCAGCTCTTGTCCTGACGGTTGATGTACAATGTCATACTTTATCCATTTTAGTATTTTTTTTTTGTTCTAGTACCATTGGTTGAACTCTGTAATTAACACACAATTATTCTTAGGGGTTTAAATTTTAACTGAAAAGTGATGCCTGTTAGGAATTTGGAAAACATTATGCTGAGTGAAATAAGCCAATCCCAAAGGGACAAATACCACTTGTTCTCCTTGATAGGTGACAACTAACTGAGCACCAAAAAGGAAACCTGTTAAAGTGAAATGAACACTATGAGAAACGGTGACTTGATCAGCCCTCACCCTGACTGTTGATGAGCAACTTGATATGGTATCCCTCTTAGTATTTTTTTGTTTGTTCTACTTAATACTTTTGGTTGAATGCTGTAATCAATACACAATTCTTCTTAAGTGCTGAAACTTAACTGAAAAGTGATCACTGTTAAATGTAAGAGTGGGAATAAGAGAGGGAAGAGATGTACAATTTGGAACATGCTCAAGCTGACTTACCTCAAACGGTAGAGTTAGAAACATACCAGGGGATTCCAATTCAGTCCCATCAAGGTGGCATGTACCAATGCCATCTCACTAGTCCCAGTGATCAATTTCAGTTCACAATTGATCATAATGATAGGACTAAGAACCAAAGGGATCACATAAACAAGAATAGTGTCTGCAAATACTAGCTGATAGAATAAAAAAGGGAGAGAATGATCCAACATGGGACGTGAGATACACAGCAGACCCATAGAATGGCAGATGTCCTAAACAACACTCTGGCCTCAGAATCAGCCCTTAAGGCATGTGGATCTGGCTGAAAAGCCCATGAGAGTATTTCAGGCATGGAAAGCCAAGACACTCTGGGGGAAAAAAAAAAAAAAAAACCTAAATGAAAGATCTCCGCGAGTGAGATCCCAGTGGAAAGAACAGGTCATCAAAGAAGGAGGTACCTTTCTCTGAAGGGAGGAAAGAACTTCCACTTTGACCATGGCCTTGTCTAAATATGATCAGAGTCAGTGAACTCAGGGGGCTTCCATAGCCTTGGCAGCTCATGACAAGAGCCTAGGTTGATTACTGATGCCATAAACAAGAGTGTCAATTTGTTAAGTCAACAACAGGAGTCACTGTGCACTTACTCCTCATGTAGGATCTTTGTCCTTAGTGTGCTGTACATTGAGATTTAATGCTATAACGAGTACTCAAACAGTATTTTTCACTTTGTGTTGCTATGTGGGTGCAAACTGTTGAAATCTTTACTTAATGTATGCTAAACTGATCTTCTGTATATAAAGAGAAATGAAAATGAATCTTGATGTGAATGGAAGGGGAGAGGTAGCAGGAAAGGGGAGGGTTGCGGGTGGGAGGGATGTTATGGGGGGGAAGCCATTGTAATCCATAAGCTGTACTTTGGAAATTTATATTCATTAAATAAAAGTTTGAAAGCAAAAAAAATAAAAAACATTAAAATAATTTCTATTAGAATTTTTAGCTGTTCTAGAAATAAGGGCTATCTCTCATTTTCAAAAATAAAACTAGCTTAACTCTGAGAGTCATGACAAAGTTAGAACCAGAAAGAAGAACAAAAAGTCAAATCCCATTTATGAATATGGACTTAAAATTTCAGTAACATGTATGGGAAGAATGACAGTCTATGACTTAGGATTCAATTAAAAATGCAGAGCTGATTTATTTGGAAATATTTTATTTTTTGAATTGACAGATAAAATTGTCCATATTTGCAATGTACAACATGTTTTGAAATATATTTACAGTTTGGATGGATAAATTGAGTTAACTAACAAATGTGTTACCTCACGGAACTATTTTCATGGTGAGAACACTTAAAATCTATTCTCTCAGCATTTTAAAGAATACAATGTAGTGCTACTAACTACAGTCAGCATCCTGTACAATAAATATCTTGAAATTATTCCTTCCGTGTAACTGAAATTTTGTATCCTTTGACCAACATCTCCACAACTTCCACTTCTATCAACCTCTGGTAACCACCATTTTACTCTCTACTTCTCTGAGATCCATATTTTTAGTTTTCACATATGGGTGATATTATGCAATATATGTCTTTCTGTTCCTGGCTTATGTTTCTTAATGTAATGTGCTCCATGTTCATCCATGTTGCTTAAAATGATGGATTTCATCATTTTTATGGATAATCAGTGTTCTGTGGTGTATATGTACCACATTTTCTTTATCCATTCATCCATTGAAGGGCCCTAAGTTTGATTCAATATCTTGGATCTTGTGAATAATATTGCAGTAAACATGGGAATGCAGATATCTCTTGAAAATATTGACTTCATTTCCTGTGTGTGTGTATCTCAAGTAATGTGATTTTTAGATAATATGGTAATTCTATTTTTAATTTTTTGTGAACCTTCTATACCATTTTTCTTAATGGTTGTATTGAGGTGCATTCCTACCAACAGTGTTCAAGGGTTATATTATCTCATCCTCTTCAACATTTATCTTTTGTCTTTTTGATTATTGCCATTCTCACAAGTATGAGGAGTAGTAAGAACATTCTTAACTTGTTTTTGATCTTAGAGGAGAAGATTACAACTTTCCCTCATTCAGTATGATACTAGTTGTATATTTGTATTGTGGTAATTCCTTCTATTCCTTGTTGAGAGTTTTAATCTTAAAGGATAATGAATTTTGTTAGTTTTTCTCCATCTGTTGAAATGATTATACATTTTTGGCTTTTATTCTGTTAATATGGTATATCACTTTTGTATACTGTTTGAAGACAAGTTTTACAGTTAATTCTCATAGTACAACTCATTAAGGACAGAAGTCCCACATGGGGAGTAAGTGCACAGTGACTTCTGTTGTTCATTTAACAATCAACACTCTTATTTTTGACGTCAGTGATCACCTGAGACACTTGCCATGAACTGCCAAGGCTATAGAAGCCTTTTATGACCACAGACTCCATCAGTATTTGGACATGGCATAAACAAAGTGGAAGTGCCTAGGAAATCAAGTACTTGGGCCCCTGCCACACATGTGGGAGATCAGACATGCCACCCATGTGGGAGACCTGGATGGAGTTTCTGGCTCCTGGCTTCAGTCAGGCTCAGCTCTTGCTGTTGTGATCATTCAGGGAGTGAACCAGCAGATAGAAGGTCTCTCTGTCTCAGTCTCTCTCTTTTTTTTCTCTCTTTCTCTCAGCTTTCAAATAAATAAAGTAAATCTTAAAAAATAATGTTAAGGCAGAAAATTTGATGGAGTTAACACTTAGTGGTCCCCCTTTTGCCACTGATAATGGAAGAAATGTGTTCTGCTGATTTTAGTTGTTGTGGAGGAAATGGCTTAGAAAGGGTCCTGCAAGCTTAAAACATCTATTGTTGGAATTGGGAAAGAGCACCATCCAGGGAAAGGATTTTGTTAAAAACTTGGGAGCGCAGATGATAGTGTTTGTGGTCTCTTGGATCATCTTTAAACCGAAGGAACAGCATTACCAACTCTAATGTGTAATAAGGCTCATCTGTTGATCATTAAAATGCTTGCTGCCTTTCAAATTATTGGCAAACCTCTGGGGTGGCTTTATATCTCTTTAAAATGATGATGAGTTAATGCAAAAATGTTTTCACAATATTTCTTCTTACTGATTGCTAAATTGGCTTAAATTATTTTTATAGAAAATCCATGATGCAGCTAACTTCAGTTTTAGGATAGCAGTTATCAGTCCTCACTTGGGACTAAACCAAAAGCAAAATTTTGGCCTTTTTTCCAAATGGTCTTTGGTGAAGGATCTTTGCAAGGTTTTTATGCAATGTAAATTATTTTTATATAGAGAAGACTTTATTATGTTGGTAAATACTTTGTAGGTAGGCCCATGCAGCTTAGGGTTTTAGCACTCAGAAGCCATCAAACCCAGCAATTTCCCTTTTCTTGCCAAAAACACCAACAATCTAACCTTACCAGAGAACACAAAAAAGACTCCATATCTTAGCACAGCTGCTGAACAGCACATTACAAGGGCTTTTTAATAAGTTTAAACATAACTCATTTCCTCCTGCATAAAGTCAGGGAATTTGACATACACTACAAATTCTATATCCTTATTCTGGTCCATATGCAAAACGTATTGACTGATGCCTAGGGCACACTAAATATTTGAAGCTCATGTGTATTTTACTATTAAGCCAGGATATCAGTTGGGAGTCAAGAGACAGTTGGATTTGTCCCCAAATATATTTAAGTCTATTGAACTTGCTTTTGTAATTCTATAGGTTAATATTTGTGTTATGACATTCAATGAAATATCATTGTCAAAATAGAGTTGTTTCTTTGAAAACTAAGTTTAATGAACACTTTACAAAGAACAAAAAGGCTTAAATAAAGATACAGCAGAGATTAACAAGAGAATATTATGAAGCACAACATGCTAATACATTGAAAAATGAGCTGCAACGAATAATTTCCAGAAAAGTATAAATTGCCAAAAGAAATACTTTCATTAACTGTAACATTCAAGGAACTTTTTCACTAGTTGAAAATCTTCCCATAGGGAAAAGAGCAGACCCAAATAAGTTTATAGTCATATATATTTTAGATGAGGAAATGAAAAAGGCAACACCCCCTGATCATTTTATGAGGTGAGTATATAACCGAGATACCAAATCAGAGAATGATTATATATGGAAAAAGTATTACAGGTCAAATTCATTCATTAATATAGATACCATATTTTAAAATATTAATGAATTTATTCCAGCAATTTTTAAAAAGATGATTCATTGATATCTTGATGGTTATTTCAGACATATGAGAATTTGTTTCACAAATTCTAGGAAAAGAAATGTTAGGTTCCTATATGAAATAATTTTGTAAAGACTTATTTATTCATTTGAGAGGCAGAGATACAAATAGACAGCTTCCATGAATTGGTTCACTCTGCAACTACCTGCAATAGCCAGGGCTGGACCAGGCCAAAGCTGGGATCAGAGAACTCAGCCCAGGTCTCCTATGTTGGTGGCAGGGCCTGAACTACTTGAGACATTATCTTCTTTGTGCATTATCAGGATGCAAGAATTGGAATTGCAGCCAGAACTAGAATCCAGGCACTCTGATTAGAATGTGAGTATCTTAATTGGCATTTGAACCACTAGGCCAAATGTGCGCCTGTCTATTAAAATTCTTGACCTAGGTGTTTAATGTATTAGAAAATATGTTGATATAAATCACAAAATTAGCATATCATCTGCATAAGTACAATAAAAGCGTTTGATGAAATTTAACATATATTAACTAGGTGTATCTATGAGAACTTCAAAAAGTTCAAGGGAAATTGAATTAAAAGATCAGTTGGGGCCTGCTCCATGGCTCACTTCGTTAATCTGCCTGCGGCACCCGCATCCCATATGGGTGGCTCTCTGCTGTGGCCCGGGAGGGCAGTGGAGGATGGCCCAAGTGCTTGGGCCCTGCACCCGCATGGGAGACCAGGGTTGGGGGGAGCACCTGGCTCCTGGCTTTGGATCAGCGCAGCTCCGGCCGTAGTGGCCATTTGGGGGGTGAACCAAAGGAAGGAAGATCTTTCTCTCTGTCTCTGTCTCTCTCTCACTGTCTATAACACTACCTGTCAAGTTAAAAAAAAAAAGATCAGTTGATTTTGGTGTAAAAACATATTGTATACCAAACTAAACCTTTTGCATGCAAAATTTTTGAAGTGCTGTCATATATTACAAGGCCAAAATCTAAGATGACACTGGAAAGGGGAGCTATAAGTTTAGTTCCAAAATCATTTTGAAGTAGGCAGGCACACAGGCTAAAATTGATTAGATCTGTGAACTGGAAGACCACGCCTTCGCCATGCCCCTGTGTGACTTCACGCCCCACCTGATACCTTCACCATGCCCCTGTGTGACCTCATGCCCCTACCTGGCCATATCTGGGTGCCCACCAGCCAATCAGGTTAATTAACCACTCCCCTTTGGAGGTGGGTTAAAAGCTGGGACACGGTGTAGCCTGGCCCTTCTCTTTTCCCTGGCTTCTTGCCTGGAGGAGGCTTGCTGCGGCCCTGCACCTCCAGGGTCCCCTTGGGCCACGCGCCCTAGGCTTCCTGGCCTAGATACTCTTCCACGTGGCTGGTTCCTGGTGCTCGGTATGAACCCAGATTTACCTCTCTCTTGGTCTCTGCATTGCTGCCGGTGATAAGCAGTGGATAGCAGCTCTAGGTGCTTGCTGCATGTGGCTTTGGCCTGCTCCCTGAGTGGTATGGATGCTCCCCTAGTTCCCAGACTTTCCCCTCTCTCTTACCTGAACTAAAGCCTTCACTTTCCTAGATACCTTTTGCACTAAATAAGAGCCTAAAACGTACCATGCTGCTTCGTTTATCTGTGCCGATATTTAGAATTCTTCTCTAAATATTAGGCAAGAACCCTCTCGGGCTAATTAATATTGGGGATTTAGTAATAAGCACATGGTGAAATCATATGGCACCCCAAATTCCAGTAGCACATGTGGCACCCCAGATAGCACTTCTGGGGAACTTTAAAGGGCCACATTTCAGTGTATATTTTAGGGGGTCTTGTCCAATTTCAGTTTTGTACCTAAAGGATTTGTCAAAACAGGTGACAGTAGCTTTTGTTTTTGATAGTCTCAAGATGGCAGGTGGGACAGAAGTTATTATCCAGGGCCAGCCTAAGGTTCGGAGTCCAAAAGGAGGCTTTTCAGGGGTTGCAACCTTGAGGAAGGATGAATCAGAACTAAATCCATCCCAGTAATTCCACTTCCTCTGAAGACCACATGAAAAATTGCTTTGGCACAGAATAAAATATGAGACAATGACTAGTCACTAATGAGCTGTTAACAGAAGCTGGTACTCATACATACTTGCAGTCAGAACTTCTTCAATAAATGAATTTTAAAATTAAAAGATAATTTTTTTCCCAGAAACCTTTTATTTAAAGTATACAAACTTCATGCATTTTATAACTACAAATTTAGGGACATAGTGATTCTTCCCACCCTTCCACTTACTCACACCCTTCTTCCTCCTCCCTCTCATATTCCCATTATTTTTTACTAAGATCTATTTTCAATTAATTTTATATGCATCAGATTAACCCTATACCAAACAAAGAGTACTACAAATAGTATGAAAAAAAACTATTCCTCAACAGTTGAGACAATAATGTAGTTTAAAGTGGTTCTTACTGGTATTTGGTACTGGTACTGGTACTTTTGTGCATAGTAGAACAAACACAAACATACTGTGGAGGAAAGTACCTTCATGCTAACACTCCAAAAATGCCTACAAAGAGAAAACAACACACTGAAACTTATGGGATGTAGAAAAAGAGTCCTCCGAGGAAAATTTATAGCTACAAATGTCTGCATTAGAATGAAGAAAGGACTCAAATACATAACCTGACTTTACACAGCAAAGAACTAAAAAAAGAAGAGCAAACTAAACCCAAGGATAGCAAAAAGAAAGAAATAAAATAGCTATTAGAGTAGAGATAAAAGAAATACAGAATGGAACAAAATTGACTTCAGTGAAGCCAAAAGTCAGTTGTTTGAAAGATCAATATTGAAAAACATTTAAGTAGCCTAGAAAAAGAGAAGATACAGATATCTAAAATCATAAATAAAAATGAAGGGAATACTACTGCTCTTAACGACATAAAAATTGCAAGATAACACTGCAAAAATTGTATACCAACAAATTAGTTAATATAGATGAGATGGACAATTCCTAGAAACATACAAACTGCCAATCCTGCCTTAAAAAAATGGAAATTCTGAATAGGCCTATAAAAAGTTTTTTTAAATCTATAAAAAGACTGAAACAGTAATCAAAAATATTCCCTCTAAAAAGAAAAGTCCAGGAACAGATGGCTTCACTGCTGAATTCTACAAAACATTTAAAGAAGAATTAACACCAATCCTTGTTAAGCTCACCCAAAAAATAGAAGAGGAGGAAACATTTTTAATTCATTCTGTGATACCAACATTACTGTTACTAAAGCCAAATATATAATGAGGAAAGAAAATTATAGAGCAATATACTCAGTAAAATAATAGCAAACTAAATCTAACAGCATATTTAAAAATTATATGTCACAACTAAATGGTGTTTATCCCAGGAATGTTAGGGTGATTCACTGTAGGAAAATCAACGTGTCTACAGCAAATTAATAGAATATGGAGGATAAAAAAATTTCGTGATCATCTCAATTGATGCAGGATAAGAATTTATAAAAATCCAATACCTATTCATGATTAAAAAAAAAAAAACTGGTAAGAGAGGAGAATTTCCTCAACAGGATAAAGGGTGTGTGCGAAAACACATAACTCACTTCATATTCAGTGGTGAAAGAATGAAAGCTTTCTTCCTATGATCAGGAACAAGACAAGGATGTCTCCTTTCACCATTGTTATTTAACATTGTACTAGAACTTCTAGCTCTTGCCTAAAACAAATAGGCAAGATGAAGAAAGGCACCCAAATTAGAAAGGAAGAAGTTAAACTATCTCTATTTGCAGATTCCCAAGAGATCCCCAAAGATCCTCCATCCCCCTCACACATAACCTACTAGAGCTAATAAATAAATTCAACAAAGTTATAGTATACAAGGTGAAAACACAAAGAGCAGATTGTAAGCCTGTAATGTTTCTGTAAGTCTGCAATGAGCAACATGAAATGTAATGTAAGAACCTGATTCAATTTATGTCATCTACAAGGGTAAAATATGAATGAATAAATGTTAACCAAGGAACATGAAAAATACATACATTGAACACTAGAAAACATTGCTTAGGAAATTAATTCAATTGGTCTGTTATTGCAGAAACAGAAAAACTAACCTTCAACTTCTTAAGGACTTACAAGTGGCCTTGATTAGTGTAGACCTTCTTTGAAAATAAGAAAAATGTTAGAAGGTTCACACTTCAAAATTTCAAAATTTTCAACAGAGCTACTATAATCAAAACAGTGTGGTACTGGCCTACAGATAACTTTATAGATTAGTGTACTAGCACTGAGAGTCCAGAACTAAACCCATATATTTAGGGCCAATTAATTTTTTACAAGAGTGCCAAGGCCTTTCAATAGAAGAGAATATTCTATTTTATAAGTAATGCAGGCACAACTAGATAGATATCCACATGCAAATGAATGAAGTTGGACTCCTACCTCACAACATATACGAAATGTCTATTAATGGGTAATGTATAAATAAATTATGATACTTTCACACAGTTGAATGTCATTCAGCCATAAAAATGAAAGAAAAATTGCTGCAAGGTGAATGAACCTTGCAAGTATTACATAATATGAAAGAATCTAGACATAAAAATTCATATATCGTAAAAGTCCCTTTATACAAAGTATCCATAACAGGTCAATTCATAAGTATTGAAATCAGATTGGCTTTTGGCAGGGAATTAATTTTTTTTGACAGCGTGGACAGTGAGAGAGAGAGACAGAGAGAAAGGTCTTCCTTTTCCATTGGTTCACCCTCCAATGGCCGCTGCGGCTGGTGTGCTGAGGCCAGCCAACACGCTGATCTGAAGCCAGGGGCCAGGTGCTTCTCCTGGTCTCCCATGCGGGTGCAGGGCCCAAGGACTTGGGCCATTCTCCACTGCACTCCCGGGCCACAGCAGAGAGCTGGACTGGAAGAGGAACAATCAGGAGAGAATCTGGTGCCCCGACTGGGACTAGAACCCCGGGGTCCTGGAGCCGCAGGCAAAGGATTAGCCTATTGAGCTGTGGTGCCAGCCAGGGAATTAATTTCTTAATGGACATAGTATTTAATTTTGGGTTTATGAGCATTAGTTTAGGACCTATATAGATGTGATTATTGGATAACATTGTGAATGTGCTATCATGGAATTGTTCACTTTGAAATGGTTAAAATCTCTTTAGGGAACAGGAATTATACAAGATAGCAGATTTGAATTGCAATTAAATATAATTCCTAGAAATAAAATATCTGAAATTTGAAATTCAGTGGATGAAGACTGACTACAGAAGAAATAGAAAATCCAAGTATCTCTATATGTATTAAAGAAATTTAATAAATAATTTAAAAATTTGTACAAAGAAACCATGAATCACAAGTAGCTTGATGGGTAATTCTGCCAAAATTTTGAGAAAGAAATTATGTTAATCTTATACAAAATCATTCAGAAAATAGAGTAGAATGGGGTATTTCATAATACATTTTGTGATGCCAGAATTTCTCTGACATGAAGGCCAAACACACACACACACACACACACACACACACACAGAAACACACGACAAGGAAACTATAGCCCAATATCTTCATGAACACAGATAGAAAAATCCATAATATTCTGAGTCCATGGAACAGAGAAGGGCACCCAAATGAAGTCTTGTATATGCTGTAAGTTGAGAGGATGATGCTGAGAGAATCCAGGGAGGCAAGGGTATTTACAATTACAAGGCAGGGTATCAGAGTGGAGACAGCTAGATAGGGAGTGAACTCTGTATATTTGCAGAGGATCATCCCCCAGTACTCATACTCATGGAAATATTGGTAAAAACATGAATTTGAAGAAGTTACCTAAGGCAGAGTAAAGAAAAATTTGGTAGGATTAAACAGAATGATTCCTGAAACTCTCACAGGACAGAAATTGTTATTCCTACTATCAGGGTTGGAAACTTCATTATTAGTGAATATTTGGGTAGTCTCGGAAGGTTTTGCTTCAGAAGTGGAATAAACAGATCTGGCCCTACCTAAGAAAGCAAAAAAGAAAGACCCAAAAGGATCCATTTCTTTCCACTTAACTGTTAGAACAAAGTTCAAGACTATTTATAAGTGTTCAGAAATGCCCAGCACTCAAGAAGGTAAAATCCATTGTATCTGGCATCCAACCCAAAATTATCAATTTTATCTGCAAAAGGAGGGCTATGCAACTTGTAATAAGATGAAAAGCTAAGCAATTTAAATTATCCAGAAGTGACATAAATGATAGTAGAAAGATATATTAAAGCAGTTATCATGACTACATTCCATATGTTTTGGAAGCTAGAATGATAGAAGCTGGTAAGTAGAGATTAGGAAATATATTAATGTGTACATAGACACATACACCCAAGGTGCCCAAGTCAGACTTATACAGAAGAAAGCCAAAATGTCTAGCTTTAAAATAGACTATATGGAATTAATGTTAGATTAGATATTACTGAAGAAAATACTGTGAACTTGAAACCATACCAAAAGAAATTATCCACATGAAACATATAGAAGTAAAACACCAAAAGGAAAAATGAGGAGTGAGCTGTTGAAAGAAACTTATGTGTAATTGCAGTTCTCAAAAGAAATAAGGAGGGAGCAGAAAAATATTTGAAGAAATAATGGCTCAAAGTTTTCCAGATTTGAAGGAGCTTATAAAAGAAGCTCCACACAACTCAAGTACAACGAATATGAAGATAACTATAGCCCATCTCCTGGTTATCCGTGGCCTTCTGAGTGTGGGATGGACCTAATGAATAGAATACAGAAAAAGGGGTGGTATGTAATTTCTGGGATTTCTTTACAAAAGACTGTGCCTTCTGTCTTGCTGGTACTCTCTTTTTTTTTTTAACTTTTATTTAATGAATATAAATTTCCAAAGTACGATTTATGGATTACAATGGCTTCCCCCACATACCGTCCCTCCCATCCACTACCCTCCCCTTTCCCACTCCCTCTCCCCTTCCATTCACATCAAGATTCATTTTCGATTCTCTTAATATACAGAAGATCAGCTTAGTATACATTAAGTAAGGATTTCAACAGTTTGCTCCCACACAGAAACATAAAGTGAAAAATAATAGATGATTTTTTTTAAATGATGATGAAATCAGATCAGACCTATTGTCATGTTTAATCCCAGTGAGAGTCTCTCTTGATCTCATTGATGAAACCATCTGCAATGTTTTGAACTGCCCTATGGAGAAGCCCCCATGTCATAAAACTGAGGCGGTCCTTTAACTAGTAGCTAGTGAGGAACTGAAGCCATCAGCTCAACAACTCAAAAGTATGTTAACTCTGCCAAGGATTAATAAGTGATGTTGGAATCAGACCCTAGACCAATGGAACCTTGAGATGATTACAGTCTCAGTCAATAAATTGACTGCAACTTGGAGAGATACCCTGAACCACAGATGCAGGCAAGCTCCACGCAGACCTGAATACAAATATAGTGAAATAACAAATACTTCTTCATTAAGCCACTGAGTTTTGGGAATAATTTGTGTGGTAATAAAAAATCAATACACAAAGATGTATTATAATGAATTGTTTAAACCGATGATAAAGGGAAAATCTTAAAAGTAGCCACAGATGTTATAAATAAGAGTCTCAATTGTTAAATCAACAACAGGAGTCACTGTGCACTTACTCCCCATGTAGGACCTCTGTGTTGTACTATGAGAACTAACGGTCAAACTAGTCTTCAAACAGTACTTTATACTTCCTGTGTCTGTGTGGGTGCAAACTCTTCAAATCTTAGTATATACTAAGTTGATCTTCTATATATAAAGATAATTAAAAATGAATCTTTTTTTGACAGGCAGAGTTAGACAGTGAGAGAGAGAGAGAGAGACAGAGAGAAAGGTCTTCCTTTTCCGTTGGTTCACCCCTCAATGGCCACTGTGGCTGGCGCACTGCGACTGCGACCAGCACACTGCGCTGATCCGAAGCCAGGAGCCAGGTGCTTCTCCTGGTATCTCATGCGGGTGCAGGGCCCAAGGACATGGGCCATCCTCACTGCACTCCTAGGCCACAGCAGAGAGCTGGCCTGGAAAAGGGGCAACAGGGACAGAATCCGGAGCCCTGACCGGGACTAGAACTCAGGGTGCTGGCGCCGCAGGCAGAGGATTAGCCTAGTGAGCCACGGCGCCAGCCTTTAAAAATGAATCTTAATGAAGAATGGGATGGGAGAGGGAGTAGTAGATAGAATGGTTTGTGGGTGAGAGGGTGGTTATGGGAGGAAAAACCGCTATAATCCAAAAGTTGTACTTTTGAAATTTATATTTATTAAATAAAAGTTTTCTAAAAAACAGTTGCCACAGGAAAAAAAGACTCATTATTTACACAAGAAACAATCACTGTAAATTTCTGAAGACACAATACAAACTGTGAAATAGCACAGAAAAATTCTTAAAGCACAGAAAGTGAAAAGAAATGAAAAGATTAAGGACCTAGATTGGCCAACACAACTTCAAAAATGAACAAAGTTGGTGAAGTTGCACTAGCTGATTTTCAAATTTCATTTTAATTTCTCAGTAATCAAGACAATGTGTTATTTAGCATCAAGACAGAAAATTTAGATCGATATTTGCTAGCATCTGTACCATTGCAGCAGGCCAACTTGTCAGCTTGCAAGTGGCATAAAGTCTTAGTTTTTTTTTTTTTTTTTTTTTTTTTTTACAGTTCCTGACACAAAGGCCCTCAAAGTTATTTGAAATTACATATTTCTTGAACTGGGTATGACTACACTGATGGTCATTTAACATTTATTCTTTATGACCAACATATAGATTTGGTTTATTATTATGTATCATATATTTAAAAATAAAAATAAAAATACTAAGTAAAATTATTTGGAAAAACTAGGTAAATTCATGTCACTTAGAAACATTACTCTTCAAGGTTCAGCATTGTGGTGTAGTAGGTTAAGCCACCACCTGCAATGCTAGCATCCCATATGGGTGCCAGTTCGTTTCCCAGCTGCTCCACTTCCATTCCAGCTCCATGCTAATATGCCTGGGAAAGCAATGGAAGATGGCCCAAGTACTTGCAGCCCTGTCCCCATGTGGCAGATCATAAAGAAACTCCTGGCTCCTGGCTCCTGAATTCAGCCGCCCTTGCCCCAGCCACTGGGGCAATTTGGAGCATGAACTAGCAGATGGAAGATTTTTCTCTCTCTCTGTAATTCTGCCTTTCAAATAAATAAATCTTAAAAAATAAATATCACTGTCCAATGAAATTGATGTATGAAAGATATAAATTTGAAACTAGATCATGCAATTCAGAAGCATTCTTCATTCAGCATGCTTCACAAGGGTCTACAGGTTCTTACCCCATGTTTAAAGAATCAAAACTAGAAATCGTTGATGACACTTTTGAGTGAGTTTTCTTGAAGGAAAATGCTGGTGTAGTCCTTGATTCTATGTTAAAATATTGTGAAATGAATGTACATTTATGTTTTAAATTAGAATAAAACATGTAAAATCTAAAATATGTAAACATCCCTTTTCTTCTGCTTTCTGCTTTAAAGTGTACTTAAATTAGTCAATCTATCTGTCTCATTTCCATTGATAATGGCACTTGTATTTCATTTTGACTAATGTAGCAAAAAAAAAAAAATCCTTCAGTAAATAATGCTTGAATGTTTGGCTTTTCATTTAAGTAAAAACTCCAGGGCTCTGAGGGAACGTCAAATCTCTGTGGCATCCAGGGATTCATTTTTCAGCTTTGAATACAACAGAAAATCTGACATGGATTTTGGCTGAAGTTGAGCCATTCAAGGGGACAGGATAAATTTTGAGGTAATTGCATATTTGTCTGTGAGATTTCAGGTAAAGATTCAGTGCTTCAGTAATGAGATTTGCTATTCTTAAAATATGACTTAACAAATGTTTTTTTCTTTTTCTGGACCATTCTTGGGGGAAGATTTATTTATTTATTTGAAAGTCAGAGTTACAGAGAGAGAGAGAGAGGCCTTCCATCTGGTGGTTCACTCCCCAGTTGGCTGCAATGGCTGGAGCTGTGCCGATCCGAAGCCAGGAGCCAGGAGCTTCTTCCAGGTCTCCCACAATGGTGCAGGGGCCCAAGGACATGGGCCATTTTCCACTGCTTTCCCAGGTCATAGCAGAGAGCGGGATCAGAAGTGGACCAGCCAGGTCTCGAACTGGCGTCCATATGGGATGGCATCACTTCAGGCCAGCCTGTTGTGCCACAGCACCGGCACTGCCTTAGAATATTTCAAGTTGCTTCATGTCTCCTTCTTTCCTGGCAGATGATAGTAGGGAGAGGTAGAGGGGATCGATTATGTGAGGGAAGGACAGAGATTAAAGACTAGAAAAGAAAGAGGGAGGAGTAAAGAAGAGGAAAGGAAGGGACCAAACAGTAAAATAAATAGAGATAGCAGGACAAAGAAAAATAAGCAGAGGGGGAAAAGGAAACCGGAACAGGAAAATTGTAACAATGATGATAATATTGAATTCTAATAAGAGTTTCTAGCATTTATTATGTTCCTCCTATTTACCAGGCAATATGAATGATTTTTATTAATGATAATTTATAAATTTATATAAATCAATATAATTTATAAATTTTATAAATGATATTTCAAAATATCATTTGTTCTGTACAGTATCA
Organism: Oryctolagus cuniculus; assembly: GCF_964237555.1. Lineage (NCBI taxonomy): Eukaryota > Metazoa > Chordata > Mammalia > Lagomorpha > Leporidae > Oryctolagus > Oryctolagus cuniculus. Next base: position 81,335,917 of record NC_091453.1, on the reverse strand, counting down.
CGAAGTAATACCTATTATTTTTATTTTATAAATAAAGAAATAAACCTGAATGTATTAAGTAACTTGCTCCTGGGTGACAGAGTCTGGATTTGAATCCAGGTCTGGTTGTCTCTAGAGCCCACACTTTTTCCATTGTATTAGGCTACCTCTATAAGGGACAAAAACGACAGATTGAAAGATGAAACCTTTAGTTAAATAGGTTATTTGGCATCATATAAACAGAATACACAACACAAAATAACTTATCATTATCCTTAGCTTTTCTTTCCCTTCATATCTCTCCTCATGCTCCCCACCACTTAAAATGATTCCATTTGGTTACAATGGTTTGTGAAGAAGATAAGCGGGCAGGCAGTTTTCATTTTTCTTGGAGTTTTCAGGTCAAGCAGACAACTTACATCCTCTGATTTCACAAAGGACTTAATGCCCAGTTAACTCATAAGAGCTATGTCAAAACCAACATTTTCTACACTTTTTTGAGGTTATGGATCCTTTTGAGATTCTGAAGAAAGCTAAAGATACTCTTTCCAGAAATAAGGACATGCATGCAAATTTTGCATAAAAATTCAGAAGTTTCATAGAGCACCTTTAAGATCCTAGGTTTTGCATCTGAGATGAAAGTTTTATTGCATCTGAGAAGTTTTAGAGTCCAGAGATACAAAGAAAGTGACAATGAATTCTGACAGTGAGGATGAGCGCCAAACCTGGCACCCTGGCTCTAACAGGACTTTCATGAATCCTTTTCAAATATAAGATTGGATATGTTTGTCTTCTCACCTATTTCAAGACACATCCTTATGAACAGTTGTATGCAAGAGGCTTAAGTTTAAATTGCTCCCTTGACTCAAATTTTATAATTGATTTGCACTAAGAAAGATAAGTTCCCTTACAGCATTAAATTTTGTGTACATTACAGTGTTCACTGGTGCTCAATGAAACATCTTTTGCTTTGACTTTTTTGATGTTAGAGATGGTTACTACTTCCTGGAGAGTGAATCTTCTATCTAGAAGTGGCTTGCATGCAATTTTTGTTTTTTAAATTCATATATTCCATGCAAATTTTGATGAGGCCCTGTTGGGGTTCAGGGTGAAAGAGTGGCATATAGGAAAAAATACTGAACAGAGTCAAGACTGCTTTTAATTTGATTTATTTTTAATGATGGTAAAAGACATAGCCTTTGTGCAGAAAGCATTGCCACCTGTAACATAAGGTAATGTAGTATTATTGTGATTTTCAAACCTCTTAAGCAGTGAAAACGTTTGTTCCAATGGAAATTTTGTGCATTCCATTATGTAAAGAAATTACAGAGCTTTTACAATGGAAAAAGTGATGCAGTGGTGGTAAGAATTCAGATTCTTTCCTTTGTTCTATCCCTCTTTCCCCTCCACTCGCTCAAGAAGAACATTCGTGGAGTATGGTTTGAAAAGAGTTGATCTAGAAAGCAACAGTGTGGAATGATCAAGAGCATGTGTTCTGGAGTCAAGCATATCTGGGTTCTAGTCTTGGCTTGAATATTCAATAGCTCTGTGCTCACAGCAAACTTCTTAATCTCTCTATGCCTCAGTTTCCAAGTCTGACAAGTAAGGATAGTAAACACCTCTTATCACATGAAGTGCTTATGGAGCTTTAATTAGTTAATAAAACATGTAAAGTGATTAATCAAGTGCCTGGCACATGGCAAGTGTTTAATCAATGTTTGCTTTATCATTGTTATTGATTATAGTTTCGGATAAGGGCTTAGCTCTCACATGCAAAAAAGATCATACAGTTTTTCCATTCTGCTCTCTTGCAAAGTAACTTCTTCAATCTTATTCCATGCTAGAGCAGATGTAACTGGGATACTAAGCAGGGCCTCCAAATCTCTCTACTGTTTTAGCTACACTATAATAAATGAATATAATAAAAAATTAGTCACATAGCAGATTGTTTCAGCTATACCTGTGATTTTCAAATCTTTCTTTTTAGTTATGGAGTTCTTTTATTTTCAAATAAAATATTGTCCAGAAATTAAGTGCATAAAGCAGATAAGAGTGGAGATGCTCGATCGATGCAGGATGGAAAGGGAGCATTACCTTCTCTACCTTTAGTACTCTTCTTGTCCCTGACCCACATGATACATTCTATAGAACAGAGGAACTCCTGTGCTCTGTGGAACAATGTTTGAAAGCTACTGGACCATTAAGTTCCTTCCCAATATTAGGGTTTTTGGGACAAGTACACTTTAGACTTGCTCATATCCCATGATTGAAAGCATCTCAAATCTATTTCCTATGAAATCCATCTGTATTTTTTTAAATAGCTTTATGGGATGTCTCCATCTCATATCAAAGTGCCTGGGTACATGTCCCAATTCTGCTTCTAATTCTGACTGTCTGCTAATGTGCACACTGGGAAGCAGCAGATAATGGCTCAGGTACATATGTCCCCGCCACATGTGGGGTTTTGGGGAGTGGACCTGATGATGGAAGATCTTTCTCTGTTTGTCTCTGTCTCTCAGCTTTTCAAAGACAATGAAAATAAATAATAAATTTAAAATATTTATTAGAATTGTATACATCTAAAATCTATAATTTAACAGGTTTTCACATACGTACACACACTGAAACAATTATACCAGACTATGGACATATGCCATTAATCGCTAAAGTTTCAACAGATCCCTTTGGAATCACCTCTCAGAATCAGGAAACTATTGAACTGCTTTTGATTATTATGCACTAGTGTTTACATTTCCTGGATTTTTGTATAAATGGACTCATATGATATGTACTGTTTTGGTCTGGCTTCTTTAACTCAATATAGTTAAAAATTTTTAAGATTTATTTGAAAGGCAGTGTCAGAGAAAGAGAGAGAGAGAAACAGATAGAGAGAAGCGGATGAGGGAAGGAGAGGGAAGAAGAGGAAAAGCAAGATGAGGAGGGGAAAGGCAAGATGAGGAAGGAGGGGAGGGGAGGAGGGGGAGGAGGGAGAGGAGAGGAGAGGAGAGGAGAGGAGAGGAGAGGAGAGGAGAGGAGATATGTTTTTCATTGAAATGAGGGCAATAGCCAAATACTGGGCCAGGCTGGAGCCAGGAGCTAAGAATTCCATCTGAATCTCCTATATGGGGGCAGGGGCCCAAGTATTTTGGCCATCATCACTGTCTTCTTATGCGCATTAGCCTGAAACTGGATCAGAAGCAGAGCAGCTAAGTGTTCATCCCTCATAAGGGATGCTGCTGTCATAAGTGGCAGATAAACCCACTGTGCCACAATGCCAGCCCCTCAATGTAATTGTTTTTAAGTACGTCCATGCTGTACTGTATATAAACAATTCATTCATTTATATTGATGAGCAAAATTTCATTATATGAGCATACTGCAATTAGTTCATCTATTAGCATAAGAATAGACAGTAAGTTGTTTCCAGCATTTAACTCTTACAGATAAAGTTACTAGGAACGTTTGTATGCAAGTGTTTGTAAGGACACATGCTCTTGTTCCTCTTGTATAGATACCTAGGAGTAGAATGACTGAATTATTTCACATGTGTAAGTTTAACTTTTACATTTTAAGAAATTGTCAAACTATTTTCCAAAGTGGTTGCACTGCTTTAAATTTCCAACAACATTGTATGAGAGTTCCAATTGCTTTACATCTTTCCAACACTTAATAAGATAAATCTGTTTTGAATTTACGCAATATAATAGGCGTATAATGGTGTTTAATTACAGTTTTAATCTACATTTCCCTAATGACCAAAGATACTGAACATTTTTTCATCTGCTTGTTGGTTATCTCCATGTTTTTGTTGTTGTTGAAATGTGTATTCACATTTGTTCATCTAAAAATTGGGCCAATGTTTTTATTACTGTGTTGTAAGGTTATTTAGCACATGTGTTTTGTAATTTTTTTATTTCCAGTCTGTAGCTTGTCATTTCATTCTGTTACTAGTGTGTTTTAATAGTACAAAGTTATACTTTTGATGAAGTGCAATTTGTTAGTTGTTTTATTTGAAATATGCTATTTATGCAGTTTCCAAGAAATCTTTGTCTAACAATATTCTCCTATGTTTTCTTTTAATGGTTTTTAAGTTTTAGGTTTCACATTTAAGATATAGTTCATTTTGAGATAATTTTTATATGGTGTGAGAGATAGATTGAAATTCACTTTATTTTTGCATGTGGATATCCAATTTTTCAAGCAAAAAACTATTATTACTCCACTATTTTTTTGACAGGCAGAGTTAGACAGTGAGAGAGAGAGAGAGAGAGAGAGAGACAGAGAAAGGTCTTTCTTTTTCCGTTGTTTCACCCCCCAAGTGGCCACTATGGCTGGCGCGCTGCGGCCAGCGCACTACACTGATCTGAAGCCAGGAGCCAGGTGCTTCCTCCTGGTCTCCCATGTGGGTGCAGGGCCCAAGCACTTGGGCCATCTTCCACTGCACTCCCGGGCCACAGCAGAGAGCTGGACTGGAAGAGGAGCAACTGAGACAGAATCCGGCGCCCAGACCAGGACTAGAACCCGGGGTGCCAGCTCCGCAGGCCGAAGATTAGCCTAGTGAGCCGCGGCGCTGGCCCACAAAATTTCTTTTGAATATTTGTCTAAAATCAATGGATTATATATATGTCAATCTATTTATTGGTGCTCTTTTTTGCTATATTGACCCATGTTTCCATTCTTACATGAATACTGAATTTTCTTGATTATTTTAGCTTTATAAACGCTAAAATTTGTGTGTTCTATAATTTTCAGTGTACAACACTTTCCTCTCCTTTGTTAAGTCTGTTCCTAAGTATTTATTTTCTTTTGATGCTACTGAAATGTCCTTTGTGAACAACTTGTTTTTAGTGTATAGAAACACAATGGATTTTTGTTGATTTTACATTCTTCAGTATTAATGAATTTCCTTGTTATAAATATTTCTTGGTGGGATCCTTCGGCTTTTCTACATATAAGATCATATTATCTACAAACAGATAAGTGTACTTATTCCTTTGCAATTTGTATGCCTTTCACTTCTCTTCTTGTCTAAAGGACTTCTGTTACTATGTTCAATGGCAGTTGCGAATGGTGGGTATCTTTGCCTTGTTCCATATCTTACAGGAAAAGCTTTCAATTTTTCACCATTAATTATGATGTTAGCAATGGAATTTTCAGGAAGTTGACCAAGGATGTTGTCTTGATTTGCTTTTTGTTGCTAATAATACAATATCACAATATCACAGACTGGGAAAGTTAAAAAGAAAAGGTGTTCATTTCACTCATGGTTCTGGTCTACGGTTGAGGGGCATATCTGGTGATGACTTTTGCTGGCAAAGTTCCAAGGGGGCTCAGGGCATTACATGACAACATACCGCAATAACATACATATATGTATATCTTCTGGCATCTTTTCTCTCCTTCTAAAGCCACCTGTATTCAATCATGGAAATGGGAACGTAACGACTTTATCTTATCCCAATCACTTCCAAAGGTCCCATCTCTAAACAACACAGTTGGATTAAGTTTCCCCCACAGTGGGGACTAAACTCCCACACATGAATCCTTGGGGGACACATTCAAATGATATCCAAACCATAGCAGAAGTGAAAGGCTTGTACATTGGAAATTATAAAACACTGAAAAAAAAAACAAAAGCGCACAAATTCATGGATTGGAAAATTAATACAGATTGAATATTTCTAATCCAGAAATTCAATATCCAAAATCATCAAAATCCATAACTTCTTGAGTTACAATATGATTTCATAAGTGGAAAACTCCACACCTGATCTCATGTGATGTAAAATTCCATATCTGAATTTATGTGATACATAACAGTCAAAATGCAGGGACACTCAAACTATTGTATAAAATTATCTTCAGGCTGGAGTATACGAAATATAAATGAATTTCATGTTTAGACTTAGATTCTGTCCCCCAGGATATCCCAATATCTATATGAAAATATTCCAAAATCTCTGAAATATTAAATACTTCTTTTTTAAAAAATTATTGATTGATTTTGATGGTCAGAGTTACAAAGAGAGAGAGAGGGAGGGAGGGAAAGAGAGAGATTGAGATTGAGATTGAGATTTCTGTCTGCTGGTTCACTTCCCAGATAGCTGCAATGGCCAGCGCTGGGCAAAGCCAAAACCAGGAGCCAAGAGCTTCTTCCGGGTCTCCTACATCGGTGGTAGGGACCCAAACATTTGGGCCATCTGCTGCTTTTCCCTGGACATTAGCAGCGAGCTGGATTGGAAGTGGAGCAGCCGGGATACAAACCTGGCACCCATATGGGATGCTGGCATAAACAAATAAATTTCTGCGAAATAAATAATCTTAGAGATCAACTGTACAATATTTAATCTATATTTAACATCACTGTACTGCAGTGACATACTTAAATTTTTGCAAAGATGTGTTCTTATCAATAATGATGATGATGATGATGGAGGAAATTTTTGGATGTGATAGATGTGGTTATGGTACAGACTGTGGTGATGGTTTCACGGGTGTACTTATGCCCAAACTCAAGTTGCATACATTAAACATATACAGTTTTTTTGTATTTCAATAATAATAAAGTGGTTTTTAAAAGGAGTCTTAAAATTGCATAGTGTCTTTAGTCCAACTATGTTCTCTTCCAAAGTTGCTTTGTTTGTTCTAGGTCATTTGCGTTTGCGAATCAGCTTGTCAAATTTTAGAATTGGCTTTGTCGAGGCCAGCACTGGGGCATAGCAGGTAAAGCCACTGCCAACAGTTCCGGCATCCCATATGGGCACTGGTTCAAGTCCTGGCGCTCCACTTCCAATCCAGCTCTCTGTTATGTCCCGAGAAAGCAGTGGAAGATGACCCAAGTCCTTAGGCCCCTTCACCTGTGTGGGACGCCCAGAAGAAGCTCATGGCTCCTGGCTTTGGATCAGTGCAGCTTTCGGATTGATGCATCTCTGGCCATTGCGACCATCTGGGGAGTGAACCAGTGGATGGAAGACCTCTCTCTCTCTCTCTCTCTGCTTCTGCCTCTTTGTAGCTCTGCCTTTCAAATAAATAAATCTTAAAAAAAATTGGTTTTGTCTACACCAAATCTTGTAAGATTTTCAATTTTTAAAAAAAAAATAAGTTTAGAGTTACTGAAGAGTTGCAAATATAGTATATACTATTCCTAGCTATATTTTGCTCAGGTTCTCATAATGTTAATATCCTATATCACCATAGCACAAAAATCAAAACTAAGAAATAAACATACAATACTGTTATTTTAAGAATTTATTCAGATTTTACCTATTTTCTACTATTGTCTATTTACAATTTGAAGGTTCAAAAAGTAGTTCACATTATTCTTAGTGGTCATTTCAGTCTGTGGGATTTCCTCAGTTTTTCATGTCCCTAGAACCTTGAAACTTTTGAAGCATACTGGTCAAGTATTTTGTAGACTTTCTTCAATTTGAATTAGTCTGATACTTTCTCATTATTAGATTGACACTATGGATTTGGGGAAAGAATACTATAGAAGTAAAGTGTCCTTCTCCTCTCATAATATGACAGATTGCGTGATATAAAAATGATTAATCACAGATGATATTAACCTTGGCCATTTAGTTAATATATTGGATTTCTCTGATGTAAAGTTGCTGTTTTTCTGTTTCCATACTCTGTTTTTAAAGAAGAAAGTCACTAAATCCAGCCAATAACCTGGGGAAGAGGGATTTTATTCTTTCCATCTCCAGGAGGGAAGAGTACTTAAAAATACTGTAGGCATATGTTAAAATCACCACAGTAATTAATAAATATTTTGGAAAATACACTTGGAGGCTTTGTAAATATACTGTTTCTCCATAAAATTTAACACACTGTTTTTAGCGTTTACCAATCCATTCTGCTTGCAGAAAATGTCATTTTGATGTTGTAAGAGTTGCTTTCTATTTTCCCCATTCTTTCTGCATTTATTAATTGAATTATTCACTAAGAAGAGTTCTCTCCCACTTATTTATTCATTGAATCATTTTTTATCTTAGTATGGACTCACAGGTATTTCACTCTTTGGATTTTAATTCTGTAATATTAACTATATTAATGCTCAGATTGTTCAAGTTTTGTCCATTAGGAGCTCTCTCAGGTTGGCTTATTTATCCCTATGAAATATCCTAATTTTTTTAAATACTTTACTTTTTGGCTCTACAAGCTGTTCCATTTCCATCTTGTGTTGTCTCTGTTCCTGGCCTAAAACCAGACACTTGTCCAAGTAGCCCTTGTTCCTTTGATTGGAGGAATAGTATTGGAAATAGGTATCTGAGTTCTAAGTGTACTCATTGCTCCTTGGTTGCAATTGCTTTTAGTTACTCACATTATACATAGCTAGGAAATGTGTGTACTTAGTACATTTGGGGCTGCTATAACAAAATATTTTAATTTGGGTAATTTATAAATAACAGAAATGGATTACTTATTATTATGGAAGCTGAGAAGTCCAAGTTCAAGTTGTCAGCAGGATCAATGTCTGGCAGGCACTTGTTTCTGGCTTCAAAGATGGTGCTTTCTTGCTTTTTCTTCATATGCTGGAAAAGGCAGAAAGGAACCCTCAAGCTTCTCTTATAAAAGTATGGTTCTACTTGTGAAGGCTTTGCCCTCATGACCTAATCACCTCTTAATGCTCCACTTTTTAATACTATTAATTTGGGGATTGATTTCCAGCATATGAATTTGAGAGGAACACCAACATGCAGACAACAGAAGTATATCTCTGTACTAACCCATTTTGAAAAAATTCATGTGACAAAATCCACTGTTTGTGATACTACTCTATGACTTTTGACAATGCATAGACATGTATCCACTGCCACAGTACAATACAGAACAATTATAGCACAGTGCTGTACCTTTGCAATAAGATAATTCTCTACAACTGCAATTTCATGCTGGAATTGTTATTGTGATCAATTTGGGAAGATCTGATGTTTTTTTTTTTAACAATATTGACTCTTCTATTCCACAAACATAGTGTATGTTTCTATTTATTTAAGTCTTTAATGTCTCTCAGAAATGTTTGTAGTTTTCAGTACAGAGTTCTTGTACATCTTTAGTTCAGATCTATCCCTAAATATTTGATGAATTTTATGCTTATATAAATGGTTTTCTATTTTTATTTCAACTTATGACTGTCCATTGTTAATCTATATAATTATAATTAATTTTTATCTTCAATCTAACTAAACCCACTCATTAATTCTCAATTCCTTTCTTAGATTACATTGAATTTTCTACATAGATATTTTCTACATGTCATCCATAAGTAAAAGATAGTTTAACATCTTTCTTTCTAATATCAATATTGAATTTCCAATATCCTTATCAATTTGGGTCCCTGACACCCACTTCAGAGATCCAGATTGAGTTCCAAGCTCCTAGCTTTGGCCTGTCTCAGCCCTACCTATTGCAGGTATTTGGGGAGTGACTCAGTGGATGGGAGATCTCTCTCTCTGTCTTTCTCTATTTCTGCCTTTCAAATAAAATTAAAATAAATGAGAAAAAATAAATTTTCCTTTTTCTAGTTGTTTTTCATTGGTCATGTGCATTCTTTGTTCTTTTTCTTGTCTTTTTCTTTCTTTTAATTGAATTTTCATTACGTTTAATCTCCTTTATTGGCTTACTAAGCTTTATTTTTTTTCTTTTTGCTTTAATTATTCACATTTTATTAACGTGTAAACCTTAAGCAGACTCCAATAAAGAACAGTCAGTAAAAGTGCATCTTTTTAATGTTTTTTACACCTTAAAATAATTATCTTGCTGACTGCTGACATGAAGGCTGTTTGGCATTATTCAGAAAAATCGTAGTACAGACAGTTTTCCCACTTAGTTTGTAGTCTTCAATAATGATTAGAAGTTACTGTTATCAAACAAGTAAGACTGCATTTATGCATCCATCATTTTCAGGATTGTTGGTAACCTGGGCATATTTCCCCCAAATAACCTTGCCTCCTTGCGTCACAAGGCCCAGCTCACTCACATTCACCTCAATGACAGTACCTTTAGTAATTACACCCAAAGTTGTGTATAATGGGGATGATGGATTCTTTTTTACACCAAGTATTGGCAGACAGAAGGTGGCTTTCAGTTCTGGATGTGTTACATGGGCCTTCTTAAAACGTAAGCCCATTGGTCTAATGAATCTTTCATATTTAGGTGGTTTTCTTGTAAAGCCGTCTCCAACAAAGCAGACTTTGGTAACCATCCTCTTCCATGCCTTCTTTTTTCTTTTCCCTGTCCGAATAACTTTTAATACTTCTGTTTCTCCCTGGGCATTAATTTTAGGCAGAGGGACTTCCCATTTTCCCGCCTTCTCTTTTCGTTTTTGTTTAATCATGTTGGAAAGTACTTTAGCTCGGGACTGTCCTTCTCTGTCTAGCAGATAGGCAGGCACTGCTCCCTTGGGAGTCTTTTCATCATTCTTTTGTTTGGTGTTTCTCTTCTCATGCATCTTGATAGTCTTTTTCATCTGTATTTTCTCAGCATGGCGCTGCTTATGGTAGAGCTTGGCCTTCAGACCAATCATCTTTTTTGCTTTCTTTGAACATTCATGAGCCTCCCGACTTTCCTTTTTTCTCTTTTTCTCATGGTAATCCAAACTGCACCCATAGCGTTTACGGTGTAATTCAATATATTCATTTTGTGGCATGGTGACGGCCTTAGAACCGCCAGGTGCAGCCTCCTGGGTGCGAAGAAGTTCCCAACTTTTTCCAGCTTTATTTATTTTTAAATATTTTATTTATTTGAAAGGCAAAATGAGAAAGCTGGAGATACAGAATGAGGTCTTTTATCTGCTGGTTTACTCCCCTAAATGGCCACAATGCCTAGGACTAAGCCAGACTGAAGCCAGGAACCAAGGTCTCCAACCAGATCACCCCATGGATGGCAAGGACCTGAGCACTTGAGCCATCTTCTGCTGCCTTTCCAATCAAGGGATTGGATAGGCAGTAAAGTATCTGGGACTTGGACTGGCACATGGATATGGGATAGGGGCATCACAAGTGCTGGCTTAACCTGCTGTGCTACAATGCCAGCCCCAGCTCATTAACTTTAACTGTTTGTTTTTTTATTTTATTAGTTCCTTTGGAGTTTATAAGATACATTTTTAATTAATTATAGTCTCACTTCAAATAATATTCTAGTACTTCCCATATAAGAGCCTATCAGCAGTATACTTCTACTTCTCCAAGCCTTTGTGCTATTGTCAGACATTTTACTTTTACACATCTATCAAATCTCACAATAACATTTTATTATTTTTTGTTTAAATAATCAATTACTTTTTAAAATATTTAATAAAATATTTATTTTATATTCATGTATATACCATTTAAATTTTAAAATTTATTTATTTGAAAGGCAGAGAGAGAGAGAGAGAGAAGCAGACAGAAACAGACAGAAGAAAGCTCCCATCCACTGGGTTCATCCCCCAAATGCCTGCAGTAGTCAAGGCTGAAACAGGCTGTAGCCAGGAACAGGGAACTCAATCTGGGCCTCCCAACATAGTTGACAAGGACCCAAATACTTTAACTATCACCACTGTCTCCCAGGGTCTCAATTAGCAGGAAGCTGGAATTGGTAGCCAGAGCTGGGACTCAAACCCAGGCATTCAAATAAGGGATGTGGGTGTGCCAAGTGGCAGTTTAGCCACTGCACCAAATGCCAGCCATTACACCATTTTCTTGGTATTCTTAACTCTTTTGTGTAGATTCAAATATCCATCTGGTATGATTTCTCATCTGCCTAACAGACTTTAACATTTCTTGCAAGATGGATCTGCTGGTGATGAGTTTTGTCAGCTTTTGTGTGTTTGAAAATGTCTTTATGTCCCCTTCGACTTTTACAGATTTTAAAAATTATTGTAAATATATTTATTTTATTTTATTTATTTATTTTTTTGACAGGCAGAGTGGACAGTGAGAGAGAGAGAGAGACAGAGAGAAAGGTCTTCCTTTTGCCGTTGGTTCACCCTCCAATGGCCTCTGCGGCCAGTGCACCGCGCTGATCCGATGGCAGGAGCCAGGTGCTTATCCTAGTCTCCCATGTGGTGCAGGGCCCAAGCACTTGGGCCATCCTCCACTGCCTTCCCGGGCCACAGCAGAGAGCTGGCCTGGAAGAAGGGCAACCGGGACAGAATCTGGTGCCCCAACCGGGACTAGAACTCGGTGTGCCGGCGCCGCAAGGCGGAGGATTAGCCTAGTGAGCCACGGCGCCGGCCGTAAATATATTTATAAACATAAAATTTAACAACTTAATCATTTGCTGGCACTGAGTACATTCCTTTTGTGTAACAATAACTATCACCCATTTTCAGAAATTGCTCATCTTCAACTGAAACTCTGTGTCCATTAAACCCTAAATTCCTATTCTGTTTTCCCTGTAACACCTGAAGATCACAATTTTACTTTGTCTTTATGATTTTGATGGCTTTAGATACTTTTTTTAAAGATTTATTTATTTATTTATTTGAAAGTCAGAGTTACACAGCGAGGAGAGACAGAGAAAGAGAGATCTTCCATCCGCTGGTTCACTCCCCAATTGGCCACAATGGCCGGAGCCGCGCCGATCTGAAGCCAGGAGCCAGGAGTTTCTTCCGGGTCTTCCAGGTGGATGCAGAGGCCCAAGGACCTGGGCCATCTTGTACTGCTATCCCAGGCCATAACATAGAGCTGAATCGAAAGTGGAGCAGCCAGGTCTCGAACCTGCGCCCAAATGGGATGCCAGCACTGCAGGCGGCGGCCTTACCCACTATGCCACAGCACCGGCCCCACCTCTAGATACTTAAAGTAAGTAGAATCATAAAGTATTTGTGTTTTTTGTTGGATTATTTCATGTAGCATAGTGACCTCAAGGTTCTTCCATGTTGGAACATGTGTCAGAATTGTATTCCTTTCAAAGAAAGAATGATATTCTGTTGTATAGCACATTTTGTATAACCATTTGTTAATAAATAGATATTTGGGTTGTTTCCACTTTTTGATTATGAATACTGCTGCTATGAAAGTGAGTATATAAATACCCGTTTGAGCCCTTGCTCTAAATTAAGTACTGACTTACCTAGTTATTTTACTGTGTCCTATATGTCTTCTCTTGCTACTCAGACTGCAACTTTTCCTATATAATAGGGGCCCGTTTTCCTACTTTTCATATATCCACCCCTCAGCTGGGCAAATACTAATTGGTTTGTCCATTGGGATGTAACACCTTACTTTGTAGAATACCACAAGCACAAGATATCTATATCTATATATATATAGATATAGATATAGATATATGCCTATGTGATATATATATATATATATATCACATAGGCATCAAGAATATGGGGATCTGTTTCTATGTGAATTTTGCATGGTTTCATTTCATCCATGAAACATTGGAGCATTGGTGAGTATCCTATTAGGTGTGCTGCACACACAGGTGACCTTACAGGTAGGCAAAGTAGGCCACACTTACAGTATGAGTAAGCTGCCAGTCCTTTGCTCCCAAACATGTACTCTTTCTCCTGTCACTGCATTGTTAGAGCCCCATTTCTGATTGAAGGCTGTTTTTGGCCCAGAGAATTCTTTCTTAAATACTACTGTGTTTCAGAGGGTTCATTTTTTATTTGAAGATTTATTTGGTTTTTGAAAGGCAGAGTTGCAGAGAGAAAAGAAGAGATGGGACAGAGAGAAAGAGATAGAGAGAATCATTTTTCAAATAAAGATTTATTTGAAAGTCAGAGTTACACAGATAGGGAAACGTCTTCTATCCATTACTTCACTCCCCAGGTGGCTGCAAGGGCTGGAGCTGTGCTGGGACTTGAACCATATGGGATTCCGGCACTGCCAGTGGTGGCTTTACCCGCTACGCCACAGCACCGTCCCTGAGAGAGAGAATCTTCCATCCACTGGTTCACTCCTCAAATGGCTGCAATGGCTAGGTTCATCCAGGCTGAAGCCTAGAGCCTGGAACTCCATCGGGGTCTCACACGTGGGTAGCAGGTACTCAAACACTTTGGCTATCTTCCACTGCTTTCCCAGGCACATTAACAGGGAACTGGGATAGGAAGTAGAACATCAAGGACTCAATGAAGGTTCATGTTTAAATATCTTATGAAGTAATACCTTATCAAGTAATACCTTATCTAGGACACTATGAGGGTGCCTTGGAGAGTTGGGGGAAAGAACTGGGAGAAAAAAATGTTGCTGGAAATGTGAGGAGAATCACATTAATAAATTTCATAACTTTGGAGTTTGGTAATTGATGTATAATAACTTTAAAGTTCAGTACCTAAGGGCTTTGGAATATTTATTCCCAGTGATGTTTAGAAAGAAAAGTGATACTATTTATTTCTGAGGGTCTCTATACTTATACCTTTTAAGAAATCTGCAACTGGGAATATGACCTCTTGCTTTCTCTTCTGGTATAACAGTGTTGTTATTTGTACTTGCCAACACTAAACAAGGAAGCCGAAAGAAGCTAATGATCAGGTAGCCAAATTAGGGAAGATAGCAACTTTATCTTTTGTACAAAGTAATAAAATCACCACTGAGAACAAATTCACAACACCTTTGAAGTCAAGAAAACAGCACCACTATTACTAGCTTCTCTACTATAGCTGTCTCTGGGTTGTCTCTGTAGGGTGATGGATGCAAGCAAGATAGGGAAAATTACATTACTTGACAGATTTCTGCTTTTGATGTGTCTGTCTCTGTGAACTCAAAATCTCAAGTTCTACTACAAGAGGGGGAGAAGTCGCAAAAAATAATCCAAGGGAATGGTAGTCTCTCTATCCTGAGAGGTGGAAGACCTTAATGGGTTCACTGCTTTACTCTATCACAGATCTCTTATTAGTATGAATCTCTAGAACCATCTCCTGCCTTTCCAGTAATTTTTCTCTGATTCACTGTACCAGATGAAGTAAAGATCAGCATCTTGGTGATCGCCTGAACTGGTGATATACCCAAGGCAGGATTCTGAGAGACAAAGCAATGGTCCTAGTCTAAGGCAATAACTGAGATAGTTGTCCTTTTTCTGATAAGTTCTACCAGACTTTAGAATAAGAGAAAACAAAGCTACATGGAGTTTGAAAATCCTATAATTTGTGCCTTTTTAAAAAAGATTTATTTATTTGAAAACCAGAGTTACTGAGAGAGACAGAGGGAGAGACAGAGAGAAAGAGAAAAATCTTCCATCCACTAGTTCACTCCCCAAATGGCCACAGCAGCCAAAGCTGGGCTAATCCGAAGCTGGGAGCCAGGAGCTTTTTTCGGGTCTCCCACGTGAGTGGAGGGGCCAAAGGACTTGGGCCATCTTCCACTGCTTTCCCAGATGCATTAGCAGGGAGCTGGATCAGAAGTGGTGCAACTGGGACTTGAACTGGTGCCCATATGGAATGCTGGCACTGCAGACAACGGCTTTACCTGCTGTGCCACGGAGCAGGCCCCAGTGCCTATTTATATGTGTATGGGCCTATGTAATTGGCATGTAAGCGGTATGTCTTAAGCTGAATGTCAGACTATGTCATCTTCTATTTATGGCTTATGTTAACATATACAAAGACATATTTTGATAACAGAGAAGAAAGTTTTTGATATCATTACCATTATTGAATATGTATTTAGTGATTATATATGGTATAGAATAAATCAGTCAGAAAGCTCTCTATGTCTTTACCTGCCAAGATGACTATTCAAAATCATCTCATAATTACTCCTTGAGGAACTTAGCCAATTTGTCCATAGTTTTTTCAGATAAGTAAGTCTCAAATAAGAATTAAGTAGAAAATATAAAGCAAGCTGTAGATAGCTTCCACATATTCACTTTGTGGAACCTACTTTTGACATTGTTGTAACACTATAATTCTGAGTATGTGGATTTAGCATTCATGAGGCTGTTGTTTTCTTTCAATTTGATTGTTCCCAACTAGGATGCAGCCACACAAAAGATGCCAGCAATGTCTTTATTTGTGAAGTCACATGATTAAATGTACAATGCACATATCTCATCTGTGATCTAGATCGCAGACATTAGGTTTTTTTTTTTAAAGATTTACTTTATTTATTTGAAAGACAAAGTTACATGGAGAGGTAGAGACAGAGAGAGAGGTATTCCATCCGCTGGTTCACTCTCCAGATGGCTGCAACGGCCAGAGCTGCGCGGATCTGAAGCCAGGAGCCAGGAGCTTCTTCTGGGTCTCCCACGTGGGTGCAGGGGTCCAAGGACCTGGGCCATCTTCCATTGCTTTCCCAGGCCATAGCAGAGAGCTGGATCAGAAGAGGAGCAGCCAGGACTAGAACCGGCCCCCATATGGGATGCTGGCACTGTAGGCCAGGGCTTTAACCCGTTGCACCACAATGCCATCCCCAGACATTAGGTTTTAATTAGAATGTTTTTGATAAGTCCATACATATTACAGATAAACTTCATATAGAACAGTATTTATTGGTAAGAGGATCGCCTACCGCAGAATCACCAAAAAAAAAAAAAAAAAAGCTTACTTTCCAAGATTCCCCATTGGACTGTGTTGTACATTAATATTTTTTAAAATTTTCACTGCCTGCACCATGGCATAGTAGGTTAAGCCTCTGCCTGTGGCACTGGCACTTCATATGGGTGCCGGTTGAGTCTAGGCTGCTCCACTTTTGATCCAGCTCCCTGCCAATGGCCTGGAAAAATAGCAGAGGATGGTTCAAGTGCTTGGGCCTCTGCCCCTACATGGGAGGCCTGGAAGAAGCTCCTGGCTCCCAGCTTCAGATCTGCTCAGCTCTGGCTGTTACAGCCATTTGTGGAGTGGACCAGAAGGTGGATGACCTTTCTCTCTCTGTCTTCCTCTCTCTATCTGTAACTCTGCCTCTCAAATAAATAAATCAATCTTAAGAAAATATTTTCCCCAGCTTTTTTAAAGCACAATTGATAAATAAAAACCATATATATATATTTACAGTTTATAACACATTTTGATCCACACATGTTTTGAAATGACTAAATCAAGTTAATTAACATATCTGATCACCTCATATAGAACTACTTTTTCTTTAAAGGAAAGAATCCTCTGTACAAATCAGTCCCTTCTTAAATATTTCCAAATATAATATCTTCTACCATTTTATTTAATCTTACAGTGATATTTCAGCAGCTATCCTTTTTTAAATGTTTATTTATTTTCATTTATTTGAAAGGCAGAGAGACAGAGACAAATCTTTCATCTGCTGATTCACCCCCTAAATGTCTGCTTTAGCCTGGGCTGGGCCAGGACAAACCCAGGAGCCTGACTCTCCATGCAGGTCTCCCATGTGGGTGACAGGGTCCCAAACAATTGGGCCATCATCTGCTGCCTCCAAGGATATACTAGCAGGAAGCTGAATCAGAACGGAAGTGCTGGGACCCGAACTGGCACCCTGATATGAGATGCAGGTGTCCCAAGTGGCAGCTAACCCCTTGTGCCACAATGCCCACCTCTCAATGTTCATTCTTAACTCATTAACAATATTTTCTCTTTGGGTGAGTTCCATTTGTGGTGTTTAGGCTATGTTTGGGTCAAGAGGCCTCTAGTGGCTTCTCTTAGCTCCAGCTGTTTAACTCCATTACAAAGTGGATATATTCAAGTAATTCATTATGTGGTTTAAGCATGATTCGACTCCTCAACTTATATAGACATTTAATGGTACAAAGAGAGTGAAAACAATTCAATTATGAGGCTTAGAAGGTGGGTTTAGAGGGAGGTGCTTAGGTCATCTGAGGTCATTGGAGGCATGCCTTGGAAGGTAGTTCCTGCAAGAAGATTGTTATAAAAACGTGAGTTTGCGCCCAGCTACTCTCTCTGCTTCTTGGCTCACCATGTGATTGTCTGCATTCACTCTGCCACTGTCACCTCTGTCCTCCCCTGACAGCTGAACCAATAGGGTCTGCCGCATCTTATCCTGTGAATCTGCAAAACTGTGAGCTAAACTATCCAGTTTTTTTCCTCTATGAACTTAGTTGCTTCAGTCATTTAGTTATGGCACTGAAAAAGTTGACTAATACAATGTTACTGTTGCTTAAAGCAGTGGTTTTCTCTCTTTAGGGTGCATCATTATGACTTGGAGGGCTTGCTAAACCCATGGATTCCTGAGCCCCATTCCTGGAGTTTCTGAATCAGTAGATATGAGTGAGACTGAACCCATAATCTGCATTTCTAACAATTTCCTGGGTGATGTTGCTGCAGGCTTCCAGGCCATACTTTGAAACCCATTGATTTAAAAGAACAAATGTCAGCTGCTGCTCTCCTGTGATTTGAATCAGGTACACATGGTTCTTATGTCTGAGTACATGTTGGAATCACATGGGAAGCCTAAACAACATACTACTGCCTGAGACTTGTTCAAAATGGATTAGGTCAGAATCCCTGGTAGTGAAGCCTAGGCATGCATATCCTTTAGTATTTCCAGGTGATTCTAATGCGAATTCAAGGGTACAAACCACTTTGTTACAAGCTGAAGGACAAAATTCTCACTATTATCCCATATCTTCTCTCCTGCGTAACTTAATATTAAATGGAAAAGGGGAAATCTCCCTGCCCTTATTTCTCCACTGAACAAATTATCTCAGTGTACTATGTTGTATAGAGCTAATCTTGTTTTTTTGATCCCAACTTTAACTTATTATCCTGATGCTGGCTTGGAGAGATTTTGAAAGTCAACTTGCTCTTTCCTTCCTCTCCTGTTATCTATGGTTCTACAAGTCAATTTTTGTCCATAGCAATAAGCCATTAGTCATCATAACTAATATCTTGAATGATTCTGTACAGGATATCTTTTCCTATATAATGTAACAGATGATTTTTAAACCTCTTTATTTATAGAATCATCCTAAATTGAAGTGTGCCAACCAAGTGATGCTGGTTGGAATACCTTAATTGCTGCACATTCATCATGATGATAATTCAAAACAATACTTTTGATCACAACAGATCCTTTTTCATTATCATCTTTTGTGCATGGGGAAATCATAGTTTTGCCATTAAAAGAATGCTTTAAGAAATCTCTATTGATGCTTACTTCCCTTGTCAGGGTGTTGAACAAAGTCCCATTGAAACTCTAGTAAAATTTATTTCTCATTCATGTATACAAATATTTGCTGAGGACCGGGTACTGTTCTAGGTCTTAGGGATATAGCAGTGAGCTAGGTAAAATTCCTGCCTTCAGGGCAATGACATTCTACTGGCTAGTGTGTGTTAGGGGAGGCATTAAAAATATGAATAAGTAAAATATTATGTATATGTACATACAATTTAAAATTGTAATAAGTGTTGGAATAAAATTAGAGTTGGATACAGGGTGCATTGGCAGTGGGGCAGAGTTATGCTGCTTTACCTAGGTTGTTAAAAGAGTCTTTTAGGAAGTGAAATCTGAATGGGGACCTGAATGATGATAAAGTAGAACTGCAAGGAAAGTTTGTGAGAAGCACATCTCTAGTAAGAGAAACAAGTGTAAATTCAAGTGGCTGATGAAGAAAAGCCAGTGAATAAATGGGGGATAGACTCAGGCCAAATCATGTGTTGGTTTGTAGGCTATGGTAAGGAGTTTGAATTTTATTTCAAATCCAATGAGAAGTAAGTGCAGGGATTTTTTAGCAGAGAAATCGCATTACCTGATTAATGATTTTTAAAATCATCACTATGGATGCTGACTGGATGATGGTCCATAAGAAGTGTGAAAAAAGTGAATGCAGGAATATCTGGCTGTATATTGCTGAAGTAATCCAGGTCAAAGATAATGATGGCTTAGCTTGAGATTTTAGCAATGCAAGGGAGTTGCAAATGGGTGAATTTATGAATATCATGAATTTTAGAGGCATAGCCAATAAGACTTGCTCATGGATTGGAAATGGGTTAGGGAAAAAGAAAGAGGAGGTACCTGGTTTTTTGGTTTGAAGAACTGGGAGGATGATTGGGGCATATAGTGAAATGGGATACAGCAGAGGGAAGAGCCACATTTTGGAGGAAAATCAGGAATTCTGTTATGTTTGTTTACTCTGAGATGTCTTTGTCAAAGAGGTTGGCATCATGAATCTACAACGCTGAAGAGATAGATATGGGCTGAAGATAGACATTTATGAGACATCAATATGTTAATGGAACTTAGATGGTGAATGTAAAAAAGAGAGCTGAATATTAAGCCCTGAGGAAATCTGAAGGCTAATGGTCAAAGAAATGAGGAGGGAGCATCAGAGGAGACTAAGGAGAAGCCAGTGAAGTGGAAAGACAAGCCCAGCTAGTGTTTACCCAAAACCCAAATGAATCAAGTGCATCTAGGAGGAGGGATGTTTAACTGTGTTAAGTCACACTGACTAGTTCTGCTGAACAGTTGATGCTGAGCCAGTACCATGTAGGGAGCAGTATACTGATTTGTAAAGCAGGAAACTTGAGCTTAAAGGACCAATTGGAACTAAATGCATCACCACCACCATTATAGTAGTAGAAATCAATGTTTTTGGATCTAGTCTATTTAAGGCACTGTGCTAAGTATTCGTATGGTTTATTCCAACGAATCCTCACAACAACCATACATTAGTATTCCACTTAACAGGTAGAGAAATTGAGGCCCATAGGGGTAAATTCACTTGTTCAACTGTCACACAGTGTAATCTGGAGCAAGTGATTTCCCTTCCTTGAGTCGAAGTTTCTCTCATCTCTAAAATGAATGAGGGGATTACATGCTTTTAAGCAACAGGACCTTCTCATATCATACAAAAGCAGGTACATACTGTATGTAACATCAGAGTTGCACTGTTTCAAGCCTCAGTGTAGGCTCTGTAGTCTCATATACTGAACTGCCCACCCCCAAACTCTGTGGTTTGCAAACCACTCAGTTGAATGGGTAGACAGATGCATTTTGACTTTGAGGATTTATATCTCACTTGCCCCTGCTCCTTGTGAACAAATGCTGGATAACAGGGATATTGGCCAAATTTAGAAGATTCTGTGGCTCTGGAACATATGCCACAGAGCTACCAGTGCATGTGGGACAGAGTCATAGTCACTACTCTTCATGACTAGGAAGATACAAGGTCCTCACTGCCTCTGTTTTGAAAGAAGCATCTGGATGATTAAAACCCAACACCATATCTTAAAAACACTGGGTGATCAATAAGTATTGGATTGCTTTAAAAAGAATTAACTGAGTGGCTCTGTGTCATGTCTTTAGGAAAATCTTTGAGTAAATCCTGCAGCTACAGTAAAAGTTAAGCCTTCCTTTCTCTCTCTCTGTCCCTTCCAACTCCCACCATAGTCTTTGTCACTTTGGGTAGTCACTTGCCATTTTATTACATGTCTCTTTCCTCTGCTACATGAAATTACACTCACATTCTTGTCATATTCACACAGCACAGGGCCTGGCCACTCTGCTCAACTATAAATCAAATGAACAACAGACTCTCCTTTTGGAGAAAAGGTAGAGGAAAGAAGGGAAAGAAAATTGTTTGACAGGTCTCAGTGGAGCCTGATTATTGCCACTCCATTAGTGTTCAGTGGAATATTTTGTCTCTGGGAACCTGTTCCATATGGTGATATAAGCTTGGGTTTTGTTAGAACCTATTAGCATGCCATAACCAAGAAGGCATGCTTATATTCTTCTAGTTCCACTGTGATTCAACGTCTATGTGATAGAGTGCAAAATTCTTGTTTTGGTCTTCCAGCCTTAGCAATGCCAATGGAATGAAACACAGTCCGTAGCCCACAAAAGGTTGATATTTGCTATGATGTGCTGCAGGGGGCGGGGCAAGACAATGATTTAATTACTGACAGTCCAGAGACCTTTTCTAGCTGGAAACTGAAAATACTGCACATGCCAAGTGGTGCCAAGATTTAGGGTTCTTACCTATCAGAGTGCAAACCTCAGGTGAAGATACCTTCCCTCCTTTCACCTAGAGTAGGATGGTAGAGCAGAGAGAACAGCTTCTGTGTGCTGTGGACCTGAGTTTGAAAGCTGATTCTATATACATATAGTCATGGGACTTCTGGATGTTACTTAATTTCTCTGAGTTTTACTTTCCTCTTATATAAAAAGAGTATAATGATATCTACCTTGATAAATTAATATGAGAATTTTATGCAATGATATAAAGCGCCTTGGACATAGTAAATTCTCAATTTATAATAGGAAAAAAATTAACTAATTTTGCTTGCACCAGAAACAGCCCCTACATCTCTTCCTGTTGATGTGTCTTTTGCAAAAAGCACCACAGGTGGTGAGCATGTGTTGGCATTGCCTCTGAGGGCAATTGGAGAAGACAGTCTTCTGGCTCTCAAGTAAGTATATCAATATCCCCTATACCTGTTTGCACATGGGAACATATATACCTTCACTGGATAAACCTATCATTCTTTTTCTGGGAAAGGAAAACCCTCAGCTGATGATTACTTCAGCATAGCTTACCCTGCAAGATGAATCCTTCATTCATTTTGTTTTTCATTAATCCCTTTAATAGGTGCCTGCTATGAGTGAGGCCTTTTCTAAGTGGCAGGCACGTAAGAGGGTCCACAGTTCTTACTTTCATAGAACTTACAATCTGTTTGAGGGAGACAATAAAAAAAGAGAAGTAAAATATATCATGATGGGTTAAATGGTGATAAATTCCAGGGGAAAAATGAAAGTAAACCAGAGGGGAAAAAGTATCAAAAGTATCTTTAAATGATGAAGTTGCATTTTGAGCCAGAGAAGAGAGAAGGGATCACTGAGAAGGTGATCTTTTACTAAAGGGCTGAAGGAAATGCAGATATCTGGGAACAGCATTCTAGGAAAGACAGGTGCCAAGGCCCTCAAGCAAGGGAATGTCTGGCGCACATGCAGGGTAGCAAAGGGACCAGAATTACAGAAAGTTGAGTGAACAAGAAGAATGGTAGTAGAAATTCAATGACAGATGTAACTGGAGAGTTGCAGGGCAGATTGTGAACACCTTGCAGGTAATTGTAAGGATCTTGTCACTTACTCTGTACAAGATGGGATGCTATGGAGAATTTAAAATTATCTCTCCAGTGATTTAATTCCTGTCAGTTCAGAAGCAAGAATAAGGGCAGAATTCCAATCTGTGTTACTCCTGCCATTTCACCCACAGTGTTAGCAAAGAAGGTGGTAGAAGGAGAAAGATTGTCTTGAAAGGAGGCACCTAGTTTATCAATCAATCTGAGATAATCACCAGTTGAAGGTGTAGCTGGAGAGAATAAAAAAAGAGGGTGGATATGTATCGATAACTGATTCAACATTTTTTTGTTATCAAGTTTTTCCTGTAGGTGGGTGGGTGGATTCAGCAACCTGATTGCTTTGCCTCAGCTCAGATGTCATGCTCACTGTGACAACAGCCTCATCATGGGTTTCACTCTGGCTCTGGAAAAAAATCCCAAACTCATGGTGAAATGCCAGATTGCAAATGCCTCCTCCCTGCCTTTTCATATTGCTATTCTTCTTCTTCATTTAAGCTTAGGTTTTTGTCACAAACTTGTCTCCAGAATCCTTAGTGTAAACAACTGAGTGTCTGAGAAATGAGTTAGTTACATATGTTACTGCTTTTCTGGATGAGGAATTTGTGGGTCAAAGCTATTTAATATTGTAGTTTTCTTAAGCTGTGTTGATTTTGAATATATAGAAATATGAGCTTGAGGCTATTTCTCCGAGTTTCCCATTATCTAAGAAGTAGTCTGGGTACTAATGGCAGGATGTCACATCTTGCTTATTGCTAATTGCAATCAGAGGCAGGGAACATATTTGGTAGATTTAGTAAATAAGTAAATAAGCTTCAAGAAGAATGAAAGTGTGCTAGAGTCTTAGCCATCAGGTGGTCAAAATGAAGGCAAAATCTTAGGTTGTATCAGTGCAGGCAGATGATATGATTGTGACAGAGCTAATCTGTTAATGTCCACTGTTTTAATGATTTGCTTTCCTCCCAAGGCAGTGCTGAGTGCTACAACAGCTGACATGAACAAGGTTGTTCTGCCATAGAGTACTCATAATACGAGGTTCATCACAGTTTTATACCTTTCTAGTACAATATTGCTAATGTATCCAGACCTTTCCAAGTTATTTGCACACATATCTCATTTCATCATTGTGAGAGTAGCAGGCCACAGTTTATTATGCCTTTATGCAGGTGAGGAAATTGAAAGGGTTTTGCTTGTAGCCAAAGAATACCAGACCACTACCTGAATCCAGTCTTCTAACTCCAAGTTCATTGCTTCTTTCTGGATGTAAATCTGTCACATAATTATGAAGTAGTCTTTACTAAGTGCCTAGTTGTACTGCAAGTTGTATTAAGATAAACAGACTGTACATATATTTATTTTCTCTTTGTTCTCTGAATATAGAGTGTATACATATGATAAATAGGAACACAGGGGTAAAACAAATATTGAAGTCAGTGTCAGCAAATTTAGGTGGAAAATATTTGTACTGTAATGTGGAAAGAGAGTTAGCGAGGTTTGTCTATATGGTCTGAGTGACATCTAGAGTGAGGAAGCATCCCAGTTTGCCTGGAACTGATAGGGTTCTTGAGACAGAATTTTCAGTGCTAAAACCAAGAAACACCTGACAAACTGGGACAAGTGGGTCACCTAAGACAAGCTGTCCTGGGGGAAAAATATAAAGGCAAAAAGATGTCATGGAAGAAGCATTGGCCTTCAAAGTAAAAATCTAGGATAAGTCCTGACTCTGTCATAAACCAACTGTGTAACCTGGGGAATGTCACTCTGTAGGTCACAGCTTTCTTATCTGGAAATGGTCATGTCAATAGCATGCATCTCCCAGAGCAATGAGTATTAAATGAAACAATCTGTATAGGTAAAAATGATAAATAATTGACTAAACAAATATAAGGCTTAATTTTACTTGATGGTGACTCCAAAGAAAACAGTGAGTACAAGTCTTATGCTAGTCCCATGGATCTGTTCTGTATATGAAACTACACAAAATTTCAATGAGCCTGCAGTGATATGACTCAAGTCAGTCAATAAAATATTCAAATTGAAAACAACATACTTGGGGTTGGACTGTCTGTTTCTTTCATATATATAGAGAATAAAACATTGGAATTATAGATGTAACTTATGTTTATCCTATACCAAAATAAATATGAAAAAGCTTTTTTCTTCCACTTCCTTTTGTTAGCCAATTTTCTCAAACATTGTAGTAATAAGACTTAACATGAATAGCATCTGCAAAACCCCAAAAGGGAAAGTAAAATATTTATGTCAGTTGGGGATTTACTTTCCTATATGTTTCCTACCTTCATTCCAAATCCTTCAATGGTGATTTTGAGGGAATTACACATGTTCACAAACTATAACCATTTCTATTGAAATTGGGACACTACAGGTAATTAAAATAAAGTATTATTATCTATAAAGTTCTTATTTATTCATTCAACTCATTTATTGAGCATTTGCCAGGTCACTATTAGCACACTTGTTACTGGCAGTACCATCAATGAACAAAGCAGTCCAAGTCCTTGCCCTCATGAGCTTACATTCTACTGGGAGGAATCAGATGTTAAACACCTTTTATACCAGGAAAAACATGATAATTGCACATGTTGAAAAATGCTATGAAAGAAAAGGGCCAGGGGCTTTGAAGAAGAATTGTGGAAATTTTAATTTAGATGTGGTTGCTTGGCAATGGAACTTTTATTTCAAGGTCTCATATGTCTTTGGAATAAGAAGTGAAGTACATAATTATAGAATTATTTTGCCTAAATTTCCAAAAATAAACTCAGTTTTTGGGTTTTGATATTGAAGTCTTTGGTCAGCCTTCTCTATTTATTGTTCATTCAAAATATTTGCTGAATATCCACTATGTGTTAAACCTTGTGCTAGGTGCTGTGATATGATGCAGTGAACAAAGTTTGGAGTTAATTTCCAATGGGGGCAGAAAAAATAAATATATGTCATATGGTGAGATATGCTATAAAGAAAAGTGAATCAAAGTAATGGGAAAAAGAAAAGTTGTGTGCATTTAGTCACTACTTTATATAATGTGATCAGGAAAGAGCTATCTGAGCAGGGTAATATTTCTAGAAAATTGAAGAACACAAGAGAGCCAGCTATGAGATTTCCAGTACAATTATTTCCAGAACAAACAATGCAAAGGCTATGAGGCTGTGGTGTGCTGGTGTGTCCAAGGACCAGTGAGGAGGCTGGGGTGGCTGGAGCAATGTGAGCAAGTGGGAGAATGGAAAAAGATAAAGTCAGAAAATTGGTGGGATATAGGAAGATGCAATTATAGGGAATTTGTTTTTTATTAATCTGCTTGAAAGAATTCGTAGTGATCCTTTAAGAAAATGCTATCTCTAAAACTTGGCAGGATAATTCTATGGTCCCTATCTAGCAAAGTATATATGTACCTTGTAGGAAGCTTGAATAATGCCAGATTGGCCCTGGTGAAGGCATCCATGTTTTAGTAGGAATTTATAGAGGCTGGATGACTTTTCTTAGAAATAGAAAGTTCAAGTTGGTACATTAGAAAGAATATGAAGACCATGAGATAGCATGATTTCCAAGTGTGGACCAAAATCTTGGTGTATAATTAAAGGAATCTTGGGACCAAGGATGTGGTTTACAGAATAGATTTGTTAACCAGGTAGTATTTTTCTGATTGGATTTGGATATTCCTTACATTGTGGAAGAAGCAAATGGAATGGAGAAGAATCTTGAAGAGAATAAAAAGCATGGTAGAGACCTAGACAGTGGATCTCATTTTAGCTGTCCCAACCAATTGCTCTTCACTGAGATGAATCATCTCCCTCCCCCACCTCACATTACCAGATATAGCTCTTCCTAAAAATGCTCACTTTTTTTTAACTTCTCCCTTTCCCTTAAATTTGCTGAAATTCAAGAGAGGAAACATATAGATTTTCAGTAGTGGCAACATCCAAGATTGTGATTTTTTAACCTTTTCAGAGTAAAAGATCCCATTGAAAAACCTCCAGTCAAAGATCTGAAATTTCTATTTAAGAAAGTGCTCATTCACAGATAAATGTGAACTGCTGTATAATATTTGCATAGATTTGTGGACTCTCAGCAACACACTGATGGGTGCTCTAGGAATACAGAATTCAAGCTAAATACCTCTGTCCTAAGAGATCAGTGATGATTTTCACTTTAAAAAAAGGTAACTGTAGGACCTAGAGGACTAGGGGAGGAAACAGGATACATTACACTGATGGCATCAATTGAGGAAGTTTTCCCATTTACTCATTTATTTCTTTCTGGACTCTGAAAAGCACTCTTTGTTTCTGGTCTCCGTGGTGCTGATCATTTGGCTTACATAGGGAACTTGAAGTCAGGCAGGTGCTACT
Organism: Oryctolagus cuniculus; assembly: GCF_964237555.1. Lineage (NCBI taxonomy): Eukaryota > Metazoa > Chordata > Mammalia > Lagomorpha > Leporidae > Oryctolagus > Oryctolagus cuniculus. The sequence continues at coordinate 81,308,629 of NC_091453.1, read as the reverse complement.
GAGGACCCTCTACTTTCTCATCCTCCCATGGAAAATCTGGCCACATTCTGAAATAAAGTTAAGACAGAGAGGAGCAATCTAAATCTCCTTCTTAGGAATTTATAATTCTTCCCAAAGGAAGGATGCCTTTATCAGCAAGGTCCAGACATACTAGACTGCCCCAGGCTGGGTATGAATACTGTCACAGCATGGTTTCACATTGGGAATGTTGTCATTGTCTGGAAGTTTCCCTTTCCATGTGCATGATTTTTAAATCTTTCAGCAATTATTCAATAGAAAAAGCTCAGGGCTGAGCCAAAGGCAATTATGAAGCACTCACAGAATTGGAGACTGACAAGTGGTAATTATTTGGAGATGGCTTGCTTTCTTTGCCTTTTCACTGCTCTTCCCAACCCCATCCCACAACCAGATATAGGCTGGTGATTATTTTGGCTTATTTACCAAAGTTTGCCTTTATCACTTCACACTTATGTAGAGAAATATCAGTAATGAAGCGGTCTGTGCTACTTCTCTAGAACTGAGGTTTGCTAGACCTCTGATGACTGCATGTCAATACTGAATGCCTTTTCACAATTTCCTTTCATTAGCCCCTGGGAAAAGAAGAAACAGATTTTTTTAAAGGCGGTTTATTTATTTATTTAATTGGGAAGTCAGAGTTACACAGAGAGAGAAGGAGAGGGAGAGGGAGAGGGAGAGGGAAGGGGAGAGGGAGAGAGAGAGTGAGAGAAAGAGAGAGGCCCTCCACCTGCTGGTTCACTCCCCAATTGGCCGCAACCAGTGGAGCTGAGCCAACCCAAAGACAAGAACCAGAAGATTCCTCTGGGTCTCCCACATGGGTGCAGAGCCCAAGGACTTGGGCCATCCTCCACTGCTTTCCCAGGCCGTAGCAGAGAGCTGGATAGGAAGTGGAGCAGCCAGGATACGAACTGACACCCATATGGGATGCCAGCACTGCAGGCGGTGGCTTTATCGACTACGCCACAGGGCCGGCCCCAGAAACAGCTTTGATGGTGTTCAATATGTTCTATATGTTCTCCTGGAAGCAAAAGGAGTTTAAATCATTTGTACAATCTCACCTTTTGTCTCCTTCAGTGTGGCAGGTGTTCATGCTGCTTTAATCCATTCAAAGCAATGACGAAGCAAGCTATTTTGCAAGAATTCTGTTCCAAGCCCTGATCCCATAGCTCCTAGGCTCACAAAATCTCCATGTTGACAGCCATGTGTGTTTACAAATGGAAGCTATGGGGAAACAAAGAGGAGGAAGTAGCCCCTGAGGGCCAACACAGTTGTTAATGTGCTTGTGGGGTGTTTGACTAAATCCACAAAGCAAAACACCATCTGGGAGAGAGGTGTTTTTTCCTGTCAGATTTCTAGGCTTCCAAATACAAGTCAGACATAACAAGATAAGGTTATAGTATCTAGCTCAGGACACTGTTGCTGAAAACCACCTCAAACTGGTTGAGGAGATTGATGTAGAACACCTACAGTAAGTCCACTTGCCCAATGCACAGAAAGTCAATCAGGGTGTTAGAAGAAAGTAGGTATTTATTGCAAAGTACAGAGCAAGGAGCTAGGCGCTTATTGCTTAATTCTAGGACTTTCCAAGGAGTTAGGGATGAAGGTTCTAGTAGATTGAAATTGGGGCCGAGGTACATAAGCAGCTCATGTCCAAGTTCTTGGTTGATCAGTGGTGCTCATGACCTTCGTTTGATTGGTCAGCAATCCTGTGCTCTTTAGGGAATTTATGGTGGCCAGGTCTTGCTCCAGTTGTTCTGGGTATTATATGAAGGTGGCAGCTACATTCTGCCCAGACCAGGAATTCCCCTACACAAACCACCCCAGAACAATCCAGGCCATCAAGGTTCTTATCTTTTGGAAAAGCAAATGACTCCTTGAATCTCGAGATTTGAACCTTGCACCACCAGCCCTCAAGTCACTGAACTCCTTTGGATAAAGGACAGGCAAGGGCAATTTGGGCTATGGAGGACAGACAAGAAGCTGGGTCCTGCCTTTACATTATAGGGATTCGGTTTTCATACTTTCTTATTTTTTGAATGTTCATTCATTTTATTTATTTGACAGATAAAGGAAGGGAAAAATAAAGTTCTTCAGGTATGACCCACTGGCTTTCAAACCTGGGGAAGCATGCAGGAGTTTGGCTGGGGAACAATACAGGATATGAGATGGAACTGATCTCTTCATAAAAGGCAGGGTTAACAAGAAACCTAAAATGGCTGAGGTTGATGTCTTTGTTCCATTAATCCTTACTCTGAGTATAGATAAGGAGATGGGGCGTTGGTTTCTTTCTGGCTACTTCCTGCTGATACAGGATGTAGACATGAGGTGAGGGTCTATACTCAGGATCGGATTGAATGAAGAAGAGTAGTCTTGTGTTGTTCCTGTGTTATGGCTTGGGATGTAGCAGTCATTCGTTCTTGCAAGGACTTTTGGAATAAGTTAATTATACATGGCAGAACGAGGAACACGATGATTATGAGGACAAAAGGAGATATTAGTGACATTGTCCATGGTTGAAAAGATGGCTGAAATGAGGAGGACAAAGGGAAAAATAATAAAGCAAGAGTCCTGTCCGGTTAGTTGGAAGACAGGTGTATGCCTGGTTGCCGCAGGGAAAGAATGCTCCTGTTTTGTTTGGTGTGTACATGCTGGCAAGGAACCATGGGAGGGAGTTAGTTTTGCCTGCTTCTAGTCCTAGGCTCCCTCATTTTCCTCCCTCTGTTTAAGGAAACCCTGGCTGTTGTCAGGGGTCTGGGTAAGGACTGATACTGAGTTCTTCAAGCTGAGTAGTGGTGGAGTAGAGACCCATGGTCAAGACAGGGTTCCAGCAAATGACCTCTTGAGGGGGCTGTAGCACTAGCTCACAGAAACTGTCTCTATTTGAGGATTCATGTGCATGGCCATCTAGAATTTTATTGCCTGGAGCAATTAAATCTAACAAGCAGATTAAATACACAGGGTCCAAACCAGGAGGGAGTTTTCCCATTGAGAGGCAAACAGAAACCAACAGGAGGGGCTTGATAATAATTAGATGGGCATTAAGATCTGGCCAGGTATATATGAAATCCAGACCTATCTAACTCTTCACATGGGGTACTAGAATAGACATCATAAGGGAGGTGTGAATCTCCTTAGGGAAAGTACTCTATTGGCTTCCATTACCTAGTAGGCCTGGCAATAGGAAGTTAGTATCAAATAGGTGGCATCTCTAAAAGCAGATTTGCAGTTCTGCCTTCACTGTTACAGACCCTAGGCTGTCCTCTTGATGGCGGTGGTTACTTTGGAAGCTGGGCAGAGTGAAGGGCTTTATAGCATGGGACCAACAGGGTCTGAGGTCCTGACCCAGGAGTTTTTCAATTCTTAGGGCAGTTCCATTTCCAGTGGCTTGGCTCTTGGCAGAGCTGATGGGGCTCTTCAAGACAGCTACTTGTCCAATGCCCTGACTCCTTATATTGAAAACAGGTGCTATTTGAGGGTGGACTGGCCTTGTTGGGTTTCCTTGATAGGCAGATCATTAATTGGCAAGCCACCTATCCTCACATTGCTCCTGCTGCCTTACTCCTCTTTCTCCTGGTCTTGGTAAAAGTAGAACCCAGAGGAAGCCTTTAGGATGTCAGTCAAGGGGGACTCAATCCCATCCATAATTGGTAGCTTTGGGATCCACATGGAAGGAAAGCCTATATTTCTGGGAATGGAGAGGCCTACTTCTGGGGAAGAAAGTCCTTGTCAAGGTCCCTGTGGGTGCCTAAAGGTCAACCAATGAGGATCAGACCCACCTCAACCTTTAACTCCCATGCCCTGAATCTATAAAAGGAGCTCTCCCAATCTCTGACGCATGACTTCCCCGGCCCCTGCTCTGTTGCTGTGTTGGGACCAGTGAACCTTGCCCTGGAGCGGAACCCCAATAAAAGCCTGCGAAATAATTGATTCGTCTGCCTGGGAAGATCTGTTACGTTCTGGACACCTTGCAATAATCTTTGGTGGCCTGAGCTAGAAATCTGTGGTCACATGCATGTTGTGACAATATTCTTCCTGTGAGATAAGATGATGCACATGAGGAAAGATATGTCCTTCTAGGTAAGATCAAACATTAAGACCACCTTACCCAAACTGTCTTATATAAGGTCTAAAGATCAAGCTATGCATCCTTTTGGAGAGTCCTACAGAATAGAAAGTTTTTCATCTTGAAGAGAATAGAGGAGAAATGAAGAAATAAGTCAGGCTTTCCAGATTGCTTAATATCAAGTGAACACTTAATAAACATTTTTAGCTGTCGAATAACTTACAAAAACATTTACCAAAAGATCCAATGTCTTCCATAAATTTTAAGAGTATATGTAGTTGGAAATATTTCTTGGATATCTAACACAAGTGTAAGCCAATTAAAACAGAGATGTTAATAAATTTTCCATTATTGCATACAATATGTACACACATATAACTCATTACAGGAGAGAAAAACAAAATGGTTTCAATTATTAACAAATAAATTTTGGCTGCCACTAAATAAGGCAGGGGAAAAGACAGAAGAAGGCTAGGCATGGATCATTCTTTGGAGTGAAGTTGGTCAGGACTTACCACTGTTCTGGAGTTTTCTGTTGCTAGCCCTGACAAATATATTACTGGAGATGGCTGGAACAGAGGTTTTGTCTTTGTGTAGATTTGGCTCTATTATGTTAGGTTTTAGGATTTTAGTGTTCATAGAAGAAGAGGAGGTCGCTAGTTAAAAGAGGATTTATTTTAGGGAAGACAGAATGGGGGGTAAAGTGAGAGTAGGGGCTGAGCTCACCCAGAGAGACGGCAAGGGTCAAGGGTGGATGTGGGGGTGTTGAAGTCAGGCTTGCTTGCATTTGAACAGCAGGCAGAGTCCTGCCTGGAACTGCTTTGTTGGGGGAGGTGCAGAGCACCACATGGACTCTGATAAGGTGGGTAGAAGAAGTGAGAAAGGCTCCCAGTGCCTTGTCTTAGCAGTTTGGAATGTCCTAAGGTATAGGGTTTCCAGAGCAAAAAATATTCTGCTAGTCTTTTCATTATCTTTCTGTACCGAGGGGGTAAGTGGCAGAACAAAGTAGGGGGAGTCAGGAAGAGAGGTGAGTTTGCGCTGGGGAAGAGTGGGGGTGAGGGGTGGGGGAGAGCTGGGTGAGTAGAGGGTCAAGTTCCAGAGGTGGTAGCACCCCTGAGGGAAGAGCAAAAGTGGAAGGAGGGAAAGTTGAGGGTTTGAGAGTAGGCTCTAAGATTTTCTCTTGCCAGAGGGCTTAGAATGAGGGAAGTTGACCTAGGAGGAGGACAAAGGCTGGGATGTAGGGGAATCAGGTGGGTCTGCCAGAGAGGAAATACCAGATGGAGGTCTGGGAGGGCCTGCTGGGCCAGGATCTCAGAGAAGATGGGATGAGAGGGATGAAGGAGGGGTGGAGGCCATACAGGGAGGTTATTCAGGAGAGACGAGGGGGGAGGGGCAGCAACTGCCTCTGCTGCCACTGGTGAGAGGGAAGGGCAGGCGCTAGAGAGAGGAGGGAATGCAGTAAGTGGAGGGGTGTATGTTCCTGAGACACCATCTTCTCAAGTGGAGAGGAAGAAGGGAGAGGTAGGGAGGTAGAAGATTTGAGGAGAGGCTCCAGGCTTTCTTCCTCTATGAGAACTTGAAGTGAGAAAAATTGACCTTGAAGGAGGAAAAAATCCTGTACATAAGAGACCTCTGGCCATTTGCCATTTCTCTTTGTAAAACTATGAAGGTTGCAGAGAATTTAGAAATCAAAGGTGCTGAATTCTGGTCATTTGGAAACATTGTCTTCCTTTAGGCCCAGCTTGTGCAAGTTTTTTAAGAGGCAGGCTAATAGAAGTTTGGAAGCCATGGATTAAGCAAAATATGGTCTGAGGGAAGGGGATCCTTTCACAGGGCAACCCCCGCATAGACCAGCATCCCAGTTCTAACCTGTAGTGGATGGGCATTTCCTCTGAGTGAGGGAAACCAAAGGAACACCCCAGGCCCTATGAGGGGAGATGAACTATCCTGTTTGAACATGCCAGGCTGTAAAAGGGGGGATAAACCAGTCACAAGCATTGCCCCAGCACACTTGAGGTGACAGAGACCTCTCTTATCAATCTGATGGGTTGAGAATTAGGTCTCGTGTGGACATGTAGCAATGAGATCTGGCAAAGGCTCTGGCTATGAATTTCTTGGGAAATGAGAAGTGCAATGAGAGTGAGAAAGTGTTCTGGATAGGTGTCTCTCAGGTGTCTCTGTCATAAGGAAAAAGGAGATTATAGGAAAGTGAAGGTAGAGGTGGGCAGAGACAATAAGAAGGGGAAAGAATCTAGAAAGGAGAAGAAAGTTTGGAAGAAGGGTGGAGGATCACAGCTCTTATGCAGACACTGAATTCACTACTCTCCTCTTCACATGGGGCACCAAAATATTAGGAAAAGAGGTACAGACCAGAGAGGAGACAAAATACAAACTCACAGCCAGATCGAGTTTATTCAGAGAAAATAAACTCAGGGATTGACTAACTGCCATCTTGCTCACAGACTGAACACGTGGCAGAGGCCAAGACCACAGAAGGCTGGGCTCTTTTATATCTTAGGTGGGCTAGGGGTGGGGGTGGGGGCAGGAGGCCAAGGTGAGCAAGGCAGAGTGGACAGTGAGAGAGAGAGAGACAGAGAGAAAGGTCTTCCTTTTCCGTTGGTTCACCCTCCAATGGCTGCCATGGCCGGCGCACCGCGCTGATCCGAAGGCAGGAGCCAGGTGCTTATCCTGGTTTCCCATGCGGGTGCAAGGCCCAGGGACTTGGGCCATCCTCCACTGCCTTCCCGGGGCCACAGCAGAGAGCTGGCCTGGAAGAGTGGCAACCGGGACAGAATCCGGTGTGCTGGCGCTGCTAGGCGGAGGATTAGCCTATTGAGCCATACTGATTCTTCAGGTTTGGTCCATTGGCTTCCAAACCTGGGGAAGAATACAGCGTATGGGCTGGCGAACAATACAGGATATGAGATGGAACTACTCTCTTGAAAGAAGGCAGGGGTAACAAGAAACAAAATGGCTGAGGCTTATGTCCTTGTTCTATCAATAGTCTCCATGGGGACATTGAAGTTGTAAACAAAGTGTAATCATTGAAGACAAAAAAAATGGTCATTATCAGTAGATTTTTCTGTTTTCCATGTAATTACTATATCCTGTTTATTTGAAAAAATGGCAATTTTAGTAAGATAGAAAGCTATTAAGTTTCAATAGCTCAGAGTGATCTTTCATAGCTATCTAAAATATAACTGTTGAGGCCCGCGCCATGGCTCACTAGGCTAATCCTCCGCCTGCGGCGCTGGCACACAGGGCTCTAATCCGGTCGGGGCGCCGGATTCTGTCCCGGTTGCTCCTCTTCCTATCCAGCTCACTGCTGTGGCCCGGGAGTGCAGGGGAGGATAGCCCAGGTCCTTGGGCCCTGCACCCACATGGGAGACCAGGAGAAGCACCTGGCTCCTGGCTTCGGATCAGCGCGGTGCGCCGGCCACAGCACACAGGCCATGGCGGCCATTGGAGTGTGAACCAACAGAAAAAAGGAAGACCTTTCTCTGTCTCTCTCTCTCTCACTGTCCACTCTGCCTGTCAATAAATAAATAAATAAATAAATAAAACAAAATATAGCTGTTGAATGAGTGAATGAAAAGTAACTGTGGATAATGTTAAAATATTATACATTTCTCTATTTTAAAAAAATGACAGGATTTGAGAAGTTTTGACTATAAATTAATGTTAAATACTTGAAATGATAAACATATTTACCTGGTTTGGATATTATGTAATGTATACACGTAATGAAGCAGCACATGGTACCTCATAAATTTACCATTTTTAATGGAAAAAAAAGAACATGCTATTTTCTGAATAAATGAAAGTTGATTGTTGAGATATTTTTGTTATGGCTTTCATATTTTGATTTACTTGCTATCTTAGGATTTTTTCCCCTCTGAGATAATTTTCCAATTTTCTTGTAAGTATTTTGGCTACGATTCCAAAATTCAAACAATCAGGCCTTCTATAAGCTAAATATAATAATACAGAAATACAATTTCTCATATAAGCATTCCCTTGTACAAAAGTGAAACTGAAGCTTATGTTTGACTGTTATAGTATAGAATGACCTAGAGAATCCTGCAGAATATAATTTTGTATGTAGAGGCAAGTAGATACAATAATTTCAAGAGTTCTCTGTCTTTGTCTTTCAGACAGGTTTGGTTATGATATGTCTAGGTGTGGATATTGTTGACCTTCTTGAATATGCAAATTAAAACTTCATCAAATTAGGGAAGATTTTAATCATTATTTCTTCAAATTTTCTTTCTCTTCCTTTTTAAATCTCCTCTCTTCTGGAAATTTCTCTCTCTCACACACACTTTATATATATATATATATATATATTATGTATAGTGGTGCTTTATGATTTCCACAGGTCTCTTAGACTGTTCAGTTTTGTTTATTGTTTTCCTCTTTTTGTTCTTCAGACTAGATAATTTCAACTGACCTATTTTCAAGTTTGCTGATTCTTTCTTCTGCTTTCTCAAATCTGATTCTTAACCGTTCTAGTGCGTTTCTCATTTCAATTATTATATTTTTCAATTCCAGAGTTTCTATTTACTTTCTCTTATGATTTCTATTTATCTCTCTTTACTACAACTGTGGAGCTGGGAGTGGGGTAATTGTTATGAACAAGGCATTTTAAAATGCCACAGTGCTCACTGGGCTTAACAAGATTCAACTGTGGTTAATTTCAAGGGACCTGGAAAAATGGATTTTTCCAGTTGTTACCAGTGCTTTTTTTTTTTTTTTGCAAGAGTAGTTTTTTGAACATCCTTACTCTATGTTTTTACTGATGCTATTCTGCTAACTACCAAAATTACTAATCCTGTTATTAATATTTATTGTAAAATTTATATAAAGGGAACAAATTTCATGTATTTCATATTTACAGTTTTAAGAACATAATGATACTGCCCACCATCTCTCCTCCTTCCTTTCTTATTTTTCATTTAATTTTTGCTATGACATACATTCTTTTCTCATTTTTATTAATATAAAGAAAACAGATTTCATGTATTTCATAGATACAACTCTAATAACCATACTTCCCTCCTTCAAGCCCCCTCCTTCTTTCCTTGCCTTTATTTTTAATTTTTGCCAAAACATAATCTCAATTTACTTTATAATCACAGGTTTAATGCACCACTAACCATAATATTCAACAAGTAAAATACCAGCAGAACACTTCCACAGGAATATAGATAAGGGCTAAAAATAATAATCAAATCATATCATGCACATTTCTCTTTTATACATTTTTCTATTCTATTCAATTTCCTTTTAATCACAAGCTTAATCCTCCAATGAATAAATAATTCAACAAGTAGTAAATAGAAAAAACCACTGTTCTCAAGAGCATAGGCAAGGGCTTTAAAAATAATCATATCTCAAGATGTCAATTTCACTCATACACATAACATTTTAAAAAATGTATCTATAGTATTAACTTCAGCCTTCAATAAAACGCTTATTTTGACCTATTGTGGATGATACTGGGAGTTTTAGGACAAGTTTTCAGTGTCTCATTATTACATTGTATATAAGATTTAGTAGTGATTAGCTATTGTATCTCGGTCCAAGAAATGATTCAGATTATTGTTCTCCTTCAAAGCCTATTCTGAAAAATTTCATGCATGACTTGTTTCCCCTTTACAAATTAATTAATTTTCATTTTATTAAACAGAGAGAGGTCTTCTATCTGCTTATTTCTTCTCCAAATACCTTCTATTCAACAGCCAGGGCTGGGCTAGGCTGCAGGCAGGAGTCAAGAATTGCATCCAGATTTCACATGTGGGAAGCAGGAAACCAAATACTTGAGCCATCACCTGCTGCCTTTCAGTATGTGCATTAGCAGGATGAACTTCTTTGTTTTAAGAGTTTATATTTTCAGGCTGGTGCTGTGGCATAGCAGGTGAAGCTGCCGCCTGCGGTGCGGGCATCCCATATGGGCGCTGGTTTGAGACTCGGCTGCTCCACTTCTGATCCAGCTCTCTGATATGGCCTGGGAAAGCAGTGGAGGATGGCCCAGGTGTTTGGCCCCCTGTGCTCATGTGGGAGACCCGGAAGAGGCTCCTGGCTCCTGGCTTCGGATTGGCGCAGCTCTGGCCATTGAGGCGGGCTGGGGAGTGAACCAGCAGATGGAGGACCTCTCTCTCCCTCTCTCTCTGCCTCTCCTTTTCTCTGTGTAACTCTGACTTTCAAACAAATAAATCAATCTTTAAAAAAAAATCCCACGATGTTAAAAGCAAAAATAAAGAGTTTATATTATCAATTTATTAAACTTTTACTGATGAGAGTGAAAGTAATGTCCCATTCTCAGATAAAAACTTTAGGAGGAATTGTTCATTGAGTTATTTAATGATTGAGGGCCAAACAGCTAAGTTTTCAGAAATTAAGTGACCTAAAGGTAAATGAAAGAGTTCAGGAGACATTTGGTCAAAATGACATTAGCTCATGCTTGGAGAATACTTTCTTTCCCAACACATATCAGTGATAGACAAAGTATAGAGGCAATGTAGAAGACATGTCTGGGGCGGCAGCAGCCGTGGGGTCCACGGCACTGGTGGCAGGTGCCCAGGCCGTCCCAGGAGTCATGAGGAGAGCCACTGCCATGCTAGGCCCGTTGGGGTTTCCGAGGCCCCAGCTAAGGGGGAAGCCCCCACGCTACTGGCCCCAGGAGCTGAACTAGCTGTCGGAGAGTGAGCTCTCCCAGGCCGTGCAGACCAATATCCTGTGCACTGTACATGGCTGCGGGAAGATCCTGCCCAGCAGCCCAATGTTCAACATGCACCTGGTCAAGAGCCACCTCCTGCAGGATGGCATAGTAAATCCAACAATAAAAGATTTGAAAATTGTACCGAAATTCTGTTGTCAAATTGAGGAATGCCCTAGAGGCCCTGACAGACCATTTTCTCAATTTTCCCTTGTAAAATAGCACTTTATGAAGATGCATACTGAGAAGAAGCATAAGTGCAATAAGTGCAGGAATTCGTAGGGTACTGAGTGGGACTTGGAAATATATACAGAAGACTGTGGGAAGACCTCCTAGTGCACGTGTGGCTGTTCCTATGCCAGTGGAATAGCACTGCAATCCCGCATCTGCTGAACTGGCCACAAGATCCCTTCAGAACATAGGGATCCATCTAGTAACAAAAGGAAAATGGAAAACTGCTTACAAAACCAGAAGTTGTTTAATAAGACCATTGAATCACTGGGCAGCCAACCAAGTCCCAGGCCAGCTTCTCAAGAACTAGAAACTTTAAAAACAAAGCTGGGAGCCTCTTTGGAAGACTCTTGTGGCTCTAATGCCATAAAGCAGACTCTGACAACACCTCCAAGATATCCTCAGAAGTTGCTTTTACCAAAGCCCAAAGTGGCTGTGGTTATTAAACTACCTGTGATGCAGTTTTCTTCTGTGCCTGTCTTTGTGCCTATGGATGACTCCATGGCCCAGCCTTTCGTGTTAGGTGTGGATCAGAGCTCTGTTGCAGTGGCTGTGCACTTACTGCTCTTGTCAGTAGGAACCCTGATCCTCGGCCTAGATTCAGAGGCCTACTCTCTTAAAGAGAGCCTCCCTCGCCCCAAAATTATAAATCCTGTTGCTGTTGAGCCAATTAGTATAGGTGCTCAAGTGAACTTGGGTAAAAGTCCATCCAGTCTTTTACAGGAACTGGGTAACACAGGTCAGAAGAATAGTCTGTCTTCAACCAATGTGCAGACAGACCTGTCTTATGCCTCGCAAAACATTATACCTTCTGCACAGGGGCTGGCCCCGACTCTGTTGTGTCCTTGTGTTCTCAGACTGACTTGTCATTTGATGCTCAAGTGTCCTTTTCCATTAGTGTTCACATGCAGACATTTGTGTTGCTAGATCCTTGCTTCCCGTTGGGTGGGGTCTCCAGAGAAACTCAGACCAGTGGGATGCTGGTTCCCACAGAGGACTGCATGCAGATGGACCACGCTGGGATGTGTGGGGGCATTTTTGAGAGTGTCCATTTATCATACAGTGTCCCTACAGACAATATGTTAAGCAGAAGCTTAATAACAGAGACAGTAACTCATGGTTTGCTGCTATGACTTTAAATCAAGATATTGAGAAATTGGCTCCTGTGTTAAACTTCAGCAAATAGGACAGTATGCTTCCTTCACAGAACATAATGGATAATCAGACCCAACCCATGGACTTATTAAGTGAGTTAGAAAATCTTGTCAAATAATCTTCCTGGTCAGACATTGGATAATCATATTCTTGCCTGACACAAATCCTGGGCCTGACACCCAGCTCCCACCTGGCCCAATTTAGAACCCTGGAATTGATTTTGATATTAGAGAGTTCTTTTCAGCCTCAAATACCCAGACACAAACTTAAGAGAGTGAACTCAACACCATGAACACTGAACCTGTCTTGGAATCACTTGTTCCTTGCTGCAACCTCTGCTGTGTCCTACAGGTACAGGGCAAGTTTTAACTTCCTAGGCTTTGAGATGTTTGACACACAGATACAGACAGACTTAAACTTCTTCTTAGGCAATGGCCCTCATCTCCCTCAGGGAAGCATTCTGAAATGCTCCAGCTTCTCCATGAATACCGACTCATCTGATACAGAGACCCACACTGAGGGAATCTGCAATGCTAAGAACATACCTGCCCTGGAGAGCAAGGCTGAGTTGAACAATATAGAAACACAGACCATGAGTTCTGGTTTTGAAGTCCTGGGGAGCTTGTTCTTCACCAGCAATGAAACTCAGACAGCAGTGGATGACTTACTTCTGGCCAACTTGGCCTGGAACATGATAGAGTTTCAGTTCAGCTCTGTAGAAACCCAGAGATGTACTGAACTGCACAGTCTTCAGCTTCTAATGGTGGAGTCTACGTGTGGGATGGTTGGCATTTACCATTTCCTTCTGGGGTTAGAAAATAGGGAACAGGGACAACAGTATTAACTAGATCAAGTGCAAGTGATGATGCAGTTGTTTTGATTCTGTGTGCGTGGTTCTTTGCCTTTTGTACTTATAAACATGAAAATTGTGTATAAATCTGAGTGTATTATATAAAGTAAGATGCTTAGCTAAAAAAAGAAGACAGTCTATACTAAAAAGAAGATGAACATCATAATGTTGAAAAATTGTACAGAAACACAAGAAAATGAAAGCAAGATTAATATTATTGGTCTATATTATTCCTTGTCCAGATGTAGGCAGAGGTAGTTGTGTGTATATGCTGGAATAGCAGGTACTAATTTTGATAAGAAAATGAAGAACTAGTTATAATTACTGCTCAGAAGTAGGGACTGGGATAGTGGTGGAGGTAAGTTTTTCCTGCATTAAAAAGAGGTTGAAAAGAGATTAACCATTGCTTGGAATTATGACTTGCATAAAATTGCATACAAAGGAAGTTAGAGGAAGCAGATAAGGCCTAGTTTATAGGACTTGAGCTAAATCCTTGAATGTCTTAATACTTGTATATGTACTATCACTAATGTTACATCAAGATAGGTGGCCTAAGCCATCTGATTATGCACTTCAGGGTTGGGTGTTTGTGAGTAGAGGCAACTAAAAATCTATGCAGAGAGGGTAGAAGAGAGATTGATGCAAACATTCAAAAAATTAAAGAAAGGAAAGTAATCAATAAAATCAACAATCAGGAAGTCAATCAATTGCAAACCAAATGAAAATAACAGAGCAATGAGAAAATGATATTAAAATAGTGTGTTAAAAATTCTGTTACAAATTCATCCACTTAAAAGTATATAGACCAGGCAGAAATTAAACAAAAACATTTGTAAGTAGAAATCCTAGAAATAAAATGTAGAGGCTAGAATTTGAATGAAAATCAAAATATATGGAACAAAAGTAGAATACAAGATTACAATATAAGATGGGTTTCATTCAAAAAGCTGAGGATAAGAATCAGTCTAGAGTTCCTTAACCAGAGAAACTATCATTCAAGAGTAAGGGGTGATTAAAGACACTTTGAAATCTATAACAAGCTAAAAACGTTGCCACTTACAAAGCCTCTGTAGAAATACTTGAGGCACTGTGGTGTAAGTAGGCTAAGCCTCTGCTTGTGGTGCTGACATTCCATTTGGGTGCTGATTTGTGTCCTGGATGCTCCTCTTCTGATCCAATTCTCTGCTGTGGCCTGGGAAAGCAGTAGAAGATGGCCCAAGTGTTTGGGCCCCTGTATCTGCATGGGAGACTCTGAAGAAGCTCCTGGCTCCTGGCTTTGTATCAGCCCGGCTCTGGCTGTTGTGGCCATTTAGGGAATGAACCATCTGATGGAAGACCTTTTTCTCAGTCTCTCACTCTCTCTGACTGTAACTCTACCTGTCAAACAAATAAACAAAATATTAAAAAGAAGTGCTTGAGGTTGTATTGAAGTTTTCATCTTAACAAAAAGGGGGGCTGGCACTGTGGCACAGCGGGCTAACACCCTGGCCTGAAGTGCCAGCATCCCATATGGACGCCGGTTCGAGACCTGGCTGCTCCACTTCCCATACAGCTCTCTGCTATAGCCTGGGAAAGCAGTAGAAGATGGCCCAAGTCCTTGGGCCCCTGTACCTGTGTGGAGAACCTGGAAGAAGCTCCTGGCTCCTGGATTCAGATTGGCGCAGCTCCGGCCGTTGCAGCCATCTGGGGAGTGAACCAGCAGATGAAAGACTTCTCTCTTTCTCTGCCTCTCTCTGTGTAATTCTGATTTTCAAATAAATAAAATAAATCTTTAAAAAATAGAACTGGAAATATATATAGACATATATATAGGCATATATATGTATAAAGACATATATATAGACATATATAGAGACATATATATGTATATAGACATATATATACATTTCTTATCAAAATTAGTACCTGCTATTCCAGCATATACACACAACTACCTCTGCCTACATCTGGACAAGGAATAATATAGACCAATAATATTAATCTTGCTTTCATTTTCTTGTGTTTTTGTACAATTTTTCAACATTATGATGTTCATCTTCTTTTTATATATGTCTATATATATGTCTATATATATGTATATATCTCCCTGTCTTAAAAAATACAACAAAAACAAAAAGGAAGTAATCCAAAGAAGTGGCACATTTATTTGTATTTGTTTATTTTTATTTTATTGAGAGACAGAGAGAGATTTTCCATATGCTGGTTCACTCCCAAAATGCCTCTAACAGCTAATGCTGGACCAGACTGAAGCCATGATGTTGGTTCTCTATATAGGTCTTCCACATGGGGATCAGGGACCCAAGTAATTGAGCCATCATCTGCTGCCTCCTTGAGCCTATATTAGATGGAAGCTGGAATCATAAGGAGAGCCTGGGCTTGAACCCTGGCTCTCTGATATGGGATGCAGGCATACCAAGTAGCATCTTAACTGTTGTATCAAATGTCTATTCTTGCATTTGTTAATTAGCTGTACTTAATAATTCTGAAATTTTATATCTTTAATATATTATGTTTTACATAAATAAAATTTTATTTGTCGATTAAAAATATAAAAAGAAATAGCCATAAAGATATGGATACAAGAAATAATGGTGAGTACAGAAACAATAACATATGATGAATATTTAATTGTAAATTATATAAAATAATAATGTCATCCATGCATTTATTACAATAGCTGAAAATAAAGTTCTACAAAACAATCCAAAAATATTTAGCTATCCAGTGTTAATGAACATACTAAATCTTTGTCTTGTTTGAAAGGAGATAGAGGTATTGGAAAACTTTGTACTAGTTCTAAAAATTCTGCAGTTAATATATATGTTAAAAATGTTAAGACAGTCACTAGAAATCTAAATAAAATTTGTGGTTTTTGAACAACAAGGGAAAAAGAGGGAAAATAAAAACCTTTGTCAAATCAACAAAACATAGTAATGCATAAAAACAAAAACATTTGACAAAATGAAGAAAATTATAAGGAATAGGTGAAAATAAATCATTAATCCTAATCAATGTAAATGAAATAAAACTTTTTAAACACACACTGGATTTAAAATATGAAATGCAGCTGTATATACTTTATGAGTTATATCTAAAATAAAAACAAAGAATGAAAATAAAGGAATATAAAAATATGAACCAAATTCAGTTGAGAAAAATGAGTAAAATCCATTCACAAAAGGCAACAAAAATTATATGTTTATAAAAAAGTTAGTGAAGTAGACCTGAGGAAAAGGAGGAACATATCATGTTCAGCAACCAGGAGACTTTGAACAATAAATACCTAAAAGTAAAAGACAAAACTTTGTAATTTCTCTGTAGATGAATATATGACCTAAGAACAAGCAAGGACTTTATAATAATGACATAAGAAGGACAAACAGCAAAGAAAATAATTGATAATGCGTTAAAATGAACATTTTGCAACAAAAAGATAGTTTGCAGAATGTGAAAGGTTTGCAGTACATTTAGCTAGCAAATGATCCAGAATATATTGTGAAGATAGACATAAATAAGAAAAAAAAACTAACAACATGATTAGAATATTTGGAAATGTATAAGTAGGCTTTTCTCAGAAGAGAAAACCTTAATGGTCAACAAACATGCCCAGCTTCATTAGTTAGGAGGGAAATGCAAATCAATGCCAAGTTTCATATACCAAGTTTCACTTATTACATTGGCAAAATTTTAAAATACTGACTATTCCAAATGTTGTTGTGAATGTACAAAAAGTCATAGTAAAGGAATACAAATTGGCACAGCCATTTTGGGTGAGCAATGTGTCAGTGCCTAGTCAAATCGAGGATGTTTACATTGCCTGATTTTGCTGTTGTTGAGAGCATACATGATCTTCATTTTTGACATTTTCTTCCACACTGAGGGAGTCCACCGGTATATACTTTTAGTCTGTCTCTGCCCCTTCAGTCATTCCTCCCAAGAGGGCAGAAGTTATGATTTTGACGGGTGAATTTGGAAGGAGGAACCACAATTGTAAAGCCACCTATCTTTCCTTCCACTTGGGAGGCTGGCATGAAGCTCAGCACATGTCTTCCTTTAGGCAATGTTTTAATATTTACTGTTCAGTATTGCTTGTGACTTAGTGGTTGAGATGGGTGGTAAATTTAGTTTTAGAATTATTCTTCAGCCTGGTTTTGGCCTGGCCTAGCCTTGGCCATTGTGGTTGTCTCAGGGTTAAGGGGGGGTAAACTGGCTGATGCAAGATCTCCCTCTGTCTTTCCCTCTTTTTCCATAATTCTGACTTTTAAATAAATAAATATGTGTTTTAAAAAAGAATTAGCGGCCGGCGCCATGGCTCAATAGGCTAATCCTCAGCCTGCGACGCCAGCACACCGGGTTCTAGTCCCGGTCGGGGCGCCAGATTCTGTCCCGGTTGCTCCTCTTCCAGGCCAGCTCTCTGCTGTGGCCCAGAGTACAGTGGAGGATGGCCCAAGTGCTTGGGCCCTGCACTCATGTGGGAGACCAAGAGAAGCACCTGGCTCCTGGCTTCGGATCAGCGCGGTGCGCCGGCCGCAGCTTGCTGACCACAGCGGCCATTGTGGGGTGAACCAATGGAAAAAAAGGAAGACCTTTCTCTCTGTCTCTCTCTCACTGTCCACTCTGCCTGTCCAAAAAAAAAAAAAAAAAAAAAAAAAAAAAAGAATTAGCATGGCTGAAGAAGTGAACATATTCTCTGCTGTCAGCTTTATTTATTAGTAATGATCATCCTTCTTCTTAAAGTGAAAGAAAAACAAAACAGTTTTCAATGGATTCAACCTGAGTGAGGAATAGAAATGCTGTTTATTGTAAACTCCTCAACAGCTGCTACCCATTTTTTCCTTTCATGCATACACATTGGAAAAACTCTCACAGTGTATACAAGGAGATATTTATAAGAATATCATGGCAACATTGTTTATAGGAGTGAAATTACAAACCACCTACATTTCTCTCAGTAGAATGGATAAGTACAATGAACTTTATATATATATATATATATATATATATATATATATATATGTCAGGAAACATGTTGAGTGAAAACATTAAGTGGTAAGATGCTATATACTATGTGAGGTCATTTACATAATGTTTTAAAACACATAAAAATATCATATACTGTACAAACACACAGGAAGGGGGAAAGTATAAGGGAAATTTTTTGAATCTTTATGCCAATTTAGGAGCATGGTAACCTCTTTTAAAAATTATTTTTATTTGAAAGGCAGAGAGAGAGAGAGAGAGAATATGAGAATATTTGAATCTTCTATATACTATTTCACTCCCTAGATGTCCACAGCAACCAGAGCTGGGCCAGAAAAGCCTGGAGCCTAGGACTCCATCTGAGTTTCTCACATAGCTGACAGGGACCTGCCTTCCAGCGTGTGTTAGCAGGACACTAGAATTGGAAGCAGAGCTGGGACATGAACCCAGACACTGTGATATGGGATGCCAACATCCAAAGCAGTGTTGTAACCAGTGTGCCAAGCACTTGCACCACATTGTCTCTTATAGGGCCAGGCAGGAAAGGGAATAATGTTGATAAAGCATACAAAGAGAATTTCAAATCTATATATGAAGCTTGATTTATTAAATAGAACTAGAGCATAGCTGGTAGGGTATTAAAATTAGTTAGCTCTGAGCAGTAAGTACACAGCTATTTATAATATTGTTTTTTGTATTGATTATTTAATAACACATAATATATCCAAAGGATTAACTTTAATGTATCAACCCCAATTTCTTGCTGAAAATGCTTGAAAAGTATTTCATACCAAGCATATTCATTTTGTTCTCTGGACCAGAATTTTCTCTTATATAAATCAAAGAGCGTTGGGCTAACTGATTCTGAATTATAATTCTAGCTCTAGATGTCCCATGTTATTGGGATATTTTCCACAGGGCAAAAGTCGAGGGGAAAAACAAAAAGGTATACATAAGGAAAGTACAAAGTTTTGTTTGAAAAATGGAATTAACGGATAAGTTTATTTTTGTACAAATATATTTTTCAATCCATGCATAATTTTTCCATAATATACCTTGCCCATGAACTTTTTGAAGATCCTTCATATAGCAGCAACAGTCTCAGATCTACAATCTTTGAGAAAATCTGTAATCTTCTGCACCCTACCCTAAGCATCCTGGCTGTTCTTCTCTTGTTTCTTCTCTCCTCTGTCCCTTTAGTTGTTACCTTAGCTGATTTAGGACAGGTGGGTAATGGAAGAATGGTGCCATCCATTTTCCTTTGCAGCAGTTATCTCTCATATATATGTGCCCACCCATACACTACATTATCTGATCCCTTTGACACGTAATCCTATCTTTATACACAGCAGAATCATAGAATGGAAAATGCCCTAAACAGCACTCTGGCCTCAGAATGAGCCCTTAAGGCATTTGGATCTAGCTAAAAAGCCCATAAGAGTTTCTCAGGCATGGAAAGCCATGACACTGTGGCAAAAAATGACCTAAATGGACCTAAATGATAGATCTCTGTGAGTGAGATCCTAGTGGAAAGAATGGGCCATCAAGAAGGAGCTATCTTTCTCTGAAGGGAGGAGAGAACTTCTACTTTGACTATGGCCTTGTCTAAATAAGGTCTGAGTTTGTGGACTCAAGAGGCTTCCATAGCCTTGGCAGCTATGGAAGTATGATTACTGGGTCATAAATAAGAGTGTCAATTGTTAAATCAACAACAGGAGTCACTGTACACTTACTCCCCATGTAGGATCTCTGTCCTTAATGTGTTGTACTATGTGAATTAATGGTAAAACTAGTATTCAAACAGTACTTTATACTTTGTGTGTCTGTGTGGGTGCAATGTGTTGAAATCTTTAATTAGTATATACTGAATAGATCTTCTGTATATAAAGATAATTGAAAATGAATCTCGATGAAGAATGGGATGGGAGAGGGAGTGGGAGATGGGATGGTTGCAGGTGGGAGGGAGGTTATGGGGGGAAAACCGCTATAATACAAAAGTTATACTTTCAAAATTTATATTTATTAAATAAAAGTTTTCTAAAAAAAAATAAAAAAACTCTGACTTTTGAACGCTGCATCCTTCAGACCAGCAGTGCATATCTGGCAGCCTTTTTCTGTCTATGTGGCAGGCTGTGAGGCACAGGGGTCTGGCGCAGGGGTGGGGTTGTTGCTGTGTGCTGCTAGAACCTAGCATGGAAACCCTTCAAACTCACACCTTCTTGTGCCACTTCCTGAATGGTTGTCCCTCTTCTTTCTGATGGTCTCTGTTCTTTGGCTGTTTCTTCCTGTATGATGTGAAGCCTCAACCCTGGTCCTTCCCATAAATTCAGGGTCTGTTCCCGCCCATATACTTCTGTTCATTCTGTCTCATTAAACCTTGACTTTGCTAGACTCACATGCTGAGGTCTTGCCTTTGGCCTGTTCACTCTGGATATGTGGGCCCCTTTGTGGCACCTCTGGCCTTTACCACACTGGCCCAGCCCCACCTGTCCTTACCCACTGCTTCCTAGGGCGACTGCCTTGAAAGGCAATTTGAGTAACACTTGTCTCCAGCCTGCACTGCTGCTAGGAAATGGCCTGCCTTTGATAAAAACAGCGAGTTATATCATCTCTGCCTGAAACAGAAACTCTTCTAAAAAACTAATACCTTTTCAAAAGCAAGCTGCTTTTTATAAATATGTAATAGGTATCTAATATAATTTTTAAATTGCCTTCTAAAAATATAATGGTAATGTTTATTATGTAAAAGGTAGGATACAGACTAGAAAATAAAGAAGCTAATAAGAAACACTTGCAATCCTACTCCTGCGAGGGATAAGGGATACTAATGTGATCTATGTGCTTTTTGATCTTCTCGTCTCTTTATATACATATATATGAATCCGTGTAGGTATGCATATATAATGTATATTTGTTCATCTGCACACATGTACATAATTAGAACTTTTTAACAAAAAGGCAGGTCGGCACCATGGCTCACTTGGCTAATCTTCCACCTGTGGCATCGGTACCCCGGGTTCTAGTCCCGGTTGGGGTGCCGCATTCTGTCCCAGTTGCTCCTCTTACAGTCCAGCTCTCTGCTGTAGCCCCGGGAAGGCAGTGGAGGATGGCCCAAGTGCTTGGGCCCTGCACCGGCGTGGGAGACCAGGAGGAAGAACCTGGCTCCTGGCTTCAGATCGGTGCAGCACGCCAGCTATAGCGGCCATTTGGGGGGTTGAACCAATGGAAAAAAAAAGGAAGACCTCTCTCTCTCTCTCTCTCTATCTCTCCCTTTATCTAACTCTGCCTGTCAAAAAATAGAAAAAAAGGCAGAATATAATTTCTCATTTAATGATATAATTTCCATCATTCCATGTCATTGTGTCATTTTGTATTCAATGTTGGGCCAGGCTGAGTTAAGATCTGGGAACTCAGTTCAGGTCTCCTTCATGGGTGGCAAGGACCCAACCACCTGAGCCATCACCTGCTAATAGGTAATAGATTTGGGAGTGGTGCTGGGACTCAAACCTAACCATTATGGTATAAAACGCAGGCATCCCAAAGCAGCATCTTAACTACTATGACAAATGCCCACCCTTCTGCAACTTTTTTTTTTTGACAGGCAGAGTGGACAGTGAGAGAGAGAGACAGAGAGAAAGGTCTTCCTTTACCGTCGGTTCACCCTCCAATGGCCGCCGTGGCTGGCACGCTGCGCTGATCCAAAGGCAGGAGCCAGGTGCTTCTCCTGGTCTCCCATGGGGTGCAGGGCCCAAGCACTTGGGCCATCCTCCACTGCACTCCCGGGCCACAGCAGAGAGCTGGCCTGGAAGAGGGGCAACTGGGACAGAATCCGGCGCCCTGACTGGGACTAGAACCCGGTGTGCTGGCGCTGCAAGGCAGAGGATTAGCCTATTGAGCCTTGGCGCCAGCCTGCAACATTTTTAATGAGTTTATAGCATTCCATTATGGACATGCTGGGGTAAAATTTAATCATCATTTGATTGCTGGAGATACAAATTGCAGATATTTGCTATTATAAGTAATTATGTGATTAATCTCTCTATGGCTAAATCTCTGATAATTTCCTGAGGATCAATTTCTGGAAGCAAAAACACTAGGCTAAAGAATGTGCATATTTTGAAGGCCTTTGAAAGTGTGTAGCTAGGCTGACTTTCAAAAAGTTTACATTAATATGCACACTAGATTTGGCATATAGGAGAAGGCCTGTTGATATGAATTCTTATCATACTCTCTATTAATCTATATTTAAACTTTTTACCAACTTATTAGAAAAAAATGCCTTTCCATTTTTGCTTTAATTTGCACTGTTTGATTATCATTGTGGTTTTCAATTTACCATATGATTGGCCACTTGTACTTCTTTTTCTGTGAATTGCTTTTTTTGTATCTCTGCTCATTTTGCTATTAGTATGTTTGTCCCTGTCACATTGATTATAATATTGTTTTTTTAAGATTTATTTATTTATTTGAAAGTCAGAGTTACACAGAGAGAGAAGAAGAAGTAGAGAGAGAGAGATCTTTCATCCATTGGTTCACTCCCCAATTGGCCGCAACAGCCAGAGATGTGCTGATCCAAAGCCAGGGGCCAGCAGCTTCCTTCGGGTCTTCCCACACGGGTGCAGGGGCCTAGGGACTTGTGACATCTTCTACTATTTCCCAGGCCATAGCAGAGAGTTGGATCAGAAATGGAGCAGTCAGGACTTGAACTGGTGCCCATATGGGATGCCATCACTGCAGGTGGCAGCTTTACCCACTATGCCACAGTGCTGGCACCTGATTGTAATATCTTCCAATGAGATTTTAAACTGAGAGTAATAAATTAGCTTCCTTATAACGGTACTAGGCAATTTTAATCATAGGCTTTTTTTTTTTATTTTAGCAGCATTTTAGGTCAGGACTAGAGCCCAAAGGCAAGATAGATGAGTTTGAGAGCATTTAAAAATTTATTTATTTATTTGAGGTAGAGAAACAGAGAGAGACAGCGAGAGAGGTCTTCCATCTGCTGGTTCACTCCCCAAAATGGCAGCAACAGCCAGAGCTGGGCCCATCGAAGCCAGGAGCCAGGATCTTCTTCTGGGTATCCCACACAGGTTCAGGGACCCAAGCATTTGGGCCATCTTCCACTGCTTTCTCAGGCCATAGCAGAGAGCTGTGTCAGAAGAGGAGTGACTGGAACACAAACCGGTGCTAATATGGGATGATGGCATAGCAGGAAGAGGCTTAGCCTACTACACAGCAGGGCTGACCCTTGT
Organism: Oryctolagus cuniculus; assembly: GCF_964237555.1. Classification (NCBI taxonomy): domain Eukaryota; kingdom Metazoa; phylum Chordata; class Mammalia; order Lagomorpha; family Leporidae; genus Oryctolagus; species Oryctolagus cuniculus. The sequence goes on along the minus strand of NC_091453.1, from coordinate 81,285,362 downwards.
TTGAGAGCATTAAAATGTATCCCAGAGAGGTTAAGTGCTTACCCAGCATCACTGTGAAGTTTATTGGCTGATCTGGGCTATGACACTTACCTACCCAAATATTGTCATGCTAAGGTACCTATCCTATGTCACAGAGAGGTCTGAAGTAGGGAGGAGAACATTTTCCATGGCAGTTCAGACACTGCTTGGTATGCCTGCACCCCACATTGAAGTGCATGGATTTTAGTCCCTACTCACCTCCTGATTCCAGCTTTCTGTTAATATGCCCCCTAGGAGGCAGCAGGAAATGCTTCAAGTATGAATCTCCCTTCGTGCCTCTCACATGGGAGACACTGATGAAGTTCCTGCCTTCTGCCTGGCCCATCCAGAGATGTATTTGAGGGCATGAGGGGAGTGAATATCCAAAGGAAGAGTGCTCTGTGTGTGTGTATGTGTGTGTGTGTGACAAGAAATAAAGAAAGAGAGAAAGAGTGAAAGAAAGAGAGCTTCAGAGGGAAAATGGTGAAAATACCTCTCATGGGCCGGTACTGTGGAGCAGCGGGTTAAAGCCCTGGCCTGAAGCACCGGCATCCCATATTGGTGCTGGTTCTAGTCCTGGCTGCTGCTCTTCTGATCCAGCTCTCTGCTATGGCCTGCGAAAGCAGTAGAAGATGGTCCCAGTCCTTGGGCCCCTGCACCCACGTGGGAGACCCAGAAGAAACCCCTGGCTCCGGGCTTCAGATCGGCGCAGCTCCAGCTGCTGCGGCCATCTGGAGAGTAAACCAGTGGATGTAATACCACTCTCTTTGTCTCTACCTCTCTCTGTAACTCTGACTTTCAAATAAATAAAATAAATCTTTAAAAAAAGAACATACTGGGCTGGCGCCGATGTTCAATAGTCTAATCCTCTGCCTTGTGGCGCTGGCACACCGGGTTCTAGTCCCAGTCGGGGCACCGGATTCTGTCCCGGTTGCCCCTCTTCCAGGCCAGCTCTCTGCTGTGGCCCGGGAGTGCAGTGGAGAATGGCCCAAGTACTTGGGTCCTGCACCCCATGGGAGACTAGGATAAGTACCTGGCTCCTGCCATCGGATCAGCGTGGTGTGCCGGCTGCAGCGCGCCTGCCGTGGCGGCCGTTGGAGGGTGAACCAACGGCAAAGGAAGACCTTTCTCTCTGTCTCTCTCTCTCACTGTCCACTCTGCCTGTCAAAAAAAAAAGAAATAAAATACCTCTTTTAGTGCCAATATATTTCAAATCAAATAAATCTAGAATTTAAGTAATACACAGGCTATTTAACAGTTGTCTAACCAAAGTAAGATAAACATTTTATCACTTCATTCACCTTATTTTATCACTTTATTCCTCTTAACAAAAGCATATGGCAGCTCTCCTTTCTCTCTAATCAAGTCCAGACTCCCCACCTTGGCAGTCAGGACTCTTAAATAATTTGCTTCCCCACTCCTCCAAATGTACACCATTCAGGATGATCGTCTCAGTGATTCTACACATGCCCCTGCCAGTAGCAATCCTCGTGCCTCTGTTGGTCTTCATGCCTGCAGTGCTTTTCTTCTCCTTCCTCTTTTTTTTTTTTTATTTCTATGCCTCTTGTAAATACAACATTAGGAACATGGTAATTCTTCCCATTGCCCTGGTCTTCCAACCCACTTCCCACCTTCCTCCCTGCTCTCCTGTTTGGTCCAAAAAATAAAAGGAAACAAAAACAAAAAAGAAGAAAAAATGGAATAAAAATTAAGAAAACTGTTCCTCAACAATCTAAACAAGGGCTTTCTTTGTTATTGCTTCTCGAAGGTGTTTCGGCTTTTTGCCTCCCTTCTTCTTTTTCCTTCCTTCCTCCCCCTTCTTTCCTTTTAGAAACTTAATTGTCTTTGAAGAAGAACCCAAGGATGATACATCTTTTGTGAGATCTTAGATATAACTTAAGAGACATAATAATATCCTTCATTTAATACACAAAAAATGATTCTTGAGAACAAGTTTTACTAAGTTTCATGGTACAGCTCTCTGGGGATAGAGGTCCTGCATAGGAAGTTAGTGTACAGTGACTCTTGTTGTTTATTGAAAAGATAACACTCTTATTATGACATCAGTGATAACCCAAGGCTCTTGACATGATCTGCCTCAGCTATGGAAACCTTTTGGATCCACTAGCTCAACAAGGCCATAAGCAAAGTGGGAGTTCTCTTCTCTCTTCAGAAAACAATACATCCTTTGGTGGCCCCTTCTTTCCACTGGGTTCTACCCACAGTGTTCCTTTATGTAAGAAATTTTTTGCTGGAGTGTCTTGGCTTTCCATGCCTGAAATGCTTCCCATGGGATTTCCGGCTAGACCAGAGTGCCTTAAGGGCTGATTCTGAGGTCAGAGTAATACATAAAGTGATTGTCATTCTATGGGTCTGCTGTATGGACTGCTTTCCATGTTGGAACCTTCCCTCCTTTTTTAATTCTGCTATTCTTGTTTCCCCAAACTTAGTCCTATTAATATGATCATTTTATCACTTTATCCTATCTATATGGCCCCTTTATCACTTAATCCTATCCATTTTTTTTAACAATTAGGCTATTTTAATCAGTCAGCTTAAGGGATTTTGGGGTCCTAAGGCAAGTTGTTTACCTTAGGACCCCTTAGAAGTGAGTTCATTCATAGGAAAGTATGTAGGACTATACTGCTTTGAAGTTACAAACTTCATACATTTCAAAATTACAGCTTTAGGAACTTGGTAATTCTTCCCACCTTACCTGCCCTCCTACCCCCCTTCCTCTTCCCTTTCTTATTCTCACTCTTTTTCTTTACTAAGATCTATTTTCAATTAACTTTATACATATATGATTAACTCTGTTAAGTAAATAGTTCAATGGTTCATATGAAAGATATAAAGATAAGGAAATATTATAAAGGAAAAGAAAACCAAAAATATAGAATAAAAAGCTGTTGTTCCTCAACAGTCAGGAGAAGGGCTGTTCAAAATCTTTGCTTCTTGTAGTGTCAATTTCATTTCTGTATGTCACCTTTTAGGTGCTCTGTTAGTTATCATGGGTCGGGGGAACATATAGAATTTGCCCCTTTGAGACTGGCTTATTTCACTAAGTATGATGATTTCCAGTTTCATCTGTTTTGTTGCAAATGACCGGTCTTTTTTTTTTTTCTGCTGTGCAATATTCCATGGTGTACATATCCCATAATTTCTTCATCCAATCTTCAGTTGATGGACATTTGGGTTGATTCCATGTCTTTGCTATTGTGAATTGAGCTATGATAAACATGGAAGTGCAGAAAATTATTTTATTTGCTGATTTCATTTCCCTTGGTCTATCTGCTTTCTTTGAATTATCTCATGTACCAACATGGCTTCATCTATCACAATGAATAGATGGCTTCTATGTATTTATTTTTCATATCAAAATTTCACCTGATCTACAGAACTTATATGCAATTGCTTATCAGACAAGTCTACCTGTTGTATATTGAATATAATGTTTTCCAACTTTTCCCCAAATAATATACTTTTAATATGTATTTTTTCTTGTTACCTACTACCATTCATCCATTTGTCAAAGACAGAAATCTGGGAGTTATTTCTAATTTTTCTCTCTTAAATATACTTAATATCTAAGTAGTCACCAAGTCCTGTTTCTTCTAATAACATATTTTCTTCTTCTTTACCTTCTGCTACTTCCTTGAGTCTTGTATCACTTTACTCTAAGGGATTTGGTGGTCTTATGGCTAGTTGGCTAGTTGGCTATTTGTAAGATTGTATCCTCAGAAGTAAGTCTGTGTGAATGTATATAGGACTATACCGCTTTGTGGTTGCATACTTCATACATTTCACAATTTCAACTTTATGATCTTGGTGATTATTCCCACTGTGCCCACGATCCCACACTCATTCCCACCTTATTCCTCCTCCCTTGCCTGTTTTCACTCTTATTCTTTACTAAGATCTATTTTTCAAATAATTTTATACATTTATGATTAACTCTAGGGTAAGTATAGTGTTCAATGAATCATAGGAAAGAGAAAAAGATAAGGAAAATATTATAAAGGAAAAGATAAACAAAGATATAGAATAAGAAGATGTTCCTTGACATTCAAGAAAAGGGTTGTTCATAATCATTGCTTTTCAAAGTGTCAATTTCATTTCTACATGTTGTCTTTTAGGTGCTCTATTAGTTATCACATATCAGGGAGAACATAATGAATTTGTCTTTTTGGGACTGGCTATTTCACTAACTATGATGTTTTCCAGTTTCACCCATTTTGTTGCAAATGACTGGACTTCATTTTTTTTACTGCTGTGTACTATTCCATGGTGTACATATCCCATAATTTCTTTATTCAGTCTTCAGTTAAAAGGAATTTGTGTGAATTTCATGTCTTTGCTATTGTGAATTGAGCTGTAATAAACATGGAGGTACAGATAGCTCTTTCATACGCTGATTTCATTTCTCTTGGGTAGATTCCTATGAGTGGGATGGCTGGGTCAGATGTTAGGTTTACGTTCAGACCTCTGAGGTATCTCCACACTGTCTTCCATAGTGGCTTTACCAGTTTACATTCTCACCAACAGTGGATTAGGGTACCTTTTTCCCCACATCCTCACCAGCATTTGTTGTTTACTGATTTCTATTTGAAAGCCATTCTAACTGGGGTGAGGTGAAACCTCATTGTGGCTTTGATCTGCATTTCTCTGATGGCTAGTTATCCTGCACATTTTTTCGTGTGTCTGTTGGCCATTTGGATTTCCTCTTTTGAAAAATATCTGTTTAAGTCCTTTGCCCATCTCTTAATTGGGCTGTTTCTTTTGTTGTAGAGTTCTTTATCTCTTTGTAGATTCTGGTTATTAATCCTTTATCAGTTGCATAGTTTGCAAATAATTTTGCCCATTCTGTCAGTTCCCTCTTCATTTTCCTGTTTCTTTTTCCATACAAAAGCTTCTCAATTTGATGTAATCCCATTTGTTAATTTTGGCTTTAACTACCTGTGCCTCTGGTGTCTTTTGCAAGAACTCTTTGCCTGTGCCAATATCTTGTAGGGTTTCCCCAATGCTCTCTAATAATTTGATGATGTCAGGTTGTAGATTTAGGTCTTTGATACAAATTGAGTGGATTTTGGTGAAAGGTGTCAGGTAAAGGTCTTGCTTTTGCTTCTGCATGTGGTAATCCAGTTTTCCCAGCAATATTTGTTGAATAGACTGTCCTTGCTCCAGGGTTGATTTTAGCACCTTTGTCAAAGATAAATTGGTTATAGATGCTTGGATTGATTGCAGGTATTTCTATTCTGCTCCATTGGTCTATCCATCTGTTTTTGTACCAGTATCAGGCTGTTTTGATTACAACTTCCCTGTAGTATGTCTTGAAATCTGGTATTGTGATGCCTCCAGCTTGATTTTGTTGTATAAGATTGCTTTTAGCTATTCAGGGGTCCGCTGTGTTTCCATATGAATTTCAACATAATTTTCTATATCTGAGAAGAATGTCTTTGATATTTTGATTGGTATTGCATTGAATCTGTAAATTGATTTTGGACGAATGGGCATTTTGATGATATTGATTCTTCCAATCCATGAACATGGAAGATTTTTCCATTTTTTGTCTTCCTCTAGTTTTTTCTTTAATGTTTTGTAAATTTCATCATAGAGATCTTTGACATCCTTGGTTACATTTATGCCAAGATATTTGAATTTTTTGGTAGCTATTGTGAATGGGATTGAGCTTCGAAGCTCTGTCTCAGCTGTGGCATTGTCTGCATATACAAAGGCTGTTGATTTTTCTTTGTTGATTTTGTATCCTGCTACCTTTCCAAACTCTTCTATGAATTCCAGTAGTCTCTTAGTGAAGTATTTTGGATCCCCTATGTATAGGATCATGTTACCTGCAAATAGATATAGTTTGACTTCTTCCTTTCTGATTTGTATCCTTTTTTTTTTTTCTTGTCTGATGTCTCTGGCTAGGATTTCCACACCAGTTTCCCGTTCATGTGCACCCTGGGAGGTAGCAGGTGGTGGCTCAGGTAGTTGGGTTCCTGCCACCCACTTGGGAGACCTATATTGATTTCCGGGGTCCCACCTTCAGCCTTGTTCAGCCTCTGTCATTGCAAGCATTTGGGGAATAAGCCAGTGGGTAGGCATTCTCTCTGTCTTATTAAAAATATAGAAACAACAGCAACCTGGAAGAGTAACCCTGGCAAGCACCAGGTCTGATGTTGTGTGGTTTATAAGAGATAACTATGCTTAGCACAGTTCCTGGAACATTATAGGTGATCAACAAATTGGAAATACTATAGTCTGTTACATATATTTGAGTTGTTATCCCTCCACTTCTAATACTATGACAGAGACAACTCTTTGTATTCTGCCCTCCAGGGTTCTCACCTCTCATGCTATTCTCTGTACCCCTCAAGGGAAAGGAGAACCAGAGTTGGGTATTTGGTCTAGTGGTTAAGACACCAGCATCCCATGTTGTAGTGCCTGGTTCAATACCTGGCTCTGCTCCTGACTCCAGCATTCTCCTAATACAGATTCTAGGTGGCAGTAGTGATGGCTTAAGTAATTGACTTCTTTCCATACACACAGAAAACCTAGAATGAGTTCCCAGCTCCCAGCTCCCAGCTCCCAGCTCCCAGCTTCAGCCTTGCCCAGGCTGTAGCAGGCATTTGGAGAGTGAACCAGAGGATGGGAGCTCTCTTGCTAGCTCCCTCTCTCTCTCGCAAATAAAAATAAATTTAAAAAGAAAAACTAAAACTCATTCACATTAAAAGATGAAGGGCTTAATGTGTTCTCATGGAGTTACTTGCATTTTGAAGAGAAGATGGCTAAGAAAGGAGAGGTATTTTCCCAAAGAAATGAATATTGTGTAGTGACAATGTTAAGAACTGGTGGATTTGACCATTAGGAAGAAATTTGTGATTTGGGGATACCGACAGTGTTTTCAACTTAAGCAACAATAGGGATAGTGCAACTGCAAGGATATATTACACAAAGCCACTTTCCATAAACATATCACATAGACACCCATAGGAGGCTTATGTTTACATTTCTTCAAAAGAATATTCTAATGTTATTTTTCACCATTTATATTGAATATTTTTCAGAAATCATAATCGTGTATGTGTATAGGGTACAATGTGATATTTTGATGTATTCTACAATGTTCCATCATTTAATCAAAGTAACATATCACCTTCCTTATGTATTTTTATGGTGAAATATTTGAAGTTACTTAAGTATTTTAATACATTTAATACTTTACTATCAACTATAGCCACTCTGTTGTTGGGGGTGGCATGATTTTTTTTCTTCACTCCTATTTGTCATTTCCTTTCTCTTTCCATACAGTTAATATTCTGGACATTTATATCTTGAAGTAGTCAAGGCCTTATGTAAGATGTTCCTACCCTAATTCTCAGAACTTCCCCTTCACTTTCTCACCACCTGTCTGAACACATATACATACACACACAAGATGCATAGACACATACTCTTCAGTGGCTGTAACATATTCAAAATAGTAATGCCATCTCTCCCACCACACTCTAATTCAGTAATCAACTTATCCAGTTCAAATGTCCAGCTTCCTCAAATCTTGACTCCATGTTCTGTTCCCACCCAAGCTAAAACCATCTTCAGAGTGCCTGCCACCTCATAAGCCCTCCAGGGTAGCTTTCCCACCACTACCTGTGGCACATCATACATACTTTAACTCTAACACTTATCACACTGTATCAGAAATCATGCTGCATATATGTGCTTTCTAAGAGTAGAGACTGGTTTCTCACTCATCTCTGTATCTCCACTGCCAAACATACTGCCTCTGCCTGACACACCTGTGTGGGTGGCAGGAACCCAACTACCTGAGCCACCACCTGCTACCTCCCAGGGTGCACATGAACAGGAAACTGGAATCAGGATCTAGAGTCAGGCCTCTAATCCAAGTACTCTGCTATGGGATGTGTATACTCCAACTGCTAAGTCAAATACCTGCCTCTTTCTTTTTTATTTGAAAGAAAATCCTATTCTAATGTCTGATGAGTACTTTTCCCCCCATGCAAAAAATGGCTTGACATAGTAATGTCTAAATAACCAGTAACTTATAATTTGCTTCAACAGGATAGATTTTTAGAAATAACATGTATTCCTTCCAATTATATACAATTAAATTTTCTATTTATTAAAAAAAGTTTTGGAGAGAAATTTGAGATATTTCTGTTACAGGGGAGTATTGATATATAGTCCAAGGGTAACCAGATCAACTTGGTTTAACTGGAATTACAACAAAAAATAAAACTATAGGAAACATTTGTTTTATTTTGAATCAATCTAGCCTGAAGAGAATTTTTCTGAGGCAACCAACTCTCCCCAAAGGAATCAGATTTTCTGCTCTTGACAGCTAGGAAAACTCATCATGTGTTTTCCCTCACTCTCACTGGTGGCTTTTTTATTGGTATGGATGTGGTAGGGACAGTATTTGCAAGATTGGTTATTAAACTGATAAACGCTGTCAGATATCCTTTTCCAGTTCAGAAGATGTTTGTCTTGCATGTGTTCCCATTAATGAAAGGAGAAATTATTTCCCTGACACAGTTACTATTAGGGTTTAGTTTAGAAACTCCTACCCATAATGCTTTCTACTACACTGTATTTCCTAGCAGGTGTGACCTTCCCCCAATTAAACTGAAATAGTTCTATTTATTTATTTATTTATTTGACAGGTAGAGTTATAGACAGTAAGAGAGAAAGACAGAGAGAAAGGTCTTCCATTCCGTTGGTTCACTTCCCAAATGGTCGCCACAGTCGGTGCTGTGCGATCCAAAGCCAGGAGCCAGGTGCTTCCTCCTGGTCTCCCACGCGGGTGCAGGTGCCCTAGCACTTGGGCCATCCTCCACTGCCTTCCCGGGCTACAGCAGAAAGCTGGACTGGAGGAGGAGCAACCCGGACTAGAACCCGGAGCTCATATGGGATGCCGGCACCGCAGGCAGAGGATTAACCAAGTGAGCCATGGCGCCGGCCCCTGAAATAGTTCTTTTATAAAATCATATAGGGGAGGGTAAGTGTCAGAGCAAAATATTACTTTAGCATTAAGCCGCTAGGATTCCTCTGTTATGGTGAATGATCCTTAATTCCTATCACAGAAATTTGCTGGTTCACTTTATGCCCTTTTTCATGGCCAGCAGACTAGCCTCCCCTCAGCGCAGTTTACTCAGGAATTCTTACTGTGGACTTGTTTCCCCCAGTTTTCTTATTGTGTTCTGTTTTGGAGGATCTTAAGGGATGAGAGTCTTGTCTTGAAAAGTCAGGAGAATTTATTACTATTACTGTCAAACCACGGAAAGGAGATGAATTTATTTAGCAGCATCTGAAAATAGAATTGCCTCAACGTTGACGCCTGCTGCTGATGCTAAATGATGAATACTAAGCACCTGGCACACACTTTGCACTTTTCTTCATTTATCTGTTCTTCATATTGCAGTGCTTTAAGATGTATGCAGCACATTTTCACTGTGTCTGTGTTCTACTCTTGGTTGGGAGCCAAACAGTAGATGTCATTGATTATTTGTTGAGCATCCATAACACATGGGGAGCTGTACCAAGTGCAGCATGGAGTTGCAGAAAGAATCAAAATGTGTAGAATCCAGCCAGAAAACCAGTGCTTACATGTTGGCTCTGTAAAGCTCCTAAATTTGTGACCTTGGGAAAATAATCCAATTATCGTGAGACTCACTATCTTTAACTTGTAAGATGGAAGTAATAATAGCAGTCCTGTGTGCTTTTGAGGATTGATGTGACGTTCTGGCTGTGTTAATGCCTAGCCTAGAGTTCTGCAAACCGTGATGTTCAGGTCAGATCTCAGGGATTGTATTCTAAGTCCAATGTTGTCTCTTCAAGCTGTAAGCAAAGGATAACCCTTACCATAGGTATAGTGATCAGCATCTTCTTCTTTCACAAAATGCTTCCACATGGACTACACTTCTTTCACTTGAGGATAAAACGTTTCATTGCTTGACCAGAAACTCTGCTTCAGATGGTTGTATTTGGTAGTAGAAAATGTGTGTGTGTGAATTTTGGTGCCAGATCCATTGAAGTACTAGCTTCATGATCTTGGCAAAGACATAACCTCTCTGAGCTTTAATTTCCTCATTATAAAATGCAGACAATTAATAGTGCCTACCTCCATAAAAGTGTGAGAAAGTTTGAATGAGATGAAGTATGCAAAGTACCTCTCAGAGGGTAGGATTTCAATAAATGGTGTTCCTTTGAAAACAGGGGAGTGAGATGGATATTGGGTATGCACAATTTTTTTTCACTCTTTGGTTTGCATCTCTTAAGGCTGACAAGAATTGGATGAGCCTTTAGGAATAAAGCAACTGGTTATCTCTCTCCATAGTCACGGGGAGATAGTTTGGTGAAGTGTAAAGAAATGACACACATCCTTTTGCAACTCCAACTATCTCTTTAGTAAAATGGGACTCATTTTTCCATTAAACCTACAGTGGAGAAGTGATTTGTCCATTGTGAACCAATTTGTAAGTGGTAGAGCTAGGATGAAATCCAGGTAGTCTAACTGCAGTCTTTGTGATTCTCATAAACTCAAAGCAGCCTTGTGTCACTGGAGTTTTGTGAAATTTCTGTGGGCAGAAAATGAGGAGAGAGATGCATGGTATGCTCCCTGCATGTATCCCAGGCCCTCACCTGTACATTGACTCCTTGGTACAGTCTGCAGAAAGGATCATGGCAACAGTAATTTCACCATAATGGCATTTTTTAAAAAAGATTTATTTGTTTATTTGAAAGTCAGAGTTACACAAAGAGAGAAGGAGAGACAGAAAGAGAGAGAGAGAGGTCTTCTATCTGTTGGTTCACTCCCCAATTGGCCTCAATGGCCAGAGTGCACTGATCTGAAGCCAGGAGCCAGGAGCTTCTTCCAGGTCTCCCACATAGGTACAAGGGACCAAGGAATTGGGCCATCTTCTACTGCTTTCCCAGGCCATAGCAGAGAGCTGGGTTAGAAGTGGAGCAACAGGGATATGAACAGACACCCATATGGGATGCTGGCACTGCAGGCAGCAGCTTTACCCACTATGCCACAGCACTGGCCCCATTACCTTCGTGGCATTTTCCTTCATAGCCATCATGCCAAAATTCCCAGTGGCTTTGCAACTTTTGGTAGAGGAAAAATAAACTTTTATTCTGGAACAAAGTTCTATATAAGTAGAATATCTCTATCCTAATGAATTGCTAAGACCATGAACGGATAGAATAGGCATGTCCTAGTCTTTGCTGGCTTCCCTTCCCACTTGCTAGCCTTTACAATTTTTAAATTTATTTATCTTCATTTTTATTTGAAATCCAGAGAGACAGAAAACCAGAGATCTTCCATATGCTGGTTCAATCTGAAAACGGCTACAACAGCCAGGGTTGGGCCGGGCCAAAGTCAGGCGCCCAGAACTCCACCAAGTCTCCAATGTGGGTACAGGGGCCCAAGTATTTGACACATCATCTGCTGCCTCCAAGGGTGTGCATTAACAGGAAGCTTGACCAGAAGCAGAGGAGCCAGGATTTGAATTAGGCACTCTGATATGAGCAACAACTCAATCTCTGAGTCAGATGCTCATCCCACTTGCCAGCCATTGCATTTCCACAGCCTGCAGCACATGGAGAGCAGGCCATATCCCTGTGGTTACATTGCTGGCTATGGTTGTTGCCCAGAGAGGGCTTGATGTCACTACCCTTTTTACCACCCCATTTTACCTATCTAGAATCAAGTACCTACCTATCATCTGATTCCAGCCTGACCTCAACTCTGGCATATTTCTGAAGTCCTCTCCATTTCCTTGCAGCATAATAGGACTCTCCAAGGCCCACTCTCACTACTCACTTCAGGGTGCCTCCATCAATCAGCTTATTTCTTGGCCATGCCTGTCTGGATATGGAACACCTTATATTGTAGACTTCTCAGAAAGCTATCTGCCTGATCTCATGCTAGTTTTGTAAACACCTTCAGCTCCAGCTAGACTCCCCTGCCTGTTGTAAGGACAAATTCATTCCTGTAGCTGCCTTATTCATGCAGTTTTCTGTGTCCCTTCCCCTTACCCACATCCCAAGTGCTGCGTTGTATCTGCTGGTATATAATCCTATTGCACTCATTTTTCAGGTCCCTCATCAGATACTGCCTTATATGCAGTGGCTCTACTTTCTACTGGGATCATATAGATTGTTCCTGTTTCACAGAATCAGAGGCCATGGAGCATATTTCCATAATTTTAAGATGCACCATTGATTTTTTAAAATTACTTTGCTGAAAATAAAATGGAACAGTGAAGCACTACATGAAGTGTACATTGCAACTGTAAGGCAGTCTTTATTTTCAGAAACATTAAAAAGCTAAAAGAAATACATAGGTCTTAGTCTTTAGTAAAGATTGTAGCCTGCATCATTCTATCTGACACTTGTTTATAGATTGGGGTGAACTATTCTCTGTCTCCTGTCAGTGTATCTTGTCTCCCCAACTAAGTAGTCCATTCATTGAAGATAAAGACTTCTTTCCCCCCTTATGTCTTCTTAATTTTAAGTTCTTCCTCCAAAACCAACCTTACTCCTCCCTGCCCCAGGCTCATAGTTGGTACTCAAAATCATTAGGGAATTGGATTGATTGGATCCAGTCATCTTAATCACCTGTCTGTTGCTGCATTGAGACCAATATGAAATCTTATTCCCTGTGGACAGAGCTCACTGCCACTATGGGTGGCAGGAACACAATTACTTGAGCCATCATGTACTGCTTCCGATGCTCTGCATTAGCAGGAAGCAAGAGTCACAAGCTGAAGGTAGATATTGAACCCAGGCACTCCAGTATGGTATGTTGGCATCTTAACCAGCAACTTGACTGCTAGACCTAAACCCTGCACCTCTGGCTTCTTATTCTTATCACTTCTGCACAATCAGGTAACAACCAAGAAAGGTCTTGCAGAGAACAAAGTGACGGAGCTGTCACTGTAACTACTTTCTTTCTATGCCTTGTAATGCTCTTTCAGCCCCAGGATGGTGAGGTCCTGCAGGTGAATTGTTGGACCTCCTATGGTTTCTTTTCTGTTATAGAGTACCAGCATTGTAGCATTTTGCCTTTCATTCAAATGCTATTAATGGAGAATGTATTCATTAGAAATGGAGCATGTGCACATTAAAATCAATTCCTATACAAAAATACAGAGCTTTTAAGGAAGAAGAAGATTAGGGAGATTTGCAATATGAGGAATAATTTACTTGTTGAAACCCAAGAGATCAGACTTTTTGTAAAAGCCCTAATGAATAATTGATATGGTGTTGTTGAAAAAGGCTCTGATTACTATTGGCCTGATGATCCTTATTATTCAGCCATGTCTTTCAGAGAGGCTCTGTCCAACAAAAATATTCCAAGTGCCGATATAGTCTCTGGGTCCACTAAGTGGAAATGTAAAGCTAGGATTGTAGTAGTCAGCTTTTAATTATCACAACAAAAATACCTGAAACAAGCTACTTATGAAGGAAAGAGGTTTATTGTGGTCATGGCTCTAGAGGTTCATAGTCGAGATTAGACGGGCCCCATTAATTTGGCCTCTGATGAGGCTGCAGGACGGTAATGGTGGAACATGTGCAGAGGAAAGATCACATGGTGAGCCAGGAAACAGAAAGCAGCTGAGCCAAACACAGGCTTTTATAACTAACCCTTGCATGAGAGCTGCATTCTGAGAGCATGCCCTCAATGACCTAAGGACCTCCCACTATGCTCACCTCCTAAACACCATAAGTGGATTCAATTTCCACCCTCTTAGTGCCATTAACTTTTGGCCTTGGGTATATATGCCTGTACTACTTCAGGGGCTAAATAGTATTCCAAGGAAAGCAAGGATGCAGTGCATTCTTTTGGATATTCTTTAATTCTTTCCATCCCCTTTCTATTTCCTATGGACACCATATTCTTTAATGACCTGGATAGACAAGATGAAAGACAAGAGTAGGTGTGCAGGAGCCACAAACATTTTACATGTGTATGTGTTTAGGGGTGGGAGGCAACTACCTGGAGGACAAGAGCCAGTGAGTTCAGGTGAATGAAAAAGCAGGAACAAACTACAGGATTAATTTTCAGGACCTGCTGGAAGGTCATTTGAAGATTTCAAGCACTAGTGAAAGTGTGTTGAGGATATTGCAGATGAGTGGAGGTGAGTAAGTAGGGGTAAAGATGAATGTTCAAAAAGAAAATCTTGGAGTAACTGAGAAGGAATACTTCAGGGGTTTATCTTTTACCCAGGTTACTGCATTATGTGCTTAAAAGTACTTTGCTTCCCAGAGAGGTTAAGTGTTGAGTGTATGTGAGAAAACAATCAGAATCAGACTCTTCCACTTACTAACTAGAATAGCTGCATGAATCTGTGCCTCAGTTGCTTTATCTATGCAACAGCAAATGAAAAGTACATACTTTGTAAGGCTACTGAAGGTTGAATGAGTTGATGTATGTGAAGTGTTAAGAATGGGGTCTGAGGTTCCTGTGTTGTGGCATAGCAATTAAACCCATCACCTGTGGCCCTGGCATCCCATATGGGTACTGGTACATCCCATACAGCATCCCATATGTCCCGTCTATTGCACTTCCAATCCAACACCCTGCTAATGGCCTAGGAAAAGCAGCAAAAGATGGCCCAAGTGTTGGACTCCTGCCACCCACGTGGAGACCTGGAAGAAGCTCAGGACTCCTGGCTTTGGCTTGGCCCAGCGCTGACCATTGAGACCATCTGGGGAGTAAATCAGTGGATGGAAGATTTATTCATTTCCTTTATCTCTCTTTCTCTCTCTCTCTCTCTCTCTCCTCCCTTCCCTGCCTCTCTGCATAGTTAACTCTTAAAAACAAAACAAAACAAAACAAAAAGAATGAGGCCTGGAAAAGGCATTTGGTCTAACAGTTAAGATGCCACTTGGGACACCCTCATCCCCATATTGGTGTATCTCAAATAGAGTCTAAGCCCTGATTCTGATTCAGCTTTCTGCTAGCACACACCTTGGGAGACAGCTTAATACTTGGGGCTCTGGACCTATGCAAGAGACTTGGATTGAATTCCTGGCTCCTGGCTCTCTTGGGAGCTGCTGGCTCTCTTGTGCACCTTCTCTCTGGCTCCCCTGCCTTCTGGCTTCCATATCCTCCCCTCTCCCCTTTTTTCCTCTCCCCCTTCTCTTTCTTCCTATATCCTCTCTCTCCCCTTTTTCTTCTTGTCTCTCCCTCTCAAATAAATTAAATTTAAAAATAGTAACAAAGCCTAATATGCGGTAGCTACTACATAAATAATTTTGGTTTTATTTTTGGTTTAAGTTATATACTAAATTGTTGGCAGTGATTTTCTTATTTCTTTAAGCCTTGTTTAAATTTTTTTTCTCATTTTTTTAAAAATTTCTTTTTTTTCTTTGTAAGTTCATCTATCTTCTACTTTAGGCTTGGCAAGCATTCCCTGCTCTGCTTTCTGATTTGATTTCTCCTATTTAAAGGTAAACATACTGAAAGCTTTTGTATTTGTGTATCTGACAGAAAGTAATGAGATGAAACAAAAACTTCCATAGAGCAAAAATTGGAACATGAGTCTGCAGGTGCAAAATGTCAGGCTGGGGGTCAAAGCCTTTGTCCATTTAGGATTCTCATATCATTATGGTCACTGGCAAAACGGGTAGCTTTCCACCTGTTTGTTAGATTCATATTTAACAAGATGGCTTCTCCATTGACATACATGCAGACACTGTTAGGTTTATTATTTCCAAAAGAAAGGAAAATATATGAGTAAAAGCAAGATGGAAGAAACAATTGCACAGCAAATTGTGTTAGTAAAATTTGAGTAAATTTCCTCCTTGGACTAAAGTGTCTGTATCTTACTTTACTTGTTTCAACTGTTGCCTTTTCCTGATCCTCAGAGGCAATGTAAGCTAAACAATTTGAACCTTAATGTAAGAGCTTCTATCATTAGTGTGCTTATATTTTTGCAGAGGCAACTTCCTATTTATATCACTGAAACTCTCCTTTCAGAGAGCTTGTTTTTAAAAGAAATATCTATTGAATTCTTGCTATGTGCCTGTTATTTTTTCTTTTGATATTTATTACAATCTGCAATTCACTCATATTATCCTTACTTAATAGATGGCTCTGAGGAATTGAATGTCACCCCAAATTGCATTGGGAATTCAACCCTCAAATTCATATGTTGATGCAAGTTGGGACTTTTGAGAGGTAACTAGGATTAGATAAGATTATCAGGGTGTTTATCCTCATGATGAGACTGGTAGCATTATAAGAAAAGAGAAAGGAGCAGCATGCTCTCTTACCATTGCTATTTGATACCTTCTACCGCATTATGATGCAACAGGAAGGCCCTCACCAGATGCTTGCACCATTCTCTTGGACTTTCTGGCCTCCAGACTCATGAGCTAAATAAACATCTGTTCTTTATAAATTATGCAGTCTGTGGTAATCAGGTTTTTAAGATTTATTTTTATTTATTTGAAAAACAGTGTTACAGAGAGAGGTAGAGACAGAGAGAGAGAGGTCTTCCATTTGCTGGTTTACTCCCCAAATGCCTGGAATGGCGAGAGCTGAGCTGATCCAAAGTCAGGAGTCAGGAGCTTCTTCCAGGTCTCCCATGTGGGTGTAGGAGTCCAGGGACTTGGGCCATCTTCTACTGTTTCCCAGGCCATAGCAGAGAGCTGGATCAGAAGAGGAACAGTCGGGACTAGAACCAGTGCCCATATAGGATGCCAGAACTTCAGGCGGGGCCTTTAACCTGCTATACCAAATCACCTGGCCCCAGTAATCAGTTCTAACAACAGAAAATGGGTGAAGTGGGAAATTGAGTTGGAGTGAGGTTTTGAAATGCCTAAAGTCATGTAGTACTTTATATTTTGTAGTGGTATTTCCCAAAATAAAAAGGGTTTTGTTGCTATTTTTTTATTATGGGAAAATATATACCCAATTTTCAAACAAATGAGAAGATACAAGATGGCCAAAAGAAATTAAAAAATAAAACCCACTGCCAACATTTTAGTACACAATGTTGTATCCTTTTTTCTTTCATCTGTCTTTATGAGGGCATTTCTTTCTTTTTTTTTTTTTTTTTTTTTTTGACAGGCAGAGTGGACAGTGAGAGAGAGAGACAGAGAGAAAGGTCTTCCTTTGCCGTTGGTTCACTCTCCAATGGCCACCGCGGCCAGCGCGCTGTGCTGATCCGAAGCCAGGAGCCAGGTGCTTCTCCTGGTCTCCCATGGGGTGCAGGGCCCAAGGACTTGGGCCATCCTCCACTGCACTCCCGGGCCACAGCAGAGAGCTGGACTGGAAGAGAGGCAACCAGGACAGGATCCAGCGCCCCGACTGGGGCTAGAACCCGGTGTGCCGGTGCCACAGGCGGAGGATTAGCCTATTGAGCTATGGTGGCGCCAGCATTATGAGGGTATTTCAAGATGTCACACTAAAAATAGAACTAAAAGATAACTCTTGTTTCATTGTCAAGTATCATGGGGATCGCATCTGTGATAATCTCATCTGTGATAGCACATGTCAAGTGCCACTCCCTTCATCCCAATCTCAATGCAGGGAATCACAGAACATCTGCCAGGGACACTTCCAGAGTAGAATGTAATGCAATTCCCCCCAATATTACTCTCTGACTACACCCCCTGTTAGAAAACTCATATGTAATGCACAGAGAGAGCAAAGAAAGTGGGAAGGATCTTTGAATTGATAATAGAAAAAAGAGTCCTCTTGGGTTTTTCATCTAGTGGATAAAATAATGGTGGATGGCAAAGGAAAAAAAAAATTTGGTTGATTTGAGCCCTCCTTGAATAGATTCCCAGATTTCAATATTTTCTACACATTTCCAAACATGATCTGCACAATGTGGTGGTGGGATAGGGAGCCAGACAGAGCAACTTGAAAGAAGGTGAAAAGGGAGGGTGGGAATGTTCTTTCACAGTGCCTTAAGCCATGACCTGCAATGCCAGCAACTCTCATTGGATTGCTGGTCTGAGTCTCAGCTGTTCTGCTTCTGATGGAGCTTCCTGCTAATACACCTAGAAAATCAGCAGAAAATGTCCCATGTACTTGGACTCCTGACACCCACATGGGAGACCCAGATGGAGTTCTGGGCACCTGGCTTTGGCCTGATCCAGTCCTGACCCAATGGCCGTTGCAATCTTTTGAAGAGTAAACCTGTGGATGGGAAATCTCTTTATCTCTCTAATCTCCATATTACTCTGTTGTTCTGCCTTTCAAATAACTAAAAAATAAATCTTTTTTTAAAAGAAGAGGGTGGAAAGGCCCCCAGTTTCTATTGTCCCCTAATTAATGTGACAATAGTTATTTACCCCTGTGAGGTAGACTTAGAACCTATTATAGTGCTATTCTTACCTGAGGTGGAGGGGACAGTAAATCAAGTAAGGCTAAACAGAGCCTGAATGACAGATAGGAACCTGGAGTGTGCCTTTGCTAGAAAGGAATATTTCAGTTTAAAATGATTAGATCAAAGCCATCTAATGTCCTCACATACACAATAGCAAAAGCATAAACAACATCAAAAGAACAACAAAAAAACCCACAGCTTTAAGGAAAAATGAGTGAGCAAGTAGTTTTGCAGGTGGGCCCTTTAATGCATAAGTACTTTGACTTGGCTGTTTTCCTCCCTGGATTATATGTAGCTTCAGTTCACAGATAAGAACCTGGTATTGCAGGGAGGTGAAGCAAAGAGTTGAAGTCAGAGAGACAGGAGCACCAGGTTGGTATAGTAAATCTTCAACTGATGGAAGTTGAGACCCAAAGAGTCAGCTGAGACAAAAAGGTGCAGGCAGGTATCACTGATCTATTCATTTATTCAACACAGTTTTTGGGGCCTTAATTGTGTGCCAAGTACTATTCTAGGCACTGAGTGAATACAACAGACTGATGCAGATTAAAAACAGACAAAAGCATAATCCCTTAGGAAGTGGTAGGTGCTATGAAATATGTCAAGGTAATGAAATAGACACTGATGATGAGAGGTGGGCATGTCTCAGAACTGGGTGCGCATGACCTAGAGGCCAAAATATCCAGTATAGCAGCAAAATGGCACTAGTGGACAAGGGATGCTAAAGACAGATTCTAGTGCTAAGAAGCATGTGCTCTCTTCTCTGTTTTGTTCATTGTTGGATGGGACAGACTTAAGTCTACAGATATAAATCAGAGTCCTAAAGGAGTGTAAAGAACAGGGGCATATTTTACCTCTGATTGAGAAGTGGAATGATGTATGTGGTCACTAAAGTGCCTTGATGTTTAGAAACATTACTTTAATATGGCAACTGTGGCTTATACTTATGATATCTTGTATAGCTAATTCCCTTCCATTATCTGATAAAGAAGTAGGTTGGGAAAACAAAAAAGGAGGAATTTCAAAGTGTAAAAAATCTTAAAATTGGCATTGAAGTCCCAACCCTGGAAGGTCAACATATAAATACAGCTCTCAAAAGCCCAAGAGCCAAAGAAATATGCCAATATTTAGTCTAGTACATGATATAAAACCAATAGAAGGAGTTTGGATTAAAAAAATTGGAGAATCTAGGTGTGGTTAATTGTGAAAAATCTATTAGACTAATATGAGAGGTTATTAATAGAGGAAGCCAGATGTGATTTAAAGATTGTGACAAATATATTATGCTAATATGTTACCCACAGGGAAACTGGGTGTGGGGTATATGGGAACTCTTTGTACTACCTCACAATTGTTTTATAATTTTTTTTTTGACAGGCAGAGTGGACAGTGAGAGAGAGATACAGAGAGAAAGGTCTTCCTTTGCCGTTGGTTCACCCTCCAATGGCCGCCGCGGCCGGCGCACCGCGCTGATCCGATGGCAGGAGCCAGGTACTTATCCTGGTCTCCCATGGGGTGCAGGGCCCAAGTACTCGGGCCATCCTCCACTGCACTCCCTGGCCACAGCATGTTTTATAAATTTAAAACTCTTCTGAAATAAATAAAAAGTTTTAAGAAATAGATATTTGAATAAGTGAATTAGTTGAACAAATGCGTAAAAGAGATAAAAAATGGCTTCATGTGATACAACTTTTTCTGTAAACCAAAGTTCACATTGTGGATTTTGAATCTTTTGAGATAAAACTATATATATCAGTAAATTAAATTTTTTTTGCTCTTAAAAATAACTCCATACTAATTAAATGAGATCAATTCATTTCTCTTATTTAAACGACTAGTTAATTCACCTGTTGACTTGTGGTTCAAAGCAGTGTGATCTCATCCCATTTGTATACTTTCAGGATCTTGGCCTTGTGAGCCTAAAGAGAAGTCTCTTTATTTTTTATTTATTTATTTTTTTGACAGGCAGAGTGGACAGTGAGAGAGAGAGAGAGACAGAGAGAAAGGTCTTCCTTTCCCGTTGGTTCACCCCACAATGGCCACTGCGGCCAGCGCGCTGCGGCTGGCGCACCGCACTGATCCGAAGCCAGGAGCCAGGTGCTTCTCCTGGTCTCCCATGCGGGTGCAGGACCCAAGGACTTGGGCCATCCTCCACTGCACTCCTGGGCCACAGCAGAGAGCTGGCCTGGAAGAGGAGCAACCGGGACAGAATCTGGTGCCCCAACTGGGACTAGAACCTTGGGTGTCAGCGCCTCAGACCGAGGATTACCCTAGTGAGCCACAGCGCCGGCCAGAGCAGTCTCTTTAAATTGCTTCATTATCTTTAAAGATAAGGGAAAACATTTTTTTTTCCAGTTTGTCAGTTATATGATCCAGAACCTTCAGGATATCATACTGAATTTGTAGCTGTTCTTCATTTAAAAGATGCCTACCTAAATTATAACCTTAGCCATGATACTTAAACTACTTGCTTGCTTTAAAACTGTCATTTTTAAAATTTAATTGGAAAAATATATTCAGTTGAAATTGAAAAACAACATACATTGACCAAGGCAAGTATTTTATTTCAGTCAACTTCCACAAATCAGGAAAATATAATGATTTGAATCTAGACTCTTCAGAATGTAATTTTAAATGCCCTCACTCCCAGTTTCTCCTAAAAGAAGAGAGAAAATCAATTCTAGTTCACGTTTCCCTTCCTGGTCAAGACAGAAAGTATTCATCATTCTCTGGGCAGAAGGTCATGTGGTTTCTTTGACTCATGCTTTGCTTTCACATTCTGCTATTTGATAAAAGTTCCCCTGGAGACTTTTTGGATGAAGTGATCATCTCCCCAGAATGAATGTGGTCCTGTTTTTCATTGCAACACAAGAATTCACTTGAGATCTCAGTGGGAGAAATGGATTATAACCTTTAGTTATTGCAAGACTAGTTTATGACTGGGTAAACTTGCCCCAGCATCACAGCTTTCTCTTTTGGAGTTCTAGCAAAACTACCTAAAATTTAGCTACTGCGTTTTCTACTAAGAATATAAGTAATCACCCAGGAGTCCCAGGCATATTATCTAAGTGGTTTTCTTGACTGAGATGAAAACCTGGACAGACTCTAATTTCATAGGCCACTGGCTATAGAATCCTAGAAGCAGAATGAATTTTAGAGGTCCTATAATCTAATCATGTCATCACATAATGGGGAAATGAGGCTCAGTGTGGAGGAGTCACTTGTACAGAGTTGTACCTCCAAATCAGTAGTGCAGCTAGGATTATTAGAAGTCATGTTTCCTACTTCCCCATCTTGTGAACTGTGCTCTACACCTTCATCAGTGTTTAACACTGCAGGCAACTTCTGCATGGTTATTCTCTCAGTAGGCTCATTTCTCCATTGTGGATTAGATGCCCACTGTGTTCTAGCAGTGGTGCCACAGGAAGGGAGGGGCTCCTGTTTTTTCTTCACCTTTGGTCAAATTTAGGGCAGGTTAGACTTTTCTTCCTACATCATCTATTTGTGTGTGTGTGTGTGTGTGTGTGTATTTATATAAGTAGTCAGAGAAACAGACAATCTTATTCAGCTCTTTTCTTGTATTATGTGCTGTCATAGAATGGTGTTAACTTCTTGTACTTACATCTATATGCATAATTCCAAACTTAAGTTTGAGAAGAATATAATATGGTAGTTAATATCTCTCTCTCTCTCTCTCTCTCTCTCTCTCTCTCTCATACACACACACGCACACCGACACGCATACACAGAGTCATATGCTAAGTTGCTTAGGTTCAAAACTTGACTCCCTCTGTTTATTAACTCTGTGGCTTGGAGTAAGTTGCTTAGTCGCTCTGTGGATTAGTATCTACTTTAAAAAGGGGTAATAATACCTACCTCAGTCTCAATAAAATTTCAGCCAGAGAAGCAGAACCATTATTGGTCATAGGAAATAAGAAATTTTATCACAAGAATTAGATGTTATGTGATTTGGGGAGCAAATTAGAATCCATAAGGCTCATTTTATCATTTTGTGTTGGGCTTTGGTTGGCAGAGGAAGTGGAAGGAGAATAAATACAAATTGGAAAGAAAGAAGACAAACTGAAACCCTTGAGGACATCTGGAGCCTGTGCTTATCTTTTACTACCTCCAGCCTCTGTGGTTGCTAGAGAGGATGTCACCCTTCATCACAGAACTACATGTGTACCTGGTCTGGGATTTATGGAAGGTTAAGGAGGACATTTTGCAGTAGCTGGAGAAGTTGCTGATCCAACTCCTGTTCTTTGCCAATGAGATGGGCCGCAGGTTAGCAATCATGATTAAAGGAGCACCTTGCTCCATAATGGCATTCATAATATTAAAAATGATTGCTCCTTCACTTTCTCCTTTTATATCTCATGGAGACATCTCTTGTGGGAAACTAATTTGATGTCACATAGGAGAAGTAATTCTGAGATGCACAGTTTCAGATTGTAACTAATTTAACACAAGACAAAATCACTACACTGTGCCTGACATATTATAAGAACTACTAGACATTAGCTCTTAGACTTGTTAGTGTGGTTATTTGATTAGTTTTTTCTGTTCTACTAGCTTTCAAATGCTATGAGAGAAGAGAATACATATGTTTTTATTTACCATTTTATCTCTATCACCTAGTACAGTGACTGCTATATGGTGGGAACTCATGAAATATTTGTTGGATGAATAGAAAGGCAGCAAAAAGAAGGCAAAGTGGAAAAATTATAACATGTGCAAAACAATTTATCAGCAATATTTGTGTTACAGGGGAAATACAGAGAAATGCTAAGATCAGAACTCTGGCTTGATGGAGGGATGGAGAATCAGGCATTGTCATGACAGGAACCTTACTAGGACTAAGGAAGTCTGACCAGGACAGAATTGGTTCACCTGTTGGATTCTTCTCCAATAGAATTATCTACCTGTATTGAATATTTTCCTTTTGTTTCTCCTATATCTGGTCCTTATCCATATGCATTCTTCTCTGTGCTTCAGATGATGGCCTTTATGATGTGTCATCTAGATTATTTTTCATTTTGATGTATCAGTTGAGTATAGGCAATTGGAGACAGTAGCAACACATGGAAGGAGACACTATTCATATTATTTTTTCTTCAGGTTGATGTTGGCTAAAGACTTCCACTAAAGGCCACAGATTTGGGGAGGAAAAATCACATCCTACAACCACAGCTATAGTCTGGTATCTAGTAACTGCTCATTCCATTTGTCCCTATGCCTAAGAGTGGAAAAGTTCCCCTGTTTTGCTAATTTTAAGGTGCAATTTTCACCATCCTTTGTTGGTTTCCATCAACCCCTCCCACATAATTTAATTAGCCCTTTCATTAAAGTTTCCTTAATCACTGTTTCTGAGGTTTCCTTCTGTTTCGTGCTGGGACACTGACTGATATTTCATCAGTCTAATACAGAACCCCAAGGACTGTAAATGGTTTCTGACTTACTATGATTTGACTTTTGAGTTTTTGGCTTTATAGTGGTGGTAAATCCATATGCATTCAATAAAAACTATACTGGGGGTTTTGAATTTGGATCTTTTCTTTGGCCACTGATATGCCATACACTCTTCCTTCATGATATTGGGCAGTGACAGTGAGCACAGCTTCCAGTCAACCTGTGATTGGCAGAAGAAACAACCCATACTCTACAGTGTGCAGTGTTGCTGAGCTAGGGTGGTCTGTATATTAGATGTATTTTTGACTTATGATATTTTAAATTTCTGATGAGTTTATGGAGATGTGACCTCATTAGTCAAGGAGTATCTATACTGGGGTTTGAAAGACATGGGAGGAAGAGAAGCTAGGTGACAAACAATACTCAAAGTTTGTTGTGCAGTAGCATACTGGTCCTCAATCAGTAGTCTTGTAATAAGACTTGCAGCGACAGATGTGGGTACGTTGGTACATAACCCAACTTTCTGAAAAATAACTGATTAAACCTCGGCAGACAGACAAAACAAACCTTCATTCTTGCCAGAAAACTGAGGACTGAGGTGAAGTTCAGTCATCTAGATTGAATCACCACGGGTTAAAGAGTAGGCATGCCAAAGAGATGTAAGTCCCTTCAGGTTTACTGGATACAAAGCATGGGGCAAAAAATTCTAAGGAAATCCCTACCCATTGAGGGATATAAAGCTGCCAATACACCCTGAGCCATCATTAGTATTTGTAAGGTAATTGAGAAGGCTTGGTAGTGCAAGTGGATGGCTGAAAGAAAGACTGATGATGTGGGAAAGGCTGGATGGAGCCAACTGAGGAGGACAGTCAGTACCAAGCAAGGGAGTTTGGATTTGAAACCATAGGAATGAAGAAGCAATTGATAATTTGGGGGCATTTAATGTCATTGACCTTTGATAACTTGTTAAACTTGTTATGATAATGATTTATGGATGTCCTTACAGCCAACATGGAAAGAAATTGATGTTGATCATGATGATGTTAAGCAATTGCCATTTATCGAACATCTATTAGGTGCCAGTCACATAACCCACCCTTTATATATGATATTTAATCTTTACAAGAAGCCTTATGTGATCAGTGTTATAATTATCCTCATTTTGCACATGAATTCAATGAAGATCAAGAAAGCTTAAACACTTTGCTCAAGGTGATGAGGCTGGAGTTGAGCCTAGGACTAAGTGACTCCAAATCCTGAGCTCATAATCTCTATAATAGACCATCCTAATTTCTTATTCTGTTGTTTTCTCCTCACCTTCATTCTGTTTCTGGCCTTTTGTCTTGAAGTTGACATTGTCCCCTAAGCAATGTCACAAAGGATACCAATTTACCAGCCTTATTCATGAACACCAAACATTGCCTTCATTCCCAGGCAGATACTGGGCTCTTTGCCAAAGTAATGGCCCTGATAGGAATCTTCTTCCAGTCCTTCTGTATTTGGACAGCACATGATGATAAAGGAGAGTCCAGAAACTTTGAATCTGACTTTGGGGTTGCCCTCTACAATTCCCTTGAGGCATTCTTAAAATGAGTCACCAACTTTCCTGACTGCATTTACTGATCCTTGGAGAGGAAATGTTCTCTAGCCTGGCATTGGACTTTTATGGCTCTCCAATGCCACTGACCCCAAAGCTTTGAGAGGATACCTAGTGTCCTTGAAATAGAAAAGAATTCATCTTTTATAAGGGCTGAATTTTATGTCATGGTTTGTTCATCTATCCCCTTTCCATCTTTATATACTTATTATTTTTGAGTAAATGAGTTTAAAAGACCTGTATTTATTTATTATTTTTTAAATATTTTATTTATTTGAAGGAGAGATTTACAGAGAGAAAGAGAGAGACGGAGATCTTCCATCTTTGGTTCACTCCCCAAATGGTGTAGGCTGGGCCAGCCTGAAGCCAGGAGACCAGAACTCCATCCTGGTTTCCCACATGGATAGCAGGGGCCCAAGTACTTGAGCCATCTTCCACTGTTTCCCAGGCTCATTACCAGAGAGCTGGATTGGAAGTGGAGAGCAGAGACTTGAACCAGCACTCATAGGCAATTCTGGCATCACAGTTGGCACCTTAACCCACTGTACCACAAAGCTGACCCCTGAAAGACCTTCAAGGATTTAGTCCAACCTTCTTCAGATTGTAAATGGGAAAGATGAAGCATACAGAGCATAAATTACTTTCCCATGGTCATGTTAGAGTCAGAACTATAACACAGATCTCCTGGGTTCAGTTGTTCTTCCCTGATTTTCTTAACTATGCATTCACAATGAATTGTCTTTAATTTATTTTTCTGTATGTGTATGAAATTTTTATAAATGTGTTTGGCTTGCAGTGTATTATCTATGAATATTTCTGATTAGACTTCTTTTTTCCCTTCAGTTTGACCATGGTTGATGTGAGACATATCCTTTTCTGGTTTAGGGCATTGCCTAGGTTTGAAACCATATTTTACACTTTAATTTCATTTTAGTCGAGTGGAAAGGGCACTTGTATCTTTTAACTTAGTAAAAGATCTATCAGAGACTGACTCCCCCAGAGGACATTGTCTAACCCTCGGAAAGAGCTCTTCAGGAAAGAAACTTCCTAATAAAGCTTGATTCCATTCCTCTCTCTAAGAGTTGGTAAAGTCTCACTGGAGATACATTCACATTGATTGTATGTCACAGGAGACCCTCATAATTTCCCTTTCATGTGGGAAATTCACAGATATTAATAACATTTTCCTACTCAATTTATTTCTCTCATCATGAGCATAATGAGATATGATATCCATTTGCTTCTTGCTTCCTGGGACTATGGAGTCTGAAAGTGGTTCAGAAACACTACCAGAGGCATTGAAAATTAAATAGTTGTGTCTGATGGGAGGATCTTTCATCCTCTTTTGGAGGCCAACTTTTTGCCTCAAAAATCTCTGACATGATAATTGTCGGAGGTAATGGTGCTATGGGTTCAGTATCTATATACTGACCTTATGGTTAGATTCCTGAGCTAGAGAACATTAACTCGCCTTCCAACCAAATACAGGAATCCCTTCCTTAGAATCTAAAAATTGGCTGGTGTTAACACTTGGAGAAAGCCTGGCAAAATGACATAATGCCTAGATCCTGGATTGGGTGGGAGTGAGGCATGGAAAGAAGATATGGTACATGGTGAAGAACCAGTGACTCACAAGATTCCAAAGATACAAATGATGTATAGGCTCCATGCTCTTCTACCTGCTTTTTGTGTCTCCTTGTAACCACTGATGCTTCCCAAATGTAATTTGATTTCCATTGTAAAAATATTAAGAGGTGAGGACTTTAAGAAATAATTATGCTATGAGCACTCTTGATTGGATTAATGCTGTTATCTGGAGAGTGGGTGGGTTAGTTATCAGAGGAGTAGGTTCCTAATTAGAAAGGGTGGAAGAAAGAGGGGGGAGGGGTGGGGAAGTGAAGGAACTGTGGTTGTCTTCTTGAAACTGTACCTATGGAATACATAAAATATTTTCTCTTTATATTAATAAAAATAAATAAAAAGATAAAGGATGAATTTTGGGGGCTGGCATTTGGTCCAGCTGTTAAGCCACTACTTGGGACAACTGCAGCTCATATTGGGGTGCCTAGGTTCAAGTCTTATCTCTGCTTCCAATTCCAGCTTCCTACTAATACAGATCCTGGATAACAGTAGTAATGGCTCAAGTAGTTAGGTCCCTGCCACCCATTTGGGAGACTTGGGTTTGGCCTGATCAGCCCTGGCTGCTTTGGAAGTTTGGTGAGTGAACCAGAAGATGGAAAAATCACTCTCTCTCTCCCTTCCTTTCAAATAAAAATGAAAATAAATAAATGAAAATTTTAAAAGGATGCATCTGGCTGATTTCCTCCTTATGTCCCATCCATCCTCATCTGCCACTCCACCATGTTATGATGTGGCATGAAGGTGCTCTCTAGAGGCTGGCACCTTGATATTGAACTTCTCAGCCCCCAGAATGGCAAAGAATGAATTTATTTCTTTATAAATTATCCATTGTGTGATATCCTGTTATAGAAACAGAAAATTGGCTGAGACAAATAGATATTTCCACAGAGATCTAGGTATTTCCCAAAGAAGAAGAGTAAATGATTTGTTGTCATTCCAGTGTTTCCTTTCTTTTCATTTTTTTTTTCAAATTAAATTGGCTGACTGGTTTGTATCCAAAGGGTATCTAGAGATATTTTTTTTTTATTTTTTGACAGGCCAAGTGGACAGTGAGAGAGAGAGACAGAGAGAAAGGTCTTCCTTTGCCATTGGTTCACCCTCCAATGGCCGCCACGGCCGGCGCACTGTGCTGATCCGATGGCAGGAGCCAGGTGCTTCTCCTGGTCTCGCATGGGGTGCAGGGCCCAAGTACTTGGGCCATCCTCCACTGCACTCCCTGGCCACAGCAGAGAGCTGGCCTGGAAGAGGGGCAACCGGGACAGAATCCGGTGCCTCGACCGGGACTAGAACCCGGTGTGCCGGCGCCGCAAGGTGGAGGATTAGCCTATTGAGCCACGGTGCCGGCCTATATCTCGAGATATTGATCTAGTCAATTCATTTCTCCACCATGTTCCAACACCAACCAGGTTCATAGATTTCTTTGATTCCTAATTGTGAAGAAACTATAGGCTTTGGTGGGATGAACCTGAGGTTATCATCTTTGTAGTCTTGAGTACTTAAAAAAAATAGAATCTCTAACTCAAAATGCACTGGAGATCAGTATTGTTGAGGTTATTGTATGATACATATGGTTTACTTGGGGATTTCATGTAATATTCTCCTTTATGAAGGCTAGAAATTTCCCCACAGCATGAGGGGATTCAAAAAGCTTGTGGGAAATTGAATTAAAAGTTGATATTGATCCAAAATTTTCTAAATGATTTTTACTAACATTACAATATCCTTTTGCATTTATTTTTAAAAATATTTTGTATTTATTTATTTGAGAGGTAGAGATACAGACAGAGAGAGACAGAGACAGAAAGGTCTTCATCCACCGGTTCATTCCCCAAGATGGCCACAATGGCTGGAGCTGAGCCCATCCAAAGTTAGGAGCTAGGAGCTTCTTCCAAGTCTCCCACAATGGTGCAGGGCCCAATTACTTTGGCCATTTTCTACTGCTTTCCCAGGCCATAGCAGAGAGCTGAATGAAACAGGAGTGCTTGGACACCAACTGACGCCCTTATGGGATGCTGGCACTGTAGGCGGAGGCTTAGCCCACTGTGCTACAGTGCCAGCCCCCCCAAAATTTTTGAAATCTGTTAACACATAGGTCTTCAAAAAGTTCATGAAAACATATATATTATGAAAAACTGCATGAATTTCAAGTTCTTGCACCAAAATAAGCTTATATTTTAATTCTATTTCCATAAACTTTTTGAAGTCCTCCAATAACTGCATTAATTGAAGTGTATCTCTTAATGTGCATTTTCTACCTTCCCACTTTCTCCTAGAAGGAAGTTTTTCTGTTGACATACATTATACAAAGGTTTAGTTCTTTAGTTAGACAAAAGTGATAGGGAAATAAATATAATGAAAAAAGTAATAGAGGCACCACCCTGAGAAAAGGAAGCAATGAAGGAATGGCTCAAATCAGTTTAACAAATTTTTTGAGATAGTATAGATTGTTATAAATTTGTAAAACACAATAGGAAGAGATTATTTTTTTAAAGATTTATTTATTTATTTGAAAGTCATAGTTATACAGAGAGAAAAGGAGAGGCAGAGAGAGAGAAAAGTTTTCCATCTGCTGGTTCACTCCCCAGTTGGCCACGATGGCTGGAACTGCACTGATCTGATGCCAGGAGCCAGGAACTTCTTCCAGGTCTCCCACGTGGGTGTAGTGGCCCAAGGACTTGGGCCATCTTCTACTGGTTTCCCAGTCCATAGCAGAGAGCTGGACTGAAAATGGAGCAGCTGGGACTTGAGTCAGTGCCATATGGGATGCCAGCACTTCAGGCGGTGACCTTACCCACTACTTACAATGCTGGCCCGATAGGGAGAGATCTAACGTACGCTTTACCCATTTTCTGCTATTGTAACATCTTGTAGACTGTATATAGTTTAATATCACAGTCAGGATATCAGGATTGATAGCATTAAGAAAACCAGTGCTTCCATTGCCAAAGAAGCACTCATGTTGTCCTTTAATAGCCACATGTACTTTCCTCCCACATCTTAATCTCTGGAAACACTAGTCTATCTCTCTTATTTTGTCATTTCAAGACCGTTTTATCAAGAGTGTTATGTGGTATGTAACCTTTGGCATTGGTGTTTTTTCATTCAATATAATTTTCAATATAATTTTCTTGATTCATACAGGTTGAATCATGCATTAACTATTCCTTTCTTATTGCTTACTAGTATTTCATGGTGGTATAAATATAATATGGTTTGGTTAACCATTTACTTTTTGAAGACAGTTTTAGGTATCATGAATGAAGTTGCTATTGGGATTTGTGAAGAAGTTTTTGTATGACCATAATGTGACAAATGTCCAAGAATACAGCTGCTGAGTCATAATAGTGTTTGCACGTTTAGTTTCTAAAGAAACAGCCAAACTGCTTTCCACAGTGGTTACTATTTTACAGTACAACCAGCATTGCATGGGTGCAGTTTTTCTACATCCTTGTCAGCATTTGGTGCAGTTGCAATTTTTCATTTTTGTCATTCTTATTGGTATCCAGTGATATCTTATTGTGGTTTTAATTTGCATTTCACTAATGGCTAATTGTGGTAAACATCATTTCATGTAATTAATTGCCATCTGTATAGCCACCCCAATGGAATGTCTCTTCATGTCTTTTGCCCATGTTCTAATTTAATTGTTTTGTTTTGCTTACTGTTGAGTTTTGGGATTACTTTATATATTCTAAATATTATGTTTTTTTTTTTTTTGGTCAGATGAATGTTAGAGATATTGTCCCCATTGTAGCTTGATTTTTCATATCCTTTTACTATTATTTTTTAAAGATTTATTTATCTATTTATTTGAAAGAGAGAGAGGGGGAGATCAATCTTCCATCTGCTGGTTTAGTCCCTATGTGGCTGCAATGGCCTGGGCTGATCCAAGCTGATGCCAGGAACCAGGAACTTCATCCAGGTCTCCCATGTGGATGGCAGAAGCCCATGCACTTGGGGCATTTTCTGCTGCTTTTCCTAGGCCATTAAAAGGAAGTTGAATTGGAAGTGGAACAGCCAGGACCTTGCATCCCTGTGGAATGCCAGTGTCCCAGGCAGCAGCTTTACACTTTACACCAAAACGCCAGCCTCTTTTACATCCTTTTAACAGCTTTTTTTTTTTTTCAAAGAAGTCTTTAATTTTCATAAATTAAAATATCTATTTACAGATATTTCCTTCTATGGATCATGCCTTTGGTGGCAATTCTAAAACTGTTTTTGCCTATCTGCAATTCCTGATTTTTTTTTATCACATACAATACTATATAAGTTTTATGGTGTTAGGTTTTACATTTAAGTTAGTGACCCACTTTGAGGGATTTCTTTAGAGGTTTAGGTCAAGTTTTATTTTATTATTCCGTGAATGTCAAAGTGCTCTGCCATCATTTGTTGGAAAAGCTATCTTTCCTCTATTTGACTGCTTTCACATTCTTGTCAAAAATCAGTTGGATACTTATGTGGATCTGTTTTTGGATTTTATATTCTGTACCAATGATCTATTTTGTGTCTTTCTGCCAATACCACACTGTCTTATAGCTGTGTTGTAGTTCCCAAAGTCAGGTAGACTGATTTTACCATTTTTCTCCTGTTTTACAAAATTGCTTTAGCTATTTGAATTCCTGTGCCTTTTTATAAAATATTGGAATGATTTTTACCATATCTAAAAAATTTTGCTGGCATTTTGATAGTCATTGGTTAGGAGTTAAACCCATGTATTAAGTAGCAGAAAATTGACATCTTTTATGCTGAATCTTCCAATCTGTGAACACACTATGTAGATATTCTTTTACTTTCTTCATAAATTGTATAGTTTTCAGCATGGAAGTCATGTACATGTTTGGTTAGATTAAAACTAAATACTTAGTGTTTTAATAATTATAACTAGTATTGTATTTTTAATTTCAGTCTCCACATATTTATTGCTGTTATATAGATACAATTTTCTTTTGCATGTTTTGCATATTGAAATCTTGCTGATCTCACATTCAGTTCTAGACAATGTATTTTTTAAATTTTATTTAAGGTATACAAATTTCATGTAATTCATATATGTAGATTTAGGAACATAGTGATTCTTCCCATGCTACCCTCCCTCCCACATTCACTCCCACCTTTCTTCCTCTTCTCTCTCCTATTCCCACTCTTAATTTTTATAAAGATCTATTTTCAATTTCCTTTATACTCATCAGATTAACCCTACAGTAAGTAATGGGTTCACCAAATAGTATAAGAAGGAAAAAAAAAAAAACTGTTCCTCAACAGTAGAGACATTTGTAGAGCCTTTGAATATTTTCTATATGCACAATCTTGTCTCTTGTAAATAAGGATTTATTTTTCCCTTTGTGACCTGCATAGGTTTTATTGCCTTATTGTACTATGTAACTTTGAGCGTTCTTTTGAATAAAAGTGGTAAGGTTTGTTTCCAAACCTAAGAAGAAAACATTCAGTCTTTCAATCTCTCAACAAAAATTATGTACTTTTTAAGGGATTATTTATTGATTTGAGAGGCAGAGCTACAGAGAGAGGGAGGGAGGAGGAGAGAGAGAGAGTGAGAGAGGTCTTACATTTTCTGGTTCACTCCTGAAATGGCTGCAATGGCCAGATTTGAAGCTAGGAGCCAGGAGCCAGGAGCCAGGAGCCAAGAGCTTTCTCCAGGTCTCCCAAGTGGGCTCAGGGGCCCAAGCACATGGGCCATTCTTTGCTGCTTCCCCAAGCCATAGCAGAGAGCTGGACTGGAAGAGGAACAGCTGGGACATGAGCAGGTGCCCATATGGGATGCCAGACTACAAGTGGAGGCTTAGCTTATATGCCACATTACCAGCCCCCCAAAATTATATTGTTAACTAGAGACATTTTGTGGATTCTTTCTACTAAGTCGTGGACATTTGCTTCAATATCTATTTTTGAGAATCTTTTTTCCTTGAATGCGTATTGGGTTTTGCCAAATGCTTTTTCTGTATCAATTCATGTAGTTTCATAATGTTTATTTTTTAAACTGCTAATATGATGAATTACATTAATGAATTATTTTATATTTTTTTTGACAGATAGAGTTAGACAGTGAGAGAGAGAGAGAGAGACAGATAGAAAGGTCTTCCTTCCGTTGGTTCACCCACCAAATGGCCGCTAGGGCCAGTGCTGTGCCGATCGGAAGCCAGGAGCCAGGTGCTTCCTCCTAGTCTCCCATGTGGGTGCAAGGGCCCAAGCACTTGGGCCATCCTCCACTGCCTTCCCGGGCCACAGCAGAGAGCTGGACTGGAAGAGGAGCAACCGGGACTAGAACCCGGCACCCATATGGGATGCCGGCGCCGCAGGCAGAGGATTAACCAAGTGAGCCACGGTGCTGGCCCCCAATTAATGAATTTTAAAGACTGCATCCCTGTAATAAACTCCACCTTGTCATTATTTATAATTCATTTTATGTGTTGCTGAATTTTAAATGCTAATGTTCTATGAATTATTTTGTCTATATTTATGAGCAATATTGATCTGTAATTGTCTTTCGTGTGTGTCCTCTAATTTTGATATTAGGATAATACTAACTTCATAAACTGAATTGAGAACCATCACCCACTTTTCTAGTCTCAGGAAGAGATTGTAGAGTTGATATTGATTATATACATGTTTTGTAGAATTGTCTGGTGAATCCAGCCTGGCTTGGAGAGTTTTCTTTTGGCAATTTTGAAATTGTAATTTCAATTTCCATAGCAGCTACAGAGCTGTCCATACTATTATTTTGGGTAGATTGGGGGTCATTTTTGTGTTTTTGAGGATTTCTCCATTTCACCTAAGTTCTCAAATTTGCACATGCAGATTTTTCATAGTATTCCCTTATTATCCTTGTCCTCTCCACAGAGTCTATAGTAATAGTATTTATTTTATTCCCCTGTGAAAATTTGTGATTTTCCTTTTCCCTTTGGCTTTATCGGTCTTTATAGAGGGCAGTGAATCTTACTTATTTTATTTATTTATTTTTGTTTTCAATTCCCTTGTTTTCTCCTTTTTAATATTTCTTTCTACTTACTGCGGATTTGTTTATTTATTTTTTTATTCTTGATGTATTTAGACTATTATTTTTAAACTTTCCTCTTTCCTAATGCCTATGCTTATTGCTATACTTTTCTGTCTCAGCAAAGCTGTATCCCACAAAATTTGATGCATTTTCCTTTTCATTTATTTCCATGTATTTTACAAATATTCCATGAGACGTTTTCTTTGACTCATGGATTATTTATGGGAAGTCAAAAAATTCATGGAGAATGGATCTTTTTCTTTTAACTTTTATTTAATGAATGTAAATTTCCAAAGTACAGCTTATGCATTACAATGGCTTCCCCACATAACTTCCCTCCCACCCACAACCCTCCCCTTTCCCTCTCCCTCCCCCCTTCCATTCACATCAAGATTCATTTTAGATTCTCTTTATATACAGAAGATCAGTTTAGCATATATTAAGTAAAGATTTCAACAGTTTGCACCCACATAGAAACACAAAGTGAAAAATACTGTTTGAGTACTCGTTATAGCATTAAATCACAATGTACAGCACATTAAGGACAGAGATCCTACATGAGGAGTAAGTGCACAGTGACTCCTGTTGTTGACTTAACAAATTGACACTCTTGTTTATGGCATCAGTAATCACCCTAGGCTCTTGTCATGAGTTGCCAAGGCTATGGAAGCCTTTTGAGTTCACCGACTCTGATCATGGTTAGACAAGGTTGTAGTCAGAGTGGAAGTTCTCTCCTCCCTTCAGAGAAAGGTACCTCCTTCTTTGATGACCTGTTCTTTTCATTGGGATCTCACTCGCAGAGATCTTTCATTGAGTTGTTTTTTTTTTTTTTTTTTTTTTTTTTTTTTTTTTTTTTTGCCAGAGTGTCTTGGCTTTCCATGCCTGAAATACTCTCATGGGCTTTTCAGCCAGATCCATCTGCCTTCAGGGCTGATACTGAGGCCAGAATGCTGTTTAGGTCATCTGCCATTCTATGGGTCTGCTGTGTATCTCGCTTCCCATGTTGGATCGTTCTCTCACTTTTTGATTCTATCAGCTAGTATTTGCAGACGCTAGTCTTGTTTATGTGCTCCCTTTGGCTCTTATCCTATCGTTATGATCAATTGTGAACAGAAATTGATCACCGGGACTAGTGAGATGGCACTGGTACATGCCACCTTGATGGGATTGAATTGGAATCCCCTGGTATGTTTCTAACTCTACCGTTTGAGGTAAGTCAGCTTGAGCATGTCCCAAATTGCACATCTCTTCCCTCTCTTAGTCCCACTCTTATATTTAACAGAGATCACTTTTCAGTTAAGTTTCAACACTTGAGAATAACTGTGTATTGATTACAGTATTCAACCAAAAGTACTAAGTAGAAAAAAAAACAAACAAAAATACTAAGAGGGATAACATATTAAGTTGTTCATCAACAGTCAGGGCAAGGGCTGATCAAGTCACCATTTCTCATAGTGTTCATTTCACTTTAACAGGTTTCCTTTTTGGTGCCCAGTTAGTTGTCACCGATCAGGGACAACATATGGTATTTGTCCCTTTGGGACTGGCTTATATCACTCAGCATAATGCTTTACAAATTCCTAACAGGGATCACTTTTCATTTAAAATTTAAACACCTAAGAATAATTGTGTGTTAATTACAGAGTTCAACCAATGGTACTAGAACAAAAAAAATACTAAAATGGATAAAGTATTACATTGTACATCAACCGCCAGGACAAGAGCTGATCAAGTCACTGTTTCTCATAGTGTCCATTTCACTTCAACAGGTTTCCCCTTGGATGCTCAGTTAGTTGTCACCGATCAGGGAGAACATATGATATTTGTCCCTTTGGGACTGGCTTAATTCACTCAACATGATGTTTTCCAGATTCCTCCATCTTGTTGCAAATGACCGGGTTTCATCGTTTTTGGCTGCTGTATAGTATTCTATAGAGTACATGTCCCATAATTTCTTTATCCAGTCTACTGTTGATGGGCATTTGGGTTGGTTCCAGGTCTTAGCTATTGTGAATTGAGCTGCAATAAACAATAAGGTGCAAACAGCTTTTTTGTTTGCCAATTTAATTTCCTTTGGGTAAATTCCAAGGAGTGGGATGGCTGGGTTGAATGGTAGGGTTATATTCAGGTTTCTGAGGAACCTCCAGACTGACTTCCATAGTGGCTTGACCAGTTTGCATTCCCACCAACAGTGGGTTAGTGTCCCTTTTTCCCCACATCCTCGCCAGCATCAGTTGTTGGTAGATTTCTGAATGTGAGCCATTCTAACCGGGGTGAGGTGAAACCTCATTGTGGTTTTGATTTGCATTTCCCTGATTGCTAATGACCTTGAACATTTTTTCATGTGTCTGTTGGCCATTTGGATTTCCTCTTTTGAAAAATGTCTATTGAGGTCCTTGGCCCATCTCTGAAGTGGGTTGTTTGTTTTGATTTGTGGCGTTTCTTGATTTCTTTGTAGATTCTGGTTATGA
The DNA here is from genome assembly GCF_964237555.1 of Oryctolagus cuniculus. Taxonomy (NCBI): domain Eukaryota; kingdom Metazoa; phylum Chordata; class Mammalia; order Lagomorpha; family Leporidae; genus Oryctolagus; species Oryctolagus cuniculus. The sequence continues at coordinate 81,248,840 of NC_091453.1, read as the reverse complement.
ACCCTTTATCTGTTGCATAGTTTACAAATATTTTTCCCATTCTGTCGGTTGTCTCTTCACTCTCCTGACTGTTTCTTTTGCAGTACAGAAACTTCTCAATTTGATGCAATCCCAATAGTTGATTTTGGCTTTGACTGCCTGTGCTTCTGGGGTGTTTTCCAAGAAGTCTTTGACAGTACCTATATCTTGCAGGGTTTTTCCAATGCTCTCTAGTAATTTGATGGTGTCGGGTCGTAGATTTAAGTCTTTAATCCATATTGAGTGAATTTTTGTGTAAGGTGAAAGGTTTTCCCATCACCATTTATTGAATAGACTGTCCTTACTCCAGGGATTGGTTTTAGATCCTTGATCAAATATGAGTTGGCTGTAGATGTTTGGGTTAATTTCTGGTGTTTCAATTCTGTTCCATTGGTCTATCCATCTGTTTCTGTACCAGTACCATGCTGTTTTGATTACAACTGCCCTGTACTATGTCCTGAAATCTGGTATTGTGATGCCTCCGACTTTGTTTTTGTTGTACAAGACTGCTTTAGCTATTTGAGGTCTCCTTTGTCTCCATATGAATTTCAGCATCATTTTTTCCAGATCTGAGAAGAAGGTCTTTGGTATCTTGATTGGTATCTCATTGAATCTGTAAATTGCTTTTGGGAGAATGGACATTTTGATGATGTTGATTCTTCCAATCCATGAGCATGGAAGATTTTTCCATTTTTTGGTATCCTCTTCTATTTCTTTCTTTAAGATTTTGTAATTCTCATCGTAGAGATCTTTAATGTCCTTGGGTAAGTTTATTCCAAGGTATTTGATTGTTTTTGTAGCTATTGTGAATGGGATTGATCTTAGAAGTTCTTTCTCAGCCGTGGTATTGCCTGTGTGTACAAAGGCTGTTGATTTTTGTACAGAGAATGGATTTTAAAAAAAACTGTGCATGGGTTTCAAATTTTTTCACCCCAAAATAAACTTTTAATTCCATTTTCAATGAACTTTTGTGGTTCCCTTGTGTAAGTGTATTCTTTAGTTACTTGAGTATCTAGAGATTTTACTATTTTATCTCCCTTCTTGTTTCTAATTTGATTCCATTGGAATCAAAGAACATGCTATGTTTGATTTCAGTTCTTGTAAAATTATTGATATTTGTTTTAGAGCCCTGAATGTGATCTGCCTTTGCATAGTATATGGACACTTAGAAAAAAATATGTATTTTGCAATTTTTAGGTGTAATGATGAGTAGGATGGAAATCAAAGTTTCTCACATTGACATTGTGGAAGTACAGCTCATTCCTGGATTTTTTATAAGACTAGTAATGTAGTCATAATAGTTAAACTGTATCAACATTTAATATGTGGCTAGCATATTAGTAATGAGTTCTCCTGCATTCATTTCTTATATGTTAGGCATCTTTCTAATTGGTTTCATTGGACTCATTAAGTCCTTACTACAACTTAGAAATAGGAACCACTATTAGACACACTTAACATATGAGGAAACCAAGACCTAGAGGAATTTGTTTTTGCTCAAAGTCCCCCAGCTAGAGAGTAAAACTATGTAACTTGAACTTAAGCAATCTAACTCCAGGGATTGGGCCCTCAGCTAAAGGGCTGTGTAGTGACTTAATAAACAAGGACTGACAGTGCCAACATAAGAGAAAAAAAAAACGAGTCAAAAATTCCAGGAGCCAGCAAGTGGACACCAAAATATTGTTAGTAAATTTAGAATTGAAAAGAAAGACAAGCTCAAATACTGGGATCTCACCAAAATGGGGGCAGATTTGATCACCACATTTGAGCTGATCCTGTCCAAACACAGCAGAAGCAAACCAGAATTCTGGGTGCAAATATCATCCGTGGACCTGCAGTCGTTCTGATTGAAGGTGACAGTTTCATTATATGATTTATTTGATAGTATATTGTCTCCATCCCTAACAACCTGCCTGGTGTTTAGGTAGGTGTGGGGAGCAATCCGGACTGGACTGAGTTACTGGAATTAAGACTTATTCTATGCATCTGCTCTCCCACAATATGGCGCTGGGAGAGGAGTAAACAGCTTCCGCACAGCTGCCTCCAGTTCAACTAATAAACTGTAGGACTTGCTCCTGATTGGAGGAGAGCAGCGTACTCGGCGTGTGGGCAGCCGAGTTAGGATTGGCGGAGGAGGACTATAAAGGAGGAGAGAGACGGCATGCACCAGGAACATCTATGGGGAACATCTAAGGGAACCCGTGCAGCCCCCGAGAGAACCGGCCGGCGGTGTGCCGCTCCCCTGCGGAAGTGGGGAATGTGGCCAGGGGGAACTGCCCTTCCACGGAGGTGGAAGGGATAGTAGCCAACCCGGGAAGAACCAGCAGCAAACCCGGGGAGGGCCGAGCAGACGAAAGAACAGCGCAGGGTCCTGTGTCGTTCCTCCACGAAGAGGGGGAGCGACATAATGGTGCCGTGACTCGGATATGAAGCCTAGGCAGGGTTTAGTGTCGTTCCTCCACGAAGAGGGGGAGCGACAGTAGGTTTTGGTATTTGTCAGGCACAGGATAGAGAAGCAAGAGAGGAATAGAGAGTATGCAAAGCCAGGGGAGGGAAAGGAATAATGAGGAAGAATCTTTTCCATTAACATTATTTGAATCTCATCCCCTCCTTGTTCCACCATTTACTTCTATATTTAAACCATTTGCTTCCAGGCCCAGATTCCACAACGGTAATCTTCTTATACTCAATTGTCTTCCAAAGGCATCTTTAAGAGAATAAGTGCCTTTTCTCAGTGGTTATAGTGCACTTGAAACATGTCAAGGGACAAAGAAATGCAAGTCATAAATAGAAAGAAAGAGAGCTGACTGAAAACTAACCAGTTGGGAACCCAGTTGAGAACAGGTTATAAGGGAGAAAAGAGCCTCTGAAAAATGAATTTGGGTTGAAATGAGAGCATAAAGGAGAGCTTCCATCTGTGTGAGAAAATCATTCATTTTAGGACATGGACTTTATATTATCTACTTAATTTTTAAATGTACAACAATTTTTAAAATATTTCATTTTGGGAAAATCAGAACTACATGCATTTATAATAAATAGTATAGAGATATCCTGAGTCAATTTAATGTTCTCCCAATGATGACAACTTGTGTAACTATAAAACATATTATACTACAATATTTATATTAAAACCCACTATCATATTCAGATTTCTCCAGTTTTAGTTGAACTCAGGTGTGTATTTGTGTGTGTGTGTATTTGCTTTTATGCAGTTTTATCACATGAGCAGATTTGTGTAACTACCACCACCACAGTCAAAATATAGTACAGTTTCATAACCACAAGAATCCTCTGTATTGCCCTTTTATTACCAAACTCTCCTCCATTGAGCATTACCATTTTAATAACCCCTGGCAATCACAAATAAGTTTTCAATTTGAGTAATTTTGTCATTTCTTTTTTTTAGATTCATTTATTTTATGTGAAAGAGTTATATATAGAGAGAAGGAGGGGCAGAGAGAGAGAGAGAGAGAGAGAGAGAGAGAAAGAGAGAGAGAGAGGTCTTCCATCAGCTGGTTCACTCTCCAGGTAGCCACAACAGCTAGAGCACACCAATCTGAAGCCAGAAGCCAGAAGATTCCTCTGGGTCTCCCATGTGGGTGCAGGGGCCCAAGCGCTTGGGTCATCTTGTACTGCTTTCCCAGGCCATCGCAGAGAACTGGATCGGAAGTGGAGCAGCCAGGGCTCAAATCGATGCCCATATGAGATGCCAGCACTGGAGGCAACAGCCCTACCTGCTGGCCCCAGTTTTGTCATTTCTAAGAGTCATGTAAATTTAGCCATGTAGTATGTAAGCTTTTGGTGGTAGCTTTTTTCCTTTGCTGAGCATAATTCCCTTGAGCATCATCCAAGTGGTTGCTTCTACCAACAGCTCATTCTTTTTTGCCACTAATATTCCATTTTATGAATGTACCATTATTTGTATAACCATCTACCTGCTTAAAAACACCTAGGTTATCTCTAAATTTTGGCTACTATGAAGAAAGGTGTATTTGTACAGATTTTTGTGTGCCTGTGGATTTTTAGTTATCAAAAATAAATGCCCAAGAATACTCTTGCTGGATCTTATAGTAGATGCATGTTTAATTTTATAAGAAACTGCCAAGCTGTTTTCCAGAATGGGTATATCATATAAAATCCCAGTGGCAATATATTCGGATAGTAATCTAGTTTTTCTACATTCTACCCAGCATTTGCTGTTGTCACTTTTTTATTTACAATACTTTGATAAGTGTGTGGTGATATGCCATTGTGGTTTTAATTCGCATTTCAATGATAGTTAATGATGTTGAACATCCTTTCATGAGCTTATTTGTCATCTGTATATCCTTTTTGGTGAAATGTCTCTTCATGTCATTTGCTCATGCTCTACTTGATCATTTGTTCTTTTTTACTGTGGACTTCTGAGAGTTCTTCATGTATTCTAGATACTAGTTCTTTGATGAACATATGGGTTGCAATACTTTCTCCCTATCTACAACTTTTCTTTTTCATCTTCCTAACAGTATCTTTCACAGAAGACCATTTATGTAGTTGGAGTAGAGTTCCTCAAGTTATCCTTATCTAGAGTATGCTTTTGTAGATTGTCAAAGATAAGAAACCTTTTTCTATCCTTTGAGCACAAAATTTTTCTTTTACTCTTTCTTAAATATTGCCATTTTGTTTTAAATTTAAATGAATGATTCATTTCATGATATTTTCAGTAAAAGTATGAAGTTTAGGTCAAGGTGTTTTTTTTTTTTTTTTTTTTTTTTTTTTTTTTTTTTTTTTTAGCTAAGAGTGTCCAATTATTCTAGCACTGCTGGAAAGACTTCATTGAATTATTTTTGTATTTTTGTCAATTAAGCCAGGCATATTTGTATGAGTTTATTTCTGATTTCTCAGTTCTATTCCATTGATCTATATGTTTGTCTTCCCCTCTAATACAACACTGCCTTGATTATTTTAGATATATGGTAAGCCTTTATATCAAGTAGAGTGATTTTTCCCACTTTGTTCTTCTTTGTCAGGGTGTTTTAGATATTATAGGGCTTGTATGTTTTAATGTAAATTTTAGAACAAATTAGTCTATGTCTAAAACGATGTTGCTAGGATTTTGGTAGGAATTGCTTAAATCTAACATAAATTAATGTGGAAAAACTGACACCTTTACCATACAGTCTTCTAATCTAAGAACACGGTATGTTCCATTATATTATTTATTTAGTTGTTTTTTATTTCTTTCATCAGCATTTTGTAGTTTTCAGTAGGCAAATCCTGTGCATGTTGCATGCGAGCCTTAATCTCTCATTTTCATTGGAGGACTTATAAATGTCATTTTTTTTATTTTTTTATTTTTTTTTGTTTTATTTTTGACAGGCAGAGTGGACAGTGAGAGAGAGAGACAGAGAGAGAAAGGTCTTCCTTTGCCGTTGGTTCACCCTCCAATGGCCGCCGCTGCAGCCGGCGCACCGCGCTGATCCAATGGCAGGAGCCAGGATCCAGGTGCTTTTCCTGGTCTCCCATGGGGTGCAGGGCCCAAGCACCTGGGCCATCCTCCACTGCACTCCCTGGCCATAGCAGAGAGCTGGCCTGGAAGAGGGGCAACCGGGACAGAATCCGGCGCCCCAACCGGGACTAGAACCCGGTGTGCCGGCGCCGCAAGGTGGAGGATTAGCCTATTGAGCCACGGCGCCGGCTTATAAATGTCATTTTTTAAAAATTTTAGTTTCAATGTGTTTATTGTTTTATATAAAAATGTGTTTAATTCTTGTCTCCTGAAACTTTACTGATACCTATTAACTTTTATTCCTCTTATAGCTCCAATGGCCTTCTGAATCCAGTTTCCAAGCTTGCAGATAATTAGGAGGTAGCAGGATTTCCTCAGGCAGATACACTTTTAGCCATGCTCTATGAAAGTTGATATGAAGGGAAGAAAATGTAGTTTTTTAGGTTGTAGACAAAAAATTCAAAACAGGGTTCTGGAGCTTTGGCAAAGGGACATACAAGTTATAATGCCTCCCAAGACATCTTCGTGCAACTGAGGTTCTTACACAAGAACGTTAAAGTTAACCTTGTATAAAAGTCATTTATGGCCAGTGCCGTAGCTCACCAGGCTCATCCTCCGCCTTGTGGCGCCGGCACTCCGGGTTCTAGTCCCTGTTGGGGCGCCGGATTCTATCCCGGTTGCCCCTCTTCCAGGCCAGCTCTCTGCTGTGGCCAGGGAGTGCAGTGAAGGATGGCCCAAGTGCTTGGGCCCTGCACCCCATGCGAGACCAGGAGAAGCACCTGGCTCCTGCCATCGGATCAGTGCGTTGTGCCGGCCATGGAGCGCCAGCTGCAGTGGCCGTTGTGGGGGGTGAACCAATGGAAAAGGAAGACCATTCTCTCTGTCTCTCTCTCTCCCTGTCCACTCTGCCTGTCAAAAATAAATAAATAAATAAAAATAAAAAAAAGTCATTTATGACTTATGAGGTCACAGAACCACGTTTTAAACAGATCTACAGGAAAAACATATTGAAACTATACAAATATAGTTTACCTTAAAATGAGCACATATAAAATAATTTTAAAATGATATCTATGAAAAATAAAGTTTGGCTCAAATTCTTGGCCCTTAATGGAAGTAAATGCTGCTGGGTTGATTGTCCTGAATATTTCATTTCTCAAATGTACCATGTGCATATGTATTACAGTGTATCTTCACAGTTGAACATGTTTATGTACACATATGCACACACACACAAATCTCTACACTGCAATAAGTGAATTAATTTCCATTAATTTCAATATAAGGGACTTAGACCCAATGATAGATGGACATTTTATTTTCCAATGAGCCAGTGCTGCATGCCTAATGATAATTACAAATCTAAGTATTTCTACAGTTTGGATTAGAAGCCTTATATCTACCATGTGTTAGACAATATGTGCTGGAAAACAGCCAAGTGAATGGAGAAAAAAGCAGCTAAACATAGACCAGAAAGATAGTGCATCAGGATAGGGTGACAGGTTTATGTGTTGCAATAATCAAAAGTTACCAGATCTTCTAGGATATCTTCCTTAAATATATGCTGTGGTTTTAAATTGCCTACCCATGTTTCTGCTGAAATGATTCGAATATTGTTTGCACAGGGTTAATTTTGGAAACTTCCTGTGCACATTTTGAATCTCTATTGATTTGTGTGCAATTGATTTGTGCTCAAATCGAATCAAATTTATCTGTGGACAAAGTATGACTTTCTATCAGCTATAGTGATGTTACTGACTTTTGCTCCCCAGAATTAGAAGATTTGATCTACTAGACTTTACCAGGTCATAGCTCATCCCAAGAGAATATCAGGCAACGACTAGGAATGAGGAGATGCTTGTTTCTAACGATTTCTTTTCAACTTCTCTCCCACTTCCTTTATATGTCCTCTACTACTTATGTCTGTTTGTGTATCTCAAAATGTAGGTGGCCAGTAAGGTGACAGGATTTCAGAAAGAGTGGAAATACTAATTTTTTGCCCTTTCTCAAATATTCTACCTACTAGCCAAAGCCTGAAAGTCAAGCATCACTTTTCTCTTTTAACAAATTCATTTTATTTTTGTTTTATTGATTGATTGATTGATTTGTGAGAGAGCAAGAGAGAAAGATATCTTCCATCCACTAGTTCACTCGCCAAATGCCTCCAATAACTAGGTCTGGACTAGGCCAAAAGCCCAGAATTTCATTGGTGACTCCCAAGTGAGTGTCAGGGACCCAAGCTAGTACTTGAATCATCACCTGCTGCTTTCCGTGGTTTGCAATAGCAAGGAGTTGGGTTAGAGGCAGAGGCAACAGGAATTGAACCCAGGTACTCTTATATGGAATGTGGGTATCCCACATCACAACGTAAACCCTGTCTTCATTTTATATTGCCTCTTAGAAATTGTTCACATAGGTGACTATACACTATTTCTTGAACATGCAGCATTCTGGACTTTTATAACATCATACTCTCCTGGTTTCCCTCCTATCTGACAGAGTGCTTCTTTGATCCTTTGTTGGCTTCCCATTCCTTGGCCTCTAAAAGTTGGGGTAACCCAGGGCTTAACTGTGGTCTGACTTCCATCTACTCTCATTACACAGGTGATATAATTTTGTTTTATGGCTTTTATATAAGTTCTATGCTAATATTTCTCAAATTTATATCTCCCTATTACTTCAGAGACCTATATTCCATTTGGCTTATTGACATTTGTTAGATGTCCAATAGGAATCACAAATATAATATGTTTAAAACATAACTGATTTCTCCTGCCCTCCTTGGCCCTGGTCAAAGATATCTGTTCATTATAGAGTATTTGTTGTCTCACTTAAAGGCACTAAAACTCACCCATGTACATAATGATAAAACTGAAGAATCACCCGTGATTTCCCTTTTTTCTCACAACTCACATTCACTGTCATCAAATGCTTTCAACTTTACTTCCAAAAGTGTTTCTTACATATTTCCACTTTTCAAAATCTCCTGTTACCACTGCAGTTCAAATTACTATTATTCCTCACCTGAACTAGTGTTATAGTCTCCTTAATGATTTTCTCAACTCTTCTCTTGCCCTCCTCTGCATTCAGCCCCTGGATTACTCTTTTGTAAATGTTAATCAATCCAAGCTTAATCTTATTTAGTCATTGCATAAATTGCCTTTCTGATCTCAACTTGAGTCACTTTACAGATCTTGCATGGTGTTGGTTTTCTCTTGCTGCTATCTCATCCCACCTATCACCTCCATGGGGATCTTCCCTGACCCCTACCCTAACTAAAACAGTTGCTAAACCCACCATGCTGGTCACTCTATGTAATTACTGGAAGTATTTGACTGCACTTTGAGCTGCAAAACTTGCTATGAAAATATTACTTATTTTCACCTCTTTAGAAGAAATGGAAGATGTTTCTTATATCGTCTTTTCTCCAATGTCTGACTGTTACTGTCCTTGGTGAATCAAGAAACATTGCGGCCGCCGCCGCGGATCAATAGGCTAATCCTCCACCTGCGGTGCCGGCACACTGGGTTCTAGTCCAGGTCGGGGCACCGGATTCTGTCCCGGTTGCTCCTCTTCCAGTCCAGCTCTCTGCTGTGGCCCTGGAAGGCAGTGGAGGATGGCCCAAGTGCTTGGGCCCTGCACCCACGTGGGAGACCAGGAGAAGCACCTGACTCCTGGCTTCAGATCAGTGCGGTGTGCCAGCTGCAGTGCGCCAGCCCTGGCGGCCATTGGAAGGTGAACCAACAGCAAAAGGAGGACCTTTCTCTCTGTCTCTCTCTCTCACTGTCCACTCTGCCTGTCAAAAAAAATTGCATAGTGACTGAAAATCTTAAATGCAAATATATATTCTTGTTCTTGAATTCCTGCCATTTTTTAATATTTTGTTCCTAAAAGGATCAACTCACTGGTTATCTGACTTCAGATATCTTGTATTAAATATTACACAAAAAATAAAGCCTACAGATACTCTTTAAAAATGGATATGAAAGATTAATTAATGTATGGCAAGTTTAGCCATGTATTTTTAGCAGAGAGATTTTCGTGCCACTCTAATTTCACTATTTGGAGAGTCTGTCCATGATTATGGTCAACCATGTCTGTATATGTTGCAATGGTATATGAAATTGTTAAATTTTTAACCAATGGAATTGCTTATTTTCTAACAAAACTTTTTGTAGAGCCCTAATAGATCAAACATAAAAAATGAAATTACTCTGATATAGCAGGGCATAAAGTGAGGTATTGAGTCTGCCTTTTCAGTGTTGCCCATTAAAACTTCTCTGGAAGCCTGTAGTATTAACCATGGAATCTTGGGGTTCTAAACTGTGGCTTTTTCCATTGGATTCAATATTTAATAGAATGAAATGTGGAATCAAAACACTAGACCCAATTCCTCTAGCTTAAGCTATTCCTAAATATATATTTAGCAGTAGTAATGGACACAAGAGATCCTATATAAATTGGCCACATTGATTTACATGACTTGACAGCATGTCCCATTTAAACAGACATTAAACCAGGACATTATTTACTTTGCTAAGAACAGAGATGTATGGCATTGAGATCACAGGTTACATCAAAGAAGACGCTGTAAAACCAGGGGAAATTACTCTTGAAATTAATGGATGATGCTAAAATTCCAAATTGCTATTAGTTGAAAAGGAGTTCAGTGGAGAAGGTCATCAAGTAGTTGTTTGTGTAGAGAAGATGTTCATGTTCCTCTGCTTCCTAATAAAACATTGATGTTTATACAGATTATGACTTCTTCAGTGTTGATAAACAAGACTAACTAGGAGTAGACAGATTAGGACTCATGGTTTATTTGAAAGTCCTCACCATCATTAGTCAAACTCAGATATTGTTCTGCCTACAAGATCACATCTTTATTAACAGTAGATAGTTCTAAGTCCAGGTTCACAGGTAGGTCACAGTTTATCAGTATTCTCTCAATAGCTGATTAAAAAATAAGACCCCTGGGTTGTTTACTGAGATTATTTCCAGAAGCTAGGGAAATATTCAATAGAAAGGGCCACTTCTGGAGAGTGACTGAAGAAGTCAATAAAGCTATCATCTGCCGTTGGTATCAATTAATCGAGGGAGAAGTCATGTTCGATGTCTCTTTTACTAGATAAGGGAACACTTTAGGCTGCTGAGAAACAGGTCAAATGATCATAAATGCTGGGTGTGTATGTGAAGACATAACCATAAATACTCTAACTTGTTTTCAGGCCAGAGATTGGTTTAAGGAGAATAATTCAACTGTCTGGAAGTCTTGGAGAGAAAGAGCTATATTTTAGTCTCCTTCGAGTCTTCCAGGTGTGGTATGTAATCAAGCCCCAATATGATACCACAGCCTGAAAGATTGTATGGTGTTCTGCATAGGTCCTAAGATCTTTCATCATCAGTTTAGAGGGTGCTTTTCTTGGGTTTCCAGTGATGACAATGCAAGTCTAACACATCAGATTGTTGTAACTCTCCACAACCAGGATTTGGGTTAAAAATTGGATTTGCATGTTTACTAAAATGTACCCAAAGAAAGAAAGCTCAGTGTAGCTGGGTACTCTGTTTTCCACCCACTCCTACTGTCATATGCAAATTCTGAAGGGAGGCACTGCAGTGTGGTAGGGCAATGCTGTTGTGTGTGTGTGTGCTACTTATTTATTTGAAAGAGTTATGTATATATAGAGAGTAAGTGTGTGTGTGTGTGTGTGTGTGTGTGTGTGTGAGAGAGAGAGAGAGAGAGAGAGAGAGAAATATCTCCCATCTGCTGTCATTCATTCCCCAAATGGTTACAACATCCAGGGCTAAGCCAGGTCAAAGCCAGGAGCCAGGAGCTTCATCTGAGTCTCCCATGTGAGTTGCAGGGGCTCAAGTGCTTGGACCATCTTCCACTGCTTTTCCTAGGCTATTAGTATGGAGGGGGATTGGAAGTGAAGGACCCAGAACTCAAATCAGCACCCACTGGGGGTGCTGGCATCTTAGGTGATGGCTTTATAAGCTACGCCACAATGCTGTCCCCAGTGCTGTTGTGTTTTAAACATCCTGGCAAGCTTGGGAATAGGACTCCTAGTGTCTTCAGAGTGTTAGATCACAAGTGACAATGAGCATTTTATATCTCTATTTCTGATGTAAGTTTCTGCCAACATGTTCTTAAAGCCTTCTGATTTCATTCTCACCTCTTGTTTTTTTTTTAAATAATAGTTTTATTGAAATATAATTAACATATCATAAAATTCACCCTTTTACGTTGTAAAACTCAGCGGCTTTTGGTGTATTCAGAATTGCAAAATTATCATCACAGTCTAATTTCAGAATATTTTCGTCCTTTCCATCCAAGTTAGAAGTCTCTTGTTTCCTACTCCCCATAGCGACTTCTTCCTGTATAGGTTTGCCTCGTCTAGGAATTTTTATCAGTTCAAAGCTGTGTTCTTTTTCCAAAGCTGTTTTCTGAGACATTAGGATAATTTTCAGTTTTCTCTCAAAGTTAGCTTAGAATAGTTTCATTCTTGCTTTACTATGAAAACAACACAACCATGGTCATTTCATGCTCATTTCATATTCTCTCTCTCTCTCTCTTTGTTTTCATCTTTCTTTTTTTGCTTATCTCAGTTAAACATCAAAATCATTATTTTCTTCATAAGTTCAGACATTTGCAACATCATATATAATCTCTATTTTTTCATGTAGCCCTATTAAATGCATCAGGAGGCAATATAAGATTGTGGTTAAGACTGTAATGTTTGGAGTCAGACAGACCTTTGTTATTATCAAAACTGCTGTCAAGTAATCTGAACTGCTGAGTTTGTGATCATGAGGTGAGTTGTTACTTCAGCTTCCTCATATATAGTGGGAATTACAATATTACCCAATTCCTAGGGTTGTTATAAAGGTTAAATAACTGTGTGAATGAAAAACACATGGGGCAATGCCTGGCATATATTAAATGCTTATTCTGTGTGACTTGATTCAATAATAAGAACATTGAAGATACTGATACACAGAGCTAAACTCTGAGTTTCTTGTACATTACTCTATTTCATTATATGATCCAAAACTCAGGTTGATTCCATTTCTGAAGATCAGAAATCCCTGAATCTGAACATCTGAGATTCAAGCCAAACCCTCCACATCCTTTGAAGATGCCACAAAGAACAACACACCCACTGAACCAAGTTAGTTGATTTACATTCCTTAAAGTCTCAAACAAAAATTTTCAGATTGGTTTAGGGACATCCCCATCCAAGGAAGAAAAGGGGTTCTTGGTAGTAGACCTCAGATTTTTCAGCCCCTGTGAGAACTTTAAAAAAAAAAGTTGATATTTTAGCTTGGATTTCACAGAGACCTAGAAATTATCAAGTCTTTCTCAGAGGATGGTGACTTTTTCCCTTGAGAACTGTTCTCCAGTATATCACAGGCTACACATTCACTCTTTACCATCAGAATTCATGCATAGGAATGGCAAGAACAGAAGGGAGATATTCCATCAAAACAGTTGGTTTGTGTGTTCTAAAACTCTGTGAAAAAAAAAAGGATAGTAAGGCATTGGAGATGAAACTTCACCCCCTTCAGAAAATGACACCACATGGAATGCTGAATACATCTCTGCATGAGATATTAGTGGCCTAGAAATAGAACTTAGTCAAATGAAGCTCATAGTCATAAATAGACAACTGAAGGCTTGGAAGTGTGGAGAGGGGATTTAATCAGGAAAATTTTCTTTTAATTTTAACAGTTTTTCATGACAGAGTCACTGAAGGGCTTAGAAAGAGGACTACTTTAAATTACATAGAGGGAAAGAGAGTAAAACAGCCAGTTCTTGTGTCAAGGCTACTAGCATGCAGGAATAGCACATTGACAGATGTGCCTCTCCTGTACCTTGCTTTGTTGGAATGTATATTGCAGTTGGAACAATGATGTCTAGAACTGGACTATGGGAGTGACAAACAGACTAAGGTAGAATTTAATAGACTATCCTAGAAACTCTACCTGTTGCTACTTTGTAGGCTTTAACACAACACATGGAGCTGGGTTTGTTGTGAACATTGCAGATAACTGAACCATGCACTTGGCCAAAAGTTGGTACTAGAAGCCCATAGCAATTAATCAGTGTAATTTAGTGGTTAAGAGCACAGCCCCTGGAGTTAGATCTACCTGGATTGTATTGTCTCCCCTCTTATTTGCTCTCTGTCACCCACAACTGTTTATTGAATGCAAAGATATATACAGACACTATGTTAGGTGCTAGAGATATAATATGCAGTAATACTAGATATGGTCACTGCTCCTTTGCAGATTATGGTCTAGTTGTGTATGTGTAGAAGACTGAAGAAACAAATAAAATAAGTACAAATTGTAAGAGTTTCTTTTTCTAAAGTTGGTATCATTTTTATTTAGGGTATATACAAATTTCATGTATTTCATATATATAGCTTTAATAACATCGTGAAACACCCCACCCTATTCTCCTTCTGCCCATGCACTCACCCTTCCTCCTCCTTCTTCTTTTATCCCCTCTTTTAATTTTTACAGTGATCTATTTTCAGTTTACTTTACATTGATAAGATTAACCCTACACTATGTAAAAAGTTCAAGAAATAGGAAGAAGAAGGAGGAGGAGGAGGAGGACGACGACGACGACGACGACAAGGGCTATAAGCAATCATTGAATCTCAAAATGTAAATTCACTGCTATAGAATATATTTTGGTATTCTATTAGGTACCACAGATCAGAGAAAACATATGGCATTTGTCTTTTGTGACTGAGTTATTTCAATAAGTATATTGGTTTTTGGTTGCATCCATTTTGTTGCAAAAGACACAGGATTTCATTCTTTTTTACTTGTAGGATTTTCCATGTAAGAAACAAATAGCATTTGGTGACAGGGTAGAGAGCAAGGTATGTACACAATAAGATGTCATGGGAATCTTTACTACTCACTTAGTGTGCAAATTTAATCTAAAATTCTCTCACCTGTAAACTAGGGTTAACAATAGTGCCCTCCAAAGAGGTGATGCATATGTACTGCTTGGGTCAGTCAGTTCCTGGCACTTAGTGCAACAATTGCTACTAGTATTTTTAACAGTGCGTAGTGGTACTAAGCCTTTTCTTCTCTAAACTATCCCGACTTCCTTCAGCCATTTTCACCCCAAAATAGTTTTCTGATCTTTCACTTTTTAGTTGCTTTCCTGCCAAATATTGAGATTGGAGTTTTGAATCCTATCTTTATAATTATATAAACTAGAACTTGAGGAGGACCTGGCTGAGATTCTAAGAGAGGGTTTCTAGTGGCAAAGTTGAAATGCAAACATTCTGGCAGAGTGAACCTGAGGCAAAATAGTTACCAAAGCAATTGGTGTTCCATACTTCTCCAGGCATCTTTGGTGCCTGTCACTTGATCAGTGGATATTTTGTCTCAAAAGTTTGAACTAGAGCCCTTCCCTACTTATTCCCAAAGGAGCTAACATAAAGAACATGCTGACTCCCATTGCTACCTTACTCTGCAATGATATTAGTTTTTGTCACCATATAACTCTGAGGGGATATGTTTGCACTCCATGTGCATAACAATAATTGTTCTCCTCAATGTTTGTCTCATGGGAAGACCTGATAAATTTGTCTTTATATCTTTCTTTCAAGTTGGGAGGAATAGCCACTAAAAGAGATAACAGAACAATCAATCACAGCAACAGGGATAACTGACTAGGTAGATGCTTGTGAGAAAAAAAAATCTGAGAGTTTATACTGGATCAAAAGTTTACTGTGTGTTAAGTTTTTAAAGGCCACTTAATGTTTTCAGCTATTCATGCTTCAGTTTCTATTTCAGTGAAATAAGACTGATAACACTATTTACAAGGTTGTGGGGAGGATTAAATGAGTTAAATGAGTGATGCTTGGAACAATGCTTTGTATATAACAAGCATGTGGAAAGTGCCATTGTCTTAGTGAGACTGGTCTTCTGTTTATTAAAATCTATTATCCAGATCAAAGATAGTGACATAGTCTGCTATACTTGGGGCTGGCTAGACCACAGTTGGAGGGTTGGGTCCAGTTCTTGGTACTACACAGATGTATTCTGTTTGTACCATTGGAAACACTCCCCCACCCCCCACACACTACTATTAACTAAACTCTAGACTTCATTCAGATGTCATCATTTCTAAATTGTGATAAAATATGTATAACATAAAATTTATCATTTAAACCATTTCTTAAATATCAAGTTCAGTGATATTAAGTATATTCAAATTACTGTACAACCATCTCCATCATCCAACTCTGAACCCCTTGGTAACCATCAGTTTGTTTTCTTTAAAAATTTTTTGAGGTATAATCCATATACAAAAAATAGTACATATTTACTTAATGAGTTTGAGAATAAGTGTGTACCCATGAAACCATCACTATAATCTCTGCTATAAGCATATCCATATTCATAAACAATTTCCTCTTATTCTCTTTCTTACTCACTATCATTATTAACATAAGATCTACCCTCTTAGCATAATATTAAATACATTATATAGTGTTAAATATAGTCACTATGTTCATCCATTGGATTTATAGGACTCATTCATTTTGTATAACTGATACTTTGTAGCCTTTGACTAATACTTCCCAATCCCTTCTTCCCCCAGCCTCTGGCAACCTCCATTCTACTCTCTGCTTTTATGAGTTTGACTATTTTGTATTCTTCATGTAAGTGGTATCACACAGTATTTGTTCTCCTGTGTCTGGATTAAGTTACTTAGCACAATGTTTTTGAGGTCCATCCAGGTTGTTGCAAATGACAGGACTTCCTTTTTTTAAGGGCTGAATAATACCATATGACATGTATATTCCATGCTTTCTTTAGCCATTGATTTGTTGATGGAAACTTTGGTTGCTTCCATGTCTTGGCTATTGTTTATAATGCTGCAATGAATATAGGCATGCAAATATCTTTTGGTGATTTTGATTTCAATTTCTTCAGATCTAGAGTCAGAAGTGAGGTTGCCGAATCACATAATTCTATTTTTAATTTTCTGGGAAACATTTATACTGCTCTACCTACCTACCTGCCTATCATCTATCTCAAAGGGAGGGAGAGGGGACCAGTGTTGTGGCATAGCGAGTGAAGCCGCCACCTGTAGCAATGGCACCCACGTGCGTGCTGATTTGAGTCCCAGCTACTCCTCTTGTGATCCAGCTCCCTGTTGGTATCCTGGGAAAGGCAGCAGAAGATGGCTCAGTGCTTTGGCTCCTGCCACCTACATAGGAAGCTCAGATGAGTCTCCTGCCTCCTGGCTTTGGCCTGGCCCACCCCTGGCCATTGCAAACATCTAGGGGGTGGACAAGTGGATGGAAGTTCTTCTGCTCTCTCTCTCTCTCTCTCTCTCTCTCCTCTCTGTAACTCTTTCAAATAAATCTTTAACAAAAAGGGAAAGGAGAGAAAGAGAGGAAGCTACCATCCACTGGTTCATTCTCCAAATACCTGCAATGACCAGTGCTGGGCTAGAGGCCAAAGCCAGGAACACAATCCAGGTTTCCCAAATGGCTAACAGGAATCCAATTCTTGAACCGTCACTGCTGCCTCGCAGAATCTGAACTAACATGAATATGGAACCAGGAGACAGAGCCAGGAATCTCAAACTCAATTGGACTGCAATGTGGAGCATGTGGGACACGGGTATCTTAACCACTAGTCTAAATGTCCCCTCTCTGTAGAAATATTTTCCTCCCCTAACCTATTAATTATTTTGTCTATGGGTTCTTGTTTCATGAATTTATATATATATATATATATAAATATTATATATACATATATTATATATATTATATATATTATATATATAAATATTATATATTATATAATATAAATATTATATATTTATATTAATTTATATTCTGGGTTAAGTTTGAGACTTATGTTATTTTCTTCTCCTTTTTTCTTTGTATTCCCATGAAGAACTTTTCCTATAATAGTGGATTTCCCTGCTGTTTTTTAATGGACTTGTAAAGATGAGAGGTCTGCTTGACTAAGAGGATCCTCAGAAATAACTGTTTCCTCAAGCATATTAATTTTAGTACAGAGGAGGTAAGTAATTCTCTTCAGCATCTGTAGGATGAAGAACTGGCTCATTTCCCCCAATGGCAGTGGAAAAATCTCATTAGTATCTATCTATAAATTGAGGTCATCTTGATGCTTATTCCAAAGTCTTTGGTTTCTGCATACTTAATGAAAAATTTGATCCGCCAATATTTTACTAGCTGTGTGAAGAGTTAATGATCCATTCTTGACAACAGGGATCCTCCCAAATGTTATGTCCCTTGAAGTCAGTAGAAAAATGATGCTCTTTGGCCAGAGGTTAATACTGATTGATGTTGCCATACGGTAAAGCAGATTAAAGAACAAGAAGGGAGAAAAGACACAAAATTATCATTGCTTCTGATCATGGGGATACTGGGCAGTATGGCATGAATAATACAGAGACTTCCCACCCTTTGAAAGGGATCTGAAATAGTGGCATAGGAACTGTCTTGACTCTTAAAAGGTAAGATCCCTGAAGACACCCTAATACAATGGGGCACATGAAGATAAATGGTGGTAATCAATGGAGGCATAACACTTTATGAACCCAGAAAGGATTCTGCCTTTTCCATTTTAAGGGGCTTGATGTCAACACAACCAGCAATTCTTGTGCATTTCTCTCTAATTCTTAATAGGCAGTAGAGTCTAGTTTAACAATACTACCTGATTGCCAATTAATTTACTCATTTGTTAATGGGGTAATTATAAATTCTTGACATGTTAGATTCTTGTGGGTCTTACACATTACACTATACACAATAAATAATCAAATGTTGGCTAAGGAGAAAAGAATACGCCAATATTTTCTACTGATAGTATAATAATAATAAATACATGACTTCTCTGCTTAACATAGCACTGACCTTAAAAGAGCTTAGGTATTGTGTTTAAAATTGTCGGGTAGATCTTGTGAACAAAATGTCTCCCTCATTCTCCATTATGATGTCTGAAATTTCATTAAGATTTTGTTCACTGACTTATAGGACACTTTCTTAAAGATTTATTTAGTTTTAATTTGAAAGGCAGAGTCACAGAGAGGGAAGGAGAAAAGGGGAGGGGTGATATTGGTCTCCATCAGACCATTCTAGGCTGTCAACTAGGCAAATCATATATTACTAGCTGGTGTTGCTAGAACTAGTGCATACTTAGGTTACCCGAGGGCCTCCCTCCATAGGCTCACTCACTCTCTGGGTGGACTTTTGTCCATTATTTCTTCCCCAGTGTTCCATTTCTGCCAACTGGAAATTGGCATTCCCATTACTGCTATAGTCAATTACAGTATTCCTCAAATGAAGACCAAGTAGGTTAAGTCATCACCATTCCACATTCTACTCTTAATACACCTCTAACTATACTATGATCAGTACTTTCTAGTTTTTGGTTTCTGATTGTGATTATAGCCTTGATTTCTTAATAGTTCATGAAACTATTAATTTATAATGAGATATTCTACCTGCTATATAAATAGCTACCATTGTGTAGATATTAGTGTTGCTTGCCTATCACCTATGGTGTAAACACCTGAGCACTTGGACTTTACCATACTCATGGTTGACTGACTATTACTTCTACTAGGCATTTTTAGTCCTTTTTTTAGCAAATAAGAAAAGAAAGTCACTTTGCCTTTAAAAATAAATTTTAGGGTTGACAAAGACTAGAGGATGGTTTTGACTTTTAAGATGTAGCCAGGGTAGCTCCTGATATCATATTAGATAAATATGACAGGCCTTTTATAATGACGCATGTCTGTGTGTTGTGCTGAGGTAGTTTCTAGAGCAGTGATCTCCAAAATGGGATGTCTGAAGAAAATATTAGAAATTCTAATGATAACTTCATTATAAGAAAGGAATTAGAATGTAATTACATTTGCTACTTGACTGGAATTGGTCCCCTTATGCAGTATCTGTATCAGAGGCTCTTGTGCTGCCTAAGATATACCAGGTATCCCAAGCAAATAGCAAAACTTCCAGAACTGAAATCTAGTTTGTTTGCTTTAAAATTATTGTAAGATATTGTACTTTACATGTGTCTATATCAGTAAATTTGTGAATAATATTTCTAGCTTCAGCTAAGTAAATGCTCACAATATATATGTGTGATTTAATATTTCTTCAAAGCAACTTTGGTTTGAAGAACATACTAATAACATAAAGTCAAATGAAAAACAATAAAATAGCAAAACTGGCACTTCTATTTCTGGTATGAACTTTTCATCTGCCATTGATTTGGCAGGTAAAAACAGTGAAACAGTGATGATCTAATTAGTTTGGAAAAACAGTTGTCTAAAAACTAAAACAAAAAATTTTCAAGCAGACTGAAAAACTGTTCATTATCACTAATAATAATGTCTTATACCAAGTTTATACATATATATATATATATATTTATTGAATGTCAGAGTTATAGAGAGGGAGAAAATGAGAAAGAGAAAGCGAGGGAGAGAGAGAGAGACTGAGACCTTCCACCCATTCCATGCATTCCATCCTTTGATTCACTCCCCAGATGGCTGCAATGGCTAGGGCTAGGGCAAACCAAAGCTAGAAGCCAGGAGCTTCATCCAGGTCTACCACTTGGGTGCAGGGGCTCAAACACTTGGGCCATCTTACACTGCTTTTCCTAGGCCGTTATCAGGGAGCTGGATCAGAACTCGAGCAGCCAAGACATGAACAAATGCCCATATGAGATGCTGGCATCTCAGGCAGCTGTTCTACCACTACACCAAAATGCCCGTCCCCTAAGTTTATATTTTACCTTGAGATTTTAGTGAATTTCAGTGGAACATGTCCATAACTGGAGACAGGAACCTTTATATATATTTGGATATATCCTTTAAAATGTTTTATCATACATGATCAAAAGATTACGAGACCACTGATCTGGTCTCTGCAGCTTACACTGGTCTGGCTCTGGTTAGATTGAAGCCTTAATCTAAGCAATGCTTAATACAGGAAAACTCTTACTCCATACCTTCTTCATATCTGTTCTTCAGCTTCTACCCTACCTCCTGGTTTTCTGGTTGTTTCCTTTATATTTCAGAGCCCAATGGTTCTGGTATTCCTATCCCCACCTCTATATAATCAGTTATGTTTATTCATTAACAATTTCTTGAGCAGTTTTATAGTCTGGCTCTTAACACTAATATACCCTTTTTTAAAGAAAGATTTATTTATTTGAAAGTCAGAATTACACAGAGAGAGGAGAGACAGAGAGAGAGAGAGGTCTTCCATCCACAAGTTCACTCCCAAGATGGCCACAATGGCTGGAGCTGTGCCGATCTGAAACCAGGAGCCAGGAGCTTCTTCCGAGTGTCCCACGTGGATGCACGGGCCCAAGGACTTGGGCCATCTTCTACTGTTTTCCCAGGCCATAGCAGAGAGCTGGATTGGAAGTGGAGCAGCCGGGGGTCTTGAACCGGCGCCCATATGGGATGCTGGCACTTCAGGCCAGGGTGTTAACCTGCTGCACCACAGTGCCAGTCCCTAATATATCCCTTTAAAAGGGTTTTGCCCCCTTTCTAGAACATAATTGGATTTTTGAATAATTTATAAAATAGTGGCTTCTTTAAGAATAAGGTCAATTGTTTTGCTAGTCTACATTGTATTTGCTGAACTGAAAAGTATTTGTTCTTGTGGGCTCAAAGCATGATATTATTTTTTAAAAAGACCCCAGTAAAGTATAATTCTACCCAAATTAGGCAATGCAGCACTATTAACAATGATGTCAGTAGGCATTACATTTATTGGATTCTAAAGAACTTGAAGGTGCCCTCCAAATTATAAATATCATGGTTTGGCTGCTTGTAATTTGAAACTTTTTCATTGGTGTATAAGAAAAAACGACTCAAAGTGATTTGAGAGGAAAAATTGACTCATGTAACTGAATGGTTCAGGGAGGGTTCTGCCTTTCTCTCTTCTGATGTTCTTAAACAAGTTCTTCCCTAATGTTAGGAAAGATATGCAAAAGCAACTGGAGACTTGCATCTTGCTACCTTAGCAGCTGTAGCAGAGAAACTCTGTTCACATCTTTAGGTTCATTCTCATTGGCCTGGCCTGGGACATCTGCTTTTCTGTGAATTCAGGGGATATAATCAGCCTCATCCATACCACATGAACTGAGAGTAGTGGAGGGATTATTTTCTGAAGGAAATACACCAGTTATTACCAAAGAAAAGGACATTGGACTATCACAAGCAAAGAGTTTGCTTTCTTATTATGTTAGCCCTTGGACTGAATATGGTTTATTTGGGGTTGGTCAGTAGCTTTCATTGTATGGATGGTTCTGTTATCTGTGAGCTTCTGGTACTTGAAAATAGAACCTTGTTTTTCTTGGTTTCATCTGTCCTAAACAACAGAAACAATAAATGTAAAATAATAAAAGATCTCAAGCTTATCTCATGTTCATTCTGTACCCCTCATTCTTTCACTCTTTACATTGTAAATATTGAAGGAAAGAGTCCAATTCTTAGTATGGAGGGTGAGTCCTAAGTTACCACTGTGGGACTTAATTTTTTTCATGAAAACATGAAGGCTCACCAGTTCCATCTAAGCTAATCAGAGCCAGAAAAAGAAATTATGGAAAAATAGTTAACTTCTTCAATTGCGTTGACTTGGGGAATAGAACTAAGATTTTTAACAGAAATCCCCTATATATCATTCCATTCTACCTATTGCAGTGGGTCCTCATACAACAAGAGACAGGAAATACATTATAAAATCTGGAAGATCAAACAAGACTATAGATCAGGAGTTCTGGATTCAGGAATAGGCCCAAATCAAAAAACCAGAGCCTTCATACACCCTTTTTTCTATCATATATAGTTATAAGATGTGCCTGTAATTCATTAGAATCCAGTCAAAGAAACGCTGAACAGGACTTATGCCATTTAGAAGGTCCTCAGGCCCCAGCATACTGCTCACAAGTGTCCTAGGCTTTCTAGCCAGTTGCCATTGAAAGACTGGGTGTAAGGTAAGGGAAATCATTACCAATGTTTTCATCTTCATTTAGTCCAGATTGAACATATTATGATGATATTATTATGATGAACAAATGTTAATGTATCATGAAAACAGAAGTATTGACAATTCTTAGCAGTGGCTGAAGCATGTAAGGATGCTGAATACTGTTCCTTCAGTTGACATTTTGCAATAAGCCTGAATGGGGTGCATGAAAGAGGGAGAAGGATTAGGAGATGAGATTAGCATCATGGGGATTTTTCCTGCCTGTTCAAGCTGTCACTTGTTAATTGCATTCAGCTCTCCTCACAGTCAGTAGAAGGTGACTGGAATTATGAATATGAAACCTTCCAGGTTTTTAATCATTTGCAACCAATGACTGATTGACTGACACAACTGGATTTGCATTTTAAGTAGCTATTGGCATCCTTCCACTACCTAATACAATACGGACAATACTCTGACAGTGTGCCAGAGATAATGCAATTATCATTGAGTTTCCTTAGACATGTTTTGTATTATCTACTTAAAAGAATCCTATTTCCTTACTGTAATCTAATCTAATGTGGACCTGACTATCTTAAATGAGACAGATAGTTTAAAGACGAAAGGCTAAACTGGAGATGGGCTAAGGTGCTTGCAGCCCTTGCCTCCCATGTGAGACAAATCTTCCATGTAATCCGTGTCAATAAGGAGGCCCCAGCTCCAGGTCTTCACTCTTAAATCCCTAGAGACATCTGTGGTACATAAGGCCATTTATATGGATGTTTCCAGTTATTATATTCTTCAGAAGAGATCTTGAGGAGATGTTTAGTTCATTTCCCTCCCTATAGGAGGGATTGCACTGAAATTATTCCAGAAGACCTTGTCCCATGTTGAAAAAGTCTCCATGACCCAAGTCTTTCATCCTCTCTCTGTCTTTCCCAATATGCCATAATACTGCCCATTAGCCTTTTCTCTCAGGAACTTTTCTGTCTCATTGATGTTCCTGAGGTGTAACTCATATTTAAAATACTATCTTTTGCTTCATATCATGGTGCTTTGTAACTCCTGGATACTACCATCAACTCTCTTTCATCCTCCCTGGGAAAACTATTTGATTTCTTTTATTTTTTTCCTTGTAGAATTTGGGTGATTAATGCCTGTTAATCAACTTTGCACTGGCCTTGAGCCCTACGTAGGTATGCACAGGATTTGAATTTGTGACACCCAGAATTGGTGCCTATTGTCACTCTCAAAATAGGTACACAGGGAGATGGTGGGCAGCCAGGGGAAGATTCTCAGTTTGACTAAGAATCAGGCCAGGAGGGACATAGCCTGTAAAAGAAAATAGTGTATCTTTGTATTTGGGGCAACATTAAGTAAGCTTGCAGACTCACAATAGCCATACTATGAATGATATCATTAATCATAGACCCTCTAGATTCTTTTAGAAAAATAGTTCAGCCACCCCCTGGGAGGGATGTTTGTGCTTCCGTTCTTTTATATGGTAGGCAAGCTCTCATAGTGGCTGCCATTACCAGACAGGTGAGCATATGGTAGGAAGGGGAGAGGGGTCAGTAAATGGTGCATTCCTTATCAACTTCATGTCCATTAAGCAGGTGGGCAGACTGCAACTCGATCATCAATACAATGTCTAGTCCAAAGCCTTCGGGAACATTTTCTCTTCTTACTGGTCAATTATTTATTCAAACAAGCACAAATAGTGCTCCGTATATACCAGATACTGTTCTTTTTTTAACTTTCATTTAATGAATATAAATTTCCAAAGTACAACTTATGGATTACAATGGCTTTCCCCCTCCATAACTTCCCTCCCACCAGCAACCCTCCCCTATCCCACTCCCTCTCCCCTTCCATTCACATCAAGATTCATTTTCAATTCTCTTTATATACAGAAGATCAGTTTAGTATATATTAAGTAAAGATTTCAACAGCTTGCACCCCCATAGCAACATAAAGTGAAAAATACTGTTTGAGTACTCGTTATAGCACTAAATCACAATGTACAGCACATTAAGGACAGAGATCCTACATGAGGAGTAAATGCACAGTGACTCCTGTTGTTGACTTAACAATTGACACTCTTGTTTATAGTATCAGTAATCACCCTAGGCTCTAGTCATGAGTTGCCATAGCTATGGAAGCCTTTTGAGTTCACTGACTCTTATCATATTTAGACAAGGTACAGTCAAAGTGGAAGTTCTCTCCTCCCTTCAGAGAAAGATACCTCCTTCTTTGAAGACCTGTTCTTTCCACTGGGATCTCACTCACAGAGTTCTTTCATTTAGGTCACTTTTTTTGACAGAGTGTCTTGGCTTTCCAACCTGAAATGCTCTCATGGGCTTTTCAGCCAGATCGGAATACCTTAAGGGCTGATTTTGGGGCCAGAGTGCTGTTTAGGACATCTGCCATTCTATGAGTCTGCTGTGTATCCCTCTTCCCATGTTGGATCGTTCTCTCCCTTTTTTGTTCTATCGGTTAGTATTTTCAGACACTAGTCTTGTTTATGTGATCCCTTTGATTCTTAGTCCTATCATTATGATCAATTCTGAACAGAAATTGATCAAATGCACTAGAAATTAAAGGGATACAAATTGGGAAGGAAGACGTCAAACTATCCCTCTATGCAGACGACATGATTCTTTATTTAGGGGATCCAAAGAACTCTAATAAGAGACTACTGGAACTCATAGAAGAGTTTGGCAAGGTAGTAGGATATAAAATCAGTGCACAAAAATCAACAGTCTTTGTATACACAGGCAATGCCACGGTTGAGAAAGAACTTCTAAGATCAATCCCATTCACAATAGCTACAAAAACAATCAAATACCTTGGAATAAACTTACCCAAGGATGTTAAAGATCTCTACGATGAGAATTACAAAATCTTAAAGAAATAGAAGAGGATACCAAAAAATGGAAAAATCTTCCATGCCCATGGATTGAAAGAATGAACATCATCAAAATGTCCATTCTCCCAAAAGCGATTTATAGATTCAATGCGATACCAATCAAGATACCAAAGACATTCTTCTCTGATCTAGAAAAAATGATGCTGAAATTCATATGGAGACAAAGGAGACCTCAAATAGCTAAAGCAATCTTATACAACAAAAACAAAGCCGGAGGCATCACAATACCAGATTTCAGGGCAGTTGTTATCAAAACAGCATGGTACTGGTACAGAAACAGATGGATAGACCAATGGAAGAGAATAGAAGCACCAGAAAGCAACCCAAACATCTACAGCCAACTCATATTTGATCAAGGATCTAAAACCAATCCCTGGAGTAAGGACAGTCTATTCAATAAATGGTGCTCGGAAAACTGGATTTCTATGTGCAGAAGCATGAAGCAAGACCTTACCCCTTACACAAAAATCCACTCAACATGGGTTAAAGACTTAAATATACGACCTGACACCATCAAATTATTAGAGAACATTGGAGAAACCCTGCAAGATATTGGCACCAGCAAAACTTCCTGGAAAAGACCCTGTAGGCGCAGGCAGTCAAAGCCAAAATTAACTATTGGGATTGCATCAAATTGAGAAGTTTCTGTACTGCAAAAGAAACAGGAGAGTGAAGAGGCAACTGACAGATACTGTTCTAAGCACTTCACAGGTAGTAATTCATTGTCCAGTGGCTTTCTCTTGCATACTATGCAGGTGTATAGTGTAAGATTTGGCAAGGATGGACAGAGAAAGAAATGATCCTCCCGAAGCATTGAACTCTCTTTTGCTTTGTTCATTTTGTTCTTGTTTCTCCTATATTAATTACAATGAGAGGTTTCTCTCCAGCTGTTTTATCAATTGGTTTTCCAATGGTAAAACCAGAATGCCTGATGAGAAATTTGGGTGATTCTGTTAATTTCTCAGATGTCTGTGATTGGCACAGCTATGAATCCCACACTTTTCTCGGCCTCCATTTCCTGTAATGTCTGTATGCTTGAGATGAGACCAGATGAACCCTGGATTACCTCCAGCAGAATCATGGAATTTGAGGATAATCTTGTTAAAATACAGATTTCTGGGCTCTACTCCTAACCCTGTGAATTCAAACTTTAAGAAGGAAACCCTGGAATACATGTGTTAGCATGATCCTCTTCAAAATGTTTTTGATGCTTATATAACTGAGATATACTTCCCCACGAAGCTTTGTGAATAACCAGGCTGCAGAATTAATATGAAGATTTTGAAAAAAAAATGCAGGTGCCATTGTCCCACCTGTGGAGAGTTTGTGCAGTCACTGGATAGCAAATGTTTGACAATCACTTACTACAATAAAGACAAAAATAACAGCAAAAAATGGATTTGTAGCATTTGTCATTGTCCATGGTGTAAATAATAATATGGCATATTTCAAAGCTACAGTTAGGAAGTAACTGAACTCACAGTTCGGGAATACATGAGAACAATTGATTCCTGCAAAGCACTACCAGCCAGCACCAGCATACTAAATGGGTGAATATGCGAGGGTATGAGTAGGAAGTTGGCAATAACAAAGGTGCAGGGCCTTGAATGTCACTGTAGGTGGCAGAGCTGGGATTTAAACTCAGCTCTTTGTCACTCCAAAGATGAGTTATCTATGCCTTTGTGCATGGAATATTCATTCACTTCAGCTGTGTCTGTGAAAATTCCGTCCATTCTTTAGGGTCTGGTTCAGCTGCAGCCACTTCCATGAAGCCTTCCAGGCATCATTTTCCCACCGCCAACGGATGTATCCTTTGTCATTGCTATGGGATGGGTTATGGCAAAATATCAGTATTAGAGGCAGGCTCCTTAAGCAGAACCACTCGGCTTAAAACAGGGAAGCCTGGTACAGGAAATCACTGGGGCATAGAGTTTTGTGTTCATACGTACATGAACTAATACCTTGTTTTTTTTATATATGTAAAATGGAGATAAGAGGAACCCTGCAGGGCCATTGTAAAAGTTAGTAATAATTTATGTGAAATGCCAGGTGCTTAGTAAATGATCAATAAATGGCAGATATTATTATTTCATATACTTACACTTGCCATACACCAACAAATGCCACTTAACACTTTGCATCCTCAATTAATTACAACACCAAGTGCCACTTATACTTTGCATCCTCAATTACTTAGTATAAATGGTGTAACCTGTAGTGTAACTTTCCCTTTATCAACATTGAACACCAATCCCCTACCCACCCAAAAGGGTCAGCATTAGATCTTGTCTTTGGTGATTCTCATCCTTGCCCCAAACATTGATCAGGATCGCCAAACCTTGCAAGAACTATGCATTTGGTTGTCCTGTACCCTACCAAGCTGTAAATGGCTAACTCATTTGATGTCTACTCACACTTTGTACCTCACCTTCTTTCTTGCTGTCAGGACTATGTGTAAATGAAGACAGATAAGGTTGCAACTGAGATGGGGGTCAATGTACTATAGTACCAGTGTGTCAAAACTCTCTTTCCAAGTACTTTGGTCTGCTTGAGTGTCAGCCAGTCTCAGTAAGCTGAAGAAGTGATGAAGAGATTGTCAAAGAAACAACCAATACCAATCCATCAACTCAGCCTTTGGCCTGCGGGCAGAGATAGCCTGATGTGTTTGGAGTTCACAAGCTGAGGCCTGAATCCTCCAGGGTCATTGCTGTTAAGCTGGTATGCTGGGAAATCTCCAATGCTACAAAACTTTGTGGTGTCTTAAGTTGTTATTTGATACTTTTCTTTTTTTAAGGTGTATTTATTTATTTGAAAGGCAGAGTTACAAATAGAAGGAAAGACAGGGAGAGAGAGAGAAAGATCTTCTATCTGGTGGTTCACTTCCCAAATGGCCACAGTGGCTGGTGCTGGGCTGAAGCCAGGAGCAAGAGCTTCTTCCAGGTCTCCTACGTGGGTGCAGGGGCCCAAGTATTTTGGCAATCTTTCACTTATTTCCCAGGCACATAAACAGGGAGCTGGATTGAAAGTAGAAGAGCCAGGACTCAAATCTGTGGTGCCAGTGTTGCAGGTGGTGACGTAACTCCCTATGCCACAACACCAACCTTGAAATACTCTTCGTTAGGCTAAGACATTATTGAAGCATGCTGTTCCAAGTGTAATGGTTGTAAGTGAAGCTGTGATCTGTTGTTGACAGCCATGCAGAAATAAGTTTATCTGGCATGTCAGTCATTCACTAATACTTGTACATATAAGATTCAGGTGAGTGAGGTTTAAAATTATAGCCAGAATGGGTTGAACTGGGGAATTCTTGGCTACTGGGTCTGAACAAGATTAACACAGGCCCTGAAGAGTTGGGTGTAATGGGAAGAAGAATCTTGGAGTGTTGTTGAAAGTAAATTGGGCCATTCCAGAAATGGGGGGGGGGCTGTTATGGTTCAGGGTACAAACTTTCTAGATTTTGCAGTCTTGCCTAAGGCTGATTCGGGGTCTTAGACTTAGAGAATCTCCCTGAATTGCCAAGCAATTGGTTTCACTCGCTGTTGGTCTGCATGGAGAAACAGTAGATAATGGTGTGATAATATTTGGACATACTTGTATGTACTTGCTGACAGCCCAGGGACCAGAGGGTTGCAGAGCTATATTTCAACAATTTTTTTTTCAATGCTCACTCTTCCTACCTGCAGATGCAACAATCCTGGGGGATATCACTGAGTCACAAGTCGGAATTTGAGTAATACTTAAGGAGGCCAGTGGTGACCCTATTTCCTAGAAGCCCCATGGTTGAAGGACATGGTAGCAGGTGAGGGCAGGGACCAACAATTTTCATTGGCTTTGGTTTGGCTTCTTCCATGCCATTCCCAAGAATTCAAAGAAACCATTTTCATTTTAGTCATAACACAGAGAAGGCCGTGAGAAACATTTTTTCTTTTTAACATTTTAAATTGACAATATATTTATTCAAGGTATATAACTTGAATATTTTGTATACATATACGTTCTGAAATGACTTTCACAGATTAACATGTCCATCACCACCCATAGTTACTCTTTGTATGTGTGTGTGTGTGTGTGTGTGAGAGAGAGAGAGAGAGAGAGAGAGAGAGAGAACTAAGGATATTTGCTCTCTGGTTTGAGCATTTGGGCTAGTGGTTAAGCCACCTGCATCCCACATCAGAGTGTTTAAGTTCAGGTCCAAGCTCCACTCCTAACTCCAGGTCCCTTTTAATGTACACCCTGGCAGGCAGCAGGTGATGGCTCAAATAGTTGGATCACTGCTACCCACATGGGAGACCCAGATTAAGTTCCCAGATCCTGGCTTTGGCCTGGCCCAGCTCCAAGTATTGTGGGCATTTGAGGACTAAACCAGTGGATGGGAGCTCTCCGTCTCTCTGCCTCTGAAATAACAAACTCAAAATTTGCTCTAATAAAATTTTAAGTAGACAATACAGTGTTATTAATCAAAGTCATCATGTTGTATATTAGGACCCTAAAACTTATTTATCTTATAACTGAAAGTTTTTGCCCTTGACCAGCATCTCCCAATTTCCCATGCCCCAGCCCTTGGTGACCACAGTTGTACTCTGCTTCTATGAGTTTGATGTTTTTAGATCCCACATAGAAGTGAGATGGAGTAGTTGTCTTTTTGTGTCTGGCTTATTTCACTTAGTGAGATGTGTTTTTCTCTCCATATAATTCTAATTTTATCTCAACAAGATATGATTAACTGAGAATTATCACGGAAGAGCTTTTCAAATAAATTTACTAAAACCAGGCAACTACACTCAGAATCTTCCCTCACTGACTTCTTAATAAAGAAAAAAGCACCAGACACCTAAACCCTTCATGGAGTGAATAAAACTTAACATTTATGGTAAAAAAGGTGTCTCCTCTAAGGAGAAAAATACCTTCATAAGGATTCAGCAACATTAATTCTCATTCAACCCACTCATTATCTTATCTACTCCTATCTGATCTCTGGAGGGATGATGTTTTGTTTACTATGTCCCTACTGTTGGAGGTGCTAGGTTGTTCTGTTCTACTCAACAAGTATTTACTCAGTGTCTCTTACGTGATGGGTACCTTGCCAGGCACGGAAACTAAAAGCACACATTTATCACGGTTACTGTTTATTAAGTACTGATTATGCGCTTTGAATATATTCTCTCTTAAATCCTCCTAAACAACCACATGCAGATAGGTACTCATGCCTATTTTACAGATGAGGAAGCTGATGTATTGGGAGAATAAGTGACTTTCTGTTAGAAGTAGAAATTTAACCCTAGTTTTCTCTGGTTCTGGAGTCAGAAGTTTTATTATACCATGCATATTACTGTGATAAGGACTTTGCCTTATTTCATGCAATCCCCACAAAAAAACCCTATAAGGTAAGCAAATACTATTATTATCCCCACTTTACAGATGAGGAAGACAGAGAGATCATGTGACTCATCTGAGGTTATATGAGGGATAAGTGGTAAAAACAGGATTTAAGTCCTGATCACCTGACTGCACAGAACATATGCTTGGCCCCTTTGTTACACTGCTTCCATGAAAGTAATTTATGATTATTACATATAAATGAAGAAATCATTAAGCACATCAGTGTCAACAAGAAATAGCAAACTAGAACAAGAAGCCGAGGTAGATGAGCTTAGGGGAGGCTGCTGTTTTCAAGGGGGTCAATAGAATGTCAGAATGGTTACCTTAGACAAGGAGAAAAAAATCAGGTATGTTAGGTCCAGACACAGGAAATAAAGCCTGGAAATGTCATCTAAGGGAGGTAGTATCATAGATCCACTGAGCAAAAGGCCATATCCAGTATCTTCATAGAAGTCAGCAGATTTGGATCTATGTTCTACCACCCCCTATCAGGTGACAGTGGGTAACTTAGGTCTCTTTTGAGCCTCAGTTTCTCCATTTGTAATATCATAATTTGAGCTTCTGATCTGTTTATCTTACGTAGGTATTATGAAGATAAATAAAAAATAGATATCAAATGTTTTTGAGTAAATTGATTGTTGTTTCTTAAAGTGTTAGCTGTGATTTTTCTTGCCTCCCACTCAGGTAGCAAATTTTAGGAGACTGAATATTTTCCCCAAAGCTTAATTCCCCACCCCAAGTCTCATTTTCCCCACTATTTGAGGGAAGTTAAGCTAAGACCTAACCTTGTCATCCTATTTTGTACCTGATTCTCAGTAAAGGGAAATGTGGATGGTATTACAGCCATCATCACTACTGTTCATAGGCAATAGGAAGGGAACTCAGCCATTCATACAATTCTGAGCTTTTGGGGGACCAAAAAAGCAGTAACAGTGCAGGAGGATTGAATAGCCTCTTTGAATTCAGAATAACATGAATGTGTCCCAGTGGACATGGAGACAGAAACAGATTTTACTCCCTCTCCCTTTTGGTCATCTTAGTCTCAAATCACTGTGACATGCATACTGATTTACCTGCCAACAGAGTATAAACTCAAAGAAATGCTACAACAGTAATTGCTGAGCATATGGCAGGAATGAATCTCAGGAAAATAGCCAATATCTGCAGCCTGCAAGTTGGTTAGTTGATATATCCTATGGTTGTAACTGAGTTGAATCTGTATTTTGCAATGTGTCTTGTTCTTGCTGTAAAAGGCTCACAAGAAGCCTAAACACACTGTTGTGGTCTGAGTCAATGGACTTTGAAGTTGAATTCTATGATAACGCTTAAGGCAAAGAAAGGACTTTTCACTACCCATCTAGATAAGACTACACTCTTAGATACCTCGCAGGGAGTCAATTCTTTATTAGGAGCAAAGGAATGTTGTTGAACTTTAAAAATCTATTATAGGGGTAGAATTTCGACTTTATTTACTGGAAGATTTTCTCAACAGTCCTGATGAGAGATTGCTTATAACTTAGAGAAAACGCTTGCTGGCTCTGTGATCTTGGGAAATTCATCCACATTTTCTGAGCTGTGGTGTTGATTTTGCCCTGTCCAAACAGGTTTTTTTTTTAACTTTTCTTTAATGAATATAAATTTCCAAAGTACGACTTATGGATTACAATGGCTTCCCCCCCATACCATCCCTCCCACCCGCAACCCTCCCCTTTCCCACTCCCTCTCCCCTTCCATTCACATCAAGATTCATTTTCGATTATCTTAATATACAGAAGATCAGCTTAGTATATATTAAGTAAAGATTTCAACAGTTTGCTCCCA
Source organism: Oryctolagus cuniculus (assembly GCF_964237555.1). NCBI lineage: Eukaryota > Metazoa > Chordata > Mammalia > Lagomorpha > Leporidae > Oryctolagus > Oryctolagus cuniculus. The sequence goes on along the minus strand of NC_091453.1, from coordinate 81,216,196 downwards.
CACAGAAACATAAAGTGAAAAATGATAGATGAGTTTTTAAATGATGATGAAATCAGATCAGACCTATTGTCATGTTTAATCCCAGTGAGAGTCAAGTTGGGAATTGATAATTTCTTTCTTTTTTTTTTACAGAAGATCAGTTGTTTAGTATGCATTAAGTAAAGATTTCAACAGTTTGCACCCCCATAGAAACACAAAGTGAAATATACTGTTTGAGTATTCGTTATAGCATTAAATCTCAATGTACAGCACACTAAGGACAGAGATCCTACATGAGGAGTAAGTGCACAGTGACTCCTGTTGTTGACTTTACAAATTGACACTCCTGTCTATGGCATCAGTAATCTCCCTATGCTCCAGTCATGAGTTTCCAAGGCTATGGAAGCCCTCTGAGTTCTCCGACTCTTATCTTGTTTAGACAAGGTCATAGTCAAACTGGAGGTTCTCTCCTCCCTTCAGAGAAAGGTACCTCCTTCTTTGAAGACCTCCAAACAGGGTTTTTTTTAACTTTTATTTAATGAATGTAAATTTCCAAAGTACAGCTTATGGACTACATTGGTTCTCGCCCCCCCACCACCGATGACTTCCCTCCCACCCACAAACCTCCCCTTTCCCGCTCTCTCTCCCTTTCCATTCATATCAAGATTCATTTTCAATTTTCTATATATACAGAAGATCAGTTTAGTATACATTAAGTAAAAATTTCAACAATTTGCACCCACATAGAAACACAAAATGAAAAATACTGTTTGAGTACTCATTATAGCATTAAATCACAATGTACAGCACATTAAGGACAGAGATCCTACATGAGGAGTAAGTGCACAGTGACTCCTTTGTTGACTTAACAAATTGACACTCCTGTTTATGGCATCAGTAATCTCCCTATGCTCCAGTCATGAGTTTCCAAGGCTATGGAAGCCTTTTGAGTTCCCTGACTCTTATCTTGTTTAGACAAGGTCATAGTCAAAGTGGAAGTTCTCTCCTCCCTTCAGAGAAAGGTACCTCCTTCTTTGAAGACCTGTTCTTTCCACTGGGATCTCACTCACAGAGATCTTTCATTTAGGTGTGTGTGTGTTTTTTTTTTTTTTTTTTGCCAGAGTGTCTTGGCTTTCCATGCCTGAAATACTCTCATAGGCTTTTCAGCTGGATCCGAATGCCTTTAGGGCTGATTCTGAGGCCAGAGTGCTGTTTAGGACATCTGTCATTCTATGAGTCTACTGTGTATCTCGCTTCCCAGTTGGATCGCTCTCCCCTTTATTTATTCTATCGGTTAGTATTAGCAGGCACTAGACTTCTTTATGTGATCCCTTTGACTCTTAGTCCTTTCATTATGAGCAATTGTGAACTGAAATTGATCACTTGGAATAGTGAGATGGCATTGGTACATGCCACCTTGATGGGATTGAATTGGAATCCCTGGTATGTTTCTAACTCTACCATTTGGGGCAAGTCAGCTTGAGCATGTCCCAAATTGTACATCTCTTCCCTCTCTTATTCCCACTCTTATGTTTAACAGGGATCACATTTCAATTAAATTTCAACACTTAAGAATAACTGTGTATTAATTACAGAATTAAACTAGTCATATTAAGTAGAACAGACAAAAAAAATACTAAGAGGGATAATGTATTAAGTTGTTCATTAACAGTCAAGGCTATGCTGATCAAGTCACCATTTCTCATAGTGTCCATTTCACTTCAGGAGGTTTCCTTTTTGGTGTTCAGTCAGTTGTCACCGATCAGGGAGAACATATGGTATTTGTCCCTTGGGAATGGCTTATTTCACTCAGCATGATGTGTTCCATATTCCTCCATTTTGTTGCTAATGACTGATTTCGTTGTTTCTTACTGCGGTATAGTATTCTAAAGAGTACATATCCCATAAATTCTTTATCCAGTCTACCGTTGATGGGCATTAAGGTTGGTTCCAGGTCTTGGCTATTGTGAATTTTGCTGCAATAAACATTAGGGTGCAGACCGCTTTTTTGTTTGCCAATTTAATTTCCTTTGGGTAAATTCCAAGGAGTGGGATGGCTGGGTCAAAGGGTAGGGTTACCTTCAGGTTTCTGAGGAATCTCCAGACTGACTTCCATAGTGGCTTGACCAGTTTGCATTCCCACCAACAGTGGGTTAGTGTCCCTTTTCCCCCACATCCTTGCCAGCATATGTTGTTGGTAGATTTCTGTATGTGAGCCATTCTAACCAGGGTGAGGTGAAACCTCATTGTGGTTCTGATTTGCATTTCCCTGATTGCTAGTGATCTTGAACATTTTTTCATGTGCCTGTTGGCCATTTGGATTTTCTCTTTTGAAAAATGTCTATTGAGGTCCTTGGCCCATCTCTTAAGTGGGTTGTTGGTTTTGTTTTTGTGGAGTTTCTTGATTTCTCTTTGTAGATTCTGGTTATTAACCCTTTATCTGTTGCATAGTTTGCAAATATTTTTTCCCATTCTTTCGGTTGTCTCTTCATTCTCCTGACTGTTTCTTTTGCAGTACAGAAACTTCTCAATTTGATGCAATCCCAATAGTTCATTTTGGCTTTGACTGCCTGTGCCTCCCGGGTCTTTTCCAGAAACTCTTTGACTGTGCCAATATCTTGAAGGGTTTCTCCAATGTTTTCTAATAACTTGATGGTGTCAGGTCATAGATTTAAGTCTTTAATCCATGTTGAGTGGATTTTTGTGTAAGGTGTAAGGTAGGGGTCTTGCTTCATGATTCTGCATGTGGAAATCCAGTTTTCCAAGCACCATTTATTGAATAGACTGTCCTTGCTCCAGGGATTGATTTTAGATCCTTGGTCAAATATAAGTTGGCTGTAGATGTTTGGGTTGATTTCTGGTGTTTCAATTCTGTTCCATTGGTCTATCCATCTCTTTCTGTACCAGTACCATGCTGTTTTGATTACAACTGCCCTGTAGTATGTCCTGAAATCTGGTATTGTGATGCCTCCGGCTTTGTTTTTGTTGTACAAGATTGCTTTAGCTATTCGAGGTCTCTTGTGCCTCCATATGAATTTCATCATCATTTTTTCTAGATCAGAGAAGAATGTCTTTGGTATCTTGGTTGGGATTGCATTGAATCTATAAATTGCTTTTGGGAGAATGGACATTTTGATGATGTTGATTCTTCCAATCCATGAGCATGGAAGATGTTTCCATTTCTTGGTATCCTCTTCTATTTCTTTCTTTAAGATTTTGTAATTCTCATCGTAGAGATCTTTATCGTCCTTGGTTAAGTTTATTCCAAGGTATTTGATTGTTTTTGTAGCTATTGTGAACGGGATTGATCTTAGCAGTTCTTTCTCAGTCATGGCATTGCTTGTGTATACAAAGGCTGTTGATTTTTGTGCATTGATTTTATATCCTGCCACTTTGCCAAACTCCTCTATGAGTTCCAATAGTCTCTTAGTAGAGTTCTTTGGATCCTCTAAGTACAGAATCATATCATCTGCAAAGAGGGATAATTTGACTTCTTCCTTCTCAATTTGTATTCCTTTAATTTCTTTTTCTTGTCTGATGGCTCTGGCTAAAACTTCCAGAACTATGTTAAATAGCAGTGGTTAGAGTGGGCATCCCTGTCTGGTGCCAGATTTCAGTGGAAATGCTTCCAACTTTTCCTCATTCAATAGGATGCTGGCCTTTGGTTTTTCATGAATTTCTTTGATTATGTTGAGGAACGTTCCTTATATACCCAGTATGTTTAGAGTTTTCATCATGAAAGGGTGTTGAATTTTATCAAATGCTTTCTCTGCATCAATTGAGATAATCATATGGTTTTTCTTCTGCAGTCTGTTAATGTGGTGAATCACATTGAATGATTTGCGAATGTTGAATCATCCCTGCATACCAGGGATAAATCCCACTTGGTCTGGGTGGATGATTTTTCTGATGTGTTGTTGTGTTCTATTGGCGAGAATTTTATTGATGATTTTTGCGTCTATGTTCATCAGGGATATTGGTCTGTAATTTTCTTTCAGTGCTGCATCTTTCTCTGGCTTAGGGATTAAGGTGATGCTGGCTTCATAGAAAGAATTTGGGAGGATTCCCTCTTTTTCGATTGTTCTGAATAGTTTGAGAAGAAATGGGATTAGTTCTTCTTTAAATGTCTGGTAGAATTCAGCAGTGAATCCATCTGGTCCTGGGCTTTTCTTTGTTGGGAGGGCCTTTATTACTGTTTCAATTTCTGTTTCAGTTGTGGGTCTATTTAGGTTTTCTATGTCTTCATGGTTCAATTTTGGTAGGTTGCATGTGTCCAGGAATCTATCCATTTCTGATAGATTTTCCTGTTTGCTGGCATACAAGTCCTTGTAGTAATTTCTGATGATTCTTTTTATTTCTGTGGTGTCTGTTGTTACGTTTCCTTTTTCATCTCTGATTTTATTGATTTGAGTCTTTTCTCCTCTTTTTTTAAGTTAGTTGGGCCAATGGGGTGTCAATTTTGTTTATTTTTTCAAAAAACAGCTCTTCGCTTGGCTGATTTTTTGTAATGTTTTTTTGGATTCAATCCTGTTAATTTTTTCTCTGATTTTAATTATTTCTCTTCTCCTACTAGATTTGGGTCTAGTTTGCTCCAGTTTTTCTAGGTCCTTGAGATGCGCTGAAAGCTCATTTATTTGGTACCTTTCCAATTTCTTGATATAGGCACCTATTGCTATTAACTTGCCTCTCAATACTGCTTTTGCCATATCCCATAAGTTTTGGTATGTTGTGTTGTTATCCTCAGTTACTTCCAGAAATTTTTTGATTTCTCTTTTGATTTCTTGAATGACCCAGTGTTCATTCAGGAGCATGTTGTTCAGTCTCCATGTGTTTGCATACTTTCTGGGGTTTCCTGAGTTGCTAATTTCCAGCTTCATTCCGCTGTGGTCTGAGAAGCTGCATGGTATGATTCTAATTCTTTTAAATTTGCTGAGACTTGCTTTATGGCCTAGTATGTGATCAATCCTAGAGAAGGTTCCATGCACTGATGAGAAGAATGTAAAGTCTTTAGCTGTAAGATTGAAAGTTCTGTAGATATCTGTTAGATCCATTTGGGCAATAGTGTCAATTAAATCTGCTGTTTCCTTGTTGATCTTCTGTCTGGATGATCTGTCTATTTCTGAGAGTGGAGTATTGAAGTCCCCCATTACTTTTGTATTGGAATCTAAATCTCCCTTTAAGTCCCTTAACAAATCTTTTAAATAAACCGGTGCCCTGTAATTAGGTGCATATACATTTATAATAGTTACATCTTCCTGTTGAACTGAACCCTTAATCATTATATGGTGCCCCTCTTTGTCTCTCTTAAGAGTTTTTGTATTAAAGTTTATTTTGTCTGATATTAATATGACTACACCTGCTTTTTTTGGTTTCTGTTGGCATGGAATATCTTTTTCCAGCCTTTCACTTTCAGTCTGCATGCATCCTTGTTGGAGAGATGTGTTTCTTGTAGGCAACAAATAGTTGGGTGTTGTTCCTTAAGCCAGTCAGCCAATCGGTGTCTTTTAACTGAAGAGTTCAGGCCATTCACGTTTAATGTGACTATTGATACATAGTGACTTTGCCCTGCCATTTTCCCGGAGATATTTTCTAGTATATGCTTTGAGCTTCCCATGCTCTTTTACTGGTAGGTGTTCTTCCTTTCCCTTCTTTCATATTGATGGCCGTGTTTCTGTGTTTCTGAGTGTAGCACATCTTTAAGTATCTTTTGCAGGGCCGGACGAGTGGCCACAAAGTCTTTCAATTTCTGTTTGCTATGAAAGGTCTTTATTTCACCTTCATTCACAAATGAGAGCTTGGCAGGATATAATATTCTGGGCTGGCGATTTTTCTCTCTTAGCACCTGTGCTATGTCTCGCCATTCCCTCCTAGCCTGTAGTGTTTCTGATGAGAAGTCTGCTGTGAGTCTGATTGGAGATCCTCTGAGAGTAATCTGACGTTTCTCTCTTGCACATTTTAGGATCTTTTCTTTATGTTTCACTGTGGTAAGTTTAATTACCACGTGTCGTGGTGATGATCTCTTTTGGTCATGTTTACTGGGGGTTCTATGAGCTTCCTGTACTAGGATGTCTCTGTCCTTCTCCAAACCTGGAAAGTTCTCTGTTAGTATCTCACTAAAAAGGCCTTCTAATCCTTTCTCTCTCTCCATGCCTTCAGGAACTCCTAGAACTCAAATGTTAGTTTTTTTTAATAGTATCCTGTAGATTCCCAACAATATTTTTTAGATTTCTAATTTCCTCTTCTTTTCTTTGGTTTGACTGTATACTTCCGTGTGCTCTGTCTTCTAAGTCCGATATTCTCTCCTCTGTTTCACTGACTCTGTTTTTAAGGCTTTCTAATGTGTTTGTCATTTGATCTATTGAGCTCTTCATTTCATTTTGATTTCTCTTCACTATCACACTTTCCTGTTCTAGTAGTTTCTGCCTTTCATTTTGATTCTTCCTTAAAATTTAATTTTCACAAGAGAGATTTTCAATCCTGTCCAATAAGGATTTCTGTAGTTCAAGGATTTGCTTTTGAAAACTTCTAAATGTTCTTATCATAAATTTTTTGAAATCCGTATCTTGCATTTCTTCATTCTCATCATCTTCATAATCTTGGCTTGGGGTGTTTTGTTTATTTGGAGGCATCATAGTGTCGTCGTTGATCTTGTTCCCTCGATTTTTGTGTTTGTTGGTTGGCATTGTTAATTCTTCTTCCCTCACTGTGAGTTTTTTTTATACTATGTCTGTGTTAATTGGACTGCCTGCTGTTGGAGGAGCCTTGGAGGCTTGAGATGGGTGTGGCCTGAGAGCTCTGCTTGGTTCTTCCAGGTTATGGGTGTGCAAATGTGACACCCTCAGGTTATGCATGGTAAATTTCTTTTTATTTATTTATTTATGTACGTATTTATTTTATTTTTTATTCAGGAGGTAAGTAATACCGCACGGCTGAGCAGAATTGATGGTATTTAGCTTCCGATCTCTGGCTTCTACCCAAAGAGTCTGTGCCGGTTCAGTTTCTCCTGTGGACTCCCACTGGGTTGCCTAGGCTACTGAATTGTAGCCTTAGCTCTCCCCTTTTGTTTTGTATATCCCGAGTGGGGCCTGCTCTTTGTCTCTTGCTCCCATTTGCAAGGTTGGCGGGGAGAGAGAGAAACTTGTTCGTACCAGTACCCCCCCTTTTTTTTCCTTCTCTCCTGTAGTCAGTCTGGTGAACTTTCCCGCCTCAAAGCCCGCTTCCTTCTAGATTCTTTCCACTGTTTCCCCGCCAATGTCTCCAGTTACTGAGCTCACCTTCCCTTCCAGTGCTGATGTGTGGACTCGGAGCCCTGGGCATCCCTGCTCTCCCCGCTGGTGTCTGTGTGACATCCACTCCCCTTCCCACACTGGTGCGCAGACCCTGTGGCTCCCGTGGCTCGGCTTCCGCGCGGTGGGTGACCTTGCTCTCCCAGTAGGTCTTCCGAGTCACAGCCACTAGATCCGGAAGAGTTTCCTCTGCAATTTTTTCCTGATCCTTTTTCTGAGGCTACTGTAACTCCACTTTTATTAAACTAAATTTTCCTGGACTATTGGTGCGCGCCCTCACTATTCTGCCATCTTGGCTCTGCCCCCCAAACAGGGTTAATAATTCCCTCCTCAGAGATCTGCAGTAGGCATTAAATGCATTCATAAACCATTCAGCATATTACCCTGCCACACAGTAGATATGCATCAAGTGCCAATCCCTGGGTCTTCAGTGCTTTGGCATTGTTTAGCAAGATGACATGCATACTGATTTACCTTAAAAACAAATATTGCAGCAGGAATTTGCCCTAGTGGTTAAGTCACTGATTGAGATGTTTGTGTCTCATGTCATAATGCCTAAGTTCAAATTCTGGCTCTGCTCTGGATACTAGCTTTCTGTTAATATATACCTAGGATGACAGCAAATGATGGCTCAAGTACTTGGGTTCCTGCCTTCCACATGAGAGTCCTGGGTTGTGTTTCTGGCTCCTGGCTTCAGATTGGCCTGACTTCAATGCTATTTGGGACATTTGGGGGTTGAGTCAGCAGGTGGTAGATCTCTATCTCTTTGCCTATCAAATACAGGAGTAAAAAAAATCTTTAAATCTATCTATCTATATAAATAAAATTTTCTGTAACAAATGTTGTCTTGTTAACTAAATTTAACTTCTATAGTTAAGGACCTGTCATCTTACATACCCTGGTCACCCTTGTTGTTCCTGTTTTCTCATCAGTCATATCCATGGTAAAGAGAAATAAATATGTATCAGAACAAAATCTGGGTTCATGTAAGACAATCGAATTTCATGGAGGTTGTAGGACATACTTCTCCATTCTATTGGCACTGTCATCCACACTGCATATTCTTGGGGATTGGAAACTCCTGGGATTTTGGTCTAAATATCAGTGCTGTTTCCATACTTATGTTCAGATTCAGCACTAGTGGGCAACTTAACAATATTTGATTTTCACAAGCTGCATTCAGGGCAAGGTCTGCAAGCCATGAGTCCTCTTTGAATTCCACCTACCCATCTATACTCACCTCTCCTTTTCCTCTATCTTTGCCAAAAAAATGAGTGGTTGGAAAGATGCCTGGTCAATGCACTCCTTTTTGTTCTCCAAGAAATCTGATTTTGATTCCCTATTTCAAACAGGTGGAAGCAATGGCACTTGCCCCAGAAAATATAAGCCTGAATGAATTTATTTATCACTGTCAAACAATTTCAAATGATCAATTTTTTTTTGGACAGGCAGAGCTAGACAGTGAGAGAGAGACAGAGAGAAAGGTCTTCCTTCCGTTGGTTCAGCCCCCAAATGGCCGCTGCGGCCAGTGTGCTGTGCCAACCTGAAACCAGGAGCCAGGTGCTTCCTCCTGGTCTCCCATGCAGGTGCAGGGCCCAAGCACTTGGGCCATCCTCCACTGCCTTCCTGGGCCACAGCAGAGAGCTGGACTGGAAGAGGAGCAACCGAGACAGAATCTGGTGCCCCAACTGGACTAGAACCCGGGGTGCTGGTGCCGCAAGCTGAGGATTAGCCAAGTGAGTCGTGGCACCAGCCTTCCAAACGATCAATTTGAGTTTAATGGATCAAAAAAGAGGTGAGGTATGCTGTAGAATTTTTTTTAAATTCTAGTCTGGTGGCTGCTTATAATCACCTGGCCTTGAGTATTTATCAAGTAGGATGATAGAGTTGGCTTCTTAGATGTATTTAAGGCTTCTGCTGTTATAGTTTATGATTCAGGCTAGCTTGTGTTCAGAATTCAGCTACCTTTCCTTCCCTTTTCCTATTATCTGGCAGCAAAACAGAAAAAATACCATCAAAGTTTACTTATAGGACTATTTGCCACAGATGATATCACATTAAAATGAAAGACGTTTCATTTTTGCCTTCTTTAAGACTTGCTACATGCCCTATGTGGCCAACTAGTATCCACAGACCCAGCCCATGTCAAATGGCAAATAGCTACTTGAGACTAGGGTAGCCTCCTTAGCAACAGGTGACATGACCGTATCCCAAATGTGTGTCAAACCTGAGCCTACTGCCTACTCAATAAAAGATAGTTGACTTCAGGATCTAGTTCTAAATTACTGGGCTGTCACAGCTAAGTTCGCATCATGGCTACATTCCTTTGGCTTAGGCCCAAAAGGATGCCTCTGATTGGCTTCACGGATAGAGCTGTTATCAGCCTTAGAAGCAGCACAATATTTTGACTCTACCTTCTATGAAGGCAGGGATTGATGGCATCTCCAGTGATGCAATTGAGTCTCCAAGCTTGAAAACACTTCTTTTGAAATTTTTGGGCAATATCTTTTTAGTTATTGTGACTTTAGTAAAAGTATAAATGTTAGTAGTATCCAATAAAACTGCCTGGCCAATTCAGAAATCTATAAGGTCTAGTCAAGTCCTCACTGAAACATTGAGCTTGACACCCTTCCCAGAAGGTCAACAGACTAGTGTTATTGGTACAAGGAATGAGGCATTTCTGAGGCAAAGGTTCTGACTTGTTTCTACTCTGTCCTTTGTGATTTAAATCTGGGAAATATTTTCATGAGAATATTGGAAAATCTCAGCTCCTTAGGTTAAGGTTGAGGAAATAATCCATTTTGGAGCTGTAAATTTTTGTGAAAATAACTCCTTATTGGGGCCAGCACTGTGGCATAGCAGTTGTGGCTGCCACCTGCTGTGCCGGCATCCCATATGGGCACCTATTTGAGTCCCAGCTGCTCCACTTCTGATCCAACTCCCTGCTAATGTACCTGAGAAAGAGCTAGAGGATGCCCCAAATGCTTGGGCCCCTGCATCTGTGTGGAGACCCAGAGGAAGCTCCTGGCTTCTGGTTTCAGATCAGACCAGCTCTGGCCATTGCAGCCATTTGAGGTGTGAACCAACAGTAAAAAGACCTCTCTCTCCCTGCCTCTGCCTCTCTGTAACTCTGCTTTTTAAGTAAATAATACATACATCTTAAATATGTATTAAGATATTAAGATGTATTCATATGGAGCCATACATCCCAGGCTGTATACAGCGCTTCTGGCAGCTGAGAAAGCTATTGCTTTGGAGATGAGGTGGTGAGTTATGAAGAGTGGAGAGAAAAAGTGAAAACATTGAGACTGAGAAGTTGGCCCAGTGCCAAGGAGGGATGCAGAGTGGTTTCAATGAATCAAGTACCTCACCTACTAGATTATTTTTTATCTAATTTTGATGAATTGCTTCAGAGAACAGAGAGTTGTAATAGAATTCTCCCATATATGATTTGCTACTTTCTATCTGTGTGATCTAAACAAGTGCTAGAACCTCTAATGAGTCCTGGTTTCCTCATTTACAAAATGACAGCAATAGCTTATATCTCACAAGATAATTATGAAGATTAAATGCCTTTTTATTCTCCTCTCCATGGAACAGTGCTTGTTTCTCACTCTCCTAGATAGATCCTTTTAAGATACCCTTTCATAGAAGTCAAAAGGTAAAAAGATTCACAATATCCATGCTTAAACCACATTCCAGAATCAGAGACAATTTGTGGATCAGGAGTTAGGGCAATTAGCTGATAAAATAGCAAAGCAGTACTGTGATAGGGAGAATAATGATCCTCCCCACTCAAAGATTTCCATATGCTAATCCCTGGGACCCATGAATATGGTACCTTTCATAGGAAAAAGGACAAGTTGTAGAAACTGGGTCTAGGGGCCAGTGCTGCAGTGTAGCGGGCAAAGCTTCTGCCTGTGGTGCCAGCATCCCATATGAGCACTGGATCTAGTCTTGGCTGCTCCTCTTCTGATTCAGCTCTCTGCGATGGCCTGGGAAAGCAGTGGAAGATATCCCAAGTGTTTGGGCTCCTGTACCCATGTGGGATACCTGGAAGAAATTCTTGGTTCCTGGCTTCAGATGACCCAGCTCCAGCCATTACAGCCATTTGGGAAATGAACCAGCAGATGGAAGACCTTTCTCTTTGTCTCTCCCTCTCACTGTAACTCTACTTCTCAAATAAATAAAAAAATAGGGTCTGGCCACATTAGTGAGGCTATAAAAATATACCATAGAGCGGTGTCCATGTCCATAGATATTCTGAAATGACTACATTTTAGGAATTTATTTAGCACATCAGAAGTTTTATTTTATTTTTAAAACATTTTTTAATTTATTTATTTTAGAGGCAGAGACACACTGACATAACAAGAGCTCTCATCCGCTGGTTTATTCCTCAAATGCCAACTACACCCAGGCATGGCCAAGGAGGAAGCTGGGAACCTGAACTCAATTGGGGTCTCCTACTTGAGTGGCAGGGACAAAACTATTTTAAGGCATCACCTGCCACCTGCTCTTCTTTTGGTCAAGAGCAGGGGTAGGATTCAAACCCAGGGACGCTGATATGGGATGCAGGCATTTTAAGCAACATCTTAATGGCTTGGCCAAACAACTGCCCTCATGTAAGGAATTTTAGCATATGCATCCTACAAGGCTACAAAGATTCTCTGTGAATTTCTGTAAAGGTATGCGTGAGTATGTATTTCTTTTGTTTTTTAATCTATTTTTAAATTTTGTATTAACATGTAGTACTCATACATTTTAAATGGTCATAAAGCAATATTCCAACACATATAGATAGCATACCCAGTAACCAGCTTTTTCATTTCCTTTTCCTTTCTTTGTGTTTGGAGTCTACCAGCTCCTCTGCTGCAGTTTTTTTGTTTGTTTTGTTTGTTTCATTTTCTTTTCACCAAATATTATACATCATTACTAATCGTAGTCATCCTACTGTGCTGACATTAGGCATTATCCTGAATTATCTGGCTGGACCTGGCTTAGTCACAGGTTTCTTATAAGAGAGGGCCAGAAGGTCACGTTCAGAAGAAGGCAATATTATGACACAAGCAAATGTTGGAATGATTCAATCACTTTCTTTGAAGATGGAAAAGGGTGACAATCCAAGAAAAGGGGACAGCCTCTTAAAGCTTGAAAGGCAAGGAAAGGAATGTCTCCTAGAGCTTCCAGAAAGGAAAAAAAAAAAAACAGCCCTAGAATTAAATGGCCTTCCGTAAAAAATTCTCAATTTTAGGGTAGTCTTTTCATCTCTTGGTCAGGGCTAACCATCTTTAGTGTGAGGTTGGCTGCTGAGATGATTTTATTCAGGAATATCAAGAAATATTTTAAGGGTTGGTGTTTGACCTTTTGGTTAAGACACTGGTTAGACCATTTCTTACATTGGAGTATCTGGGCTTTATACCAAGTTCCAGCTCCTGACTCTCCCTTTCTGCTGATGCAGGCTCTGGGAGGTGGCAACGATTGCCCATCGGATTGGGTCTCTCATGGTTTCTGTTCCCAGCTCTTGGGTTTGGCCTGGCACAGTGCTGGCCATTGTGGCTATTTGAGGAGTAAATCTGTGAATGGGATCTGTGTCTGTTTCTCTGAATCTCTTCTCAAAGAAAAAATTGGGTTGCCTTGGTAATAAGAATCCACATCAGAGCTTTGGGGGGAAATCTCGTGTGGTTTGTTGAGAGGGGGTTTATTGAGACAATTAGATAGTGGCCTGTGGGAACAGAACTTGCCACTTAGCTATTCCACTCATGCAATTTATAGGGTGTGCAGACACTAGACTTTTGCCCTGGGAATTCACTATGGACCAAGACAGTGACCTTCAATTTGATAACCCTTGCAGTTGAGTGGCCTTATGAAGAACAAGCTCACAGGAAAGTATTGCAGTCAGCAGGGAGGCGGATGGCTATTATTTGCTAGTTGACAATTGCTCTAGTGATAAGTTCCTGAATTATTCTAGTTTCAGTACAAAATGAAGAAAAGAAATAGCTTTTTCCCTGTGTCCAAGCGTTTTACAGCCTAATTGTTGACATTCTCTCAAACTTCAAGGGAAAATTTGAGCATTGCTATAATGGAGGTTCATATTCTGTACATATTTCTATTGTAGCTCCTTTTAATCTATTTTATCACTAAATATTGCCTATATCTTTTCCAATAGTATATGATCAGCATCTAGCATAGAGAAGTGGCTCTTATCACATTTGTTATGAGTGAATGAGGAGTGTTTTGTCCAAATTTAGTCAAAGGATGATAAGTAAGTCCCACTGAGGTTGAGACATGGGGAAGGCTAAAAGCCATGGTGGTCTATTAAAGGAATGTGTCATGCTGTTCTAGAGTTAGGAAGGTGGCTTACCTCAGACTGCATGATGAATACTTCTTCAGACAAAATTGGATTTTACTCACATGGTTCTCACTGTAAAACAAATGTGTCCTTTGTCTTCCATTATGACATTTAAAAATACATAAAAGTGCAAAAAATAATATCCATATCTGCCCAGCTCTAAAATTAACTATTACCATTTTGTCCTACTATTTTAGCCTGGTCTTAGGCAATATATCATTAAGGTTAAGTTAAAATCTGTTCTAAGCACCACCCCGGTTTCCTTCCCTTCCACCTTAAAGATAAGCAGTATATTTCATACTTTTATATATATTACCATAAATAATGAATATTGATTTTTGTGTATGTAATTTTATCTTTATAAAATTGGCATTATACTTATCATTCCATATCTTTTTATACTCATCTTTCTTTTTAGATATGCCCATGGTGATATATACAGAACTAGTTTATTTCTTAAATTCCATCTTAAAATTATGCCAAAATTAATTATTGTGTTCTCCTCTTGAAAGGATGCTTTCACTCCTATTGCTATTATAAGGAGTGCTAGAATGTCCTTTTCTTTTCAGATAAGAGGGAAAAGTCTCATTCCTCCCATGTTCTGCTTCATATGAGGGGACTTCAAAAAAGTTTTTGGAAATGTAATTAAAAGATAAATGTATTCTGGTGCAAAATTTTTTGAAATCCATGCATAGTCTTTTCATAATATGCATTTTATATGAAATATTTGAATATATCTCATGCCAAAAAATTAAAAATCCTGTACTTAAGAAACAATCATAATGTGGGGAGCAACTGGGAGCAACTCGGACTAGACTAAGTTACTGGAATTAAGACTTATTCTATGCATCTGCTTTCCCACAATATGGCGCTGAGAAGGGAAACAGCTTCTACACAGCTGCCTCCAGTTCAACCAATAAACTGTGGGACCTGCTCCTGATTGGAGGAGAGCAGCGTACTCGGCGTGTGGGCAGCCAAGTTGGGATTGGCAGAGGAGGACTATAAAGGAGGAGAGAGACGGCATGCACCAGGAACATCTAAGGGGAACATCTAAGGGGAACACCTGTGCAGCCCCCGAGAGAGCCGGCCGGCGGTGTGCCGCTCCCCTGCGGAAGTGGGGAATGTGGCCAGGGGGAACCGCCCTTCCACGGAGGTGGAAGGGACGGTAGCCAACCCGGGAAGAACCAGCAGCAAACCCGGGGAGGGCCGAGCAGATGAAAGAACAGCGCAGGGTCCTGTGTCGTTCCTCCACGAAGAGGGGGAGCGACATCATAAGATGACTCTGAAAGGAGGAAAGAAAGAAGCAGGCTGCCCTAGGGATCTGGGAACTTGAAGAGCAGCCCAACCATAACCTGACTTGTTTTTCTTCATACCTCTTATATATCCCAGACAGGGTGCACAGTAGTTGTCAGTCTAGGACCAAAATACTCCAATAAAAGTCTGTTACTGAGAGCGGGTAGCCTAAAATCAAATAGTCTGTTGGAAAATACATGCCTTGCTCCAGCTAACCACCAATGGAAAACTCACCCTCTATACACCATGGTTTCAGTGTGGCCAAAAAGAAACTGTCTTCCACCCCATCCTCCAATTTTGCAGAAGCAGTGCATATACTCCAGTTCCCCAGCTTGGGAAACAGATCTGTCATCCTCCCCGTCCCATTGAACAAATAGGTGGTTGTAATCTGAGTTGCCCACTCAGGTGTTGTTAATAGGCAGAGTAGGGAGCTGATTTTCTATTCCCCTATCCTCCACTCTATAACCTGTTCCTCAGAAGTGCATGGTATTCTGGTTCCCTTTCTGGGGTGATATTGGCAGAGTTGAGCAGCAGGGGACAGATTTTCCATCCCCCTACCTTGCGGAAGCAGGTTGCATGCAGAGTCTCTGTCAGGGTAGTATCAGAGGGGCCAGGTGGCTTCCTCCTCTGCTTAACATCAACAAGGTAGGGCTAGTAGGCATTTTCATCCTCCCCCATAGGAGAACGATCAAGCAGGAGCTGAGGCTTCATCCCCACTTAACACTTAACACTTAACACTTAACACAATGAAACTGAATGACATAGTGTATGCCAGACAAGTGAGCATTCTGCTTCCTCCCTCCCTTGTATCAGCTTGATCTACATGAGAGCTGAGCTTCCAATGCACTTAATATCAACCAGGCAAAACATGGCAGTGCAAGGTAATGAGAGTGGACCATCTATTTCCTTCCCTATTCTTGGTGTCAACGGGGTCTGGTGGGGTGCTGAGCCTATGCACTCACTTGATATGAGATGGTGCCCCATCTGTGCAACTGTCAATAGGGCCAAGAATTCAGATAAACTACCACCTTACCATCTGAAGTGGGATGGAATAATTTTGCCTAAATTTTGCCATGATAATATTAACAGGACCAGACAGAAGCTGAACATCCACTTCCATAAATCCCTGCGCACTACACTTAAACATAATGACTTCCAGATATAATGAAGGTTAAATAGGACTGAGTTGCACCGATCCGAAGCCAGGAGCCAGGTGCTTCCTCCTGGTCTCCCATGCGGGTGCAGGGCCCAAGCACTTGGGCCATCCTCCACTGCCTTCCCGGGGCCACAGCAGAGAGCTGGACTGGAAGAGGAGCAACCTGGTCTAGAACCCGGAGTGCTGACGCTGCAGGCGGAGGATTAGCCTAGTGAGCTGCGGTGCTGGCCAACAAACACTATTAAAAGCAAAGAAATAGAAAATACGAAGAGGAAGCAAAGCAATATTATACAACTGAAAAATAGAGTTACTCAGATAAAAGACAAAACTCCCTGTGCAGGCTCAATAGTGTATTGAAGATGAGACAGGAAAGAATAAGTGAACATGATGACAGATCAATAGAAATTCTCCAATTTGAACAACAGAGAAAATAGGCTGAAACATTTAAATGAACAGAGGCTCTGAAAAAATGATCAATAACAAAGATCTAACATTGTGTTTTTTCTCTTAGAAGGAGAGGAGAAAGAATGGAAGCTGAATAAATCATGGCTAAAATCTTTCCAAATGTAGTAAAAGACATAAACCTAAGGATTAGAGAAGTTACATAAACACCAAATAGGATTATCCCAAAGAAACACATACCACAATCTCACCACCTTTAAAAGAAACCTGTAGCCATTAAAAGTCATTCACCATTTCTACATCATCCCCATCTCTAGCCCTAGGCAACCACTAACTGATTTTCTATTTCTTTTCTATTTCTATGGATTTGCCTCATCTGGACATTTCACATAAATGAAGTCACACATGATGTGATCAGTCTTGACTGGTGTTTTTCACTTAGCATTGTGTTTATAAGGTTCATCCATGTTGTAGCAGGCCCTGTCATTTTTAAGCTATACTTTGTTGGGACCAAACATGGTTGCCCAGAACTATGACAGGCTCATTGGATGCTTTTTTATTGCTCTTTAAAACACCACGTTGGAGGTAAATAGCATCTTTATTATACCTGAGGAAATTATAACTTATCAAGGTTAAATAATCTGCTCAATATCTCACAGCTAGTAAATGGCTGAGTCAGAAATTAAACCCAGGTTTGATGCCAAAGCTCATGTTCCTTCCTCTGTGTTATGACACTTTGCTGTCCAAAATAAGGTGAATGTGTTCTAAAAAATAATTTGGAATCTTCCCAATGAACAGTGATGATGAATTTTTGGCTGTACTGATGATATTTGAGGGTCCTATTGTCCTCAACATTAGTTAGTTCCCTTGAGAACAGGAACGACTAGTTCCCTCTAACGATGAAAGCTGGATTTGTAGACCTAGACCTCTAATATCTGTCATTTGTGATCAATTCTGCTGCATATAAACAAATTTGTACAATATTCTTTTCCATCTACAATAAAGAAGTTCAGTATCTTTAAACATTTGGGCCTTTAGATGAAGATAGTGTAATTATTTTATACTATAATTGGCAATGATTTGTCTAGATTTTCATGCTTAATCAATGGAGGACATTGTTTACTACAAATACCTATAATTATTTCCAAGAGAAACTTGAAAGTTACAGAGAAATTTTGTGTTCCATCTTATAGATTCTTTCTTTTTTTCTATAGTCTCTTTAAAAATATCTTTTTCTTTAGTAGTGAAAAGAACATTTTACAATTTCCTCTTAGAGAGATGAGAGTAGAAAATGTGTTGGACAAATAATGTGCTGTTGGGAAAAGCAGCTCAGGTAGCCAAATTTTCAGTGGATAATTTGATATTTTTATATTGTAAGATAGTATAAGCCATCCAGGTAATTTGCTGCTTTGAACTAAAACACAATTTCCTCCCCAAGCCTCTACAATTTATTTTTGTTGTTTGAAATGTTTCCTAACAATAGCTTTCTCTCTTAAACCCACCATTCTGCACCATCTGTTAGTAAGTACCTATTTTGAATGTGGTGTCTTATACACCCCATCATTTTTCTAGCTCCTGGAGGAACCAGGGCATTTAGAAATGAATCCTGGCACTGGTAAAAGAAAGAAGGGGAAAAGGTGGAACCAGAGTCTTCAACATATTTCTATGAAATTTCTGTTCTGTAGTAGGATGACTATCCAATGATGGGCCATCCTTGGAACAGGGGAGTGATGCCAAGTTTAAAATGTGTTAGGGTGTAGTGAAAGCAGGATACAAATCAAGTAGAGTGTAAGAACCAAACACCAATGAGTATTATCAGTTTGGGGGTATATTTTTGCTGAGCAATGTTACTAATAGAGGTAAAATCTCAAACTAAATATCTAGATTAACAATTCCATAGCAGGAGAATGGTGTTGAAAGAGGAGATAAATGTAGCCTAACTTTGGTAGGCCTAATGGCCTATTGTGGATCCAGGCCTTCTGTGAGCATCCCTTGTAGACTAAACTTCTGTTTGTCTTTGGCATATCAACTGAATCCCAGGGTTATCAAATGGCTGGGAGAGAGATGAATGTGGGATCTTCAATAGTTTAGGATGCAGCCCAACCACTGAGTGAGGTTAGTAAGTTTCCTTAATCAAAGGAACAGTTTTCTCACACTACTAATGTCACATAATCCCTTTAAGAACACTTGATAGGAGACATGGGAAGAGTTGATGGGTAATAATCATTGAATCCTACTGTTGATAATGAGTAAAGATTTAGGGGAAAAGGAATGAAAACCAGTGTGTGAACCTGGTAGCAGCTACCTCTTTCATCTAACCATTCATTCTGCTCAACCCTTAGTTCCAGACAGGGGTTCTGAATACTTACAATGGTTAATGTTATGTGTCAACTTGATTAGATGTTTGATAACATACTTTGGGTTTTCTGTAAGGGGGTTTCTGGCTGAGATTAGCATTTGAATTGGTGGACTGAGTGAAACAAACTGCCCTCCCCAATGTAGGTAGGCTTCAATCTATTAAAGTACTGAATAGAGAGTAGAGCCAAGTAAGAAGGAGTATTTTCTCTCTTACTGACTTTGAGATAACACATTGGTCTTTTCCTGCTTTCAGACTTGGACTCAGATTGGAATTTATACTATTTTTTCTCCTGGTTTTCATGACTACAGATTATGACTCGAAACTGTACCATTAGCTCTCCAGGATCTACACATCTCAGCCTCCATAATTTCGTGAACTCATGTCATGATAGACAAACAGATATCTCATTGATTCTGTTTCTCCAGTGAATCTTGACTAATACATTACCAAAATTCCTCACTTACAATGTTTACCCCCTTGTGTAACACATAATCAGTCTAGTTCTCTCAACAATGACCTTTTGGGTAAACATACAATAAGATTCTTTGTTACTACCCCGCTATAAGAAGAAATAATTCCTCCTGTGAAAACATACAACCACCTTTCTTCCAGTCAAAAAGACTCATGGGTAAACTTGAAAATTGGGTAGTGAAAGTGAAATGGTGCTGGTTGTTGATTTTTTTTTCCAGTTTGTATGTGCTCAATTGTCTGTAGCTATAACTTCACTTGACTAAAATCAGCTCCTCTGGCTGAACTGACTGGCTGGTCAACAGATGAATGGGGATATTAGGTAGATATCATCCATGTATCAATTATATCAGAGGATGTCAGTGCTGTACATATTCACAAGGCAGAAGTTGCGTTGTTGTATTGTGTGGACAGCGTATAGGAGTGTCCCACACAGATAGAGGCTTTATCAGAATTATTTCATGATACAGTTGATAATTTTTCCTCTGCAGATTTCTCAGGAGAAAGGAGACTAACTGAAGCAGTGTTATATTTACATGCCACAGCATATTGAGACTCATAAAAGAAAAATGCAATTGATCATAAAGATGTTTGGATTTTGCACCCACAGGGTCAAGGTCAGACTTCAACTTATTTACATTAAATCCGTAGCTTAGACATTAGGAGATGATCCTATTTTTTTACGTGTGTAGTTGGGAACACAAACATAATATTAGAGATATGTTATAGAAATATATTAAAAATAAGAGGGGAATATTTTTCATGCAAGGTCTTTATCTTGAGAAAAAATGTGATGATGATGATGATGGTGATGATGATAATGATGACTACCATCTATTGAGTACTTACTAAGTCCTTGGTGTATAACAACTCATTTAATCCTCCAAATACTACTTTCCATTACATTGTTTCATTTAAGGATGCTCCTTAATTGAGAGAAAGATATTTTAGGAGTGCCTGCACTGCAAAACCTTAAATAGAAATTAAATTCTGTCCTATTTTACCTACTGTTAAAATATAAAGGGTTGTATTTTTTTTAGAAAAAGTCAACATGTAAGATCTTTGCTTCTTTGGGCTCTGACAAACATTAAACTCTTTATATTTTTTCTGCCCTTACTTCCTCCCTTCTACATATTATTTCCTTTCACCTCCCTCCTCATCCTTTCTTCAGTGGCTATGTTTAAAATGATGAGAGACATCTTTAATTTGTGGTGTATGTTCTGTTTATGAGTTTATCCTGCAAAGGATAATACTATACAGCAAACCATTTGAAAACTAGTGAAATACTAAGGGAATTTTTCAATATTCACAATCTCACATATTTAAAGTAAATAAATTCTGTCTAGAGCTAACCAAGTTTTAGATCCAATTCCTTCAGAATATCTTTGATGAATGTATGCATAGATAATGTCGACTGTGCATGTGGATGTGGATGTATTAGAATTAGGGATAAAGGATTAGAAAAGACCCCACATTGACCTTACCAGCCAACATTGCAGTCAAAACTCCTGGTTCCTATCCCTCAAATACCTGGCTATCATAAGCAGCACGAGATAGCTTTCATTCCAAAACAGATACACTACTTTTTAAAAAAAAATCTCTCAATACCTAGGAGAAAAACAAGTGCACTTCAATCCAATTTTTTTAGTGAAAATGGCAAGCAATCTAATGAAGACTGTGTCTCTTAATCTTAAAACAACGTGATACACTGATGCATGGAAAGTGAGTATCAACCAATGACACCCAGATAAATCAATCTCTGAGCCCTCTAATATCTGAGATTTAAGGGATGATTTGAGGGGAACCCTTTTCTAACTATCAACTGCTGCCACATTTTCATAATAAAAGTCAGATAAACAAGCATCTCCAGGTAAAATTAAATTGACTTAACATTAAACAATTTTAAAGTAAACTGATTCATGCTTTCATGCCCTGGCCCAAATTATTTAAAGAACTTACAAGGATGCCCTTTATTAAATAAAGGAAACAATCAAAAAAAAGTTCCCTCCTAAGCCACGAGCTTGTTTCTCTTTAAGATAAATTTCCTATTAAATACTGCTATGATAATATGAAATTGGGAAGCTTTTGCTTTATAATTTCCAATGTCAGATTGATTCTTGAAATAAAAGCTGGAGCCTATTATGATCTACTGAATTTGAAGAGGGGGGCTCAAGAGAGAGAGAGAGAACACCTAACTAACCATATGTGGATGTGAATTTGTGAGGATACAGAGGGCAGAATATTGAAAGATTATGAAATAAATAGCATTCTTTATTGGTATACTTTGTGTTCCACCAAGTATAGGTGCATGAATTTTTCTGCTGACTCTATTTCATAGCTACTAAGTCCTCTGGTTATAGTACCACTACCAGACTTGGCCCTATGCAGTGACCCTTTACTAGCTGCTAATGATGCCTTTCTGGGCTGAAACGCATAGAAGTATAGGAAAATAAGAGCTGGATGAGACTTGACCTACACGCTTCATTTTATTTCTTGATAACTGTTGGAGCCCAGAGATGAAAAGCACCCAACTAAAGGCATATAGCTTCCTTCCTGTGGTTTTATTTTAAATGTAATCTTCTGCATTTGGTGCGTTGGTCTGAAAGAATGCTTCTAATGGTAATATTACTCCATACTTGTTGTGGACTAATAGATGGAAAAGGTTTCAAGTAATTTTGAGGTTTTCAGTGAGAAGCCTGTCCCTTTTTTCTTCAATGGATTGGGCTCCACCTTCTGAGTTGTGGACCCCTGGGCTGCTTGGTGAGCACGCCATTATAGGTGAGTGTACTTGTCACATGCTTAAGCTGCCTGTGCTGTTGTCATAGGTGCTAACTTTGATATTCTCTTGAATGGAATCAAAGAAGTGACTGGCTGGGTGGAGATGAGACTATTGCAAGCTTTATTTATCATTTCGTTGAGCTCCTTTCTATTCCATCTTTGGCAAATCACTGATGTGACTTGCTCACACAAATGGGAAGAAACAGCTCCTATTAAAAACACATGGGGCTGTTCCCTAGGAAATTCACAGTGGGAAGCCATCCAGGAACACCCTAGAAACCACAGCCATCTTTATATTTTACTTCCTTGTTTCTTCTTGGAACTTAGTATAAGAAACACAGAACAGGCCGGCGCCATGGCTCAATAAGCTAATCCTCCGCATTGTGGCGCCGGCACACCAGGTTCTAGTCCCGGTTGGGGCGCTGGATTCTGTCCCGGTTGCCCCTCTTCCAGGCCAGCTCTCTGCTGTGGCCCGGGAGGGCAGTGGAGGATGGTCCAAGTCCTTGGGCCCTGCACCCACATGGGAGACCAGGAGAAGCACCTGGCTCCTGGCTTCGGATCAGTGTGATGCGCCGGCCGCAACGCGCTGGCTGTGGCGGACATTGGAGGGTGAACCAACGGCAAAAAGGAAGACCTTTCTCTCTGTCTCTCTCTCTCAGTATCCACTCTGCCTGTCAAAAAAAAAAAAAAAAGAAACACAGAACAGCCAAGTTGGCTGGTGTCAGACATATGGGAGACTTAAAGAGAGAGAGAGAGAGAAAGAGAGTTACAGACATATAATGCAGGTCGTGGCTCTAATACATTAGGCTTCAATGATTTTACAGTTGGAAGGAATCAGAAAGATCAGTTTTATTACAACCTACCTCTTGACAAAGACTCTGAAGAAATTTTAATTGGGTTCTTCTGAGTTCTGCTCTCGACTAGGTCTCAGTTTTGGCCCTTGTCTTGTGTTTGACTACCTGGCCCAGTCTTAGCAAAGGATTTTGCTAAATCTTTCCCCTACCCTTCGTAGATGATCAAGCTCCTCATTCCCCATACTTGATGTCTAATCTTTGGCCTGCCTTTATGAAGAATCCTGTCAGGCTAGTTTGATAAGAATGCCCCTGCCCTTAATGTCTCCTTTTAGTAAATTTCCATCCACTAATCACCATTCATATCCTGCTACTTGGCTATAAATCCCCACTTACATTTGCTGTATTCAGAGTTGAGCACTCCCTCTCTCCTAATGCCACAGTCTTAAATAAATTTTTCCTTACCATTTTAACAATAGCATGGATTTTTTTTCTTTAACAATTTCAATACCATAGTCTCATGACATCCCTTATGGGTTACAAATCATCTTTTGCTTGTTCACTTCCAGTGGCAAAAAGCCCCTTATTCTGAGGTAGACCATTTTATTTATAGAGTGAAAGATGGCTACATATTGGGAAGACTGTGGGCTTTGGTGTCAAATAGACCTCAGTTAGTTGGTTTCTTCTTTCTAATTTTCTTTTACTTTCACTCAATAAAAATTTTATAAATACAGGAGATGGGATTGGAAAGCTGTTCAAAGTAGAGGAAACAAGCCTAAAGAAAGATGAGAGCATGGAAAATGTTAAGAGATAATTTTCAGAAAATGGTGAAGTCATGATTCTCATAGGTATAAAAATAAATACATGTGTTGGAATTTATTTTATTCATTATAGGCAGATGTTACAATTGGTTTAAAAGAAAAGTCAACAGCATAGTTTTATAAGAAGCAAAGGAATATTAAGATGAATTGATAATAAGACAAACTGTTTCTTTTTTGGGGATTAGGGAAAGTCATTTGCATCACCAGGAAGCAGGACATAACTTCTATGTCTCTCATTTACCTACAACTCACAAAGAATTGAACAATAGCTCAGAGACATTAAACAGAGTAAGAATCTCATAACCCAGAAGAGAGCTGTATAGGATGCATACTTTTCCACTGAAACAACATGTTTTATACATATTTGAGTAATTTGAATGCAAATTTTGAATTTGTATACAGTATAGTTCCAACTGCCATGTGATTATATATATATATATATATATATATATATACTATTTTAAATATATATTTTCTGATGAACAATTATAGGGAGGTAAACAAAGGCCAGGTCATGAAAAGGTTTGTAAGCTAAGCTAATAAATTTAAGCAGAGAAGAACATGACCAGATTTACATTTTAGAAAGAGCATTCTGGCCGCACAATTATTAGCAAGAGAAATTGGAATGAAGGCTATGGAGACCACATTAGGAGACTGTTACAAGTTGTACTCAAATCCTTGCTATACTGTTACTAGCTGTAGGTTCTTAGGTGAAGTTACTCAACATTAATGAGATTCCTTTTTCTCCTTTGGAAAATGGATAATAATACCTTCCTTGCAGGACTGCTGTGAGGATCAGTATTATGTACGCAGTGAGTCTGGCACATAATAGACAGTAAATATTATTTTACTTCCACTTTGCTCCCACATTATAACAAAATTGTTAGAACATTTTATGCTAAGCCAAAACTTGTTTCCCCTAGCCCCTGTGATTGTAATAGTTCTACTTACTGCTTTTAGGAAGAATATAAAATAGCTGTCTTTTGTCTTGGTATATTTGGAGCTCAATCTCTTGTTTTCTTTATGTCTTTCTTTTTGAAAACAATGTTTCTCAGTTACTTCATCAGTTCTTCCTCTCTCTCCTGGACATTCTCCATGGAAGAGGTACTTCTCCTAACTTGTGGCACACAGAATTCAATAAACATACTACTTCATGTATAGCTGAAACAATATATGGGAGAATGCAACAGTCAGTTTACTTGAACTGAGTAATTAGATTCTGTTACATTGATTACAATTTCATTAGCCTTTTTAGCAACCCCACCATTTAACTGATTCCTTTTTAGCTTATAGTTAACAAAAGTGCCCAGGTAATTTTCAAATGAACACCTGTTTAAATAAGTTCTTCCTTCAGAACATATGCAATGATTTTTTTTCAAAATCAAACATTTTTACTGTATTTATTCTGATATAAAAATTGTGATTATCATGTAATAATTGTACTTATTTATGGGATACAGTACTTGAGCCCTGGTACTGTGATGTGGAATGTGAGCATCTTAAAAACTAGGATAAATGCTTGTCCCTTGACCATTTTTAATTAAGTTGGTAATGAATTTGTTGAGTATTTCTAAGAATTGTTTATAGAAATATGGAATTAGGTCTCTGTCCCACACTATGAGTAATGCTTCATATTCCCATTTGCTGTTTATGGTAGTTTTTACTCTCAGAAATTTAAAATATTTCTGTAGTCAAATTTATCACATTTTTCTGCATGATTCCTCAGGGCTTTTTTGTTTGTGTTGCTTAGAAAGATCTTCCTCCATTTTAGATTATTTGATAAATATTCTGCTATATTTTCATTTAGGACTTTTAAAAAAGATTTATTTTATTTATTTGAGAGGTAGAGTTACAGACAGTGAGAGGGAGATACAGAAGGAAAGGTCTTCCATCTGCTGGTTCACTCCCCAAATGGCCACAATGGCCAGAGCTGCGCCGATCTGAAGCCAGCAGCCAAGAGCTTCTTCCTAGTCTCCCACGCAGTGCAGTGGCCCAAGCACCTGGGCCGTCTTCTACTGCTTTCCCAGGCCAATGCAGAGAGCTGGATCAGAAGAGGAGCACCCAGGACCAGAACAAGCACCCATATGGGATGCCGGTGCCGCAGGCAGAGGATTAACCTACTGCACCACAGCACCAGCCCCAAGACATTTTTATGTTTAAGTCTTTTCTATCTGGAATGCACTTTTGGGTGAGGAGTCAATCAATTGTACCAACACCAGTTTCTTTTTGGGTATTTTTTGTATTTAATTTTTTATTAATATGAAGAGAACAGATTTTTTAAACTATTTATTTACTTGAAAGGGAGAGAGAGAGAGAGAGAGAGAGATATCTTCCATCCATTGGTTTACCTGGTTTACTCCTCAGATGGCCACAATGGCCAGAGCTGTGCTGATCTGAAACCAGGAGCCAGGAACTTCTGGGTCTCCACGCAGATGCAGGGGCTCAAGGACTAGGGCCATTTTCTACTGCTTTCCCAGGCCAACCATCACCCAAATGGGATGCTGGCACTGCAGGCGTCGGCCCCACCTGCCATACCATAGCACAGGCCCTAAGAACAGATTTTATGCATTCCACAGATATAGTTCCAAGAAGACAACGATATTTCCCCCATTCTTCTTGTTTCCCCCAACTCCTCACGTATACCTTCCCTCTCTTCATCAGTTTTTGCAAAAACATAATTTTAATCCACTCTATTTTCACAGGCTCAATTCACTGCTAACCTTAATATTCAACAAGAAGTAGAAAGACCACAGGTCCACAGGAGTATAAACAAGGGCTAAACATGACTATTATATCCCAAAATGACAATTTCATTCCTATATATTTTTTGGCATTCTTTTTTTAAAAAATGTATTTATTTATGTGAAAGGCAGAGTTACAAAAAAAGAAAGTGTGTGTGGGGGTGGAGGAGAAAGAGAGAGAGAGAGAGAGAGAGAGAGAGAGAGAGAGAGAAAGATCTTCCACCTGCTGGTTAACTCCCCAAGTTGCCACAACAGCCAGAGCTGAGCCTGATTGAAGCCAGGAACCAGGAATTTCTTCCAGGTCTCTCATGTGGGTGCAGCAACATTTGGGTGAAGGCACTGTCTTTTCTCTAAGGATTGATTTTAGCTCTTTTGTCAATGATAAATTGATGGAAGATGCATGAATTGATTTCAGGAGTTTCTATTCTATTCTATTGGACTACATAGCTACTTTTATGCCAGTACAAAGCAGTTTTGGATAATAACTACCCTGTAGTATGTCTTGAAATCTGATATTGTGATGCCTCCAGCTTTGTTTTTGTTGAATAAGATTGCTTTAGCTATTTGAAGTCTCGCATGTTTCCATATGAATTTAGCATCGTTTTGTTACATTTGAAGAGTGTTGTTGGTATTTTGATTTGGACCACATTGAATCTGTAAATTGATGTCAGTAGTATGGAAATTTTGATGATATTCCTCTCTTTAAAGTTTTGTAATTTTCTTTCTTATTTGATATTTAAAAGCAAGATTTATTAAAGTCAGAGACTTCCAGCCAGAGTGGCATGGAGAAAAGCTCCAAGAGAGGCAAAAACCAAAGGGGCTGCTGGTGGTATTATTTTTAAGCGCAATTTTCTAGAAGGAAAAAACTTGACAATCAGGTTGACATTCAGTTACAATGCAAGGACAAAAGTAATCAAGATGCCTGATATGCAATTTACCTTGTCTGGCTCGTTCACAATAAAACAAAAGAGCCACCAGAAGGGTGGGATACCTAATTTAAAATTTTTAAAGATTTATCTATTTTATTTGAAAGGCAGAGTTACAGAGAGGCAGAGGAAGAGAGAGAGAGAAAGAGAGAGTTCTTCCACCCTCAAATGGTCGCAATGGCCGGAGCTGAGCTGATCCGAAGTCAAGAACCAGGAGCTTCTTCTGGGTCTCCCATGTGAGCACAGGTGCCCAAGGATTTAAGTTATCCTCCACCACTCTCCCAGGTCATAGCAGAGAGCTGGATTGGAAGAGGAGCAGCTGGAACTCAAACTGGCACCCACACAGGATGCCAGCACGGCAGGCAGGAGCTCCATCCACCACACCACAGCACTGCCCACCCTAATTTATTTTACAGTAAACTAGGAGCTCAGAAGGATGGAGTCACCACTTCCTCGCTATTCTCATAAAACTGGAGATTCCTAAGGAAGTAGGGCAGGCACTTTTGATCTTGCTAAAGATAACTTTTGGGGAAAGCATGCATTTTGCACCCTAAATTTTCACTAGGGCCAACCTGACTGCCTACATTCCCTACCCCAGCATAATGGACCCTAATTTCTGTTAGGAGAACTGGGAAATGACTGCTCTCCTGCTTCATGCTGAAATGGGATGTCGTTGGGAATGGTAGTCAAGACATGTACTCTATAGAATACTATACAGCAGTAAAAAACAATGAAATCCAGTCATTTGCAACAAAATGGAGGAATCTGGAAAACATCATGCTGAGTGAAGTAAGCCATTCCCAAGGGACAAATATCCTATGTTCTTCCTGATTGGTGACAACTTACTGAGCACCAAAAAGGAAACCTGTTGAAGTGAAATGGACACTATGAGAAACAGTGACTTGATCAGCCATTGTCCTGACTGTTGATTTACAATTTAATACTTTATCCATTTTAGTATTTTTCTGTTCTACTTAATACTATTTGTTGAACTCTGTAATTAACACACAATTATTCCTAGGTGTTTAAATTTAACTAAAACGTGATCCCTGTTAAATATAAGAGTGGGAATAAGAGAGGGAGGAAATGTACAATTTGGGACATGCTCAATCAGACTTGCCCCAAATGATGGAGTTAGAAATGTGCCAGGGGATTCCAATACAATCCCATCAAGGTTGCATGTACCAATGCCATCTCACTAGTCAAAGGGAACAGTTTCAGCACTCTGGCCTCAGAATCAGCCCTTAAGGCATTTGGATCTGGCTGAAGAGCCCATGAGAGTATTTTAGGCATGGAAAGCCAAGAAACTCTGGAAAAAAAAAAACAACACCTAAATGAAAGGTCTCTTCAAGTGAGATCCAAGTAGAAAGAAGGGGCCATCAAAGAAGGAGGTACCATTCTCTGAAGGGAGGAGAGAACTTCCACTTTGACTATGACCGCGTCTAAATAAGATTGAAGTCGGCGAACTCAATAGGCTTCCAAAGCCTTGGCAACTCATGACTAGAGCCTAGGGAAATTACTGACGCCATAAACAAGAGTGTCAAATTGTTAAATCAACAACAGCAGTCACTGTGAACTTACTCCTCATGTAGGATCTTTGTCTTTAATGTGTCGTTCAATGTGAATTTTTGCTATAACTAGTACTGAAACAGTATTTTACACTGTGTGGGTGCAAACTGATTAAATCTTTACTTAATATATTCTAAATTGATTTTCTGTATATAAAGATAATTGAAAATGAATCTTGATGTGAATGGAAGGGGAGAGGGAGTGGAAGATGGGAGGGTTGCAGGGGGGAGGGAAGTAATGGGGAGGAAAAAGCCATTGTAATCCATAAGCTGTACTTTGGAAATTTATATTTACTAAATAAAAGTTTTAAAAAAAGGAGGTTTTACCTGTTTACTGTGGCCATGGAAAAGTAAATCTAGCATAAAATCATAATTTAAACTCATTTTTTGCTGTTATTTGGTCTCCTAAATGACCAGGCTATTATTACATAAAAATGTTAGCCATCCCTTTTATAAGGTCTAAAGATCAAACTGTACATCCCATTAGAGAGTCCTTCAAAACAGAATCAGTTTCCAGTTTTGAAGAGAATAGAAAAGAAATGAGGGAACAAGTTAGGCTTCCCAGATTACTTAGTCTTAGTAACTTAATAGCAAGTGAAAACAAACCATTTTAACTGTTAAATAACAACTTGCAAAAACATTTGTCAAAAGCTCAAATGCCTTCTCTAAATTTCAAGACAAGAGTAAATGTATTTGGAAACATCTCTTAAATATCTAACACAGTGTAACTTGTTTAACCAGCAAACCCAAGCACAAGCGTGTCGATGACTTTAAAATTTTTAGTTTCTTCCTATCAAAATTTAAAACCTCTAGTATAGAGATTTATTTTTTTAAGATTTACTTATTTATTTGAAAGTCAGAATTACATAGAGAGAAGAGAGGCAGAGATAAAGAGAGAGAGGTCTTCCATCCGATGTTTCACTCACTCCCCAATCGGCCACAACAGCTGGAGCTGCACTGATCTGAAGCCAGGAGCCAGGAGGTTTTTCTAGGTCTCCCACGCATGTGCAGGGGCCCAAGGGCTTGGGCCATCTTCCACTGCTTTCCCAGGCCACAGCAGAAAGCTGGATAGGAAGTAGAGCAGCTGGGTCTCAAACCGGCGCCCATATGGAATGCTGGTTCTTCAGGCCAGGGCATTAACCTGCTGCGCCACAGCGCCGGCTCCTAGTATAGAGATTTATTTAGGTCATGTGAATGAAAAAAGGTATCTTCATTTAATTCATCAATCTTTTATCTATAAGCCAATTAAAACAGAGCTCTTAATAAATTTTCCCATGTAGATGTACAATGTGTCCACATGTATAACCTAACATTCAAGATAGAACAATAAAGCAATTTCAGTAATAGCTTCTTAAAATATTTAGCTGCTTTTTAAAATCACCATTGATCAATTACAATTACTTCCCATCTTTAGTAACCTGAATTAAACATACTGTTTCTCAGTTGGAACCTGTAGCCCATTATTGACTTTATGAGCTTACATAACTGTCCTTCAAGTGCTAAATACTAAATAGCGGTCAGGGACAAAGAAGTCTTTTGGAATTTAGAAGAGGACACATTTACACACAGAACCAATAATGTTTTAACTTCCATGAAGAGTAAATCTGATTTTTAGTGTTTGGAGAATACAAACCTGGAGATAACAAAAGACTTTAAATAGCCATGTTTAAAATTATAAACTCATTAACCAACAAGAAGAAGCACTTGCTACTCCACACAGTATTTTTGAAACCAAGAGAAAGTAAGATTTTATAAAAACATTTATCCATTTTAGGCCTCTGGGCCTTTGTCATTAAGATAACCATGATGCCTGATTACAAGATCATTAGACTTGTAACTTTTGGACATTCGTATCTGTAGCATTTTACGTTATCATAACTTAAAATTTAGCACCACTTCACATCTTGGCAGTACCTTTAATATAATCCCAATAACCTTATTATTTGGTGTCTCTGCAAGATGAGACATATATCCTTTGATATTTTGGAAATGTCAAAGTCCAAAGAATTTGAAATTTTAACTATTTTGAATACCTGTCAAAGATGCCAAGATGGCTTAAAATATCTGGTAGAAACAGGAACCCTTAACATCATAACTTAATACAGACCAGATTTGATCATTGTTACAAAGTGATTACTCAAATGCTTTAGAGTGAGTGTAAATTCAAACAAACCATAGCTTTTAATTAAAAAAAAAAAAAACTCAGATGTTTTTAAACAGTCTGAACTTAACAGAGACATTAAGGGAACACAAAAGATTACTTCAACGGAACACAAAATCTCTGTCTATTTCATCATCCTAAAAATCAGAAATAAAACTTTAAATATGAGTTAGCACATGGAATCATCCCATAAATTGGAACAATTTTAACAGAATCAGAACTATGGACCAGAAAATAGCTTACTGGAGCTGGCAAGAAGACTGACAGAGAGTCCCAATTAAACACAAGCTTTTAAAAGGAGATGCTGCAGTTTTTAAATAGATTTTTTTAACTTCTGTTTAATGAATATAAATTTCCAAAGTACAGCTTATGGAGTACAATGGCTTCCCCCCCAAACCTTCCCTCCCACCTGCAACCCTCCCCTTTCCCGCTCCCTCTCCCCTTCCATTCACATCAAGATTCATTTTCGATTCTCTTTATATACAGAAGTCAGTTTAGCATATATTAAGTAAAGATTTCAACAGTTTGCACCCACATAGAAACACAAAGTGAAAAATACTGTTTGAGTAGTAGTTTACTAGTTATAGCATTAAATCACAATGTACAGCACATTAAGGACAAAGATCCTACATGAGGAGTAAGTGCACAGTGACTCCAAACAGATTTTTAAGGCTATTTCAAAATATTTACTAACATATGTATTGCAGAAACCTCATTACTTTAACAGAGATCAGATTCTAATTCAGTCAAAGAAAAACAGATTAATAGCTTTTGTATCAAAAATTTCTTTCTTTCATAGCCTTCTGTGACTTCCTCACACCTTCTTCAACTTAAGCTTTTCTATTTTTTTCTATTCCAACCTAGAGTAAACTAGCCATTAGGAAAAACTTATTCTATTAATGATGTCTTTTCCTTATCCAAGAAAATCTCGTTCATTCTTAACCTTCCTTAACAAGAACACATTTCTATACTTGTGACCTTTTTCCATTTGATTTTCTTGATTTACATTTTGAAATAACCATTTGAAAATCTCAAATTAAGTCAACATTTTCCAAATAGGATAACATATCGAATTTCAGCCTTAGTTATTTTCAAAAAAATGTTGAACTATTTTTCATAGTTTATAAAAACATGTTAACAGATCCAAATAGTTTTTCCATAGAATAAGGTGCTAAGAGTACCAACATTTATATTTACACACATTTATCTCATTTACTTTTAGTCAATTTAAATTTAGCAATTAAACCTAGATGACTTAAGATGCTGATATTACATCATACCTCTATCTGAATTAAGGTTAAAATTACATTTATATGGAATTCGAATCCTTTTTATAAAATTCTATCTAGAAATCAGTGACAATAAACCCGATTGAAAAATCCAACTTAGCGGGGGGCTAAAATAAGCTCTGATTACCTATTGCTATTTCATCACAAACTGGTTAAACCACATTGCAAAATGAGTTCAGCAAGTTACAAAGCAATATTTATAAAGGCAGTGATCTTCTTAGATTCAAGAGTGGAATTCCTTTAAACCTAATGTCCAGTTATAGCTGAACCAAATTTTCATGCATAAGATTGTTATTTACCACAGATAT
Source organism: Oryctolagus cuniculus (assembly GCF_964237555.1). NCBI lineage: Eukaryota > Metazoa > Chordata > Mammalia > Lagomorpha > Leporidae > Oryctolagus > Oryctolagus cuniculus. The sequence continues at coordinate 81,183,518 of NC_091453.1, read as the reverse complement.
CTTTTTATATTTTCAATTGAATTTGAGTCTAATTTTCTTTTTATTTTTTATTTTTTTAACTTTTATTTAATGAATATAAATTTCCAAAGTACGACTTATGGATTACAATGGCTTCCCCCCCCATACCATCCCTCCCACCCGCAACCCTCCCCTTTCCCACTCCCTCTCCCCTTCCATTCACATCAAGATTCATTTTCGATTATCTTAATATACAGAAGATCAGCTTAGTATATATTAAGTAAGGATTTCAACAGTTTGCTCCCACACAGAAACATAAAGTGAAAAATAATAGATGATTTTTTTTAAATGATGATGAAATCAGATCAGACCTATTGTCATGTTTAATCCCAGTGAGAGTCAAGTTGGGAATTGATAATTTCTTTTTTTTTTTTTACAGAGGATCAGTTTAGTATGCATTAAGTAAAGATTTCAACAGTTTGCACCCCCATAGAAACACAAAGTGAAATATACTGTTTGAGTACTCGATATAGCATTAAATCTCAATGTACAGCACATTAAGGACAGAGATCCTACATGAGGAGTAAGTGCACAGTGACTCCTGTTGTTGACTTTACCAATTGACACTCCTGTCTATGGCATCAGTAATCTCCCTATGCTCCAGTCATGAGTTTCCAAGGCTATGGAAGCCCTTGGAGTTCTCCGACTCTTATCTTGTTTAGACAAGGTCATAGTCAAAGTGGAAGTTCTCTCCTCCCTTCAGAGAAAGGTACCTCCTTCTTTGAAGACCTGTTCTTTCCACTGGGATCTCACTCACAGAGATCTTTTTGCCAGAGTGTCTTGGCTTTCCATGCCTGAAATACTCTCGTGGGCTTTTCATCCAGATCTGAGTGCCTTTAGGGCTGATTCTGAGGCCAGAGTGCTATTTAGGACATCTGCCATTCTATGAGTCTGCTGAGTATCTCACTTCCCATGTTGGATCACTCTCCCTTTTATTTATTCTATCGGTTAATGTTAGCAGGTACTAGACTTGTTTATGTGCTCCCTTTGACTCTTAGTCCTTTCATTATGATCAATTGTGAACTGAAATTGATCACTTGGAATAGTGAGATGGCATTGGCACATGCCACCTTGATGGGATTGAATTGGAATCCCCTGGTATGTTTCTAACTCTACCGTTTGGGGCAAGTCAGCTTGAGCATGTCCCAAATTGTACATCTCTTCCCTCTCTTATTCCCACTCTTATGTTTAACAGGGATCACATTTCTGTTAATTTTCACCACTTAAGAATAACTGTGTGATAATTACAGAATTAAACCAGTCATATTAAGTAGAACAGACAAAAAAATACTAAGAGGGATAATGTATTAAGTTGTTCATTAACAGTCAGGGCTATGCTGATCAAGTCACTGTTTCTCATAGTGTCCATTTCACTTCAGGAGGTTTCCTTTTTGGTGTTCAGTCAGTTGTCACCGATCAGGGAGAACATATGGTATTTGTCCATTAGGGACTGGCTTACTTCACTCAGCATGATGTGTTCCAGATTACTCCATTTTGTTGCAAATGACTGGATTTCGTCGTTTCTTACTGCGGTATAGTATTCTAAAGAATACATATCCCATAAATTCTTTATCCAGTCTACCGTTGATGGGCATTTAGGTTGGTTCCAGGTCTTGGCTATTGTGAATTTTGCTGCAATAAACATTAGGGTGCAGACCGCTTTTTTGTTTGCCAATTTAATTTCCTTTGGGTAAATTCCAAGGAGTGGGATGGCTGCGTCGAAGGGTAGGGTTACCTTCAGGTTTCTGAGGAATCTCCAGACTGACTTCCATAGTGGCTTGACCAGTTTGCATTCCCACCAACAGTGGGTTAGTGTCCCTTTTCCCCCACATCCTCGCCAGCATATGTTGTTGGTAGATTTCTGTATGTGAGCCATTCTAACCGGGGTGAGGTGAAACCTCATTGTGCTTTTGATTTGCATTTCCCTGATTGCTAGTGACCTTGAACATTTTTTCATGTGCCTGTTGGCCATTTGGATTTCCTCTTTTGAAAAATGTCTATTGAAGTCCTTGGCACATCTCTTAGGTGGGTTGTTTGTTTTGTTTTTGTGGAGTTTCTTGATTTCTTTGTAGATTCTGGTTATTAACCCTTTATCTGTTGCATAGATTGCAATTATTTTTTCCCATTCTGTCGGTTGTCTCTTCACTCTCCTGACTGTTTCTTTTGCAGTACAGAAACTTCTCAATTTGATGCAATCCCAATAGTTGATTTTGGCTTTGACTGTCTGTGCCTCCCGGGTCTTTTCCAGAAATTCTTTGCCTGTGCCAATATCTTGAAGGGTTTCTCCAATGTTCTCTAATAACTTAATGGTGTCAGGACGTAGATTTAGGTCTTTAATCCACGTTGAGTGGATTTTTGTGTAAGGTGTAAGGTAGGGGTCTTGCTTCATGATTCTGCATGTGGAAATCCAGTTTTCCAAGCACCATTTATTGAATAGACTGTCCTTGCTCCAGGGATTGATTTTAGATCCTTGGTCAAATATAAGTTGGCTGTAGATGTTTGGATTGATTTCTGGTGTTTCAATTCTGTTCCATTGGTCTATCCATCTGTTTCTGTACCAGCACCATGCTGTTTTGATTACAACTGCCCTGTAGTATGTCCTGAAATCTGGTATTGTGATGCCTCCGGCTTTGTTTTTGTTGTACAAGATTGCTTTAGCTATTCGAGGTCTCTTGTGCCTCCATATGAATTTCATCATCATTTTTTCTAGATCAGAGAAGAATGTCTTTGGTATCTTGGTTGGGATTGCATTGAATCTATAAATTGCTTTTGGGAGAATGGACATTTTGATGATGTTGATTCTTCCAATCCATGAGCATGGAAGATGTTTCCATTTCTTGGTATCCTCTTCTATTTCTTTCTTTAAGATTTTGTAATTCTCATCGTAGAGATCTTTATCGTCCTTGGTTAAGTTTATTCCAAGGTATTTGATTGTTTTTGTAGCTATTGTGAATGGGATTGATCTTAGCAGTTCTTTCTCAGTCATGGCATTGCTTGTGTATACAAAGGCTGTTGATTTTTGTGCATTGATTTTATATCCTGCCACTTTGCCAAACTCCTCTATGAGTTCCAATAGTCTCTTAGTAGAGTTCTTTGGATCCTCTAAGTAAAGAATCATATCATCTGCAAAGAGGGATAGTTTGACTTCTTCCTTCTCGATTTGTATTCCTTTGATTTCTTTTTCTTGTGTGATGGCTCTGGCTAAAACTTCCAGAACTATGTTAAATAGCAGTGGTTAGAGTGGGCATCCCTGTCTGGTGCCAGATTTCAGTGGAAATGCTTCTAACTTTTCCGCATTCAATAGGATGCTGGCTGTGGGTTTTTTATAAATTGCTTTGATTATATTGAGGAATGTTCCTTCTATACCCAATTTGCTTAGAGTTTTCATCATGAAAGGGTGTTGAATTTTATCAAATGCTTTCTCTGCATCAATTGAGATAATAATATGGTTTTTCTTTTGCAGTCTGTTAATGTGGTGAATCACATTGATTTGTGAATGTTGAACCATCCCTGCATACCAGGAATGAATCCCACTTGGTCTGGGTGGATGATTTTCCTGATGTGTTGTTGCACTCTATTGGCCAGAATTTTATTGAGGATTTTTGCGTCTATGTTCATCAGGGATATTGGTCTGTAATTTTCATTCAGTGCTGCATCTTTCTCTGGCTTAGGGATTAAGGTGATGCTGGCTTCATAGAAAGAATTTGGGAGGATTCCCTCTTCTTCGATTGTTCTGAATAGTTTGAGAAGAAATGGGATTAGTTCTTCTTTAAATGTCTGGTAGAATTCAGCAGTGAATCCATCTGGTCCTGGGCTTTTCTTTGTTGGGAGGGCCTTTATTACTGTTTCAATTTCTGTTTCAGTTATGGGTCTATTTAGGTTTTCTATGTCTTCATGGTTCAATTTTGGTAGATTGCATGTGTCCAGGAATCTATCCATTTCTGATAGATTTTCCTGTTTGCTGGCATACAGGTCCTTGTAATAATTTCTGATTAATTTTCTTTTTACCCAAAGAACACCTTGGGCCAATGATGCCCTAGTCAACAATCAGTTACTTGGGACTGTGAAACAAAAAGGCAGCTTCTTGACAGGTCCCAAGAGTGACTGCAGACTAGGGGCCGATGTGACAGGGACAAGAAGTGCACGGAGATTGTTCACCATTATGTTAGGTTTAATGGAAAAGGACATCCATCAGAGCAGATGGGCATCCCTCTAGAGAGATTGCTAAGAAGGAGAATCTGATAGGTAACAGAATAAAGGGTGATGACCTACAAGGAGGCTTCTGTAGAGCCTGTGGAGAGGCAGACTGGAGGAAAATACTGGAGGCTCTGCAGAGACAATACCCAAAAGCCAATACTGGAATTGTGTAATTGTGGGGCTATCAGTAAAACCAGCCAGTCAAACTCCAGTGATGAGGAGTCAGGTCAGGAGGTACCTCAAGACGTCTAAGACCTCATCATCTGAAGCTACTGGGCCTAGATTCTTGCCTAGAAATCCCCAGATAACCAGGCCAGGTGGTACTGTAGAAAAAGATGAGGCATTTTTTTTTTCTGTAAGCTCAGGGGTTAAAGAAATCTCAAAGCAGATGCTTTGCCTCCTGGCTGGAGTGAGAGGATAGAAACAGAAGTGTACTTCAGATCTTATATCCCCTGAATTTGGGACATCTCTCAAAACTGTCTTGCTGCCTGTGGTGTCTAGATGTGCACTGAAGTCCATAGGGAAGAGAGGAAGGAGAGGGGTGATTAGCATGTATCAATCACTCTCACTCAGCTTTTCCTACCCATAGCATAGGGTATATATTTTTCAGAATAGCACATGCAAGGAGTGATCAGTTCCCTTACTGGTGGTATGCTAGACTGAGCCTCTGCCTGGGCAAATATATACTGTCATTTTGTTCTTATACATCAGAAAAATAGTTGTTCTATGCCTCTTAACTTTTAGTCTTATCTAATAGGCTTGATTTTGACAATGAGCCTTCATGGTGAGAGCCTTAGGAAAGGTGTTTTTAAGCTAGAGAGTGCCAGCCCTGGTTACCATCTAGGTTGATGACTAGGCAGGTGAAGTCACACAGAAGCATAGTGAGGGAATAAAATTCTCCCAGTAAACTTCCTCTGAGGTATGAAGTATATAGGAACGACTTGACAGAGAGGAACCAAAATAGGGGACTTGAGAAGGAAGGTAGAGGATGCAAGAGGCATGTTGAGACTTGTCTACACAAGTTTGGGTCACATGGGGAGCTGCATCTAATGGGAGTCTAAATTGAAAAACTGCCTGTCTGTGAAAGAGATAATTAATCTTTAACCCAGAACTAATGAACAAAATATCTAGGAAATACCTGATAATTGGACAAGTTTGTAGGAATCTGAGGAGTTTATAGGAATTGAGGAGACCTGGTGAGGTATGGAAAGCATTTAGAGGAGCAGAGACAGAGATCTTGCCTGGGATCAGGATCTGGGGTAAAAGAAAAAAGCTCTTTGAGACATGGAGATGGAAACCCATGGCCTCACTCCAAGCTATATCCAGTCTCACCAACAAATTGATCTCCAAGGAAGGAAGAACAAATGCAGTTTTCGGCCAATCCCATAATAGGCCATTGAGGTCTGGTGTCTGGTCAGGGGGTCTTTGAAAAATGCCAGAGACTGGCCCTGACCTGAATTTCAAGGTTACTCCAAGCCCTTCTCCCAGTACCATGTGGTGGGCCAATCCCTGTGAAAGAAAGCTGAGTTGGACCACACCAACATTCCCAGAACTGAGATGAGAAGTATGAAGAGCCTCTAGCTTTACAGCTTCTGAGGACTCAAACAAGCAGGGGACTTGCTCCTTGCAGGAAAGTGCGTTTCCTGGCCCAACACCATTCCAGCTATTGGGGTCTGGAGTCCAGCTAAGAGATCTTATGGAAGCATTGGAATGTGGGTCCAGCCAGGGTCCATCAGTTGTCCCAGTCCCATGTGAAGGGCAGATCCATGCAAGAGGGAGGGGGTGGTGTTTCACAGCCAAATGCACACATGCGCTTGTCAGGGACTAGAGTCCAGCCAAGAGATTTTTAGAACACACTGGGGAATGCCCTGGCCAGTGTTCCTCAGTCATCTCCAGGCCTTTCCCAGTTCCTTTGTGAAGGGCCAATCCACACCAGAGGAGAGAGGAATTAGAATAGTGTCTCAGCTCTAAGGGATTGCTCTGGCCTTAATCAGCAAGCCTAGCCCCTGAGTCTTAAGGCCAGCAGCCACACTAATCGCTTTTAACTGGCTGACAGGGACTCAGTGTTTTTGAGAAAGTGAGAGTGTTGCTATGGAAGAGAGTGAAACTCTGGAACAAAAGTGAGAGCAGTCCGCATGCTCACCAATCTGGTGAGATGATTTGATGCTGGATAGAGTCAAACTTGAGCAGGATCTTTGTCACTTCGCAACTACAATCTGAGTCATGGCACCAACATTTTGTGGGTAAAATGGCAGTGGAGAAAATATTATTACCCCGGTTCTTTGTCTCAAATGGAAGAAAAATTTCCAAGAAGACAAGCAGAGAGTTTTAAAAGCAAGATTTATTGAAGTCAGAGACCTCCAGCCAGAGTGGCATGAATGCAGGCTCCAAGAGAGGCAAAACCCCAAAGTTTTTTAATTTTCATTGTAGAAATCTTTCACCTCTTTGGTTAAACATATTCCAAGGTATTTAATATTTCCTGTAGCTACTGTGAATGGGATTGATCTTAGAAGTTCTTTCCCAGCAATGGCATTGTCTGTGTACACAGACTATTAATTTTTGTGTGTTAATTATATATCCAGCTATTTTAATCAAACTCTCTTATGAGTTCCAATAGTCTCTTAGTGGAGTCTTTTCGTTCCCCAATATATAAAATCATGTCATCTGTAAGCAGGGATAATTTGACTTCCTACTTTCCTATTTGTGTCCCTTTGATTTCTTTTTTCTTGCCTAATGTCTCTGGCTAAAACACCTAGGACTATATTGAATAGCAATGGTGAAAGTGGGCATCCTTGAGTATTTTTGGATCTTAGTGGAAATGCTTGCAAATTTTCCCCATTCAAAATGTTGATGGCAGTGAGTTTGTCATACATTGCCTTTATTTTCTTGAGGAATGTTCCTTCTATACCCAAATTGCTTATGGTTGTTATCATGAAATGATATTGTATTTTATCAAATGATTTCTCTGTATCTTTTGAGATAATTATATGGTTTTCATTCTTCAATCTGTTAATGTGATGTATCACATTGATTGATTTGTGTATGTTGAACCATCCCACTTGGTCTGGGTGTATGATCTTTCTGATGTGTTATTGGATTTGATTAGCTAGTATTTTGTTGATAATTTTTGCATCTATGTTCATCAGGGTTATTGATTTATAGTTCTCTTTCTCTGTTGTATCTTTTTTAGGTTTAGGAATTAAGGTGATGCTGCCTTCATAGAAAGAGTTTTGGAAGATTCCCTCCCTTTTGATTGTTTTGAGTAGCTTGAGAAGAATTGGAATTAGTTCCTTAAATGCCTGCTATAATTCAACAGTGAAGCCATCCAGTCTTGGTCTTTTCTTTGTTGGGATGGTCTTTATTACTGATTGAATCTCCATCTTGGTTATTGGTCTGTATAGGTTTTCTATCTTTTCATGACTCAATTTTGGTAGATTGTATGTGTCCAGCACTTCTTCTAAATTTTCCAATTTGTTGGCATACAGCTCTTATAGTAATTCCTGATGATTCTTTTCAAGAACGATGTAGCTCTCTATTTTTGCAAGTTTTCTTTTATACCTTTCAATGATACTTTAGACAGGTTTTTATTGAAATCTTATGCATTTTTGTTTAATGCTTCCTTTAGGGTTTCTAACAATACAAGAATGGTTTCCTCCTTTGTAAAGTGGTAATGATAATAACAGTTTCTAATCCTAGAGGTGTTATAAGGATCAAATGATATAATGTATTAATTGAGCTTAACACAGTATCTGGCTCACAATAACCACTAAGTATTTATTTAGAACTTATTTCTGAATCCTGTGAAGTTAAACTACGTACTGTACAGTTCCGCCAGATGTCTGTTTCCTTAAGATAGTGCCTAGACTCTTTCTGCCTGTGTACCCCACTGGGGTATGAGACAAGCAAACATTTATTCCAAGGAAAAGTGATGGCTAATGGTGTGATTTGTGCATTCCTTATCCAACAATAATCAAATTAATTTTCAGGAACTTGCTCCTGTATATTTTTATCCTGCCTAAATTATATTTTCTCCATATCCACCTACCAGTACTTTCTTAATTACTGAGAAGACAATGTGATATCTCTAGCCATGATTTGAATCTTCTCTTTCCCAAGGTAATTGGTATTGAATCATCATATAGAGGATTTTGGTGAACTGAGAAGATTCTTTCTGCCTTGGAACATTTATGTCATTCATTCCTAGTGGTCTCAGCTTTTGTTTTCCTGATGAGGACAATCTTTGAAATCTGACATAGAGATAATTCTGGCTTTTGATCCTCCTTGGATAGGAAATTCTGTTTTTTTTTTTTTTATGGTAGGGTACCCAATCTCATTTGGCAAGAAAAGAAAACAATTGACCTATTGCTACTGGCTACAATATGTAAACTCACCCATGCATATCAGCTGTAGTTCACGTGTGCCACTGAAGGAAATGTGAGTCTTGGAAGCAAGTACAGCTTTTCAGATTGGCCCATGTTATGTGACTTTTAGGGCTCTGAGAAGGCTATGCTGTCCTTTAGAGTATTTCTGTCAGCTCATGTAAGCATTTTACTCTGCAATTAAAAAAATAACTTGACAGGAAAATGATTGTAGTAATGTGAGGTTAATCCAGAATGAACAACTTGGCTAGCTGGCCAAGTTTCATAAGAGGAAGTACTTGAATATCTCTAGGGGATATTATATTGAGGAAATGATACCATAGAGTGTTGATGATACTTCTAAAATGAAGGTTGATTTACTAAAGGCAGATTTACTTAAAACTGAATTTGAATACACTAATAGACAACTTTACACAATCACCATATTTATTAAATACTGGCATCAATGTTATTAGTTTTATATTTTCACACAAATGACTATCTACAAGGCTTAGGAAATGAATATATATACATATTACCCTTCTTTTCCTAAAGGCTCCATCCAGCTAAACCTACACATTTTCTTACACACATAGTACTGAAACTAAGTATAGTTTCAGATTTTTCTTTCTTTTTTTGCAAATTTTTCCATTAAGGACATAAAGAAGAATCCTGTGAATATCTGTTTTTAGATAAGTAACTTTAGCTTGAAGCATGGACATGTCAAAGGGCTTGCCCAATATCAGTCAGAAATGTTGAATGGTTACTTGGGGTAAAACAAATGGTTACAGGTAAAACATCACTACAAGGGAACATTGGCCTTAGTTCACTAATGAAACAAATGTTAATGGAATATCTATAACATATCAAACACTGCAAAGCACTGAGTATATGAAAATGAATAAGACATGGGATCTGCTCTATAGCAGGTTACAGATTAATTTGAAGATGATTAAAAAAAAACAGGACTAATGCAGTGGTAGCAAAAAGCAGAGGGTTCTGGAGCCTTGGGTTCAAAGGTGATCACCCAAGAAGGGCTAAGTTTGGAGTCTTGGAAAATCACAAGATTTGTGGTTTGAGCAGAGCAAGAGGAGCTTAAACTGATATCAAAGATAACTTGATTAGAAAAAAGAGAACCTAGAAGAATATTATTTCCAGAAAGTCAAAACAGAAGAGAAAGAGAGAGAGAGTATAACATTTTCCCTAGCTCCCAGGCCTGGATACCACTGTTCTAATTTTGGCTTCTATAGTTAGACTGTTTTAGTCTCCACATGTAAGTGGGATCATATAGTACTTGTCTTTTTGTGTCAGGTTTATTTCACTCTGCATAATTTCGTTGAGGCTCATCCATGCTGTCAGAAATGACAGGATTTCCTTCTCTTTTATAGCTTAATGGTTATTGGGACTTCATGTAAAACATGGTAACTTTAGTTATCATTATAGTGTGGTTTACTTGAAATTTGATCAAAGAAAATATTTTAAATGTCCTCACTCCTCCCAAACACACACAAAATAGTATGATTTGTGGTAATGCATTTTTAATTACTTTATAGTAATCAGTACTCAGTATATAGGTAAATTAAATCATGATATTGTGCACTATGTCAATATATATAATTTTATGTGAAAATTAAATCTTTTGAATAGCAAGGAAGGAGAGGGAAGTTTAAAGAAGTAATAGTAAACCATGTCAAGTGGAACAGAGAGGTCAGGTAAGAACAAGACAAAAAGATATCCATTGGATATAGAATTTGGAGATAACTGGTGACTTCAGGAAGAGCAATTTCAGTGGAATCATAAGGGTTGAAGGAAATTTCCAATATGTATTAATTAGAAATCAGAGAGCTGAAATGGTAAGCACAGACTATCCTTTCAAAAAACCTTAATGAGAAGGAGAAAGGAAAAAGGTAAAAGTGATTATAGCTTAAGGAGAGTTTTGATTCTGTTTCATGTCAGTGAGCTCTGTATTTTCCTATCATGGAGGAAATGAGTCAGCAGAAAAAGAGTTATTTGGATGGGTGGGAGCTATGCTTTATAGAGCATTGTGCCTGAGAATAGAGACAACAGGATCTGGGCATCTCTGTTCACCTTGGATGGAAAGATTGACAATTGCCTTTTTGGGACCACAGGACAACACCCAATAGTGCATTGCTTCCTGGATAGAAGTCTCCTTTGCATAATGCTTTGGTACTCAGTTAGTTGTAGCCGATCAGGGAGAACATATGATATTTGTCCCTTTGGGACTGGCTTATTTCACTCAGCATGATGTTTTCCAAATTCCTCCACCTTGTTGCAAATGACCGGGTTTCGTTGTTTTTGGCTGCTGTATAGTATTCTATAGAGTACATGTCCCATAATTTCTTTATCCAGTCTACAATTGATGGGCATTTGGGTTGGTTCCAGGTCTTGGCTATTATGAATTGAGCTGCAATAAGCATTAAGGTGCAGACAGCTTTTTTGTTTGCCAATTTAATTTCCTTTGGGTAAATTCCAAGGAGTGGGATGGCTGGGTCGAAGGGTAGGGTTATATTCAGGTTTCTGAGAAATCTCCAGACTGACTTCCATAGTGGCTTGACCAGTTTGCATTACCACCAACAGTGGGTTAGTGTCCCTTTTCCCCCACATCCTCGCCAGCTTCTATTGTTGGTTGATTTCTGTATGTGAGCCATTCTAACCGGGGTGAGGTGAAACCTCATTGTGGTTCTGATTTGCATTTCCCTGATTGCTAGTGATCTTGAACATTTTTTCATGTGCCTGTTGGCCATTTGGATTTTCTCTTTTGAAAAATGTCTATTGAGGTCCTTGGCCCATCTCTTAGGTGGGTTGTTGGTTTTGTTTTTGTGGAGTTTCTTGATTTCTCTTTGTAGATTCTGGTTATTAACCCTTTATCTGTTGCATAGTTTGCAAATATTTTTTCCCATTCTTTCGGTTGTCTCTTCACTCTCCTGACTGTTTCTTTTGCAGTACAGAAACTTCTCAATTTGATGCAATCCCAATAGTTGATTTTGGCTTTGACTGTCTGTGCTTCCGGGGTGTTTTCCAAGAAGTCTTTGCCTGTACCTATATCTTGCAGGGTTTTTCCAATGCTCTGTAGTAATTTGATGGTGTCGGGTCGTAGATTTAAGTCTTTAATCCATGTTGAGTGAATTTTTGTGTAAGGTGAAAGGTAGGGGTCTTGCTTCATGATTCTGCATGTGGAAATCCAGTTTTCCCAGCACCATTTATTGAATAGACTGTCCTTGCTCCAGGGATTGGTTTTGTATCCTTGATCAAGTGTGAGTTGGCTGTAGATGTTTGGATGTAGATGTTGGTGTTTCAATTCTGTTCCATTGGTCTATCCATCTGTTTCTGTACCAGTACCATGCTGTTTTGATTACAACTGCCCTGTAGTATGTCCTGAAATCTGATGTTTCTCTCTTGCACATTTTAGAATCTTTTCTTTATGTTTCACTGTGGTGAGTTTGATTACAATGTGTTGTGGTGAGGATCTCTTTTGGTCATGTTTACTAGGGGTTCTATTAGCTTCCTGTACTAGGGTGTCTCTGTCCTTCTCCAAACCTGGGAAGTTCCCTGCAAGTATCTCACTAAAAAGGCCTTCTAATCCTTTCTCTCTATCCATGCCTTCAGGAAATCCTAGAACCTGAACGTTTTTTTTTTTTTTTTTAATAGTATCCTGTAGATTCCGGCAATATTTTTTAGACTTCTAAGTTCCTCTTCTTTTCTTTGGTTTGACTGTATACTTTCCTGTGCTCTGTCTTCTAAGTCCGATATTCTCTCTTCTGTTTCACTGACTCTGTTTTTAAGGCTCTCTAATGTGTTTGTCATTTGATCTATTGAGCTCTTCATTTCATTTTGATTTCTCTTCACTATCACACTTTCCTCTTCTACTAGTTTCTGCATTTCATTTTGATTCCTCCTTAAGATTTCATTTTCATGAGAGAGATTTTCTATCCTGTCCAGTTAAGGAATTCCGTACCTCAAGTATTTGTTTTTGAAAACTTCTAATTGTTCTTATCATAAATTCTTTGAAATCCATATCTTGCATTTCTTCCATCTCATAATTTTCATAATCTTGGCTTGGGGTGTCATAATGTCTTCCTTGTTTTTGTTTCCTCGGTTTCTGCATTTGTTGTTTGGCATTGTGGAGATATTCTTTGGATTCTTCTTCCCTCGCTGTGGTGTTTTTTTCTTGTTATACTATGATTGTATTAAGTGGACTGTCTGCTTTTGATGGAGCCTTAGAGGCTTGAGATGGGTGTGGCCTGAGAGCTCTGTTTGGTTCCTCAGGGTTAAGGGTGTGCCAAAGGTGACACTCCCAGGTTAGGCGTGGTAAATCTCTCTCTCTTTCTTTCTTTTTTTTTTTTTTTGATTCAAAAGGGAAGTAATTCTGCACAGTTGAACGGAATTGTAGGTAGTTAGCAGGCGAATGATATACCCACAGGAGCCAGAGATTGGAAGCTCTTTCTCAAGGACCACACAGGGAATCTGTTCTGCCCTCAGTGTGGGCTCAAATTCTCCATCAATCTCCCACTGGGTTGCCAAGGTTACTGAATTGTAGCATCTCTGGAGAGTACTCACGTGAATTCCGTGAGTTATCTCCCCCACCATCTCTTTTTTCACAGTCTCAGTTCATTAGCACCACACATTCACTAGGTCATAATCTCCTGTTATTTCAACCCCCCCAGAGTCAGGTTTTTCGGCTAGGCTGAGGGCTGGTGCAGACCTGAGGTCGCCCTGCTTATGACGTATGTCCAAGATGGCGCCTGTTCTTTTTCTTGCTCGCCTTTGAGAGGTGAACAGAGAGAGGGAAACTCGTGTCCGTATCGGTCACTTTTTTTCTCTCTCTCTCTTCTAGTTAGCCTAGTGAACTTTTCCCCACGGGGTTTCAAACCTCGTTCCCTCTAGTCTCCTCTTTCCACTTGCCTGCCGGTGTCTCAGGCTATTGAGGTTCGGCTCACCTCGTGTTCCAGCACTGGTGTGTTGATTCTGCCACTAGTGTCCCGAACCATGGGCTCCCACGCTCTCCACGCAGGTCCACTGTGAATCACTAGTTCCGGAAGAGTTTCCTCTGCTGTTTCTACCCCTACTCTTCCTTGAACCTGCAGTATCTCCACTTTTATTAAACTGTCTCTTCCCGGACTATCAGTGTGCTCCCTTCCTATTCCGCCATCTTGCCACTCTTGATTCTCCCATTTTCAACTAGATATTGGCAAAACAAATGAAAAAAAAAAACTTCTTGAAATGGAGAGTATAATCCACCTGGTGCTCTGCCTCAGACTAGAGAAATGCATGCTATCTTGCTTCACATAAAGCTACTGTCCATCCACTGACCAAACCTTGTGCTCAGGGCACTGTCTATATGGAGAGAGCACCTATTTAAATAGTCACACAGAAATCCCCCAAAATAAAGACTATAACCCTGCCCGTTGGCCATTTCTAACTGAATATTTCACTGGCACCTCAAACACAACATGTCCAAAATGAACTCATTGTAATTTGTACCTCAGATGTGAATTAATTTGTGTTCTAGACCTTCAAATATCTTTTGGTAGCATAATTGTGGGGAGCAACTCGGACTAGACTAAGTTACTGGAATTAAGACTTATTCTATGCATCTGCTCTCCCACAATATGGCGCTGAGAAGGGAGAAACAGCTTCTACACAGCTGCCTCCAGTTCAACCAATAAACTGTAGGACCTACTCCTTGATTGGAGGAGAGCAGCGTACTCAGCATGTGGGTAGCAGAGTTGGGATTGGTGGAAGGGGACTATAAAGGAGGAGAGAGACAACATGCACCAGGAACATCTAAGGGGAACATACATCTGAGGGAACACCTGTGCAGCCCCCGAGAGAGCCGGCTGGTGGTGTGCCGCTCCCCTGCGGAAGTGGGGAATGTGGCCAGGGGGAACCGCCCTTCCACGGAGGTGGAAGGGACATTAGCCAACCCGGGAAGAACCAGCAGCAAACCCGGGGAGGGCCGAGCAGACAAAAGAACAGAGCAGGATCCTGTGTCGTTCCTCTGCAGAGAGGGGGAGCGACAATAATGATTTTCATTGGACATTTATGATGCAAACCTCAGGTACCATCTTCTGAGTTCCTCATGCCACATGAAGTTAAAGTGTTGGGTTCTTTTTAAAAAATGTGTTCATTTAAAAAGAAGGGAGTCAGAAAAGGAAGAGATTGAAAAGACAAGAGAGAGAGGGAGAGAGAGAGAGACTGAGAGACTGACTCTCACCCACCTGCTGTATCACTACAGAAATGCCCACAACAGCTGGGACTTGACCAGGGGCAGAAGCCAAGATCCCAGAACTCAGTCTGGATCTCTCACATGAGATTTGGGGACCCAAGTAATATCCCTGTTATCTCCCAGGGTGCGCATTAGTAAGAACCTAGAATTGGAAGCATAGCTGTGACTCAAACCTCAGCCCTCTGACAAAAAATGTGGACATGCTAAGTGGTATCCTAACTTCACACCAAATGTCTTTCCACTTCAAGTTCTTTCAGTTCCTTCTCTATGGCATTTTTTGTCTCTGTGCCCCTAGGATCTATTTTATGCACCTGACTATAACCACATCCTAAATAGTTCTGAGAGTTGTTTAAGAAATAGCCTCAGCAAATAGTTCTGGTAGCTGTAGGCTGCAGATGGATAATTGTCCATTTAAACTATCAGGCTGACTTAAGTACAAAATCTTGGAAAAGATTAGATTAAGAGTATACCTCCTTTTCCTTGTTCAAGCTGTGGATAGCAATGGGTAATGCAAAGTGAACTATATACTTCCTCAGAATATTAGGGTAGGAATTCATAGCCTTGTAAGCCATAGGCAACTATCATGAACTTTTTATAAAAATATCTAAAACAGGCCATTGAATTAGATGAACCTACAGTTTCCTCTTCGTCTGATAGCTCATCTGTCTAAGGCTTTTGATCAATATCACACTTAATATCCAGGGAAAAGAAAAGAGGATAATTAATACTTATTAAGTATCACCCAGGTACCAGGATCTTTATATCTTATGACAGCTCTGTAAGGTAGACACTTGTATGTCCATTTTTCAGTTGAAGAGATTGATGGACAATGCAGTTAAATAATAGTTTTTGGGTCACTCACTTGATGAAGATTGGACTTGGCCACAGGCATCTTTGCCTTGAAAATTTATCTCCCAATTCTAGATGTTGAAATTGTTCCTTTGATTTTTTTCACTTAATTGCTTTTCTGATCCCAAGCTGCAAGATAATTCATTTACAAGCTAAGTGCACCAAACCAATCGTCTTAAGCATCACTTATAATCATTTGGACCCTAGAGTTCACTTTTCTCTTCCTCTTATTGTCCAATTCACTTCTAACCACATGTTTTAGTAGTTTTGAAGTACAATGTTCCCCTCAGGGAAAAACTTAATTGTTCATAGCTTTGCAACATGAGCAGGATTAATTATGGAAAAAGTTAATTAGAATGCTAGGTAATAGCATTATAATATCATTCAAGTAAAATTTTGGCAGCATCCTAAGAGAAAACCCATGCCTTACCTCTTCCATTCTAATCAATTCCTGATACCTGACCTGTGGAAAAACTCTGATAAGAAAGTCTACCTTACAGATCACATAAATAAGACCAGTGTCTGCAAATACTAACTGATAGAATAAAAAATGGAGAGAACGATCCAACATTGGAAGAGGGATACACAGCAGACTCATAGAATGGCAGATGTCCTAAATAGCACTCTGGCCTCAAAATCGGTCCTTAAGTCACTTGGATCTGGCTGAAGAGTATTTTAGGCATGGAAATCCAAGGCACTCTGGCAAAAAAAAAGACCTATTTGAAAGATCTCTGTGAGTGAGATCCCAGTGGAAAGAAAAGGTCATCAAAGAAGGAGGTACCTTTCTCTGAAGGGAGGAGAGAACTTCCAGTTTTACTATGACCTTGTCTAAATAAGATCAGAGTCGGTGAACTCAGGGGGCTTCCATAGCCTTGGGAGTTCATGACAAGAGCCTAGGGTGATTACTGATGCCATAAACAAGAGTGTCAATTCGTTAAGTCAACAACAGGAGTCACTGTGCACTTACTCCTCATGTAGGATCTCTGTCCTCAATGTGTTGTTCAATGTGAATTAATGCTATAACTAGTACTGAAACAGTATTTTACAGTTTTTGCTTCTGTGTGGGTGCAAACTGTTGAAATCTTTACTTAATATATGCTAAATTGATCTTATGTAGATAAAGATAATTGAAAATGAATCTTGGGCGGAGCCAAGATGGCGGAATAGTGAGGGCGCGCACTGATAGTCCGGGAAAATTTAGTTTAATAAAAGGGGAGTTACGGTAGCCTCAGAAAAAAGAACCAGGAAAATATAACAGGGGAAACCCTTCTGGATGGAGTGGACGTGAATCGGAGGACCTACTGGGAGAACAAGGTCGACCACCGCGCGGAAGCCAAGTCGCGGGACCGAGCCGCGGAAGCCCCAGGGTCTGCGTGCCAGTGCTCGAAGGGGAGTGCATGCCACACAGACAACAGCGGGGAGACTTGGGACGCTCAGGGCTCCAAGTCCACACATCGGCGCTGGAAGGGGAGGTGAGCTCAATAACCCGAGACATTGGTGGGGAAACGGGGGTCAGAATCTAGAGGGGGGCCAGAAAGTGCAGCAAACTCACTACCTGAAAGAAGGAAAAAAAAAGCTTCGGGGTTTCTCTTCCCCCTAACCTTGCAAAGGTTACAAGGCTGCAAGGCTTGAAGAATTCCCAAGAGACAAAGAGCAGGTCTCTGCTCTGGATTTACATATCAATGGGGGAGAGCTAAGGAACTGAGTCACTACAATTCAGTAGCCTAGGCAACCCAGTGGGAGTCCAGAGGAGCCAAAGACTGGAAGCTAAATACCATCAATTCTGCACAGCCTTGCCATGCGGTGTTACTTACCCCCTGAATAAATAAAATACACAAATAAATAAAAAGAGAGAGATTTACCACGCATAACCTGAGGGTGTCACCTTTGCACACCCTTAACCAGGAAGAACCAGGCAGAGATCTCAGGCCGCACCCATCTCAAGCCTCCAAGGCTCCTCCAACAGCAGGCAGTCCACTTAACAGGGACACAGTAAAAAAAAAATGCACAGTGACGCAAGAAGAATTAACTATGCCGAGTAACAAACACAGAAATAGAGGGAGCAAGAACAACGATGACACTATGATGCCTCCAAATAAGCAAAACACCCCAAGCCAAGAGTATGAAGATGATGAGATAGAAGAAATGCAAGATACGGATTTCAAAAAAATTTATGATAAGAACATTTAGAAGTTTTCAAAAGCAAATCCTTGAACTACAGAAATCCTTAATGGACAAGATTGAAAATCTCTCTCGTGAAAATGAAACTTTAAGGAACAGTCAAAATGAAACTCAGAAACTAGTAGAACAGGAAAGTGTGATAGTGAAGAGAAATCAAAATGAAATGAAGAGCTCAATAGATCAAATGACAAACACATTAGAAAGCCTTAAAAACAGAATGGGTGAAGCAGAAGAGAGAATATCGGACTTAGAAGATAGAGCACAGGAAAACATACAGTCAAACCAAAGAAAAGAAGAGGAAATTAAAAATCTAAAAAATATTGTTGGGAATCTACAGGATACTATTAAAAAAACCAACATTCGAGTTCTAGGAGTTCCTGAAGGCATGGAGAGAGAGAAAGGATTGGAAGGCCTTTTTAGTGAGATACTAGCAGAGAACTTTCCAGGTTTGGAGAAGGACAGAGACATCCTAGTACAGGAAGCTCATAGAACCCCCAATAAACATGACCAAAAGAGATCCTCACCACGACACGTGGTAATTAAACTTACCACAGTGAAACATAAAGAAAAGATCCTAAAATGTGCAAGAGAGAAACGTCAGATTACTCTCAGAGGATCTCCAATCAGACTCACAGCAGACTTCTCATCAGAAACACTACAGGCTAGGAGGGAATGGCGAGACATAGCACAGGTGCTAAGAGAGAAAAATCGCCAGCCCAGAATATTATATCCTGCCAAGCTCTCATTTGTGAATGAAGGTGAAATAAAGACCTTTCATAGCAAACAGAAATTGAAAGACTTTGTGGCCACTCGTCCGGCCCTGCAAAAGATACTTAAAGATGTGCTACACTCAGAAACACAGAAACACGGCCATCAATATGAAAGAAGGGAAAGGAAGAACACCTACCAGTAAAAGAGCATGGGAAGCTCAAAGCATATACTAGAAAATATCTCCGGGAAAATGGCAGGGCAAAGTAACTATGTATCAATAGTCACATTAAACGTGAATGGCCTGAACTCTTCAGTTAAAAGACACCGATTGGCTGACTGGCTTAACGAACAACACCCAACTATTTGTTGCCTACAAGAAACACATCTCTCTATCAAAGAGGCATGCAGACTGAAAGTGAAAGGTTTGAAAAAGATATTCCATGCCAACAGAAACCAAAAAAAGCAGGTGTAGTCATATTAATATCAGACAAAATAAACTTTAATACAAAAACTCTTAAGAGAGACAAAGAGGGGCACCATATAATGATTAAGGGTTCAATTCAACAGGAAGATGTAACTATTATAAATGTATATGCACCTAATTACAGGGCACCGGTCTATTTAAAAGATATGTTAAGGGACTTAAAGGGAGATTTAGATTCCAATACAAAAGTAATGGGGGACTTCAATACTCCACTCTCAGAAATAGACAGATCATCCAGACAGAAGATCAACAAGGAAACAGCAGATTTAATTGACACTATTGCCCAAATGGATCTAACAGATATCTACAGAGCTTTCAACCCTACATCTACAGACTTCACATTCTTCTCAGCAGTGCATGGAACCTTCTCTAGGATTGATCACATACTAGGCCATAAAGCAAGTCTCAGCAAATTTAAAAGAATTAGAATCATACCATGCAGCTTCTCAGACCACAGCGGAATGAAGCTGGAAATTAGCAACTCAGGAAACCCCAGAAAGTATGCAAACACATGGAGACTGAACAACATGCTCCTGAATGAACACTGGGTCATTCAAGAAATCAAAAGAGAAATCAAAAACTTTCTGGAAGTAAATGAAGACAACAACACAACATATCAAAACTTATGGGATACAGCAAAAGCAGTATTGAGAGGCAAGTTTATAGCAATAGGTGCCTACATCAAGAAATTGGAAAGGTACCAAATATATGAGCTTTCAGCACACCTCAAGGACCTAGAAAAACTGCAGCAAACCAAACCCAAATCTAGTAGGAGAAGAGAAATAATTAAAATCAGAGAAGAAATCAACAGGATTGAATCCAAAAAAACATTACAAAAAATCAGCCAAGCGAGAAGCTGGTTTTTTGAAAAAATAAACAAAATTGACACCCCATTGGCCCAACTAACTAAAAAAAGAAGAGAAAAGACCCAAATCATTAAAATCAGAGATGAAAAAGGAAACGTAACAACAGACACCACAGAAATAAAAAGAATCATCAGAAATTACTACAAGGACCTGTATGCCAGCAAACAGGAAAACCTATCAGAAATGGATAGATTCCTGGACACATGCAATCTACCAAAATTGAACCATGAAGACATAGAAAACCTAAATAGACCCACAACTGAAACAGAAATTGAAACAGTAATAAAGGCCCTCCCAACAAAGAAAAGCCCAGGACCAGATGGATTCACTGCTGAATTCTACCAGACATTTAAAGAAGAACTAATCCCATTTCTTCTCAACCTATTCAGAACAATCGAAAAAGAGGGAATCCTCCCAAATTCTTTCTATGAAGCCAGCATCACCTTAATCCGTAAGCCAGAGAAAGATGCAGCACTGAAAGAAAATTACAGACCAATATCCCTGATGAACATAGACGCAAAAATCCTCAATAAAATTCTGGCCAATAGAGTACAACAACACATCAGGAAAATCATCCACCCAGACCAAGTGGGATTCATCCCTGGTATGCAGGGATGGTTCAACATTCGCAAATCAATCAATGTGATTCACCACATTAACAGACTGCAAAAGAAAAACCATATTATTATCTCAATTGATGCAGAGAAAGCATTTGATAAAATTCAACACCTTTTCATGATGAAAACTCTAAGCAAATTGGGTATAGAAGGAACATTCCTCAATATAATCAAAGCAATTTATAAAAAACCCACAGCCAGCATCCTATTGAATGCGGAAAAGTTAGAAGCATTTCCACTGAAATCTGGCACCAGACAGGGATGCCCACTCTAACCACTGCTATTTAACATAGTTCTGGAAGTTTTAGCCAGAGCCATCACACAAGAAAAAGAAATCAAAGGAATACAAATCGAGAAGGAAGAAGTCAAACTATCCCTCTTTGCAGATGATATGATTCTTTACTTAGAGGATCCAAAGAACTCTACTAAGAGACTATTGGAACTCATAGAGGAGTTTGGCAAAGTGGCAGGATATAAAATCAATGCACAAAAATCAACAGCCTTTGTATACACAAGCAATGCCATGACTGAGAAAGAACTGCTAAGATCAATCCCATTCACAATAGCTACAAAAACAATCAAATACCTTGGAATAAACTTAACCAAGGACGTTAAAGATCTCTACGATGAGAATTACAAAATCTTAAAGAAAGAAATAGAAGAGGATACCAAGAAATGGAAACATCTTCCATGCTCATGGATTGGAAGAATCAACATCATCAAAATGTCCATTCTCCCAAAAGCAATTTATAGATTCAATGCAATCCCAACCAAGATACCAAAGACATTCTTCTCTGATCTAGAAAAAATGATGATGAAATTCATATGGAGGCACAAGAGACCTCGAATAGCTAAAGCAATCTTGTACAACAAAAACAAAGTTGGAGGCATCACAATACCAGATTTCAGGACATACTACAGGGCAGTTGTAATCAAAACAGCATGGTACTGGTACAGAAACAGATGGATAGACCAATGGAACAGAATTGAAACACCAGAATCAACCCAAACATCTACAGCCAACTTATATTTGATCAAGGATCTAAAACCAATTCCTGGTGCAAGGCCAGTCTATTCAATAAATGGTGCTTGGAAAACTGGATTTCCACGTGCAGAATCATGAAGCAAGACCCCTACCTTACACCTTACACAAAAATCCACTCAACGTGGATTAAAGACCTAAATCTACGTCCTGACACCATTAAGTTATTAGAGAACATTGGAGAAACCCTTCAAGATATTGGCACAGGCAAAGAATTTCTGGAAAAGACCCGGGAGGCACAGACAGTCAAAGCCAAAATCAACTATTGGGATTGCATCAAATTGAGAAGTTTCTGTACTGCAAAAGAAACAGTCAGGAGAATGAAGAGACAACCGACAGAATGGGAAAAAATAATTGCAAACTATGCAACAGATAAAGGGTTAATAACCAGAATCTACAAAGAGATCAAGAAACTCCACAAAAACAAAACAAACAACCCACCTAAGAGATGTGCCAAGGACTTCAATAGACATTTTTCAAAAGAGGAAATCCAAATGGCCAACAGGCACATGAAAAAATGTTCAAGGTCACTAGCAATCAGGGAAATGCAAATCAAAAGCACAATGAGGTTTCACCTCACCCCGGTTAGAATGGCTCACATACAGAAATCTACCAACAACAGATGCTGGCGAGGATGTGGGGAAAAAGGGACACTAACCCACTGTTGGTGGTAATGCAAACTGGTCAAGCCACTATGGAAGTCAGTCTGGAGATTCCTCAGAAACCTGAATATAACCCTACCATTCGACCCAGCCATCCCACTCCTTGGAATTTACCCAAAGGAGTTTAAATTGACAAACAAAAAAGCAGTCTGCACCCTAATGTTTATTGCAGCAAAATTCACAATAGCCAAGACCTGGAACCAACCTAAATGCCCATCAACGGTAGACTGGATAAATAAATTATGGGATATGTATTCTTTAGAATACTATACCGCAGTAAGAAACGACGAAATCCAGTCATTTGCAACAAAATGGAGTAATCTGGAACACATCATGCTGAGTGAAGTAAGGCAGTCCTTAATGGACAAATACCATATGTTCTCCCTGATCGGTGACAACTGACTGAACACCAAAAAGGAAACCTCCTGAAGTGAAATGGACACTATGAGAAATGGTGACTTGATCAGCATAGCCCTGACTGTTAATGAACAACTTAATACATTATCCCTCTTAGTATTTTTTTGTCTGTTCTACTTAATATGACTGGTTTAATTCTATAATTATCACACAGTTATTCTTAAGTGTTGAAAATTAACTGAAATGTGATCCCTGTTAAACATAAGAGTGGGAATAAGAGAGGGAAGAGATGTATAATTTGGGGCATGCTCGGGCTGACTTGCCCCAATTGGTAGAGTTGGAAACATACCAGGGGATTCCAGTTCAATCCCATCAAGGTGGCATGTGCCAATGCCATCTCACTATTCCAAGTGATCAATTTCAGTTCACAATTGATCATAATGAAAGGACTAAGAGTCAAAGGGAGCACATAAACAAGTCTAGTACCTGCTAACACTAACCGATAGAATAAATAAAGGGGAGAGTGATCCAACATGGGAAGTGAGATACTCAGCAGACTCATAGAATGGCAGATGTCCTAAATAGCACTCTGGCCTCAGAATCAGCCCTAAAGGCACTCGGATCTGGCTGAAAAGCCCATGAGAGTATTTCAGGCATGGAAAGCCAAGACACTCTGGCAAAAAGATCTCTGTGAGTGAGATCCCAGTGGAAAGAACAGGTCTTCAAAGAGGGAGGTGCCTTTCTCTGAAGGGAGGAGAGAACCTCCACTTTGACTATGACCGTGTCTAAACAAGATAAGAGTCGGAGAACTCCAAGGGCTTCCATAGCCTTGGAAACTCATGACTGGTGCATAGGGAGATTACTGATGCCATAGACAGGAGTGTCAATTTGTAAAGTCAACAACAGGAGTCACTGTGCACTTACTCCTCATGTAGGATCTCTGCCCTTAATGTGCTGTACATTGAGGCTTAATGCTATAACGAGTACTCAAACAGTATATTTCACTTTGTGTTTCTATGGGGGTGCAAACGATTGAAATCTTTACTTAATGTACACTAAACTGATCTTCTGTAAAAAAAAAAGAAAAGAAATTATCAATTCCCAACTTGACTCTCACTGGGATTAAACATGACAATAGGTCTGATCTGATTTCATCATCATTTAAAAAAAATCATCTATTATTTTTCACTTTATGTTTCTGTGTGGGAGCAAACTGTTGAAATCCTTACTTAAGGTATACTAAGCTGATCTTCTGTATATTAAGAGAATCGAAAATGAATCTTGATGTGAATGGAAGGGGAGAGGGAGTGGGAAAGGGGAGGGTTGTGGGTGGGAGGGATGGTATGGGGGGGGAAGCCATTGTAACCCATGAGTCGTACTTTGGAAATTTATATTCATTAAATAAAAGATAAAAAAAAAGAAATCTAAAAAAAAAAAAGAAAATGAATCTTGATGTGAATGGAAGGGGAGAGGGAGTGGGAGAGGGGAGGGTTGCGGGTGGGAGGGAAGTTGTTTGGGGGGGAAAGCCATTGTACTCCATAAGCTGTACTTTGGAAATTTATATTCATTAAATAAACGTTAAAAAAAAGAAAGACCACTTTACATGAACAAGTTAATTATATCCATTGGAATCACATATACCAGTTGGAAGGTGAAGGAATAAACCTATTTTCCAGGTATTTTGGAATCTTCTTGAGTGCCATGAATGGTTTGAATGTTTTTTTTTAATATTACCAATAGACTGATTAAAACTCTTTCGATAGTACTCCATAACCACAAAATGTTTACTAGTTAAAATGTAGTCACATATCTGGATTTCTGTTTTTCAATTCCATTTAAAACAAATGACCATTTTGATTACGATAATGAGGAGCAGGGTACTTTAAGTCACTACTAGTCATTAATTCCTTTGTTCATATTGGTTTTTATGAGAGTAGCATTACTCGGCAGGATCCCTAGGGAGGGAAACACAGAACAAGTAAATGTTAATGAGAAAAGGAGTTTATGGTGTTTGGGTAATGGTTCCAGTGGTTTTAACTGAATCAGCCCATCATTTCATTCTCTTTTCTGTCTTTCCAGGGCCAAGTTCTTTCCATCTAGACAACTAGCAGACTAGCCTGTGCCAATCAATGAAAGGGAAATGGATTGGCAATTAGGAGTTGGCACAATGATGTTTGGTGCCTAGAAGGGAAAAGGAGTTCTTTTGGGAGGAAAGGGAATACCCAGAGAATGGAACTCTCGTGAATCTTAACCTGGAAAAGGAAATAATGTAAAATGTTTCTTTTTTACTGTATCAAAGGAGCTATAAAGAAGGGACATTTCAATGGCAGTGCTTTTTTTTTTTTTCCAAAACCTTTTAGTAACATAGGGGTAACTGATTCATATGCCTGCTGTGCCTATTAGTGATTAGAATTGCTGAAGGGTAGAGAAGCACAGTCAAAAATCAATGAGGCACCCACTATAAGCTGTGGAACTGCTGTGAAAGATTTGGTCCTGGAGAGTGCAACAAACAGAATGGAACAACAGTAGCTCACATCAGTTAGGGTTTGCAGAGAAGAGATAAGAGTAGCACAAAGGGTAGTAATCTGATACTCTCTGGTGAGATTAACCAAGGAGGGCTTTCAGAAACAAAAGGATAAGGTGGGAGAATTAATATATAAGACAGAATGTGAGATTAACAGTGACTAACAACAGTGGAAAGCCTGAGCTCAGTCTTGAGATCAATTTTTTAAAAGGAGTAAGATGAGAAAAGGAATAATCAACAGACTGAACATGTTGAAGATTTTGCACAAGTGGATATAGACCACAAACCAACTGCTACTGGGTTCCTTCTGTGACCTACTCATCCATATATTTGATTGATTTGTTTTTGTCTGTTTTTTAAATACTTGTACAAACTATCGTCCTGTTTCATTTGTTTAATCATTTAAGATTTAGTTTCAAAAAAAAAAAAAAAAAACTCTTGTGTAACTAGAACTGAGATTGAAGCCAGGAATGCTGAAAACCAGAATTGAGAAAAACAGAATTGAATGAATATGTGTTCCATGCCCTTGAGGAGTTTATGATATTGTTTTGGCAAAAAGACTTGATTATTTTTAAAACTCTCTCCAGTTTTTTGGAGGTATAACTGATAGCTTTAAAAACTTCATATATTAAAAGCATGCAATATGATGTGTTTATGTATGTATACATTGCATAACCACAGTCAACCTGATTATCATATTCATCACCTTGCAGAGTTATCATTTTTGTGTGCATGAGTGAGAATATTTAAGATCTACTCTCTTAGCAAACTTCAAGTATACAATGTAATATTATCAAATATAGTCACCATGCTATAAATCAGATATCCAGAATTTGCTTGTTCTGCAAAATGAAACTTTGTTCCCCTTAATCAATATGTCTACAAGAATTTTCAGTTGTTAAATAATTTAAAAATCATGATAATAAGACACTTTCTTAAAATAATTCAGACATAGCATGAGTTAGTTATTTTGGTAGGCTGGCCCTGAATGATAATTATGTCTAAATTTTGTCTGTGGGCAAATGGGCTCTGATTTGTAAATTTAAGGGAAAGAGACTACTGTAAATTGGGGAACGTATTAGAGGTGGATCCTAAGCTGGGCCTTGATGTATGGGTATGGAGGAGTGAAGAAACAAAAGGCACAGAGACAGAGGCAGGAATTGCAAAAAGTATATACTTGGCAGCAGTCAGTAGAAAGGATTGATTGAAATTGGACTTCATGAGGAGAGGTAGGTAGGGCTGTGACTATGCTGCTTCTTTTATTTCAGTTTGAACATATTGACTTTAGTTCTATAAAGCTTTTGAGTAGAAGAATGGTATGATCAATTTCATATCTGTTTTGGTCACTTAACTACCTAGCATGTCCATTTCACACACCATGGAGTCTCTAAAAATGCTGAATTTTAAGTGGAAGCAATTAAGTAGAGTTAAGTTATGAAGGATTGTTTTCCAGACATTTGTCTTCCAGTGTGGCCAATTAGAGCCTAAAATTAATTTTCACAGTTGAAAGCATTAGGATGACACTCTCCCTGACCTAAGTATGCCACCTTGGCATTTCTACACCCAGGTGAAATCTCATGATAAAAGGAGCTTTTCATTTAACAAAGGGATTTTCAACTTCTATGGACAATCACCATCTGGTTATCACAAACTGCACAATAATCCTAAAACCAGAAGTGTCCTTTCCCCTTATCACATGAGGGAAGAACTTTCAAGAAGGTGCATAATAATGCCTACTAAAGAATCATAGAAAATCAGAATATGACTCTTACTTGGCAACTGGGTCACTTTGAGCAAATTTCTTTACCTCTCTGAGCTTCAGTTTCTTCATATATAAAATGAGGAGATTCAGTCATACCTTATAGAGTTTAATATTAATGAACATCATGTATGACAGTCAGTGCTAAGTCTGGTACATAACAAACATTCAGTAAGTGCCATTTGTTGAAATGTTGAAAATATCCATTTGTTGAACTGTAGAATGCACAGTTTTGAGTGCATACTGCATGGAAAGCAGCAGGCTGGGTTGGCTAACAACAGTATAACTTTTGTAATTAAGCTGCCTTGATTTGAACAATTGTACTTTGTGACCTTGAGCAGATAACTTAACCTTTCTATGCTTGAATCTTTTAACTTGTGAAATGGAAATAATAAAGCTACAGATCTCATAGGAATGCTATGAGAATTAAATCAGTACATACATGCAAAGGGTGCTAGAACACTGTCTAGCACCTTGCAAACCTCGATAAGTATTGTCTACTATTATGTGCTAAACAGTATGCTGAAAGCTTTCTATGCTTTATCTCATTTAATCCTCACAAACACCCTTGGTGGTAGGTATTAGTGTTATCCTCATCATAAAAAAGGAATTTGAGGTTCAGATCAATTATTTTCCAGTTAGCAATGTGTCATACCACTAGCAATGAAGTAAAATCCAGGTCTTTCTGACTCTAAAGACCTTAATGTCTCTCTCTCTCTCTTTTTTTTTTTTGACAGGCAGAGTGGACAGTGAGAGAGAGAGACAGAGAGAAAGGTCTTCCTTTTGCCGTTGGTTCACCCTCCAATGGCCGCCACAGCCGGCGCGCTGCGGCAGGCGCACCGTGCTGATCTGAAGCCAGGAGCCAGGTGCTTTTCCTGGGCTCCCAAGCGGGTGCAGGGCCCAAGGACTTAGGCCATCCTCCACTGCACTCCCGGGCCACAGCAGAGAGCTGGCCTGGAAGAGGGGCAACCGGGACAGAATCCGGCGCCCCGACTGTGACTAGAACCCAGTGTGCTGGTGACGCAAGGTGGAGGATTAGCCTATTGAGCCACGGCACCGGCCCTTATGTCTCTTAACCACAGCCTATAGTAAGGCATACTTTTTGCAGGAAGAGCAGTTCAAGTGTGGTGCATCATGGGTGAATGGGAAAGAAGAGAAGCCTTCCCCATGGAAAGAAGTGTTCTCTTTAGAAGTAAGCAGTCTGTTCCAAGCTTGTGTTATAAACACTTCAGGGAATTTGCAGTACTTAATTAGAAAACTTGGGCAGTATTTTAAAATAGCAATAACAAAACTTCCACTTTAAAGGGCAAAAAGCTAATGAAGAGAAGTGGTAAAAAGAGGAGCAAACCTCCTGACTAAGGAAGGCAAGACACATCAAAGAAATACAAAATTAAGAATTAAACAGGAAACAAGATTAGGGACACAAAATAGTACAGGTAGGTGACAATGGAAAAGTCTCATATTTTACATACTTAGCAACAAAAGGCAGGGCATCAGCAGGAAGGAAAGATCCTAGAGTCTTAACCACTTGATAGTACTTGATTTGGATCTGCCTTTCCACAAAGCCTTGTTTTACAAATTCGTTCTTGGTTTTCCTTTCTTTTAGAAAGTTTACAACCTGAAATTACACTCTTTGAGATTTACTTCGTTAGCTCTAGAAGGTGTCCATAACCAAATAAGAATAGCCCTAACAGTGGGATAATAATAATAAAAACTAAAAGTAATAAAACATGCACCATGAACCAGACTCTTTTAGTGGTTTGCATATATTAAGTCATGTAATTCTAACAACTCTCTGGGAGAAAGATCCTGTTATTATCCCCACTTTATAGATGAGTAAACGAGACACAGAAGAATTAAGGAATGTATTGCTTTCTTATAGCTGATAAGTGGCAGAGTCCGTTTTCATAATCACCACATTTTACTACCTCCTTGGACCAAAATTGCAGTACCTATTTTTTTGATGAAGGCTTTGCCATAGTTTGAAAAATAAATTACATTGTATCTCTTTCTTAGTCATACTTCCCACTTATCCATTAACAGCACAAATAATTCTGTAGTAAGGAAATCTGCTTAACACTTATCTCACCCTTTAACAATCAATTTGACTTCAGAACTTCTTTTCTAGTATCAGAGTGGGAAGTCACGTGGATGGACTGGTCCTCTCCAAGTATGGTACCAGGCAGACTATTCTAAGTATCATGAAGCAGAACAATTCACAGACCAAATTAAGATGACTGACCCATGTGGTTTATTGTTTTAATTAAAACATACAGTGAAAAGCAAAGGAAAGAGTTGGGTGCATCAACATACTCAGGATGGGGCTCTACTGATGCAGCTCATCATTTCATTACTATGAGCCAGGTTATTTGTTTTCAAATGATAGTAGCAAAGAATTCACACTTATTGAGTGCTTGGTACTGTTCTACATTTTGTATATATCCTTAACTGAGACCTAGTTCTGTATATTTTATAGTGGGAAAATTAATAACATTCACAAAATAGATATCTGTTTTTGTCAATGGTGTGAGCAACTAAAATTTCTTATTGTAATTATCTACACTAATTTTAATTAAATGTAAATAAATGATTGAGTTTTGGAGATCAAGATGATAGTGGATTGAACACACACACCTACTTTCACTCCAAGAATTCTCGCCATTCCTTGGGTCCAGTGAATGCCTCTGGTGTAATTCATATGAGAACAAGAGTGCTGTACTCAAACCAGGAGGACTGAAGGAATCTATGCATGCTGAAGTCAAGACCTCCTGCTTTCTTCTCATACTCAGCTGTTAAGGTGTTTTTCAGTCAGTTCTTTATCCTGCAGGCAATAGATTAGAATCATTATATGTGAAATCTGATCAGCTTAAGGAAAAAGAACCATCTTAACTGAAATGTCTCTAAACTACAACAAAAGGATATATTAGGGGCATAAAGCACACAAAATATAAAGAACCAATGGGAAAACAATAGCAACATTTTGGGAGATGGAAAGCATATAGATCAAGGTTAACTGAACCAGCAAACCTGAGAAAGATGAATTCTAAACTGACAGTGGTAAAACCTTAGAGCTAACCTGGTTTACCCCCTAGAGTCTCCATACAAATCACAAGGGGAGGCACCATCTATCTCTGCACCTGGGGATAATTTACAAGCTATAATAAGGGATATAGATTGAAAATTATTCAAGAAGTAAATCCTGAGATGTGCTCCCTCCTCCTGCACTTTTAGGTGGCTCCCTCTCTCTATGTTAGTAGAAAACTAGAGATTGATTAATTCTCTGGAGATTAAAACAGAGAGTCTCTGGACTCTTAGATGCTGTAAATATCTAACAGCTAGAATATCATAAGGAACATGGGATTAAGTGTAATGAAACCTGAGTGCTAAAATCAAAGCCTTTTCCTCCCTCTAGGCTGTGTTCAGAAAATGTATCCATGAGGCTAAAAGAGTGAAATATATCCCTTTTGATGTTACCTGGAGCACTTTTTAACAAGCCCACCTAATATTGACTTAATTATCCAGGGAAATATACCTTTATTTGACTTTGCTATTTATATTAAGGGCTACAACACTGCAAAGTTTTATGTTAACATGCAGATTTTTTTAAGATTTATTTTATTCATTTGAAAGACAGAGTTACTGAGACAGGTAGAGACACAGAGAGAGTTCCATCCACTGGTTCACAGAGTAAATAATGTCCATCCTCTGGTTCACTCTCCAAATGGCTGTAATAGCTGGAGCTGAGCTTATATGAAGCCAGGAGCCAGCAGCTTCTTCCAGGTCTCCTACGTTGGTGCAGGTGCTCAAGGAGTTGGACTATCCTCTGCTGCTTTCTGAGGTACATTAACAGGGAGCTGGATCAGAAGTGGAGCAGCTGGGACTTGAACCAGCACCCATATGGGATGCCGGCACTGCAGGCCAGGGCTTTAACCCACTGTGCCACAGTGCTGGCCCCGTTAATGTGCAAATTTTATCCAGGAGAGATATCAAGAATTTTTGTTCAGGGACTTGTTTCATTAACCAGCTGTGTACCTAACCGAATATACTCTAAAATTCTTTCTTTAAGGACTATAAGTAATGTTCAGTTCCTCAAAATGTCCTTTGACCCTAGAATCATATGAGAGTCAAGTCTAATTTTTGAAAATATTATTACTTTGGCAGTGTCTTAATTATTGGAAGTCAACCTTTTACCTCTGTGTAGGAAATTGGAAAAGTATTTCCTGGGAAATTTGACCAGCCAAAGAGGCAAAATCTAGACATATTGACATCTAGAATCCACAACCAAATGGCCTAGACAGATCACCCTGTATTTTTGATGGCCACATAATTTATCCTACAATATGGGACATTTTTGCTAGTAAAAGGAAACTTCATTAATAATTATACTTAGACAACAGACATAATCTAGAACTACCTATAGTGAAGCTCTCAGTCAGAAGTGCCCCTCATGTTCTCAGAATTTCTGATCAGCTCCTTCATCTGCTATATGAGCAGGGATGTACACATTACAAGGATTTGATGAATGCCACTAACTTGAAAGGCAAAGCTCGGAACAAGGAAATGTAGAACTTCCCTGCCTTTCAATAACTCAACTTAGATTTTTCAACTTTATGATGTTGCCAAAGTGACATATATTCTGTAGAAACCATACTTTGATTTTTGGTCTTTGATTTTTATCTGAGTTAGCAGCATACGTTATGATCCTCTCTCACGATGCTGGGCAGTGACTGTGAGCTATAGCTCCTATTCAGCCCCATGATCACTAGAAAAAAAGAAAAACTACCAACCCTGTACAGTATACCAGTTCTCAAGCTATGATGTTTGGTAGGTAAGGTGAACCACATTGAATGCATTTTCAGCTAAGGATGTTTTCAAATCATGATAGGTTTATTAAAATATAACCTGTTATAAATCAAGGAACATTTGTAGTTAAAAGCAACATGGGGGTAACAGATATTACTAGGGGAATAAAGTACTCCTCTTCCAGAAAAGACTTCATAAATATCATTAAAGAGCTAACATTTGTACTGAATTTGTTTGAAATAAGTACAATATAATGTAAAAAGTAAGAATAAAAGCATTTAAAGAACAACAATGAAACCTTTGAAAATGTAAAACATAACAGCAGAAATGAAAAAAACAAGTGGAAGTATTGGAAGAGAAGGTTACAGAAATGTCACGGAAAATAGAGTAAAAGGATGATAGATGGAATATGGGTGTGGGTTAGAGGGGATGGTGGAAATTAAAGGACCAATCAGGCCTGCACCGCGGCTCAATAGGCTAATCCTCTGCCTGCGGCGCTGGCACACCCGGTTCTAGTCCCGGTTGGGGCACCGGATTCTGTCCCGGTTGCCCCTCTTCCAGGCCACCTCTCTGCTGTGGCCCTGGCCCTGGAGTGCAGTGGAGGATGGCCCAGGTACTTGGGCCCTGCGCCTGCATGGGAGACCAGGAGAAGCACCTGGCTCCTGGCTTCGGATCAGCGCGTTGCGCCGGCCGCAGAGCGCCCGCCACAGCGCACGGGCTGCAGCAGCCATTGGAGGGTGAACCAACGGTAAAAGGAAGACCTTTCTCTCTGTCTCTCTCACTGTCTACTCTGCCTGTCAAAAAAAGAAAAAAAGGACCAAAGAGGTCCAGTATCCCAATGATGGGAAATCCAGAAGGAACAGAAAAAATGGAGAGGCAGAAAATATCAATAAAACAAAGCAAGAAAAAGTCTCACTAATTAGGAACATAAATTTCCATGAATGAAGGGCTAAATTACTGCCCAGCACAATGCATAGAAATGGGCTCACTGCAGGGTACATTATTAGGGCATTTCAGAGTACGAGGGATAAAATGAAGATCTACAAGCTTTTGGGAGGAGGCAGGGGAAGATCACATAGAAAAACAAAATGGAGGAATAAAAATAATGTTGGACTTCTAAACAGGAAAGCAAACAGTAAGCCCGAATATAATGGATTCATACTTTTAAGAATCTAAAGAATATTTCTAGAGTAGTATAAATATACTTCTATATATAAAGTATATAAAATAATTCCTTTCTTGTGTATTTTCTCTAGTAGCTACTGAAGGGTATGCTCCAACATACATAGTTCAATATATATATACATATATATAGATCAATATGTATATGTATATGTATATGTATATATGTAGAATATATATATAGTTCAATATAGTTCTTGAAAAAATATATATATATATATATGAAACAAGAGTACCAACACAGGAAACGAACCACAGGAAATTTCAATTCCAGGTTGTTGACCACAATATTCTGGGACATAATTATATACAAGATTAAACAAACATTAAAATAAATTATTAATTCCAGGGGAAATAAAATTTCATATAATCAAGTAAAAGTAGTACAAGGTCTAAATATTACAAACATTGGTCTAAACAAAATGTAATTATGCTTGGAGTTTACAAAGATGTGCATTGTATGGATTTTTGTAGAGTAGGGAAAAAAATGTATGAAATCATCATCTTCGAAACTGCGAAGTCAATAGATATTGCCTAATACTGAAAACTCGTAAGTTAGCGACACAGACATATAAATTTATAAATATAGAAGTAGGCATTAAAAGAATAATTCATTAAACAATTGTAATTTAATTTTTAAATTTTAATCAAGTAGTTTTATTGCCATTGGTTTACCATTACCATTGACTTATTTGAGTTCCTTATGTATTTTGGATATTAACCCCCTATCTGATATATGGTTTGTGAGTGTTTTCTTTCATTCTACAGGTTGTTTCTTTACTCTGTTAAATGTGTTTTTTTTTTGGTCATGTAGAAGCTTTTTGGTTTGATGTAACCCCTTTTATCCATGATTGTTTTCTGTGCTTTTGAGATCAAATCCAAAAAAAAAAAAAAAAATCAGTGCCTAGAACGATTTCTTAAGTTTCATAATTTGAGGTCTTATAATTAAGCCTTTGATCAATTTTGAGTTGATTTTCATATTTGATATGAGATATGATTCTAATATAAATCTGCTACATATGGATGGATATCCAGTTGTGTCAATATTGCTTATTGAAGAGACTGTCCTTTTTCTCATTGTGTGCTCTTGGCACCTTTGTTGAAAAACAATTGATTAGAACTGCTTGTATTCATTTCTGGGATATCAATCTACTCATTGGTCTATATGCTTATTTTTATGCCAATATCATGCTATTTGGTTATCATAGCTCTGTAAAATATCTTAAAGTCAGATAATGTGATATTTCCATGTTTGTTCCTTTTGTTCAAGATTTTTGTTGCTATACATGGTCTTTTGTGACTCCACATGAATCTTAGAATTTTTTTCCATTTGTATAAAGAATGTAATTAGCATTTTAATTGGGTCTGCATTACATCTATAGATCACTTAGGCTAGCTTGGACATTTGAACAATGTAAATTTTTCTTTTTTTTAAAGGCTTTCTACTGGTCATTGGCATTTCTTCTCCTCTTACTTTTCTTTCCCATTTCTTCTCCTTTCTTTTCTTTTTTACTGCCTTTCAGAGAGAAAGAAGGGGGAGAGAGAGAGAGAGAGAGAGAGAGAGAAGGAGACAGACAGAGAGAGACAGAGAGCTCTCCCATCCACTGGTTCACTCCCCAAAATGTCAGCAATGTCCAGGGCTGGGCCAGGCCAAAGCAAGGAGCAAGGATCTCAGTGGCAGGGATCCAACTATTTGATACATCACGTGCTTTCTCCCAGGTTCTGCATTAGCAGGAAACTAGAATCAGGAGTGGAGTAGGGACTTTAACCAAGGCACTCCAATATGGGTTGAAGGCATCTCAAACAGCATTTTGACTCCTATGCCAAATGCCCACCTCAAGAACTTTAATTTATCTAATCCATGAACACAGAATATGTCTACATTTATTTTGTTGTCTTCAAATTTCATTTTATCAGTGTTTTACAGTTTTCAGTGCATAGGTCTTTTAGCTCCTTGGTTAAATGTATTCCTAAGTATTTTATGTTTTGTAGCTACTATTTCTTATTTTTCCATGTAGTTTGTTGTCAATGATAATATACCTAATGGGAAGGAACAGTGAGGTGAAGGAAGAGGAATAAAGACTGCTTTTTGACCTATCCAACCTGGTAGAATTGTTCGACTTCTTAAAATTATTGTATAACTTTGATAAAATGATATTAAAAATTAAAAATTAAAATTAAATATCAATATCCTTTGTATATACAGACAATGCCATGGCTACAAAAAAGCTTCTAAAATCAATCCCATTCTTAATAGCTACAAAAACATTAAATATCTTGGAATAAATTTTAAAAAGAACATCAAAGATCTCTATGATGAGAATTACAAAGCATAAAAGAAAGAAATAGAGGAAGACACACAAAAAATGGAAAAATATTCTATGTTCATGGATTTAAAGAATCAATATCATCAAAATGTCCTTACTACTGAAAGCAATTTACAGATTCAGTGTACCCCAATCAAAATACCAAGGACATTCTTCTCAGATCTAGAAAAAATGATGTTGAACTTCATACGCAAATACAGGAGACCTAAATAGCTAAAGCAATCTTATACAATAAAAACAAAGCCAGAGGCATCACAATTCCAGATTTCAAGACATACTACAGGGTGATTATAATAAAAACAGCCGGATACTGGCACAAAAACAGATGGATAGACCAATGGAACAGAATAGAAACTCCATAAATCAACTCATGTATCTACAACTAACATATCTTTGACAAAGGAGCTGAAATCAATCTCAAGGACAGTCTCTTCAACAAATGATGCTGGGAAAACTGGATCTCTGCATGCAGAAGTATGAAACAAGATCCCTATCTTATACCTTACACAAAAATCCACTCAAAATAGATCAAAGACCTAAGTCTATGACCTGATACAATGAAATTGTGATAGAATATTTTGGAAACCTTGTAAAACATTGGCATAGTTAAAAAAATCCTTGAAAAAGACCCCAGAGGCACAATCAAAGCCAAAACTGACAAATGTGATTACATCAAACTGAGAAGCTTCTGTACTGCAAAAAACACTCAGCAAAGTGAAGAGGCAACTGAAAAAAATGGGAGAAATTATTTGCAAACTATGCAACTGATAAAGGATTAACATCCAGAATGCATAAAAAGCTCAAGAAACTCATCAACCACAAAACAACTGGTACACCCACTGTGGAAGACTATAAGGAGATACCTCAGAAATCTGAATGTAGACCTACAATATGACACAGCTATCCCACTCCTGAGAATTTACCCAAGGAAAATGAAATCAGCATATGAAAGAGTTATCTCTACCCCCATGTTTATTGCAGCTCAATTTACAATAGCTAAAGATATCGAATCAATGCAAATGTCCATCAACTAAAGACTGGATAAATGTATTATGGATTATGTACACCATGGAATACTATACAACAGTAAAAATGAAATCATTTCCTTTGCAAGAAAATGGATGCAACTGGAAAACATTATGCTTAGTGAAATAAGCCAGTCCTAAAAGGACAAATACTGTATGTTCTTCCTGTGTGTGTATGTAGGAAAACTCATGGTGTGGCTGGGACTTTGAGCAGTCTCAGTGGAAGACACCACAAGCTTGGGGGTTCCCTGTTACCTGGTGAGAGACATTTCTGGGTAATCTGAACTTACACTGAGGACTACAAAGATCCTTTGTGTGGTCCTTGGAATAGAGCAGACAGATATTATACCCACTGGGGTTAGCACTCAGGTACTGGTCTCCGTTGAGGAGAAGAGCTCAGCTGAGCCTAATATACTTCCCTTCTGATTAAAAAAATAGAGAAGATTTGCCATGCCAAACCTGGGTGTGTCACCTTAGGCACGCCCTTAACCCTGGAGAACTGAACAGAGCTCTCTGGCCAGACCTACTATAAACCTCTAGAGATTCACTAACAGCAGACAGTCCACTTATCTACAGAATCATAGTACAATGATAAAAGCTGCCACAGTGGGGAAAAGAAAAAAAGAAGAAACCAACCAGTATCTCCACAAATGCGGAAAAACAAATGCAACAATCCAAGAAACAAGAATAAGGAAGACAATATGATGCTCCCAAAAGAACATGACACTTCAATACTAGATTATGAAGATAATGAAAGAGAAGAAATGCAAGAAATGGAACTCAAAAATTCATCATAAGATTACATAGAAGTAATCAAAAGCAAATGCACGAACTACTGAAATCCATGCAGGACATGTGAAAAAAATCTCTCCCATGAAATTGGAATCTTAAGGAGGAATCAAAATGAAATGAAGAATTCAAAAGAACAAATAAAATATGCAGTGAAGAGTCTTAAAACAGAATCAGTGAAGCAGAAGAGAGAATATCAGACTTAGAAGACAGAGCAAGGAAAGTATACAGTCAAAAAAAAAAGACAAGAAAATTAGAAATCTAAAAAACACTGTTGGGAATGTACAGGATACTATATATGTGTATACACACACACACACACACACATATATATATATACACACATAACACTTGGGTTCAAGGAATTCCTGAAGGCATGGAGAGAGAGAAAGGATTAGAAGGCCGTTTTAGTGAAATACTAGCAGAAAAATTCAGGGTTTTGGAGAAAGAAAAAGACGTCCAAGTACAGGAAGCACACAAAACTCCCAATATACAAGACCAGAAAAGATCCTAGCCATGACACATTGTAATCAAACTAACCACAGTGAAACATAAGAGCAAATTCTAAAATGTGCAAGAGAGAAACACCAGATTATTTTCAGAGGATCTCCGATTAGACTCACACCCGACTTCTCATCAGAAATCTTGCAGGCTAGGAGAGAATGGCAAGACGTAGCCCAAGTCCCAAGAAAAAACTGCAACCCAGAATATTATACCCTGAAATGCTCTTATTTGTGAATGAAGGTGAAATAAAGACCTTTCATAACAAACAGAAATTTCATAACAAACAGAAACAAACAAAAAACATTATTTGCTGATTAAGAGAAACAAATCTTTCCAACAAAGGTGCATGCAGACTGAAAGTGAAAGCTTGGAAAAAGATATTCCATACCAACAGAAACCAAAAACGAGCTACTGTAGCCATCTTAATATCAGACAAAATAAACTTTAACACAAAACTGTTAAAAGAGGCAAAGAAGGGCACTATATAATGATTAAGGGATCAATTCAACAGGAAAATGCAACTCTTATAAATGTATATGCACTTAATTACAGGGAATTTGGCTATTTTAAAGAAATGTTAAGGGACTTAAAGGGAGACTTAGACTCCAATATAGTAGTATTAGGAGACTTCAATACTCCACTTTCAGCAATGGACAGATCAACCAGACAGAAAATCAACAAGGAAACAGCAGATTTAACTGACAATATAGACCAAATGGACCTAACAGATATATCTACAGAACTTTTCATCCCACAGTTGCAGAATACACATTCTTCTCAGTGGTGCATGGAACTTTCTCTAGGATTGATGACATGCTAGGCCATAAAGCAAGTCTCAGCAAATTCAAAAAAAATCGAAATAATACCATGCTTTTCTCAGACCACAATGGAATGAAGCTGGAAATCAGAAACTAATGAATCACTAGAACATATGAAAACATATGGAGATTGAGCAAGATGCTCCTGAATGAACAGTGGGTCATAGATGAAACCAAAAGAGAAATAAGAAATTTGCTGGAAGCAAATGAAAATGACAACACAACATATCAAAACTTATAGGATACTGCAAAACCAGAGTTAAGAGGAAAGGCACCTTGGAATAAAATTAACCAAGGATGTCAAAGTTCTCTACGATGAGAATTACAAAACTTTAAAGAAAGAACTAGAACAAGATACAAAAAAGGAAAAATCTCCCATGTTCATGGATTGGAAGAAACAATACTATCAAAATGTCCATTCTTCCAAAAGCAATTAACAAATTGAATGAGATACCAGTTAAAATACCAAAGACATTCTTCTCAGATCTGGAAAAACTGATGTTGAAATTCATATGGAGGTACAGGAGACCTTGAATACCTAAAGCAATTTTATACAACAACAACAACAAAAAGATCCAGAGGCATCGAAATACGAGATTTCAAGACATTTTATAGAGCAGTTAAAATCAACAGAGCCTAGTACTGGTATAAAAGCAGATGGATAAACCAATGGAACAGAATAGAACACCAGAAATCTATCCAAACATTTACACTACCTTATATTTGATCAAGGAGCTAAAACCAATCCCTGGAGCAAGGACAGTCTATTCAATAAATGGTGCTTGGAAAACTGGATCTCCACATGCAGAAGCCTGAAGCAAGACCCCTATTCTACACCTTACACAAAAATCCACTCAACATGGATTAAAGATCTATATCTACAACCTGCACCATCAAATTATTAGAGGACATCAGAGAAACCCTGCAAGATATAGGCACAGGCAAAGACTTCTTGGAAAAGACCCC
The DNA here is from genome assembly GCF_964237555.1 of Oryctolagus cuniculus. Lineage (NCBI taxonomy): Eukaryota > Metazoa > Chordata > Mammalia > Lagomorpha > Leporidae > Oryctolagus > Oryctolagus cuniculus. The sequence continues at coordinate 81,144,232 of NC_091453.1, read as the reverse complement.
AGAGGCACAGGCAGTCAAAGCCAAAATTAACAGCTGGGATTACATCAAATTGAGAAGTTTCTGTACTGCAAAAGAAACAGTCAGGAGAGTGAAGAGGCAACTGACAGAATGGGAGAAACTATTTGCAAATTATGCAACTGATAAAGGATTAATAACCGGAATCTACAAAGAGCTCAAGAAACTCTACAACAACAAAAGAAACAACTCACTTAAGAGATCGGCCAAGTACCTAAATAGACATTCTTCAAAAGAGGAAATCCAAATGGCCAACAGGCACATGAAAAAATGTTCAGGATCACTAGCCATCAGGGAAATGCAAATCAAAACCACCATGAGGTTTCACCTCACCCCGGTTAGAATGGCTTTCATACAAAAATCAACACACGACAGATGCTGGTGAGGACATAGGGAAAAAGGGACACTAATCCACTGTTGGTGGGAATGCAAACTGGTAAAGCCACTATGGAAGACATTTTGGAGATATCTCAGTAATCTGAATATAGCCCTACCATACGACTCAGCCATCCTATTCCTTGGAATTTACCCAAAGGAAATTAAATTGGCAAATAAAAGAGCTGTCTGCACCTTAAAGTTTATTGCAGCTCAATTCACAATAGCTAAGACCTGGAATCAACCTAAAAGCCCATCAACAGTAGACTGGATAAAGAAATTATGGGATATGTACTCTATGGAATACTATGCAGAAGCAAAAAAAAAATGAAATCTCATCATTGGCAACAGAATGGAGGAATCTGGAAAACATCATGCTGAGTGAAATAATCCAGTCCCAAAGGGACAAATATATGTTCTCCCTGATCTGTAACAACTAACTGAGCACCTAAAAGGAAACCTGTAGAAGTGAAACTGACACTATGAGGAGCAATGATTTGATCAATCCTTGTCCTGAATTGTGAGGAACAGCTTACTATTTTAGTCTTTTAGTATTTTCTTTTTCTACTTAATACCATTGGTTGAACTCTTTACTTAACACCAAAATATTCTTACATGTTTAAATGCAATATAAAATTGATCCTTGTTAAAAGTGAGAGTGGGAATAAGAGAGGAGGGAGATGTACAGTTCAGCACACGTTCCCTCGGACTTACTCTAAAGGGTAAAGCTAAAAACTTGCCATGGGACACTAAATCCCATTAAGTTTGCAGGAACCAATGCCATCTTTCTAGTCAAAGTGATCAGTCTAAGTTCATAACTGATCATAATGATAGGAATAAGTGTCAAAGGGATCACATAAATAAGACCAGTGTCTGCTAATAATAATAGATGGAATTAAAAAGAAGAGAACAATCTAACATCGGAAACAGGCCATACAGGAGACTCATAGAATGGCAAATACCCTAAACAGCACTCTGGCCTCAGAACCAGCCCTTAAGGCATTCAAATCTGGCTAAAAAACCCATGAGAACATTTCGGGCATGGAAAGCCAAGACACAGTGGCAGAAAATGACCTAAATGAAAGATCTCTGTGAGTGAGATCCCAGTGGAAAGAACGGGCCATCAAAGAAGGAAGTACCTTTCTCTGAAGGGAGGAGAGAACTTCCACTTTGATTATGGCCCTGTCTAAATAATGTTGGAGTCTGTGGACTCAAGAGGCTTCCATAGCCTTGGAAGCTCATGACAAGAGCCTTGGGTGATCACTGACGTCATAAAAAAGAGTGTCAATTGTTAAATCAACAACAGGAGTCACTGTACACTTGCTCCCATGTAGGACCTCTGTCCTTAATGTGTTGTATGTACTATGAGGATTAACAGTAAAACTAGTCTTCAAACAATACTTTGTACTTTGTGTGTCTATGTGGGTGCAAACTGTTGAGATCTTAATTAGTATAGAGTTGATCTTCTGTATATAGCGATAATTAAAAATTAAGCTTAATGAAGAATGGGATGGGAGAGGTAGTAGGAGGTGAGATGGTTTAGGGGTGGGAGGGTGGGTATGAGGGGGAACTACTGCTATCATCCAAAAGTTGTACTTATGAAATTTTTATTTATTAAATAAAAGATTTTGGAAAAAAATAGCAAGAAAGCTTTAAAAAATCAGGATGAAAACATTAGGATTGAACTAACCATTAGAACAAGTGATCAGGACCCAGAGTTGTGGCATAGTAGATTAAAGTTGCAGCCTGCAATGCCAGCATCTCTTATGGGCCCCATTTGAGTCCCAGTTGGTCCACTTCTGATCCACCTCCTGGATAATGCCCAGGTAAAAGCAACAGAAGATGGCATGGATGAAACTCCTGGCTCCTGTCTGGGCCTGGCCCAACCCAGGTCACTGTGGACATCCAGGGAATATATTAGTCTGGGGGAGCTCTCTCTCTCTAGATCTTCCTTTCTCTATGTTACTCGGCTTTCACATAAATGATGTTTTTTCTTTTCTTTTTTTAAAAAGGTATATTTGATCCTAACAGGTATATACAAACCATTCTGTGAAAGAGCAATAAAATACAAATGTATCTAAAGAAAACCTATTCTTTTAATATTACTAAATTTAAATTGACCAAAAGCATGTCAATTATCACTTCAGACTACCAAGTATCATTTTACACCATAGTGGTATCAAAATCGAAATCATTTATAGCTATATTAGAAAATTGGCAAGCATGTGGAAACTAAACAATGTGCTCCTAAGCATCAGTAAGATCACAGGAGAGGCCAGTATTGTGGTGTAATGGGTAAAGCCACTCCCAGCAATGCCAGCATCGCATATGGTTGCGAAGTTATGGCCTGGGTGCTCCACTTTTGCTCTAGCTCTCTGCTGGTAGAATAAAGGAACTAACAAAGGCCAAAGCAGAGATAAAGAAGGAGCCTAGAAAATATAAAGTATGAATGAAAATGGAAGTTTTTTTTTTTTTTAAAGCTGAACAAAGGGGCCGCTGCTCTCAAGGGGCTTCCATAGCCTTGGAAACTCATGACTGGTGCATAGGGAGATTACTGATGCCATAAACAGGAGTGTCAGTTTGTAAAGTCAACAACAGGAGTCACTGTGCACTTACTCCTCATGTAGGATCTCTGTCCTTAATGTGCTGTACATTGAGACTTAATGCTATAAAGAGTAGTCAAATAGTATATTTCACTTTGTGTTTCTATGGGGGTGCAAGCTGTTGAAATCTTTACTTAATGTATGCTAAACTGATCTTCTGTATATAAAGATAATCGAAAATGAATCCTCATGTGAATGGAAGGGGAGAGGGAGTGGGAAAGGGGAGGGTTGCGGGTGGGAGGGACGTTATGGGGGGAAAGCCATTGTACTCCATAAGCTGTACTTTGGAAATTTATATTCATTAAATAAAAGTTAAAAAAAAAAAAAAACAAAGGGGCCGCTGCTGCTGTGTAGTGGGCTAACCCTCTGCCTTCAGTGTGCATCCCATATGGGAACCCATTCATGTTCTGGTTATTCCTCTTCTGATCCAGCTATCTGCTGATGGCCTGGGAAAGCAGTAGAAGATTGCTGAAGTGCTCCCTCCCCTGACCAGTAAGGGAGACCCAGAATAAGCTTCTGGCTCCTGGTGTGGGATTGACCAGGTTCTGGCCATGTGGCCACTTGTGGAGTGAACCAGCAGATGGAAGACTTTTCTCTCTGTTTCTCCATCTCTCTGTCTATAACTCTTTTCAAATAAATAAATAAAATCTTTTTAAATATTTATTTTATTTGTTTGAAAGACAGAGTTACAGAGAGAGGAAAAGACAGAGAGAGAGGTCTTCTATCTGCTGGTTCACTCCCCAGATAGCCGCAACAGCCAAAGCTGTGCCAATCTGAAGCCAGGAGCCAGGATCTTCCTCCTGGTCTCCCACGTGGGTGCAGGGGCCCCAGGACCCAGGCCATCTTCCACTGCTATCCCAGGCCACAGCAGAGAGCCAGATCAGAAGAGGAGCAGCCGGGACTCAAACCAGCACCCATATGGGATGCTGGCGCTGTAGGCCAGGGCTTTAACCCGCTGTGCCACAGCGCCTGCCCCAATAAAATCTTTTAAAGAATGCTGAACAAAACTGACAAATTCTTAGATTAAATAAGAATAAATTAAAAAATGAAAGGTGTTGTAATTTCTAACATAGTAAAAATGATCATAAGTGACTAAAACGAATAATTATGTACCAATAAAAATGAATAATATAGAAGGAATGCATTCCTAAAAACATAATTCAAAAAAACTGTATAATCCAAAGGCAGGAATGAGGGAAGTACCATTATACTCTTAAAATTGTATCTATGAACTACATGAAATCCGTTCTCTTTATATTAATAAAAGAAATTATAAAAATAAAGCAAGATTATGTCAAAAATTTGAAGTTCGACTGTAATGTAAACATATGTTGTCAACTCCGAAATAAATTTTCAATGTTCCAAGAAAATTAAAAATTAATAATTTTATTTGGCGCATTGTTAAGGAAACAACTGATATTGGAGTTGAGAAAATTTAGTACTTGGTTTCTGCTTGAAGTTCAGGTTTTGGAAAGAGACCCTAGCTTATGGACTTAATCCACACAACCATGAGAAAGCATTTAATTTTTCAGGGAATCTTTTTTGTATCCTAAAATGCTTACATTAACTTTTATCATCTATGAGCAAAATAGAAGTTTTTGAGGTAGTGTTTTCTTCAGTAAGGGGTACCTATGAATTTTAATTTGAGTATCTTTTCTGCCACTGAACGTTGCATTACTTTGAAAAATTCATTCACCATTTTTGCAAATAAATTTCCTCATCTGTCACATGGATATGTTGAGCAGGAATATCTACTATCGTGCAATTGGATAAAAGTTCTCTCCCCAAAAACCCTAATCCCAGTGCCAGAGAGATCAGAAATTTCAAGGAAAACAGTGATGAAAGTGTACAAAGGATATGAAGATGATGGCCCAATTCGGGTCAGAACAAAACCTTAACCCTACAGAGCAGACCCCAAACACCCCTCAGAGGTATAATAATCCCAAAAGGATCAGAGGCTTCTTGAATAGATAAGGATATAGCTGCCAAGTGTGAATGAATACACAAAGCTACTCCAGATATCTTCCATTTAAAAATTAAACAGGATTAATTTTCAGCAGAAAAGCTATTCAACAGACCACAACTATGTTCAAATAGAGCAAATAAAATGCCCCTTTTGATTTCCATCTATTAATTAGTTTTGCTGCACCTTGGTTGTGCTTTTCTCCCACTGCACTTTTGTTCTGGGACCCAATTTCTCATCTTATTCTTATGCCAACCCTATTCTGACTCCTCATCCATCACACCTTGCCTACAGACATCTCATAACATGCTCTTGTGACCATATGTTTTTCCAAAACTTGGCCTTAATTTCTAATCTTAATTCTCCATCAGTCTAACACCTACCTGAAAAGAGTACATCGGTCCTCAAATAAAACAATGTCATTTTTCATTTAATTTTATATTTTTTAAAACTCTCAAGATTAATCGTAATGCCTCAGGATCCAGAGAATGGCTTGGGCAGGGGCCATGAGGGAGGATTCAGTTATAGTTCATAGACCTTTAGACCTTCACTTTCTTTTTTTTAAAGATTTATTTTATTTATTTGAAAGAGTTACAGAGAGAGAGGTAGAGACAGAGAGAGAGGTCTTTCATTCACTCCCCAGATGGCCGAAACTGCCGGAGCTGCACCAATCCGAAGCCAGGAGCCAGGAGTTTCTTCCAGGTCTCCCACGCAGGTGCAGGGGCCCAAGGACTTGGGCCATCTTCCATTGCTATCAAAGGCCATAGCAGAGAGCTGGATTGGAAGAGGAGCAACTGGGACTAGAACTAGTGCCCATATGGGATGCCGGTGCTTCAGTCCAGGGCTTTAACCCGTTGTGCCACAGTGCCGGCCCCTAGACCTTCCCTTTCAACTAGATCACTTCCACTTTTATTTTATAAGTGGGGCCTTCAAAAATTTCTTGTAAAATGCATATTATGAAGAAAACTACATGTAGATTTCAAAATAACTGTGCACCAAAATAAACTTATCTTTTATTTGTACGTTTTTATGAATTTCTTAAAGTGACCTCATCTATAAATATCCAATTTCTGGGAAAATCTTTAGCAAAAGGCTTATTTAAAAAATAAAATTTAAAATATGCAAGTGTTTGAGTTGATATGTATGGAAAGTATTACTTGGATGCAAATTCCTGTTTTGTTACTTATTGGTTATCTGGCCACAGAGTTCTTAGCCCTCTCTGAGCCTCAGTGTCTCTAACTGTAACAAACCATGTATTATAAAAAATATAATCTAAAGGTAAAGAAATATTTTTAAAAATGTTTCCTGGCCGGCGCCGCGGCTCACTAGGCTAATCCTCCACCTAGCGGCACCGGCACACAGGGTTCTAGTCCTGGTCGGGGCGCCGGATTCTGTCCCGGTTGCCCCTCTTCCAGGCCAGCTCTCTGCTGTGGCCAGGGAGTGCAGTGGAGGATGGCCCAAGTGCTTGGGCCCTGCACCCCATGGGAGACCAGGAAAAGCACCTGGCTCCTGGCTCCTGGCTCCTGCCATCGGATCAGCGTGGTTCGCCGGCCGCAGCGCGCCGGCCGTGGCGGCCATTGGAGGGTGAACCAATGGCAAAGGAAGACCTTTCTCTCTGTCTCTCTCTCTCACTGTCCACTCTGCCTGTCAAAAAAAAATGTTTCCTGAACCTTGTTACCCCAACATTTTATAGTTGTAACCCTCAACAGATGATCTGTCCTCTGATCATGCTTAATTTAAGGGTCAACAAGTGAGGTCCTCTAAACTAGGAAAAACTCAAGCACCATTCTATGGCCTTCTTTGAATCTTTGCTGTGGTCAGATTGTGGTCATTCTGTAATGGGGATGTGCTGCTCATCCGTTTTTCCTTTAGCGTATGAGTTGCAAGCATCCGGCAGCCAGTTCTCCATGATTCCTCTGCTCACACTGCTTAATTCCTGACAACTCACTGCGACTCTGACACAATAGAAACATATTTTCCCAGGCATCATCAATTTAGGATGTTTCAGTCGCCTACTCTGATCACGGAGTAATTCCAGAGCCTCAATTCTTAACTGTTGAAAATTAATCTGACACTCTGTGAACTCTTAGATGGAGACAAATGAATCCTGAATAATTTAAAGGACATTTCCTCAAAGCATCCAACACAGTTGGTCTCTTGATTTTTCATTGCTTCTACTAAATGGGATAGATGGCCAATATTGATGCTACCATTTCACTGAAAATAATGACTCAGTGTACATGCCCGGTGATCCGAATGTATTTGCTTATCAAAGTTGAAAATCAATTTTGGGGAGCTTGTATCTTCAGATCCGCCTCCAATTGCATTCCTGACATTGAAGAATGAGAAATGCTTCAGCTTACCCAAGCTGCTTCAAATGTGCTGTAGTTAAAAAGAAGGTGAAACAATCATAGGAAGCAAACAAAATGATTGCTAGGGGTGATCCAGAAGTTACAATAGCATATGTTGGGGTTTTAATATTAATGTAATTGTCAATAAAATTTGTTTTAATGGATTTTTAAGCAACTATAAATCACCAGCCATAATAATTTTCAGGCATATTTTCAATATATAGATCTTTTCTAAATATGGCTCATTCTTTAAGATTCGGAAAAAATTGCTCTCTGAAGGGGAGTTTTATTTTGCAGATATAGGAGTATTTTCCTCTTTTAAACATAGCCTCCTCCAGAATCAGTACAAGTTAACACATTGAAAACTAAACTCATCTCCCACCACTCACTCCTCCTTCCTTTTAAGTTCCAAACACTTTTCTTGGAACTAGAAACATAGTAGTGAACAGGTTTCTGGCTTCTGGAGATTGTATTTTATTAGTGAAGAGTCGTAATGAAAAAGAAAGAAGTCTAGTGGGTATTTTATACAAAAATTTATACAAAGGATCTTCAAAACGTCCATAGAAAATGTGCATTATAAGAAAACTATGCATGGATTTCAAAGGATTTTTACATCAAAATAAACTTATCTTTCAATTTTATTTTTTTGTTGAGTTATTCTTATATAAACTATATTGAAGCAAAGTAGGCTAAGGCAGTAGCATGGCAAGGATGGTACTATATTTAATAGCATGGTTAAGGAAAGTCTTTCTGAGAAGGTACAAATTAAGGAAAAATCTGAACCAAAGAAGGAATGAGACATGCAGAATCTGGGGTGACAATATTTCACAGATTGGGAATAGCAACCACAAATGCTCTGCTGTGGGACCATGTTTGGTATATTTGAGGAAAAGTGGAATGACTGGTGGAGGAATAGCATGTGAGAGGAAAAGTTTTACTAGATTTGTTAGAGAGGTAGCCAAGAGTTGGATCACATGGGGGCCTGTAAATCATGATGAGGAGAATTTGGATTTTGTTCTAAGAACAGTGAGAAGTCATTGTATGATTTTGAGCAGTGGATAGATGCAATTGATTTAGGTTTTTAAAAGATTTATTACTATTGTGATGAGAACAGACTGTAGGGGGATAGAGCAAAAGAAAGGAGGCGAATCAGGATGCTATTGCAGAAGTTCAGGATAAATGTTAGTGGCTTCAACAAGAATGATAGCAGTGGATATGGTAAAAAAGTGGTTATATGCAAGTATGCATTTTGTGAGTGGCACCAATTAGATTTTCCTATCAAAGACAATCTCACCATCCACTATCATGTCAAAACTGAAAGTCATTTTTCACTCTTGCTTTACTTCACATCCACAGACAATCCATTGCTATGGCCATCTTATTCTCTCTAGGTGAAAACTGGGAAGAATATTTTGGCAGGATGGAGGTGAGATGAAATAAAAGGTATAGTAGGGTGAATTAAACCAGAAACTATTTCTCAAGGACACTAATTAAAGAAATAGCATACTGGACTAAATATGAAGGGTCTTCAAAAAGTTCATGGAACATATATATTATGAAAACAAACTATACATGGATTTCAAATTTTTTGTACCTTAATAGATTTAACTTTTAATTTCATTTTCCACAAACTTGTTGAATGACTCTTATGAAACTGTGTGGATTAAACTTGCTTGACTCTTCCCCCAACCCAACTTAGGTTAACTTCACCTCATGCTCCTATAATTCCTTGTTATTTTTCCTCATAGCAGTTATATTTATACACTTGCTTATTTATTTAATGTCTATATCACTAAACAGTAAGTTTAATGCAGGGACAAATTCTTACTTATCTTTATATTTCTAGTGCCTAGGAAAGTGCTTGGCTCATAAATCAATGAATATATGAGTGAGGGAATATAAAAATAAGAGTTTATTACAAAAAGGATTATCATGATCTTCTACAAAGAAGAGATTAAGCATAAGAAAAAAAAAGTCCTGACCAACACATTTCAAAATTTTGCAGTAAGACTCATTTCTTATATTCAGCATAAAAGAGATGTCCAGATATTACATATAAGAGTGCCTATATGGTTTAAATAGTCTTTAAATTTCTTTCTAGAGTTGTAGGATTGAAAAAAACCCCAACAATCCTAGAAGATTCATTGACTTTGATGATTAAAGAAAAATGCATCAAATGCTTATTCTGTGCTAGGCACTGGTCTAGACATTATAGACTCAGCATGAATACAGAGTTCCTACTATGGAGAAGCCTGCATTCTAAGAGAACATTAATTTGAGAGATATATACATGATGTAAATAGACATGATCACTTACCTCCAGATCTATGGCCCAAGTGTGGCATCTTAAGGACTACCAACATATTGACGTATGTGGTAATCAAGATCTTACAATAAATAGACACCAAGATGGGATCAAATATCCAAGGATTGTGTTAGAAGAAACATCTGTGGAAAAAAAAAATGGAGGGAGAAAATAAAGGCTGGGAGAGTGGTCAGACCATCACTTGAGTCTGACCCTGAGGGAAGTAAATTAGAATGGATGAACTCCAGGCCTCTGAGGACTCTAAAGACACTTGATGAGGCCTTGGGGAATCAGCTATCAGAAAAGTCCCGTATATCCCAGGGATGGGACTGACTGAATTTCTCTCTACCATATGTAGTCAAAGGCAGCTTGTAGGGGGTGTGCCTTTAGAGCAAAAGCTGCGATGAATTTCAGAGAACAAGAGCTGTGGCTCTTAGTCATTCATGCTCATTGTAGTTGGGGATTGTGTAAGGCTCATTCTCTGCCACAGTCCACTATAGAGTTAAGACGATGCATGCAGACCACAGATAATTTACTCTGAATAAATAAAATAAATAGTTTCCCAAGGGAACCATTAGGTATCTAATGTTATGGAAATCCACCAAAAAGCAGGGAAACATAAAAAACTGATTGCTGGATTGCTGCTAAAATAAGCCCTTGAGGCTCAGCATTGCTGGTTTATGTGCTTCTCTGATCTATATAAACACATGTATTCAACTTTATTGTACTACTGTTTATTTTATTGGGACTCTATAGAGAAGGTGCTGTTTATTTTAGTGAAGGTACTGCCATGGCTATCACTGATTTGTAGAATTTTGCCTCCAAGTATGCTCACACTCAGCCTTCTAAACCCTATTAGTCAATTAGGCAGATATTGCTAAGTCCATAGCAACAGCTGCAGAGGAGAGTGGTATGCTATTTTCTTTATATTCCTCTTTTCACTCTGTATGAATCAGGGGATGCTAGATCATGATGCAATAAGAAATAACTCAAAATATTATGGTGGCTTAAATTGGTAGACTTTATTTTTCCTGACATGTTTTTGCTGGTAGACTGGGGCTCTTTCCTATGCCATCTTTATTCTGGGACTTAAGCTAATGGAATAGCCACCATCTGTAAAATTGCTGGCCACCATTGGAGAGGAAAAATAGCATGTATTCAAGTGTGCAATAACCCTTAAAGCATCTGCCATAAGTAAAGTGGGTCTCATTATGTCAATTCAAACAAGTCAAATGGCAAAGCTTGGACTTCAAACAGTAGAAAGTATTTTCCTTCCAAAATAAGGGGATGCACATGTTAGTGAGCACTAACACAGACGATGTAACTGCAGTCTAGACACTCTGTATACCTGGTATCTAGAAAGGTACTTGGTACATAGTAAGCACCCAGTAAAGATTTCTTAAATGAATGAAATTTAAATCCGAAACTGCAAGACTCTTCAAATTCCATGCTTCTCCTCATTGCATCTCTTAAAATAGGGATCACCAGCCTGGTAAGTACATAGTGAGAGAGGCATAAGAAGCTTACAGGCTAGATTTTTAAGGAAGAAATGATCAGGGTTCCTGATAAATCGTGGGCAAGAATCCCTTTTCATGAATTCAGCAATAAGGGAAGGGATGCTATCTTACTGGAAGCTGATAGTTTATAGACTTGGCTCAAAAACTACACTCCAAATCAACTAATGTTTGTTTTTAATTTTTTTTTCATTTGAGAGAGAAAGAAGGAGATCTCTTCTACTGGCTAACTATCAAATGTTTATTAAATGCCAACTTCTGGTAAACAATTAAAGATTATATTGGAGAGAGAAGGGGATTTGGAAATATCAGAAGACACAAATTCTGCCCTTGGGAAGTTTGTCTAGTTGGAAAGATAAAACACATACTAATCACAAAAACAACTGGAATAAGCAATATATAACAGTGAAAATCATTGACTTGGAGTTAGATCAAATCCTGGATCTGTCATTTTGTTTTGTATGATCTTAGGTATATGTATTAACCTTTCTGAATTTTGTTTTACTGATCTGTGAAATAAAGATAATGATAAGGCTTTATTGTACACAGTCTGTATTTTTTTAAAAAAAGATTTTATTTAATTAGAAGAGAGGTAGAGATACAGAGAGGGAGAGACAGAGAGAAAGGTCTTCCATCTGCTTTCACTCCCCAAATGACCACAATGGCCAGAGCTAAGCAGATCTGAATCCAGGAGCCAGGAACTTCTTCCAGATCTCCCACATGGGTGCAGGGGCCCAAGTACTTGGGCCATCTTCTACTGCTTTCCCAGGCTGTATCAGAGAGCTGGATCAGAAGAGGAGCATCCAGGACACGAACTGACACCTATATGGGATATCAGCACCACAGGTGGAAGCTTAGCTTACTATGCCACAGCAACAGCCCCTATTCTTTGTGTTTATTACATGAGATAATGTATGTCAAATCCATATATTATTTCACAGCAGGAAAGAAATAATAGCTAATATTTACTGACCATTTATCATTTAATTTTATTATTCTAAGTGCTGTTTGTGTGGATATAATACACACACATACATACACACACTCTTTTCATCTTAACAACAATCCTATGAGGTAGGTACTATTATTATTCCCACATTACACATGAGAAAATGAAGCACAGAGAGATTATGTATAGCTTACCAAGATTTTCAGTTAGTAAGTGAGAGCTGAGATTTGAAGTCTAGCAGCTTAACTTTAGCAACTGTGCTTTCACTCACAGTGCTATGCCATAGGTAAGCATGGGACAGGTACAAAAAACATTAAGTATTCAAGATTGTACATGGCATATGTGTATATGTCAGAGAGCAGTGGTTTATAGAGCAAATCAAGGAAAGAATGTGAAGCAGACAAACTTTGAATATTGAAAAAAATGTTTGGAATGCAATAGCATCTGGTCAAATCATGGCTATTGTCAAATGTAATGAACAACTAGGGGATGATTTGAGAATATTTATAAGCCAGAGTTTCTTTGTAGACATAAGATGATTGTTGATCTCTATCAACACAGGTTGGAACAATTGTGAGAAGGCTTTATGGAAGTTATAGAACCTGAAGTTTTAACATCTCAGATAGAAAATTGAGCCAAAGCATGACATATGGAGAGCTAATGAGAGCGAGTAACAGAGAGTCCTGACTGAAGAAAGCAGATCATGTTGAGGAGTCATGGTAGAAGCTGATGATACAATAATGAAATAAGAATATGACTAATATCTTTCATTAATATTACACATTGCCACCTGTGACAGAAAGAGCACTGTACTGAGACAGTCTATGGACCAGATTCAGACTACTGCTGCTATCATCAATTAGCTACAAAAGCCCTGGGGTAAATAGCTTATTAATTCCAACTCTCATTTTACTTATTTATAACATGAGCAACACCATACAATATTTGTAAAGAGTTGTTTTAAAAATTGAGTCAACAACTATGAACATAGGGAAAGCACTGCACATATATTAGTTCTTTGTTTTACATTTCATCGCATGCCTTCTAAAATGACATTGTGCAAACTTCATTAAAGAAACATTTTTTTTTTTCCAGAGAAGAAAACTGAAATTTAGAGAAACTAAGGTTTACTGAAATCAAGTGATTTGCCCCTAGGCTACATGGTCATTAAGTTGTATAGGGTCATTCTGACTTTTAGCCTAAAACACATTCACTTATTATTATATCCCCAGTAAGACAACTAAGAGCAGGAGTTTGTGGGAGTGGTACCCAATAAAAAGATATTTTTCAAGGGCACAGTGGTTAACCTGCCACCTGGCATGCCTGCATCCCATCTTGGAGTGCTGGTTCAAGTCTCAGCTGCTGAACTTCTGATCTAGATTTCTGCTAAAACACCCTGGGAGACATCAAATGATGGCCCTATTATTTCCTTTCTGCCACCCTCATGGGAGACCTGAATGGAGTTCCAGGCTCCTGGCTTTGACCTTGGCCAGCCATGGTTATTGTAGTTACGGTAATTTGGAGTGTGAACCAGTGGATAGAAGATCGTTTTCTCTCTCTCTCTCTCTCTCTCTCTCTCTTTCAAATAAATTAAAATAAACTTTTTAAGGAAAAGGTTATCTAAAAAATTTAAAAAGAATGATGCTCTTTATAAGAAAAGAGGATACAGGACCAGTTCCAAATGGATTCTTGCCTGAGAGAAGGAATTGGAAGTGGGCACTAAGTAGTCCTTAGGCAGCATGAAAGTCCTGGGATGAGATAAATACCCATCTAGGTAGCAAGGTGCAGAAAGCATGGGCACCAATATAGATCAATGTTTTCTTCTCAGTTTGGCCAGGACTGGTTTGACCAGGATGAGATTTGGCTCTGTCCCCTATAATGTACATTTTGCAAAGAGGATTTGATCCAAGTTCATGAATATAGATATATGTGTATTTGTACACACACACACACACACATGGGCCATACATGTGCACATGCACAGATGGTGTAGAGGGGAGGAAAGGGAAAGATATGGTATATTTACAATTCTTTTCAACGGAAATATTGACATTTAAAATGGTGTTCGTAGATCAATAAGAGACATTACAAGGTGAAAGCAGAATAAACACCAACCAGCCCTACGTACTTGACCTAATTAGAAACCCCTTGTTCCACCAAACATCTCTCCTTTTCCTTTCCTCCTGACTTCCCTCTTAGGAGTTGAATTGCTTCCTCCCCCTACTTCTACACTAACCAGTTGCAGAAAGGTGATTTCAGAGAAATTGAATTTAGTAGTACTTTTAAGGATAATTAAATAGTTGCAATATGCTTGGAGTCATTTTATTAAAGCAGTTATGAGGTAATTAATCTTTTCAATAACCTCTGGAGTGAATGCACATTTTCTATATTCTCCATGCTTTTTGCTATATTCAGGCAAAAATATTTTTGAACCTCTGTAAATATTCAAATATGTGTGTCAGTTCTGATGCTCCCACATCCTCCAGAGCAGAGAGTTAGGCAAATGCTTGAATAAGAATTATTTTCTTACCTGAGGAAGAAGCTAAAGGACAGACGACCTTTAGCTATCTTTTGTTTTTGTTCTGTTTCTTGTCATTTAAAAATTAGAAGCCATCTGTTGTCCAGTATATTCCCATAGATCCTCTCCCCAAATGAGGACAACTTAGCATGCAGTGCTTTTGGGTAATGACTTATAATCCATGGGCCTCTGAAGCTTGTTGCCCACAATGAGCACCCATGTGCCTCCATTTCCAGGAACACCTGATAAACAAAATTCTGAATATACAGTTTCATGAAATTTGGGTGCTTAGCATTACAATGATCAAAGGACCATTCCTTGCCTAGAGCTTTCCCTCAGATTGGCATTTAATAAAGTATCTAGCTCTAAAAATCAATTAAATGAAAAATTCCATGAACTGAAATTTTAGAGAATGATGGTTTGCTAAATCAGAACCCAACTACAACTCAGTAAGATTTTCTTGTTGAAATGCAAACTTATATAAAGATTTTCCTCTTGCATTTGTAATCAGATGGCTCAATCCAGTGCATGTGTCTGTTTGCACATACTGTTCAATGGGAAAAATATATAAGTAAGATAAATGTTTTACATATACATACTTTTTGAAAAGGATGCTACTAGAAAATACAACCTTTTTAACATAGCCTACTGTTCACTGACTTACTTAGTCCCTGATTTACATCTAACTTCCCAAGAACACATCCACCGTGTAAAGAGGACACCTTTGCTCTTCCTACTGTGTCTGTGAAAGCTTCTGTCCAAAGAATTGCCAAAAGCAAAACAGACAGCCTGTGGAGAATCAAAAGACAAGCCAATCTGGAACTCAGGCAGCTCTTTGATCTCTTTGTGACTTTTGTTCTTTGTAACTCAAAGCTAATGTTGGGGATAGCCATTATCCTTTATATGGGCAAAGTGGCTGAAGAGATAGATGTGACAAACTGTCCCCTCTATTAGAAGTACTTTCATCTTCCTTCCCATGGCTGGCTGAGTCATAGAGGGTCTCCTTTAAAGAATTCTGTCTATAGACATACACTCAATTCTGAAAAGACTCATTCCACTAATAGACACATGCCTATCTTCTGTTTTATTTTCCTTTTGTGTTTTCCTTGCCTTTTAGCTATCAGCTATGTAGAATGTGGTATCTGTCATCCATTTAGATTTTTAAAATAAATCTTACATTTCCAACAAGATTCCTGGACTGATATAATTATCTGCCAATGTTAACTGAATATTACATGCTGATAACTTGATAGCATTAATAGGAATGGGGTAACAGTTTCCCTGGCAATCATCTAAACAGCAGAATGACTTGTGGAATTATGCCTACCTTGAAACAGATTAAAAGGAGTTGGGATGGTTCTTGGTTAAAACTAATTCCCTTTCTGGCACTAAAAAAAAAATCTAAATAAAAGTGCAATAGCATCTAATCTATCATATTTCCTGGCCACAAAACTGTGTTGTTTAAAAGACAGACTCCCAGTTTTTAGACTTGGAAAAGTTTCCACAGTGAAGTTAGTGGCTGTTCAGAATATTAGACTGTATGCTAAGTTGTAACCTGGCCAAATTCCCTAACTCTGGCAGCTCATATAGTTTGGAAGTTGGCATG
The DNA here is from genome assembly GCF_964237555.1 of Oryctolagus cuniculus. Classification (NCBI taxonomy): domain Eukaryota; kingdom Metazoa; phylum Chordata; class Mammalia; order Lagomorpha; family Leporidae; genus Oryctolagus; species Oryctolagus cuniculus. The sequence continues at coordinate 81,128,033 of NC_091453.1, read as the reverse complement.
TTCTAAAGTAGGTTTCCATGCATGCCACATCTATCTGATTGACAGATATAAAACAGCAATTTCCAAAACTCAAAAAACGTCATTGGTTTGTAATAAATAAACCTGTGTTTGTTTAAATAAATTGTCATTGTCTATATAGATAGATAGATATGATATGATATGATTCTCCATTTTGAAGGGGTTTATTACCACTTTGGGAAGCAGATGAAACATGCTGATTCTTTGCCATCAGAGAAATACTTACATTCACACATTTTATAGAGAATTATGGAAGGTACATTGAACTTATAAACCATTAACTAAATAAATCTTGTACTAATTGCCAAGTACTTAAGCTTGAGCAACCTTGAGACCCACGACATTGCCAGAAATGGGGTGATGAGGATAGTATATTAAACATTTTCAGTATATCCTAGGACCACTCAGCAAACCAACCATTTGAACCCAAAACCTTCCTGTATCTGCTACGTACTTTGACATCTCAGACTAATATTTTTAGTTGCAATGCTTTGAATCAGCATTAACCTTCTGAGGTTATATAGTATTTTTTTTTGACAGGCAGAGTGGACAGTGAGAGAGAGAGAGACAGAGAGAAAGGTCTTCCTTTGCCGTTGGTTCACCACCCAATGGCCGCTGCGGCCGGCGCGCTGCAACTGGTGCACCGTGCTGATCCAAAGCCAGGAGCCAGGTGCTTCTCCTGGTCTCCCAAGCGGGTGCAGGGCCCAAGGACTTAGGCCATCCTCCACTGCACTCCCTGGCCACAGCAGAGAGCTGGACTGGAAGAGGAGCAACCGGGACAGAATCTGGCGCCCCGACCAGGACTAGAACCAGGGGTGCTGGCGCCACAGGCAGACGATTAGCCTATTGAGCCGCGGTACCGGCCTATAGTATGTTCTTTATATTTTTCCTGATGTTTTATACATGACTAACTCCCTAAAAAGTTCATTTCATTAGTAATTAGAAAGCTCAATGCCTGATCTTGACTGATAAATGATAGATGACCTTTTTGAATGCTCTCTTGTACACTCAAAAAGACTCATGATGAAGTATCAACCAAGGATTGGATAGATGGACCAATTACTAACTAAGCTGAAACTTCTTGGTCTACTATAACCTGATACTGTCTTGTGTTTATTAAATGAGATAATGCATGTCAAAGCCTAGTCCAAATACATATTCTTATAATTCAGCTTTATAACATCATTTATTTTTGTCTCCAAGGACTGACTCCTAAAGCTGAGGGCATTGTATCATAGTACAGCATGTCCAAGAATTTCACTGAAGAAGGCTTTATGGTGGCAACATAAGAGCTACTTGCCTCTTGAAGATGGCTTTATTGCTTCTAAGTGCATCTAAAATGATTTTGTCCCCACGGATGCCTTGAATTAAACTTTTCCAAGCAAGAACTGTTATGTTATAGTCCTCTACCACTGAGACTTTTTGCTTTTCATTTGATATTATATTGTCTCCCACATCTTTCTATCATCCCTTCTTCTCCCAGGCTTCTTGGACACTGTTTCTTGGTTTTGCCTATGACTTTCCTTTCTTCACTCCAAATTGAAACACAGACACTCTACTTCTCTCTTTATTTAATACCTTCAAGTGGTTTCAGTGAGCCCTTATCCTCAAAGGGCCATTCCAAGAGCATCACTTGCCCTCACTACTGGTTCCTTCCTACAAATACAAATCAGATTTACAAGGACAGTGTACATTTGAGATCTGCCAGTGACCCACATAAGGGCTATCACCTCAACCCATCATGTCCTTCTGTACTTCTAAACTTCAGAGCAAACTCCAGTACCATGAGCGTTCAAGGTATTACGGCCAGTGATGTTCAGCCATGGCTGATGGGAGGAGTCACAAAAAAGTAAGTTTTTAGTTTTCATAGACAGACAGCCCACTATCATGCAGGTTACATTTCAGATTTATCTATTTTTATTTGAAAGTCAGACTTACAGAGAGAGGGAGGGACAGACAGGTAGAAAGAGAGATATATATATTCCATGTGCTGGTTCACACCCCATTGACCATAGTGGCCAGGGCCGGGCCAGGCCAAAGCCAGGATCTAAGAGCTTCATCTGCATTGCCCATGTGGATGGCAGAGGTCCAAGCACTTGGGCCATCTTCCGCTGCTTTCCCCAGGCACATTAGCAGGGAACTGGATCAGAAGTGGAACAGCTGGGACATGACCTGGCACCAATATGGGATACCTGTGCTGCAGGCAGAGGCTTTTCCTGCTGCACCACAGTGCTGGCCCCAGAAAAAGTGAGTATCCATTCCTGCCTTCATTATTTGTAATTCTAACTTCATCAAGCACTCCTTAGTGCAGTTCATTAAGTTTGTATTCTTTTTCTGTTGGAATTACTGTGCAATTTGCAGAGTGTTTTATATCGAAGTACTTGAAGACTATACCCAGATGTCTTAATTCCAAAATCAGGTAAGTGAAAATAATCAGTTGTATTTTATGATGTTGAAATGTATTTCTGAAAAATACTGTGACACTATATCCTTTTATGCTAGAACATATGCCTTAATCATTTCCTTGCCTGTCTTCTATCATACTGCAGAAAATGGAGAGGATGCAAATTGCTTTTACTCCAAGTGAAACTGAGGACCTATGGGGGCAGCTGCCAGAAGCTGACTTAAGTGTGCAGAATACCCTTTTTCTTTGTCCATACTACTTCCTTCCTCCCTGTCCAGATTCATCTCTTATCAATTTCCATCTATGCCCCAAAACTCCAACCACATTAAAGGAATTGAAGTTTACCAACCCAATTATCCTTTGAATTGTCTTAGTGTCTTAATTCATGCTACTGGCTCATTGCCCACTTACCTGGATAATTCTTGTGGATTTTTTAATGACTCAACTCAAACTATGGTCTTCAGAATCCTTGGATGCATCCCAGGAATTATGATAGAATCAAATAAGTCTCTTAATGGAACTATGTCCTTTACATTTTCTCCTCTCCCAAATTCATAGAGATACTGTGACCTCCTCTCACACTCGCACACATAGTCTCTCTCTCCCTCTCCCTCTCCCCTTCTCCCCTTCTCCCCTTCCCCCCCTCTTCCACCATCAAACACATATGCACACACACATACCCCAAAGCCACACAAGCAGTTTTTCTCAGTATGATCTCAGAGCATCATGCTACAGTTTCATGTTTTCCTTTACTTCTGATAATACAATTTCTTTGCTTTCTGTTTCTTGGCATTTTCTCTCCCTAAGTTATTAGTTTGAAAATATAGAATTTTGGGGAATTGGGAAGACAAATTGTATCATCTTGGTCTTCTTTCCTCTCCCACTGCTGACTACCCTTCCCTGCCTTTCAGTGAGTTGTGTCCCATTTGCAATGATATTTTGGAAGATAAAGAAATGTCTGCTATGCTACTACTCCCCCATCTTCTATCCTTCATCATCCCCAAGTAGAATTAATGGTTCCCTACTGTGTTTGCCTACAGCATGGTTCATAGATTGTATTGTAGTCACTGGTTACTGGTTTCTAGGTCCATCTCCTGAACACACAGTAGAACTCAATCATTTTTCATGATGCAACTCACATTTAAATTAGATTTTTCATGGGTCCACTTGAATTTTTTAAAGGTTTATTTATTTATTTGAGAAGCAGAGTTACAGACAGAGAAAGAGAGAGTCACGGAGAGAAAGGTCTTCCATCTGTTGATTCACTCCCCAAATGGCTGCAAGGGCCACAGCTGGGCCAATCCAAAGCCAGGAGCCAGGAACCTCCCCCGGGTCTCTCATATTGGTGCAGGGCCCAAGGATTTGGGCCATCCTCCACTGCTTTTCCACGCCATTATAGGAGAGCTGGATTGAAAGAGGAGCAACCAGCACATGAACCAGTGCTTATATGGGATGCTGGCACTGCTGTTGAAGGCTTAACCTGCCATGCCACAGTGCTGGCCCCAGACCTACTTGAATTAAATGGTGGAGCTATCACATTGTGGGTTTGGGGACACTCTTATCAAGGTAGCCCCAGTGGTAACTGAATGTCTTCTCATATATGAAGCCTGGCTTACAATTTATCGAATACACTCTGAAGTTTTTGAGGTTGGAATCTGAGACTTAATCATGCTATATTCAAAGTGTACGATACTGAATATGTGACTAGAAACATGCTCATTTGCTGGCTGGTTGCTGGCTGGGTAGCTAGAGGAGATAACAGAATTTAGACTCAGACTTTGCCATTTACTTTCAGTTTGACCTTAGATAAATTATTTTCCCTCTCTGAGCATGAGTTACTCAGAGCATTATACATGAATAGCTTATTTAATTCATAGTATTTTTGATTTGTTTTAGCTCACATTTATTGATTGTCTACTTTGTGGTAGATACTATTCTCAATTAAGTGTATTAAAGCATATGAACTGTTTCCTTTATAGTTAAAGTTCATAAATGTTAGTTTTTATGAAAGAAGAGGTAACTTGGTCATACCTATGAAGGTCTGCTTCTGAAAGAAATCCTGAAAAGCCTTAGAAATTCATCCTGACTCTACCTCTGCAGTGTTATAAATGATACCTCCTTTCCTCAGAATCCATTGTGAAGACAATTTTCTGTAGGGTCCTCAGTTTTCTATTCTTAGGAATTTTCTTTCTATGGAGTCCTCCTATACTTCATATTCTCCAGGAACTTAGATCAGTGTTCAAACAGAATGATGTGTGGTCTGAATCTTTAATGCTTTTCTGCTTAACTGGTCAACTTAGTGCTCCTGTCCCTAAAGTTTGTCTGACTTGGGAGAACCTAATAGCTGTAGCCCCACTGACACAGTGCAAACCCCACTTCAGAGTAGTGAGGTCTTTCAGGGATGCTATTCTGTGCTAGATCCCAGAAGTGAGGTGAGTTCTCACCTGCACTCAAGTGCCTAATACCAATGACAGAAAACGTTCTTTAACTGACCTTTATTTAAACTGACTTTTTGGATCAAGCAACCTTCTATAAAGCATGCTGGCTGATGCCCATGGCATTTTCTTCTGATTGAGTTGCATAAGAGAGCTTCAGCTGTCTTTGCATCAGTTAGTTCCCAAGCCCCTTTGTGCCCTTATCCTCCTTGCAGGCTGCTCTTGCCAATAACAGGCCATCCAAGAGAGGGCATTCAACAGCAGCATTTTAATTTTAACTCTTGAGTCCTGGGAGTTTTCTCAATTTTTTGAACGATGCTTTCCAACTGGGATGTTGCAGTATACTGATGTGCCCTGAGGAAATTACAGGTGTGCTGAGCTATTGATCCTTCCAGGTGGTCTGGTAGGTACTAGGGCAGCCAGACTCCATGATCAGTTTTTGCCAGTGGCCATGAGCAAACTTATCATTCGACTTCCTCAATGTGCCATACACATATTATCATTTTCCATCTGTGCAATGTCCTGAACAAGTCAGGAAGTACTATGTTCAGAGCATTGGTTATCAACAGTCTTTTAATTATAAACCACTATATGTATGGATTAGGTTAAAATTCAATTGTTTTGTAAAGGATTTATTTATTTTGCTTGAAAGTTAGAGCTACAGAGGGAGGGATGGAGGGAGGGAGGGGAAAGAGAGAGAAGAGAAGAGAAGAGAAGAGAAGAGAAGAGAAGAGAAGAGAAGGATCTTCCATCCTCATCACCCCCAGATGGCAGCAATGGCCAGGTATGGGCCCACTGAAGCCAAGAGCCAGGAATTTCATCTGGACCTCCCATGTGGGTATCAGGGGCCCAAACACTTGGACCATCCTCCACTGCTTTTCCCAGGCCATTAGGAGGGAGCTGAATTGGAAGTGGAGCAGCCAGGACATGAACTAGTACCCATATGGGATATTGGCATTGCAGATAGCAACTTTACCCACTATTCCACAACACCAGCTCCCCATATTAATTTTTTTTAAAAAAAAATAACTCTGGAGGCCTGCGTTGTGGCTTAGCAGATAAAGCTACTGGCTGCAATGCTGGCATCTCATATGGGAAAAGGTTTGTTTCCTAGCTGCTCCACTTCCAACTCAGCTCCTTGCTGATGGCCTGAGAAAAGCAGCAGAATATGGTCCAAGTGCTTGCCCCTGGTATCCATGTGGGAGACTCAGAAGAAGTTTCTGGCTCCTGACTTAGGCCTGTCACACCCAGCCCTGGACACTGTGGCCATCTGAGGAGTGCACCAGTGGATGGAAGAGAACCCCCCACCCCCAACTCTGTGTGTGTGTGTGTGTGTGTGTGTGTATGTTCCTCTCTGTAACTCTGACTTTCAAATAAATAAATAAACCTTTAAAAAAAAAAAGCAATTCTGTTTTGAGTAAAGTGGCATCTGGACCCTGGAACCTTGGTGTCCCTCTCAGCAGACAATACAGCTGAGAAAACACTACATGAAACAAAATATGGAAACCCTTATTTTCTCTTTGAGTTGTGCAGTCTGCAATAGTGTGTCCTCCTGGAAAACCAGCTTTCAGCAACTCGGCAATTGGGCAGAGGCTGCTTCCTAGATCTCTCCATGGACACTGTTTGGTCCACCTGTCTGTGTGCCCTTGGTTACTCTCCTTGGGAATTCAGGTAAATTGTTCTTGCCTTACCTTCCACAGCATGTTGAAAAATCATTGGTTGAAAATGAGTAGCAGATCCCAGATGACTGAATAGGGGAAAAAATGTGCAGATTTTGACCACAGGAGGGTAACAGAAGAGGAAAAACTGCATCCCTAGAGATATTTGGAGACAAGTTTACAGTAGAACCTCTCTCTGTCTCTACCTCTCTCTGCAACTCTGTCTTTCAAATAAGTAAAAAAAAAATAAAAAAAGAAGGGGGCTGGCGCTGTGGCACAGTGGGTTAAAGCCCTGGCCTGAAGCGCCAGTATCCCATATGGGCTCTAGTTCTAGTCCCAGCTGCTCCTCTTCCGATCCAGCTCTCTGCTATAGCCTGGGATAGCAATAGAAGATGGCCCAAGTCCTTGAGCCCCTGAACCCATGTGGGAGACCCAGAAGAAGCTCCTGACTCCTGCCTTCAGATTGGTGCAGCTCTGGCCATTGCAGCCAGCGTGAACCAGCGGATGGAAGACATCTCTCTGTAAATCTGTCTTTCAAATAAGTAAAATAAATCTTTTTAAAAATGTAGTTTACAGTAGAAATTTTATAGGAAGAAGTGAAATACTGTGGAACAGTGGGGATGGTACAATCAAGCATTAGTGAATGGGACACCATGGGCAACTCCCACAGCTGGTGTCTAGAGGGGACACTATCTTTTTATAGCAAGGTGAGATGCAACATGTAGTAGCCCACATCTCATGCAGGCAGCTGGATCTGGGAATTCCACAAGTCTCTCCATGGATGGGAAAGGATTTAAGGGCTGAAAGTGGAACTCCTTACTCCTTGTGACTGTGGGAGCCATGTTACCTGTTACTGTTGGAATTCTATAATTGTATGATAGGGTGTGGGATGTGATTGGGTCTTAGAGCAATGACTGTATCTGGTTTCAGAGGCTAAGCGTTCCCTGAGTTCTGTGGTAGGTCATCACAGAGGGTTCCACATTCACACTGAGAAGTATACAGATCTTTTGTGTAGTTCATGTATCTGTGTGGGTGGGGTATGTAGACACTATGGATCCAACTTGGGCAGTTGGGTTATTTTGTCAGAGAGGGACTGAGGCTGTGATCATGCCAGCCAAAATAAACATACTTTCCCCCACTGCTTACTACAGAGTAGATCTATAATTCCCAACTTTGGTTTCCCAGAGTAGATCTATAATTCCCAACTTGCCCCACCCTCAAATGGCTAAGGCTCCCTGGCCTCATCCAGCACACACTTTATATTCACTGAAGGAGCAGATACTCCACTAAGCCACAGAGGCATAGTTCAATGATAAAAGCTATCAGAGGAGAAAATCAGCAAGTGTTTCCACAAATATCTAAAAACAAATGCAGAAATAGAAGAAATAAGAACAAGGAAGACCATATGATTCCCCAAAAGGAACACTACAACACTTCAAATTAGAACGTGGATATGAAAAGATTAATGAAATGCCTGAAAAGGAACTCAGAAGAATGATCTTAAGATTACTAAAATGCACAAGTAAGTAAATACATGAGATAAAAAAAATCCAAACATATTATGGATGAAAAATTTTCTGAGAGATAGATATTGAAGAGAAATCAAACTGAAATATTAGAAATTAAGAATTCCATATATCAAGTAAAAACTATAGATAAAAGCCTCAATAACAGAGTTGGTGAGGCAGAAGAAAGGATATCCAAGCTGGAAGACAAATCCTTGGGAATACTTGAGCCATACCAAAAAAGAAAAAAAAATAGAAAAACCGAAAATAGCATTTGAGATTTATAGGTTATCAAATGACCAACATACATGTCTTAGTTCCTGAAGGTGTGGAGAGAATGGATTAGGAGACCTATTCAGTGAAATAATAGCAGAAAATGTTCCCAATTTGGAGAAATACAGGGATATCCAAGTACAGAAAGCACATAGAACTCCTAATAGACATGATCAGAAAAGATCTTTACCACAAGACACTATTGTCAGATTTTCAACAGTAAAACCTAAAAAAAAGATACTAAAATGTGCATGAGAGAAATTCCAGATTATCTTCAGAAGATTCCCAATTAGACTGACAACTGGTACCTCATTAGAAAACATACAGGCTGGCAAAGAATAGAGAGGAAATAGTCCAAGTCCTAAAAGGAAAAAAAAAAAAGTGTCAACCCAGAATACTGTACCCAGTGAAACTCTCATTTAACAATTAAGCTAAAATAAAGATCTTCCAAAACAAACAGAAATTGAAAGAATTTTTCATCATTCATCAAACCTTACAAATGATAATTAAGATGTGCTACACACAGAAACAGAGAAAAATAGTCAACGTCATGAAAGAATGTGAAGGCAGAAAATATCCTAGTAAAGTACAGAGGAAATTCAAAATAAACCATAGGAATATTTTAGAAAAGTGGCAGGACTAAGTTGTTACTTATCAATAATGACCTTGAGTGTAAATGGCCTAAATTCTCCTGTTAAAGATACATACTGGCTGAATGGATTGGAAAACAAGACTTGCCTATTTGCTGCCTACAAGGAACACACCTCACCAACAAAAATACACACAGACTGACAGTGAAAGGATGGAAAAAGATATTCCATGCAAACAGAAACAAAAGTTCACAAGAGTAGTTAACCTAATATCAGACAAAATAATTGTAATACAAAAAATATTAAAAAGAGACAAAGAAGTGCATTATGTACTGATTAAGAAATCAATTCAACAAGAAAATGTGACTATAGTAATTGAAAATGTACCCAATGCTAGGGTACCTGGCTATTTAAAACAAATGCTAATGCACATAAAGGGAGATAGAGGATCAAATACAACAATAATGGGGGACTTCAATACTCCACTTTCATCAATAAACAGATCAACTATACATAAAATTTAACAAAGAAACAACAAAGCTAAGGTACACTATGAATCAACTGGACCTAACTGATATCTACAGAACATTTCAACACACAGCTGCAGAATACACATTGTTTTAATCTATGCATGGAACTGTCTCTATGACAGACCATATGTTAGAAAATAAAGTAAGTCTCAGCAAATTCATTTAAAAAATGAAATCATATTATGTATCTTTTTCTGACCACAATTGAATTAAACTGGAAATTAACAACTTAAGAAATGCTAGAAAATATGCAAACATGTGGAGACTGAACAACATGATCCTGAATGAACAACGGGTCATAGAAAAAATCAAAAGAGAAATAAAAAAATGCTAGAAATGAGTGATTACAACACGACATATCAAAATTAAGGGATACAGCAAAATCAAGAGGGGAGTTTATAACAATTAGTGCATACATCAAGAAATTAGAAAGACATCAAATAAATGATCTAACAATGCATCTCAAAGATATTGAAAAATAATAACAAGACAATCCCAAAATTAGTATGAAGGAAAAATAATGAAAATTAGAGAATTGTAAAAAGTGAAAGAAAGAATAAGAAAGGAAGGATGAGGGAGTATGAGAGTATGGACTGGAGGGAGGGTAGGGTGGGAAGTACCACTGTGCTCCTAAATCTATATATAAAGTGCATAAAATTTGTTCACCTTATATAAATTTAAAATAAGACAGAGTTACATAAGGAGGGAGGGAGGGAGGGAGAAAGAGAGAGAGAGGTTTTCTCTCTGCTGTTTCACTCCCCAAATTGCCACAATGGCTGGGGCTGAGCCAATCCGAAGCCAGGGACCAGGATCTTCATCTGGGTCTCCCATGTGGGTGAGAAGGACACAAACACTTGAGCATCTTCTGCTGATTTTCTGAGACCATTAGCAAGAACCTATATTGGAAGTAGAGTAGACAAAACTTGAACTGGCACCCATATGAAATGTCATTGCTGCAAACCAGGACTTTAACTCACTGCACCACAGTGCCAGCTCCTGAGATGTTTGTTCTTAAAAATGAGCAAAATTGACACAGAATTGGCCCAAATAACCAAAAAAATGGAGAAGACTGAAATTAATAGAATCAGAGACGAAAAAGGAGATTTTTACAATAGATAACACATAAATCAAAATAACCATCAGAAATTACTACAAACAGCTGTATGCTGACAAATCTGAATATATAGAAGAAATGGATAGACTTCTGGACACACACAGTCTACCAAAATTGAGTCATGAAGACATAGAAAACCTACATAGACCAATAACCAAGGCAAAGATTGATTCAATAAAAAGAACCTTCCAACAAAGAAAATTCCAGTCCTGGATGCGTTCACTGCTGAATTATACCAAACTTTTAAAGAAGATCTAAATTAAATTCTTCTCAAACTATTCAAAACAATTGAAATGGAGAGAATCTTCCCGAAAATTCTTTTATGAGGTCATCATCATATTTATTGCAAAACCAGACAAAAATGCAAGGAAAGAGAATATAGACCAATATCCCTGATGCAAAACTCACAACAAATTACTAGCTAATGGACTCCAACAACACATCAGGAAGATCATTCCCCTGGACCAAGTGGGATTTACCCTGGTATTCAGGGATGGTTCAACATATGAAAAGCAATAAATGTGATAAATCACATTAACAAATTTCAGAATGAAAAACATATGATAATCTCAATAGATATTAAAGCATTTGATGAACTACAACATCATTTCATGATAATAACCTTAAGCAAATTGTGTATAGAAAAAACATACCCCAACGCAATCAGGCAATGTATGACAAACCCACAGCCAGCATCACACTGAATGGAGGTAAAGCTGGAAGCATTTCTACTAACATTTGTAACCAGAGAAGGATGCCCACTCTCGTAACTACTATTCAATGCAGTTCCAGAAGTCTTAGAGCTATTAGACAAGAAAATGAAACCAAAGGAGGAAGTCAAATTTTCCATGTTTGCAGATCATATGATCCTATACACAGGTAAACCAAAAGACTTTAATAAGAGATTATTGGACCCATAAGAGTTTGGCAAACTTTCAGGACATAAAATCAACACACAAAAATCAATAGCCTGGGGCCGGTGCTGTGGCGCATCAGGTTAATGCCCTGACCTGAAGCACCGGCATCCCATATGGGAGCCAGTTTGAGACCTGGCTGCTCCACTTCCAATCCAGCTCTCTGCTATGGCCTGGGAAAGCAGAAGATAGCCCAAGTCCTGGGGCCCCTGCACCCACATGGAGACTTGGAAGAAGCTCTTGGCTCCTGGCTTCGGATAGGCACAGCTCCAGCCATTGCAGTCATTTGGGGGGTGAACCAGTGGATGGAAGACCTCTCTCTCTCTCTCTCTCTCTCTCTATATATATATATATATATCCGTTTCCTCTCTGTCTGTGTAACTCTGACTTTCAAATAAATAAATAAATAAATCTTTAAAAAAAAATAGCCTTTGTATGCACAGACACACTAGCTACAGAAAAATTAAATACCTTGGAATAAATTAACCAAAGATGTCAAAGATCTCTACAAAAAATTTTTAAAAAGTAAGGAAGAAAATATAAAAAGAAATAAAAATGTAAAAATCTTCCACGTTGACGGATTGAAGAATTAATATAATCAAAATGATCATACTATTGGTATCAAAAACAATTTACAATTTAGTGGACTCCCAATCAAAATACCAAATATCTGGAAAAAGTGACCCTAAAATATATATGGATTCAGCAGTCAGGATAAGGGCTGTTCAAAGTTATTGTTTCTCTAAGTTTTGATTTCATTTCTACATGTTTCCTTTTAGGTGTTGTATTAGTTATCACAGGTCAAGGAGAACATACAGTATTTATCTCTTTGGGGCAGGATTATTTCACTAAGTACGATGTTTTCCAGTTTTGTCCATTTTGTTCCAAATGACCAGATCCTGACTGTTAAGGAACAGCTTTTTATTATATATTTTTGTTTTTCTTTTGTTTTCCTTTATCATATCTTCCTTATCCTTTTTCGTTACATACTAAATGTTGAACTCTTACTTAACATAAAGTTAACTATATGTTTATAAAGTTAATTGAAAATAGATCTTAGTGAAAACTAAGAGTGTGAATAAGAAAGGGAAAAGGGAGGGATGAGAGTGTGGGTGGGAACACAGGCACATTGGGAAGAATTACCAAAATCCTAAAGTTGTCATCGTGAAATGTATTAAGTCCATAACTGCAAAGCAGTATAGTTTTGCATACATTTCTATGGACTATTTCTTTTTTTATTTTTTTTATTTTTTTGACTGGCAGAGTGGACAGTGAGAGAGACAGAGAGAAAGGTCTTCCTTTGCCGTTGGTTCACCCTCCAATGGCCGTTGCGGCCAGCTCGCTGCAGCCAGCACACAGTGCTGATCCGATGGCAGGAGCCAGGTACTTATCCTGGTCTCCTATGGGGTGCAGGGCCCAAGCACTTGGGCCATCCTCCACTGCACTCCCTGGCCACAGCAGAGAGCTGGCCTGGAAGATGGGCAACTGGGACAGAATCCGGCACCCCGACCAGGACTAGAACCCGGTGTGCTGGTGCCGCAAGGCAGAGGATTAGCCTAGTGAGCCGCGGCGCCGGCTCTATGGACTATTTATAAGGGTACAGTTTAAAAATACCATAGGACTTCAAATTCCCTTTAACTGGCTGGCAAAAATAGTAGCTTGAATGTTATAAAGATCAAATGGATAGGATTAAATGATAAAGTGATCATATAGATAGGAACAAGTGTTAAAATGATCATATAAATAGGGATAAGTGTTTGGAAATAATAATAGAATTAAAAAGGAGTGAAGGCTCCAACATGGGAAGCAATCCATACAGCAGACTCATAAAATGACAATCACTTTAAGTAGCACTCTGACCTCAGAATCAGCCCTTAAAAGATTCTGAGCTAGCTGAAAAGCCCAGGGGAGCATTTCAGGTGTGGAATGTCAAGACACTCTGGAAAAAAAATTCTACAGAAAAATACCTTTGTGGGTGAGACACCAGTGGAAAGCAGTGGCCACCAAAGAAGGATGTACTTTTCTCTTAAGGGAGGAGAGAACATCCACTTTCCATATGGCCATGTCGAGCTAGTGGATCCAAAAGGCTTCCATAGCTTAGGCAGCTCATATCAAGAGCCTTGGGTGATCACTGACATTACACATCTTTAAAGATTTATTTATTTATTTATTTGAAAGTCAGAGTTACACAGAGAGAGGATAGGCAGAGATAGAAAGAGAGAGAGGTCTTCCATCTGATGGTTCACTCCCCAATTGGCGGCAATGGCTGGAGCTGTGCCGATTTGATGCCAGGAGCCAGGAGCTTCCTCCAGATCTCCCACGTGGGTGCAGGGGCCCAAGGACTGGGCCATCTTCCACTACTTTCCCAGGCAAGTGGAGCAGTGGAGCAGCTGGGTCTCCAACCGGTGCCCATATGGGATGCTGGTGCTTCAGGCCAGGGAGTTAACCTGCTGTGCCACAGCGCTGGCCCCAACATCATAGATAAGAGTGTTAATTGTTAAATAAACCACAAGAGTCACTGTGCTCTAACTTTCCATGCAGGACCTCTGTCCCTAAAGAGTTGTACCAGGAGACTCAATAGTAAAACTTTTTCTCAAGAATCACTTCCTTTTAGTGTATTAAAGTGGAGGATATTAGTATGTCTCATAATTTATAGTTATGTCTAAGAGCTTGCAAAAGATGTATAATTCCTGGGTTCCTCTTTAAAAAAAATTAAGTTTCTAAAAGAAAATAAGGGGGAGGAAGGAAGGGAAAGGATGAAAGAAAAAAATTGCAAAATCAGCCATTACTTTGAACAGCACTTGACTGTACTGTTGAGAACACTTAGTTTTTTCATTTCATTTCATTTCATTATTTCTTTTCTTTTCCTTTTCCATTTCTTTTTCTTTTTCTTTTCTTTTCTTCCTTCCTTCCTTCCTTGCTTCCTTCTTTCCTTCCTTCCTTCCTTCCTTCCTTCCTTCCTTCCTTCCTTCCTTCCTTCCTTCCCTTTCTTTTTCTTTTTCTTTTTCTTTTTCTTTTTCTTTTTCTTTTTCTTTTTCTTTTTCTTGGACTAAATAGAAGAGGGTAGAGGAAGAGGGGCGAGAGAGTGGATGGGAGGGCAAATATGGTGGGAATAATTACTATGTTACAAATTCTGTATTTATAAGATACATTCAAAGAAATAAAAATACATATGCAATCACAAGAGATCCCAAATATCTAAAGCAATCCTAAACAATACAAATAAAGCTAGAGGCATCAGAATACCACATTTCAAGACATAGTGTAAGGGAGCTATGATTAAAACCACCTGGTATTGGCACAGTAGACATGCAGACCAATGGAACAGATTAGAGTCCCCAGGAATTCACACATCCACAACCAACTAATCTTTCTCAAAGGAGATAAAATCCCTACCTGGAGAAATGACAGTCTTCAACAAATGATGTTGGAAAAATTGGATTTCTACATGCAGAAGTATGAAACAAGATACATACCTTACATCCTTTATAAAACTCAATTCACAATGTTTCATAGATCTACATCTAAGACCAAAAACCATCATATTAGTAGAGAAAACAGAAACCCTGTAAGACATTGGTATAGGCAAACACCTCAGGCATTGGATCCCAGCAGCATAGAAAATAAAGGCAAAAATAGGCAAATGGGATTACATCAAGCTAAGAAGTTTCTTCACAGCAAAAGAAACTCAACAAAGTAAAGAGGCAACCAAAAGAATGAGATAAAATATTTGTGAAGCAAAAGGATTAATATCCAGGATATATAAGGAGCTCAAGAAACTCAACAACAGTGAAACAAGAAATCCAGTTAAGAAATGGGCAAAGGACTTGAATGGGTATTTTATGTAGGATAAAGTTAAAATGGCCAACAGACACATGAAAAGATGCTCAGGATTACTAGCCATCAGGGAAATACAAATAAAAACCACAATGAGATACCAGTTAGCATGCTATCACCCAAAAATTAAAAAAATTAAAATGCTGGCAAGGATGTGAGGATATGTATAGTCTAATACACTGTTGATAGAATGTAAACTATTACAACCATTTTGGAAAACAGTATGGTGGTTTCTCAGAAATCTGAAAATAGTTCTAACATGTGACCCAGCCATTCCACTCCTGGAAATTTACTCAAACAAAATTACATCAGCATATGGAAGAGTTATTTATATCCCTATGTTTACTGCAGCTCAATTCACAATAGCTAAGATATGGATCAATCAAGATGTCCATCAACTTATGACTGGATAAAGAAAATATGGTATATGTACACACTATGGACTACTACTCAGCCATGAAAAAGGATGAAATCTTGTCTTTTGCAACAGAATGGATACAACTGGAAATCATTATGCTTCGTGAAATAAGTCAGTCCCAAAAAGGCCAATCTTATGTGTTTTTTGATATGTGCTAATTAATATAGAATACAAAGATATGTATATAAAGGAATGAAATAAACATCTTGTGATTTGATTGTTGTTTCTAGCTCTTGTTTATACTCCTGTGGAACCATGGTCTTTCTACTTTTTAATTATTGAATATTATGGTTAGTGTTGCATTAAGCCTGTGATTTTAGAGTAGACTGAAATGTTTTCTGCCAAATTTTAAGAAAAAAAAAGGAAAGAAAAAGGGAGACTGAGGAAAGGAGAGATGGAAGGAAGGACATAAGTGTGATTATCTTCTTAGAATTGTGCCTATGAAATACATGAAATCTGTTCCCTTCATATTAATAAAATTTTTAGAAAGAGAGAGCAACATAAGATCTACCCTCTTAGCAAATTTTAGCTTGGCAGTGTGTTAAGCAAAATATCTTGCTCTGGTATCAATCATTGGAAGGGGTGGTGGTGGAGGGGAGAGGGAGAGAAAGAGAGAGAGAGAGAGAGAGAGAGAGAGAGAGAGCGCAAGCAGGAAATATGGTTTATGATCTCACACTGGATACATATTTGTTAGATATATGTAATGGCTATATAAGCGCTTATCCAGCTTGGAATTTTGTTCATGCCTTTCTTACTAGATCCTTGAGTCATCATATCCTAGTTCCTTGTATATGCATGTGTATACACAGAAAGAAGGTGAGTAGGTGTGATGAATGGGAAGACTTCCTGAGTAGTTTTCACTTGGTCCTGTGATACTGTTCATATTCTCTATAACAGCATGGAAATTTCCTAACATAATTATTTCAATTTGACAAATAACAGAAAAAATGTGCTTATACTTCAATCTGAATCTCATTAAGGATTTTATGATCAAGAAAATAGACTTTTTATTGCATTATCCTCAATGTTGTCAAATCACAGTCACTAAACATTTCTTGTTTGTGTGCTAATATATAATATGGAAACACATAAAGTGTCTCAAACTAACTGTATAGGAGGAATAATATTAGTTGTTACACTTTTTTTTTTTGACAGGCAGAGTTAGACAGTGAGAGAGAGAGACAGAGAGAAAGATCTTCCTTTTTCCGTGGGTTCACCCACCAAATGGCTGCTGAGGTCAGCGCACTGCGCTGATCTGAAGCCAGGAGCCAGGTGCTTCCTCCTGGTCTCCCATGTGGGTGCAGGGCCCAAGCACTTGGGCCATCTTCCACTGCTTTCCTGGGCCACAGCAGAGAGCTGAACTGGAAGAGGAGCAACCAAGACAGAATCCAGTGCCCCAACCGGGACTAGAACCCGGGGTGCTGGTGCCACAGGCAGAGGATTAGCCTAGTGAGCCACGACGCTGGCAGTTGTTACACTTTTTAATTTCAGTGCTGCTTTCCCAATGTTGACTATATGGGAACCACATTGAAAAGTCATTTTGATACATCAAATCCAATCTAGTTAATATCTGTCAACCCAACGCATTTCAGATTGAAAAGTTTTCAAACGGAAAACAAGTGGGATCAAGACAGATTACTTTAGGCATCAGGATGCCATTCACAACTCTGGGAAAATTCCTTGATTCCTGGAGCTTATGTTCCTCTGCATTTATGACATTGAAAATAATTATTGCCTACAAAATTTGATCACTGTAAAAAATGTAATGTATATGAGTAACATTGCCATTTTGAGGTTTGATTTTTTTTTATAGTCCTTGCCTATACTCTTGAGGAATGGTGGTTTTTCTACTTACTACTTGTTGAATTCTTTGTTTAGTTCAGGGTTAAGCTTGTAATGATAAACTAAATTGAAAATGTCATTGTAAAAATTTAAAAAATGGAGGAGGGAGTCCAGTAGCGAGGGAGGTTTGGGGTGGGAAGTGTCATTACGCTCTTGAAACTCTATATATGAAATACATGAAATTTATTCCTTGTATATACATAAAATTAAAATGCAAATATAAAAAAGTAAATGAGTAAATACTTATTGACGAGATTTTTCATCTTCACACTGCATGTGTATGTATGAAGATTCTTCAAAATGTTCACGAAAAAATAGAATGTAAAAAAGATTATTTGGTAAAAACATTTTTGAAATCTATACATAGCTGTTTCATAATGCACAATTTTCATAAACATTTTCCCTTTTAAGAATTATTGGGGTCAGCATTGGGTGTAGCGAGTAATGCCACCATCTGCTATGCTGGCATCCCTTATGGGTACTGGTTTGAGATCCAGCTGCACCACTTCTGATATAGCTCCCTGCTAATGTGTCCAGGAAAGCAGCAGCAGATGGCCCAAGTGCTTGGGTCCCTGCACTCATGTGGGAGACCTGGAAGAAGCTCCTGGCTCCTGGCTTTGGCCTAGCCTAACCCTGGCCACTGCAGCCATTTGAGGAAATGAAACAGTGAATAGAAGATCTCTTTCTCTCTCCCCACTCCCCTTCTCTCTGTATAACTCTGACTTTCAAATAAATAAGCAAATGTTTTTTAAAAAGGATTTATGTAGGGGCCGACGCCGTGGCTCACTTGGTTAATCCTCCACCTGTGGCACCGACATCCCATATGGGCGCCAGGTTCTAGTCCCGGTTGCTAGCTCTCTACTGTGGCCCGGGGGGGCAGTGGAGGATCGCCCAAGTGCTTGGGCCCTGCACCTGCACGGGAAACCAGGAGGAAGCACCTGGCTCCTGGCTTTGGATTGGCACAGCCCTGGCTGTAGCGGCCATTTGGGGAGTGAACCAATGGAAGGAAGACCTTTCTCTGTCTCTCTCTCTCTCTCTCTCTCTCTAACTCTCTAACTCTATCTGTCAAATAAAAGAAAGGATTTATCAATGCATTTATTTGAAAAAGAGAGTGAGAGAGAGGTCTTCTTTTTACTGTTTCATTTCCCAAATGCCTGCAGCAGCCAAACCTAGGCCAGGTCAAAGCTAGGAGCCTGGAATTCAATATGAGTAGTAGGGACCCAAGTATTTTACCTACCACCTGCTGCCTCCCAAGCTGCGAATTAGCAGGAAGCTGGATCAGCAGTGGTGCTTAGACTTATACCTAGGGACTCCATATGAGGATTAACTCTTGCACCAAATGCCCACTCCTCCATGAACTTTTTAATGATCCCTCATATATGGCAAAAGATAAAATATTTGATTATTTCAGCAGAGTATAAACTCAAAAGAAAACCTCTCCCTGCCCATTGCTAGTCCCATGCCACCCCTGATAAATCAATTGCTGTGACATATTTGCACATATGAACATCTATATATAATATATACAAACCTATTTATACATGTGATTTTGCAGTTTTATCTTTTATTCTTAATAATATATCTTCCAAATCACCCCATATCATCACTTAGCATTCTCCATAAAACTTTATAGTAGATGTACAATTTCCCATTGAATGGGTACACCATATATTTTATTTAATTACTCTGTTTCCAGTTGTCAGGATAGCTAACAATTTGAAACAATCCAAGTGTTTAATATTAAATAACTTGTTAAAACAGTTCTATTATGTGTTATAATATGATGTAATCTTTTAAAAATGATATTGTAAAAGTGCACTCAATGTCACAGCCTGATATTCACTGGGTCTTTTTACAGGAAAAGCAAGTTACAAATTCATCTGAATAGTTTGAGCTTTTATGACTATAAAATAGAAGCACACATGCCTAGAACACATATGGAAGGATGTGCAGTAAACGAACTGTTAACAAAGATTCTCTCCAGGGATTGGATGATAATAAACCTTATCATCCAAGTTTTTTGGTCCTGGTACACGTTGCTTATGTGTAATTTCTAAGTTCTCAACAACAAATCTATATTGCTTTGGCAATTAGAATAGCAAAGCAACAGAGGTGAATTGTTCAAGGCAAATTTGCATTCAGTCTGTGATGTGGCAGTCACATTTTGCAGCCTAAACCAGAGGGCCTACACCTTGCATTGCTTGGGCTCTGGAAGCAGTTGGAGTAGGCAGCAAGACAGCCCCATCAGAGAAGCCAGAGACCAGTATAGGGCAGTAGTAGTAACTGACAACCTTTTTGGGCTCACTCAGACAATGCTGAGTGGGACTGAGCTGAGAGAGAAATCCCTGAGGAGTGTGTTACTGGTAGTCAGGGATTGTTTTCCCTGTTATCAAGAAGAAGTGGCATTAAATTGAATATGGTAGGATAGTAGGATTTGCAGAGGCCAGTAGTAGGAAAGTAGGATACCTGTAGGCCCTGACAGTGATTGCTAAGGCAGTGAAAAGTTCTGCTTTTTCAAATCAACTGCCTTGCCAGTTAGTCACCTAAGGGTCATAGTGAGAGACAGCATGTACTCAATAATCTACACATGTGAATTCAAATTCCAGCCCTGTCACTCACTGAATGTTTGCTTAGCTAAGTTACTTAATTTTCAGAAGCCTCAGTTTCCTTGTTTGTAAGATGAAAATTAAATAACTGCCTCATCAGGTTGTTGTGAAGGTTCACTGAAATAATGGCTCTAATACTATATAGCACAGTGTCTGATTATCACATCAGAAAGACTCAACATATGGTATCTGTGATTATTAATAATGCTGCTGAAGAAAAAATGTAGCATTCATTTTTTAAAACATGTATTTATCTGAAACACAGAATGAGAGAGGGCAGAGGCAGAGAGATGGAAGGGCGAGAGTGAGAGTGAGGGAGAGGGAGACAGATTTTCCATCCACCAGTTCACTCCCCAAATGGCCACAATGGCCAGCACTGATACAGAGTAAAGCCAGGAGCACAGAGCTCCATCCAGGTCTACTACATGGGTGGCAGGGTCCCAAGCACTTGGACCATCCTCTGTGGCTTTTCCAGGAACATTAGTGGGAAGCTGGATCAGAAGTGGAGCAGCCAAGGCTTGAACACACACTCTGATATGGGATGCCAGCATCACAGGCAACAGTTTAACTCACTGCACCATAACCCCAGTCCTACAAAATGAAGCATTTAGAGGCCTGGTTAATTGTGATGATAAAATCATGAACAAGAGATTCATAATTCTCAGAAGTTTTGTTCAAGGTCCCTGACATGAGATATCAGAAAACTCTATTCTCTGTAAAACTCATACCTGTCTGAATTTCTAAATGAGAGAAAAGAATCATGTGTAGGATAGTAGCTACACAGGAGTCCAAACTAGGGTACATAGAATATACCCCTCTCCTGATACAACGGAGCCTTGGTTTCAGATGCATTGTGCATCGTTGTTATCATCTTCCACTTCCTTTTCCTAAACATTTATCTCTTTATGAGTCCTAGTGTTTGCTTTTTCCAAGTGCCTGAGTTCGCTATCAACCAGGATCCATGTGAACCACATCTTGAATTTCACTTACTTATTATTGCATTATTTATATATTACAGCACTTGTTCATTGTAGTTTAGAAGGGAAATGTAATCTGCTCCTGAGAGTGTAAATTATTGTATACCAAATATAAAAATGCCTGCCAAAGAGTTCATTATGTGTTAAATAATTAACTTTTGACAGTTTAAATGTTTTATATTATTTAAAAATCCTTCATGGGTGGGTGTATAGTTTTGTAAGAGTGTTTTAGTAATAATTAGGGAAATTGGTTAGTGCTTTTGTGTGGATCGTAGATGTACTGTTATTTTTTGATGTTAAATAACAGGGACAGTCATTTGGCATAGTCATTGAAGTGCCATTTCCAATGCCATATACAGTACCTGGATTTAAATCTTAGCTCTGCTCCAAATTTCTTATTTTTATTTATTTATTATTATTTTTTTTGACAGGCAGAGTGGACAGTGAGAGAGAGAGAGACAGAGAGAAAGGTCTTCCTTTGCTGTTGGTTCACCCTCCAATGGCCGCCGCAGCTGGCGTGCTGCGGCTGGCGCACCGCGCTGATCCGATGGCAGGAGCCAGGTACTTATCCTGGTCTCCCATGCGGGTGCAGGACCCAAGGACTTGGGCCATCCTCCACTGCACTCCCTGGCCACAGCAGAGAGCTGGCCTGGAAGAGGGGCAACCGGGACAGAATCCGGCGCCCGGACCGGGACTAGAACCCAGTGTGCCAGCGCCGCAAGGTGGGGGATTAGCCTAGTGAGCCTCGGCGCCGGCTCTGTTCCCAATTTCAACTTTCCACTTATGCAGATTCTGGGAGGCAGCAGGTGATGGCTCAAGTACTTTGATCCTTGTCACCCACAGGAGAGATCTGGTAGGAGTTCTCAGCTCCTAGCCTTGGCCTGATGCAGCCCCAGCTATTGTAGTTGGAGGCCTTTGGGAAGTGAATCAGCAGATGGGATCTCTCTCTCTCTTTCTAATCTTTTCAAAACATAAATAAATTTAAATAATGGAATATAAATTTTTGCTTTATGTTAATTCACTATACATCATGTTCTCAACTGTATTATTTATTTAAATATGCAGGAGTATCTGTACTATAACTACTACCACAATATTACCAACTCTCTTCCATCTAATACTTGCAAATAATTGCTATCCCCTCACTTCCACTAACTACTACCTCCAAGTGTCGTATTTACAGTCCTTAGAAAGGCTGATATGGCCTACTTCCTCTTTTTTTGTTTGAGCAGTCATGCGGTTTAGTATTAGGCTTTGTCCTAGTCTATTTTGTGTTTAATAATATGATTTCTTAGATTGAGTAACTTATAAGGAAAATAGGCTTGTTTCAGCTCATGATTCTGGAGGCTGTGAAGTCCAACAACATGGTACCAACATTTGCTCAGTTTGTGATGATAGCCACATGCTGCTTCAACTTATGGTAAAAAGCATTAGGACAAGTGATCACATAAGAAAGAGAAAATGGACCTGAACTCCTGAACTAGCTAGCCCATTCCCATGAAAAAGGCAGTAAATTCATTCATTATGGCTCTACCCCCATAACCCAAACACTTCCTTTTAAGCCCCACCTTCCAACATTGCTGCATTGAGGAATTAAGGTTCCAAGAATTTGGAGGAGATGCACTCAAACCATAGCAGGCCTATTCCTCAAAGTGAAAGAGCTAGACCTTGTTGTGGTGGGTTTCTGAATAAGGCTGCCAGAGATAAATGTACAAGTCCAGTCAAATATCTCTGCAACTCCAAGGACAAACCAGGAAGTTGGCAATCCCCAGAAGCAAGGGGGGTTAACAGTAGGGAAGGAGATTTAACATGGAATGGTAGCCAAAGATGCCCTTCTCCAATGCACCAGCTTAAGCCTGCTTGGGGTGTATGTGTGGAAGTGTGTTATCCCCTGCTATATCGAAAAGGTACTTGGTTGTTTTGGCAGGTGTTGACAAGCACATGAATGAGTAAATACAGAATGGAATTCTAGTTTTATTATGGATTAATTTTTGTCAGACATGTTCCTGATGAAAATGCCCAGAATGTATTCCCTGGTCAATGAAATTTAGGAAGACAACACTTTGTACTAGCAGTTATAATACTAGTTGAGATGCCTGTGTCCCATATCAGAGTGCCTCGGTACAATCCTGTCTCTACCTTTCTGCCTATCTAGACCATGAGAAGCAGCAACTGCGAAATAGTTGGGTCCCTAACTGAAAGATGTGGATTGAGTTCCAGGATCCTGGCTTTGGCCCAGGATAGTCTTAGCCATTGAGATCATTTGGGGAGTGAACTAGTAGATGAGAGTTTCTCTCTCTCTCTCTCTAAATCAAAATTATTTTTTAAAACAAATTCTTCTAAAAATACAGAAATATGAGGAAACATTATATTTGATGTATCAGCATATAAAAGGTTCAGGTAATATAGATACTTTTCCCCTGATTTGAACATTATACAATGGATACATGTATCAAAATATCACTTGGTACCCCAAAATATGTACAATTTTTATGTGTCAAATAAAAACTTCAACATATTTTATTAATTTTTTAAAGATTCTGATTAGTTGTGCATTAAAGCAACCTGATTGTTCTTTGCCTAATATTTTTTCCCTTGGCTCCCAGAAATCTTTTCTGTGGCAGCCCACTGAATACTATTCCAAAATACATTTTTTGAGGACCACCGCTATGGATTGTTCTAGAATGAGATATGGAAAACTTTAATAAACCTCGTGACCCACTCATTATCATATTTCTTCCTATTCCCTCTTTTCTCATGCTTTTTCTTCCCACCCTCCTCCTCCTCCATCTCTTTTCCCATATTTCCTCTTTTCTTCTCCATGTTCACTGGCACATTGCTAAGAAACTTGACCATCACCAAAGTATCTGATAATATTGTGAACAATACCAAGAGGCTGTCAAAAGGTGAAAAAATTATTCCCTACCCTTCCCTGTCCCTTGGGAGTTGATAGTAACTCACAGATCTGGGATGGGTAGATATGCAGATTCTTGATAACAAAAGCAATCTACATGCAAGCAAATGGCTGAACACATGGCATGCTCATGGAGGCGATGGGGAGTACACAGTAAATTACAGCTACACCTTTTTCAGTAGCTACACTGTGCCAAACACAGCTCAGCAGGAAGAAAAGAAACACAATTGTTATTCCCTGTATAATATATGCAATTGTACAGCCAGTGCTGTACTCTCAGAGGGACATTGTGCAATTTTCAGATTTTGTCACGTGCTATCTTCTTTGGGAAGCTGCACAAGAATAATGTTTGGCTTTGGCTGCCAGCTCAGCCATGGCCTTGCTGTGGGATTTTGAGAAAGCCATTTGGCTTCTCTGGGACCCAGAGGAGGTTTCGCTATTTGAGGGGTCTTCAAAAAACTCATGAAAAATGCATATTGTGAAAAAACTATGCATGGATTTCCAAAATTTTTTGCACCAGAATAATTCTTTAATTCCATTTTTCCCACTGAGCTTATGACATTCCCTTGTATGACCTGGATGGCCCTTCTCTTCCTGGTCTGAAATTCTGTGACGTCTCTGATGGGCCAGATACTGCTTAATGGTGGCTTAGGGGTGAAATGAATAGAAGATACTTCTGTTTTAAACCTATTGCTCCTTTTCATAAACCCCTTGCCAAATGTCGCCTGGGAGGGGAAAGGCTGACAGATTTGCAAGTGGGAACTAACTGATTGTGAGTAGGTGTTTGTGTGTCCATCCCCATGCCTTATTCCCTCCCCCATACCCCAGCATTGCTTTGCTCAATGAATATTATGAATACTTGATTTTGAAGCACATTTGCTCAGATGTCATTTACATTCTGGGAGTAAGCTATGGTGTGCTAGTCAAGAGAACAATGTGTGACAACTGAATAACCATAGCTGTCACTTATGTAGAACTAATGCATATGCAGGACTCCAGGAAGATAACTTAATGTGTATTATACTGTTTAAACCTCACAACAATCTTGTAAGGTCCATTTTATTATCCTCATTTTACAAGTGAGAAAAGTAAGCCTTAGAGATATTCCATGACCTGCCCAAGGTCAAACAGTCAACTTAAGGGGCTAGTTTTTAAATCCAAAGCTCTCAACTCACATGCTTTTCTTCTAACTAGATCAAACAGGGTGCCAAAGGAGGTAATCAGTTGTGCAGATGGGAAGGAAGGATGGAGGCAACAGAGCCTCTCACCTTAGCTGGCAAATGCTTTATGTCTTATTCTAGCTTTATGTAGAAGCAAGTAGTGGGTGCCAACTCCCAGTGGACCAGAGTGCCCTTCCAGTATTTAGCACTCTCCATCACTTCTGTTGGATATTTTATTCATCAGTGGCTGCTGGAAGCATAGTGGCAGGCTTTCTGCAGCAGCCACAGCAGAGAGCTTGCTCCAGCTCTATCTGTTCACATGACTGGCCAGGAGCTAAAGCCTGAAAGATATGGAGCTTGTCTTTGAGACTTCCTGTCCTCTTTTCAGGACCCCTGCCTCTTTCTTCTCAGCAACCACTATGAACCTTGGGTGCATATTCCACCTCTGGGATCCCTTCACCCTGGCATTTCTCCCATGAACCTGCCATCCTCAGAAGTTCCCAGTGAGTCAGACCTTCTACCCCTCTATTCCTTTTGTTAATACGAGTGGATTTCAAAAAGTTCATGGAAATGGAATTAAAACATAATTTCAATTTGGTGCAAACACAATTTGAAATCCATGCATAGAGGGATATTCATAAAGTTCATGGAATTGTATATTGTGCAATATGTAAAAACTGTACATGTATTTCAATTTTTCTATCAAAGCAAATTATTTTTTTTATTTTTGAAAGATGTATTTGGTTATTTATTAAGTAGTGTGACACAAAGAGGGAGGGAAGGATGGAGGGAGGGAGAGAAAAAGAGAGAGAGAGAAAGAGAGAGAGAGGGAGGGAGAATGAATGAATGAATAAATGAAAACGAAAATGGTCTTCTAGGTCTAAACCATGCTGGTCTCTCACACTTGTTAGCTCAAGCACTTGAGTCAAGATCCCCCTGGTTTCCCATGCACATTAATAGGAAGCTGGATTAGAAGCAGAATAACTGGGACATGGACTGGCACTCTGATATGGGACACCAGTCTTACCTTTCACAAACAGTGGCTTAACCTGCTGTGCCACAATACTAATCCTGCAAACTCATCTTTTAATTGCAATTTCCTATGAGGTTTTTAAAAATATCCTCATATCTCCTAACCTTGTGTCTGTCATAGACTAAGAAAGTAATTCAAACAACTGATAATCACTAATGTTTATTAACCATTCTCCTTAGGTAGAACTCTGTTCTAAGCACTTATAAATAGCATTTCATTTAGTTTATAAGAATCCCATGTGCAAAACTCTTATTGTATCCACTTGACTGTGGAGGAGGTTGCATTTAAAAGGAGTTAACTTGTTGTTTCTGCCTTCAAAGTCCATGTTCATGTTCATGCCCATATTGTTTCAGCCATATGGTGCCAATAACTAGGATAACCCAGGCTGCCTGTTACATGTTTCTTCAGTACATGTTAGATATACTATCTGTGAAAGTAAATTCACAGTATTTTTTCTCTAGAGAGTCTTTCCACTGCAAATGCTCCCTCCTCCCTTCTCAGTGTCTTCAGAACTGTTGTGCAGGCCATACAAGACACACATTATAAGATAACTATGTTTGTATTTAAAATTTCTCTCATTTTCCCTCTCATCCTTCCTTACATTCATCTCACCCACATTCAGCATATTTTTCCTGTTGGCTCCAGTGTTCATACTCAAAAGTGACCTTCCTTGTTCCTTAGCTTGGCTAATTCAAATTTGGTTATTGTTTTCTCAGTATTTCTGTGATATTCTTTCTGTTTTTTTTTCTTTTTCATTTTTCTTCTCTCAGCAAGAAATATTCTTACTGGTTTCTCTACTTCCTCATCACTCAATAAGGTGGACTCATTTGTTGTTATATCATCATTGTGAGGATGACAGTATTAGTTACATTGGTCTCATTTGATAGATGAGGAAACTGAGGCTTACAAGGGATCATACAATCTCTTCTCCAGCTGAGAGTTCTTTCCTGATATAATTAGCTATGAGCAAAAGCAGATATTGAGAGTACTGAGGTATGTGGCGATTTCTAGAATATATTTTTGACCTAAAATCACACTATTTTCTTGATATGTTTGCTAAAATACCAGGACAAGAATGGGGTGAACTGAGTTATGAAGGTCTCTAAGATAGGCCCTTAAAAGGTCTCAAATCTCACACCCAACTGAAAGAAGAAAAATTTGATACTTTGAGCATTGTTTAAATATAGCAAAATAAATCATCTGCCACTCTAAGTCAAAGCCAGGCTGAAATCTGATGACATATTTAATGACTCTCTTATTTCTGGCTGTATCTTTCTAATAACATGATGGATGAGAATGTCAAAGGAAAGCACATGATAAGCAATACTTGGAAGTCAGTACTGTGAAGAATGATCTATTGTGGAAAGAGCTACACCTTTTTCTCAACATTTTATAATAGCAGTATATAATATTTTGTAAATCAAAATCCTAGCTCTCTAATTGGAGAAAGGGTTGGTAAGTAGGGAATTCAAGGAATAGTTGGGACTAGGGGCAAAGGAACATCTTTCCTTTTACCTGGACACCAGATGCACCTTTGAGGCCATATTTCACCATTAAAGATTGTGTTAGAATTTTCTCTGTACTTTCAGTTCATGACATATTACATGGCACATACTAGAGGCTGTGTAGGTGGGGGAGTGGATTTAGGCAACTGTTGTGTTCTGAGTTCTTCTTCTGAATATTCATTTGATGCGACAGCTTATTCTGTCCTTAATAGAGACTCTATGGAGCCATTATTGTCCAAATGCTAGAATGGACTAAGCCACCACCTATACTATGGATATATAGGCTGTTTAGGATGATTCAAATAAAGCAATAGCAAAACTTTTGTTATCCAGTGCTTTTCAAGTTAGGGTTTTGCTTCCCATTGTAATGCAAATGATCTTAGACTATGCAGTATGTGGGCAAGGGGTCTCATTCTGCCTGTGCCTCTTGGATTAGCTTCAGAAGCAGAGCCACTTGAAGTAAAAGGTTAAATAAGCATATCTTTCTGGCGTGCCCATTTTTACTGCAAAAATTGAAGAATGGTAGGTTAAGTGCTTTTTGATGATGTAAACAATCATTTATAGATTGAAGCTAGTGGTTATGGAGATTAAGATGATGGAATAAGGAGGGAGTCTCCTGCTCTAGGCTAGGAGAAGATTAAAAAAAATGGAAAGAGTGCAGTCTCAGGGAAGAGTTAGGGAGAAAACAGCAGAGGAAACTCTACGTAAATTGGAGGGACACAGTGGACCTATGTGGAGGGCGAGGATACACACAACTCAGGACCTCAGCATGCAAGAGCCACAACACCAGCATTGGAGAGTGAGGTGAGACCAGACTATAGCAGCCCAAGCCACTGGCAAAATAGGCTGCAGGAAGAGCCTAGAGAGAATCTGGCTTGGAGCCCTGTGGGAGATAATGTACTTGCCAAACCAGAGGAGAAAAAAAACAAAGAGGGAGCATGTTTTGAGAGAAATCACTCTGAAATCGCATCCTGTAATAAGCTGATAAAGAGAAGGCACCATTTTGGACATATGTAGCAGCTGTGCCAGCTCATGTCTATGACCTGCAACCAGACAGGCAGACTCCTGAGTCTGGTGGGGAGAACAGATGGAGTTGGGTGCTTGTGACTGTGGGAGGCTTGTGTGCTGGCACTGTGAAAACACTGAAGCTTCATCGGAGGACTCAAGGTGTTGCTTGGACTTTGGGCAGTCACTGTGGGAAACTCCACATGATCAGGGCTCCTTGGTTACCTGGTGAGGGACATTTCTGGGGAATCTGAGCTTACACTGAGGACTGAACAGATCCTTTGTGTGGTCCGTGTGTCGGAGCAGATAAATAATATACCCACTGGGACTAGCACCAAGGCACTAGTCTCCTTTGAAGAGAGGAGTTCAGCTGAATCTACGCCAACAGACAAGAGAAAACCACCCCCTCTGATTAAAAAAAAAGTGGAAATTTACCACTCCAAACCTAATTGTGTCATCTCAGATATGCTCTTCACCCTGGAGCACTGAATAGGAATTCCCTGAAAGCACATACTCCACTAATCCACTCAGGTATTGTCCAAAGATAAAAGCTTCTACAGTGAAAAATCAAAGAAACTAACAGGTATCTGCACGAATGCTGAATAACAAACGTACTAATTCAAGAAACAAGTATAAGGAAGAAAAAATCACACCCCCAAAAGAACACAGCACTTCAATACTAGATTGTGAAGATGATGAGATTGAAGAAATGCCAGAAATGGAATTCAAAAAATTGATCATAGGACTAATTAAAAGTAATCACAGGCAAATGCATGAAATAATGAAATCCATACATGACATGAAAGAAAATTTCTTCCACAAAATTGAGATCTTAAAGAGAAATCAAAATGAAATATTGGAAATGAAAAATTCAATAAACAAGTGAAAAATGCAGTGGAAAGCCTTAACAACAGAATTAGTGAAGCAGAAGAAAAAATATCTGACTTAGAATACAAAGCATAGGAAATTATACAGTTAGACTAAACACAAGAAGAAGAAATTAGAAAACTAAAAACACTGTTGGTAATCTACAGGATGCTATAAAATGATCCAACATACAAGTTCTAACAGTTCCTGAAGGTATGAAAAGAGAGAAAGGATTAGAAGGCCTTTTTAGTGAAATAATAACAGAAAATTTCCCTAATTTGGAGAAAGAAAGGGACATCCAAGTAGAGGAAACACATAGAACTCCTAATAGACATGACCAGAAAGGATCTTCATCACAAAACATTGTAATCAAACTCTCCACAGTAAAACATAAAGAAAAGATTCTAAAATGTGCATGAGAGAAATGTCAGATTATGTTCAGAGGATCTCCAATTAGACTTACAGCAAACTTCTGATCAGACATCCTAGAGCTAGAAGAGAATGGTGAGATATATTTGAACTCCTAAGAGAAAAGAACTGAAAACCCAGAATACTATACCCTGCAAATCTCTCATTTATGAATGAAGGTGAAATAAAGACCTTCCATGAGAAACAGATATTGAAAGAATTTTTCACCACCCATCCAGCCCTGCAGAAGATGCTTAAGGATGTGCTGCACACCAAAACACAGAAACATGGTCATCACTATGAAAGAAGATAAAGGAAGTAAATCTCCCAGGAACAGTACAAAGGAAATGCAAAGAAAAATAGGAATATTTTTTTGGAAAAATGGCAGGGCAAATTTGTTAGTTATCAATAGTCACTTTGAATGTAAATGATCTTAACTGCAGTTAAAAGACATAGACTGGCTGAATGGATTAAAAAACAGAACCCATGTATTTGCTGCCTATAAGAAATGCTTCTTACCAACAAAAATGCATGCAGACTGAAAGTGAAAGAATGGAAGAAGCTATTCCATGCTAACAGACACCAAAAAAGAGCTGGTGTGGCCATCCTAATAGCAGACAAAATAGACTTTAACACAAAAACTATTAAAAGGACAAAGAAGGGCACTATGTAATGATAACAGCGTCAATTCAACAGGAAGATGTAACTATTATAATTGTGTATGCACCTAATTACAGGGCAACTGGCTATATAAAATAAGTGTTAATTGATCTAAATGGAGACACAGACTCAAATACAATAGCAATAAGGGATTTCAACATCCCACTTTCAATAATGGACAGATGAACCAGACAGAAAATCAGCAAGGAAACAGCAGAGTTAATCGACACTATAGACCTAATGGACGTAACAGATATCTACAGAGCTTTTCATTCTACAGTTGTAGAATACACATTCTTCTCAGCCATGCATGGAACTTTCTCTAGAATTGATGACATGCTAGGCCATAAAGAAAGTCTCAGCAAATTAAAAAAAAAATTGAAATCATACCATGCATATTGTAGGACCACAATGGAATGAAGCTGGAAATCAGCAACTCAGGAATCTCTAGAATATATGCGAACACATGGGGACTGAATATCATGCTCCTGAATGAACAGTGTGTCATAGAAGAAATCAAAAAAGAAATTAAAAGATTTCTGACAACAAAGATGACAGCACAACATATCAAAATGTATGGGATACAGCAAAATCTGTGTTAAGAGGAAAGTTTATAGCAATTGGTGCCTACCTCACGAAATTGGAAAGGCACCAAATAAATGAGCCATCAATGCATCTCAAGGATCTAGACAAACAACAGCAAACCAAACCTAAAACTACTAGGAGAAAAGAAATAATAAAAATTAGACAAGAAATCAACTAAATGTAGACAAAAAATACAAACATCAGCAAAACTAAGAGCTGTTGTTTTGAAAAAATAAATAGAATTGACATACTATGAGCCCAACTAACTAAAAATAGAGCGAGAAGGCCCAAATTAATACAATTAGAGAAGAAAAATAAAATGTAACAACAGACACCACAGACATAAAAAGAATCATAAGACCTTACTATAAAGAGCTGTATGACAACAAACTGGGAAACCTAGAAGAAATGGATAGATTCCTTGACACATTCAACCTACCCAACTTGAGCCATGAAGACATAAAAAACCTAAACAGACCCATTACCAAGATGGAAATTGAGTCAGTAATACAGAACCTCCCAACAAAGAAAAGCCCAGTACCAGATGGCTTCACAGATGAATTCTACCAGAGATTTAAAGAAGAATTAACTCCAATTCATCTCAAGTTATTCAAAACAATTGAAAATGAGGGAATCCTCCCAAATTATTTCTATGAATCCAGCATCACCTTAATTCCTGAACCCAGAAAAGATGTAACAGAGAAATAGAGCTACAGACCAATCTCTTATGAACATAGATGCAAAAATACTCAAAATTCTAGGCAATCGAATCCAACAACACACCACACAGATCATTCATCCAGACCAAGTGGGATTTATCCCTGGTGTGCAGGGATGGTTCAACATTCACAAATCAATAAATGTGACACATCACACTAACACACTAAAGAACAAAATAGGATTACCTCTATAGATGCAGAGAAAGCCTTTGATGAAAGATAACACCCTTTCATTATGAAAACTTTAAGCAAATTCTGTGTAGAAGGAACATTCCTCAACACAATCAAGGCAGTTTATGACAAACCCATGGCCAGTGTCCTATTGAATGGGGAAAGGTTGGAAGCATTCCCACTGAGATCCAAAACTAGATAAGGATACCCACTCTCACCATTGCTATTCAATATAGTCCTGGATGTTGTAGCCAGATCCATTAGTCAAGAAAAACAAATCAACTGGAAAGAGGAGGCCAAACTATCCCTTTTGCAGATGACATGATTCTACATATAGGGGATCCAAAAGACTCCACCTAGAGACTATAGAAACTCATGAAGATCTTGGTAAAGTAACAGGATATAAAATCAATACACAAAAATCTAAAACCTTTGTATAAAAAGAGAATTTCATGGCTGAAAAAGAACTTCTAAGATCTATTTACAAAAGCTAAAAAAACAAGCACCTTGGAATAAATTTAACCAATGATGTCAAAGAGCTCTCCAATGAGAATCACAAAATATTAAAAAAAAAGAAATAGAAGAAGATACAAAAAATAGGAAAAATCTTCCATGCTCATGGATTGGAAGAATCAATATCATTAAATGTTCATTCTTCCAAAATCAGTTTACAGATTCAATATTATACCAATTACAATACCAAAGACATTCTTCTCAGAACTAGAAAAAAATGATGTTGAAATTCATGTGTAAGCACAGGAGACCTCGAGTAGCTAAAGCAATCTTATACAACAGAAACAAATGTGGAGAAATTAAAGTATTAGATTTGAAGACATACTATAAAAAGTTATAGTCAGAACAGCCTGGTACTCATTGAAAAACAGATAGATAGACAAATGGAACAGAATAGAAAGTCCAGAAATCAATCCAAGCATCTACAACCAATTTACATTTGATCAAGGAGCTAAAACCAATCCTTAGAGCAAGGATATTTGCTTCAATAAATGGTGCTGTGAAAACTGGATTAACACATGCAAAAAGTATGAGGCAGGACCCCTAACTTACAACTTATACAAAAATCCATTCAAAATGGATTAAAGATCTAAATCTACAACCTGAACCTATCAAAATATTAGAGAACATTGGGGAAACTCTGCAAGATATTGGCTCAGGCACAGAATTCTTGGAAAAGACCCCAGAGGCACAAGCAATCAAAGCCAAAATTAGCAAATTGGATTACATCAAATTGAGAATGTTCTGTACTGCAAAAGAAACACTGAGGAAGGTAAAAAGGCAAGCAACAGAATGGGAGAACTTATTTGTAAACTATGCAACCTATAAAGTATTACTAAACAATATATAAAGAGATCAAGAAATTCCAGAACAATAAAACAAACAACTCAGTGAAGAAATGGGCCAAAGACTTAAACAGACATTTTTCGAAAGAGGAAATCCAAATGGCCAACAGACATGTGAAAAAATTTTCAGGATCACTAGCAATCAGGGAAATGCAATTCAAAACCACAATGAGGTTTTATCTCACCCCAATTAGAATGGCTTTCATAAAAAATC
This sequence comes from Oryctolagus cuniculus, assembly GCF_964237555.1. Classification (NCBI taxonomy): domain Eukaryota; kingdom Metazoa; phylum Chordata; class Mammalia; order Lagomorpha; family Leporidae; genus Oryctolagus; species Oryctolagus cuniculus. The sequence goes on along the minus strand of NC_091453.1, from coordinate 81,094,313 downwards.
AACAAACAACATATTCTGGCAATGAGGTGGGGAAAAAGGTACCCTAATCCACTGTGGGTGGGAATATAAACTAGTAAAACCACTATACAAGACAGTTTGGTGGTATATAACCTATTATAGGACCCAGCCATCACACTCCTGGGAATTTACCTAAGAGAAATGAAATCAATAAATAACAGTTATCTGCACTTTTATGTTTATTGCATTTCAATTCACAATAGCTAAGATATGGGATCAACCTAAATGTCTATCAACAGAAAACTGGAAAAAATAATTAAGGGATATGTACTCTATGGAATACTACACAGCAGTAAAAAATGAAATCTAGTCACTTGCAACAAAATGGATGAATGTGGAAAACATCATAGTTAGTGAAATAAGCCAGTCCCAAAGGGACAAATACCATATGTTCTCCCTGATCTGTGACAACTAATAGACCAAGTAAAAGTAAATCTGTAGATTGAAATTGACACTTTGAGATACAATGACTTGAACAGCACTTATCTTGACTGTGAAGGAACAGTTTTTTTCTCTTCTTCATACTATTTGTTGAACTTTTTACTTAACATAGAGTTAGTCATATGTGTATAAAGCTAATTGAAAATAAATATCAGTAAAAAAGAGTGGGAATAAGAGAGGAAGGAGGAAGTTTGTAACTGTAAAGCTGTATAGTTCTGCATATGTTCCTACAAACAATTTTATGGGTACATTTTAAAAAATTGCCATGGGACCCCACATTCCCTTAAGCTGGCTGGTAAAAACATCAGCTTAAGTGTTAAAGTGACCATATTAAATGTTAAAGGGATCATATAAATAAGATCAAGTGTCTGGTAATAATAATTAGAATTAAAAAGGAGAGAATGTTCCAACATTGGAAGCAGTCCACAGAGCAGACTCGTACAATTATAATCACTTTAAATTGCACTCTGACCTCAGAATTAGCCCTTGAGGAATTCTAGTCTGGCTGAAAAGGCCATGAGAGCATTTCAGGCATAGGAAGCCAAGATACCAAGATACTGTGGCAAAAAAATGTCCTACCTGAAGGATCTCTATGAATGAGACCCCAGCAGAAAAAAGGGACCATCAAAGAAGGATATACTTTTCTCTGAAGGGAGGAGAGAACTTCCATTTTGCTTATGGCAAAATATTGTCTAAATACTGACAGAGATTGTGGGTTTAAAAGGCTTCCATAGTCTTGGAAGCTCATGTCAAGAGCCTCGGTTGATCACTGACGTCATACATAAGAGTGTTAATTGCTAAATTACAACAGAAATCACTGTGCACTTACTCCCCATGAAGGACTTCTATCCTCAGTGAGTTGTATTATGATAATTTACTGTAAAACATGTTCTCAGTTTTTTTGTGTGTGTGCAAATGGTTGAAATCTTTATTTAGTATAGATTTGGTCTTCTGTGTATAAAGTTAATGAAAATGAACCTTATTGGAGAATGGGACTGGTAATGGGAGAGGGAGGAGGATGTGGGGTGGGAGTAGTGGTGACAGGGCAGCTATAGTGGGAAGAATCACTATATTCCTAAAGTTGTACTTATGAAATTTGTGCTCATTAAACAAAAGGTCTCTTTGGAAAAAAAAAATTCTAGTGCTGATATTTGTGAGCTCAGGCTGCCGTAACCAAAATACCATAGGTGAGATTGCTTCAACAATATAAATTTCTCTATCTTAGAATTTTTATTCATTTGTTTGCATTTATTTGGAAGGCAAAGAAACAGAGAAACATACAGACATACACACACACACACACAGAGAGAGAGAGAGAGAGAGAGTGTTCCAATCCACTGGTTCACTCTACAATGCCCATAACAGGTGGGACTGTGTTGGGCCCAAGACAGGAACCAAGACTCAGTACAAGTCTCCCTTGTGTGTGGCAGGGATCCAAATGTTTGAGCCATCACTTACTGTCTCCTACGGTGCACATTAGCTGGAATTGGAAACAGCCAAATCTGAACCCAGGAACTCTGATAAGGAATGTAGGCATCTTAACCTTGCTTCACCAAACACCCATACAAGACATATAGTTCTAACAGTTTTGCAGGATGAGAAATATATGAACAAGGTGCTACTCTGTGAGGCCTATCTTCTTGGCTTGGTGTTGTGTCCTCACATGCTGGAAAGATAGGGGAAGCAAACTTTGGCATTTCTTCTTGTTAGGGCACTAATTCCTTTATAAGGTCTCCACATTTATGATCTCATCTAAATATAATTACCACCCAAATGCCCCATCTCCAAATGCCTCATATTAAGACTGAGAGCTTCAACATATGAGCAGGGGGCCCAATTCAGTACATGACAGTATCTAATCAAGTGTACTATGATACACACACACACACACACACACACACATATATATATATATATTTATGTATGTATCTCTGATCTGCTGGGGATGTACTTGTATTTTCCTCTGCCTAGGGCGAGCTTAAGGTTTAGAAACAGCACTAGAATTATGTAGGTTGCTCTAATACAAATGGTGTTTCTTGGAGTTGTGCAATGAAGAAGCCTTAAGCTCTGTGAAGCTCTTAGGAGTAGTTTGTACCTGGATGTGAATAAAAGACTTGAAAGGAAATGTAAATGACTGTGAGTGGACAGTGGGTGTGATAAGGCTGAGAATAGGGGGCACTGAGAGAGAAAAAGGGACAGAACCAATATGCTGGGGCCTTTGATTATTCTCTTCCTCAATTTCAGTGTTTTGGAGAAAAGGTTGGCTTCCTGGCACCTCTTTCCCATCTGATTTTTGTGCATTTCATAGAATGTTGTACTTCTAAAATTGTCCTCAGATGGGTTCTAGAGAAACAGATTAATCCCCAGATACCAGCAGGTTTCATTTCTGAGGGTGGGAATGGGGGCATTAAATAAGAATCCTGCTTCAGTAACCTCATTTAAACTTTCTACAAAATGCACATGGCATCAGCTTTCCTTGTAAATCTGTTAGGCCAAGATTATTGAGGTTTTCTCTTCGCTCTCTGCACTCAGAATGTAACAGCTAACGAATGAGTACTCCTGCCCTTGTACTCTGAAGCCAAAGTGAAGTGTAGCAGCTGAAGTGGTGTTTTCTATTCACTAGGATATTATGATTTCCCAAGCTTTGCTGTAAAACCTTCCTTGTAGATGCTGTGAACTGCTTCCTAACTCATCCTCCTTGCTTGATTTTCCACATTCATTTCTTTTAAGTCTTTTTATTCCCTTTCTTCACTTTCATAGAAATCTTCACCTCTGCTACCATAGTGTGTTCAAAAAGGTCTCTCACTCACCCCAGAGTGGCTCTGAACTACATAACCCAAATCTCAGGTTCTTGTTAATTTAACTCAATGAAAATAATTGATAGTGTACATATGGTATATTGTCCACAACCAATGATACCTTAGTTTACTTGAATGAACTTCTTCCTCTACAAAATTCCACTTGTTCTCTTGGCAATATCTTAACAATTATAACAATAGTCACCACTTATTGACCAACTGTACTGTTACATTTCTTTTCACATTTAATCTTGTCAACAATTTTGTGAGGTATTAGTATTCTCACTTTATGATTAAGGCTCAGACATATGAAGTGGTTTGTTCAATGTTTTTTTTTTTTTTGGAAAGAATTTCCTTCTCAAAAATATCTCTGCTGCTAGGGTTATTTCATGGGTTTATATACACAAAATACATAACTTACTGGCCTCTTTCCAGGCAGCAAAGTATAGTAGTTGAAATCACAGGTCATGGTATAGGAGAGATTTGGGTTTGAATTATGGATTTGCTGTGTGACCTTGGAAAAGTCACTTCAACTCTCTAGATCTGTTTCCTATCTGTAAAATGAGAACAGTAATTCTCGTGTACCAGAGTTATTATAAGACAAAATAAGATGGTATCTGAAAAGTGTTAGCAGATAAATGACAGCTTGTTATTAATAATCCGAGGTTCAGATTGGTAGTGATACAGATCCTGCCAAATAAGGAGCAGAGTTTGAGCTATAGAAGAAGTTCATGTATTTTGGAGAAAATACCTCAGGACTCCCAGGAGAACTTTAGACAGATTTCACAGTTAAAGAGTATTGACTCCTCCAAATAAATAGAGCAGTTGGTTTAGAAAATTATTTGACCTGATTTAAGAGGTCTTCTGTATAATTTGAATGAAGACCCTTTGCCTCATGTCTCACAATGTTTTGATTAAAGGAACACAAGTTCTGTATACAAACTGATTGAAGAGCTGTTGAAATCTTCATTCAAAGATCTCCCTAAAATGCCAAAATCAGATTAGTCATCCCTCTATATCTGCACATTCCATATCTATGGATTCAACCACGTATTGAAAAAGACAAAAGTAGCATCTGTACTGAATATGTACAGATTTCCACTTGTAACTATTCCATAAACAATACAGTATAACAGATATTTACATAGAATTTATATTAGACATTTTTAAATGTTTATTTATTTTTATTGAATTGGCTGATTCATTCCCCAAACGCCAGGCCAAAGCCAAGAACCTAGAACTCCACCGCATCACCCAAGTGGGTGGCAGGAAGTCTGTACTTGAGCCACCATCTGCTGCTTCCCAGGGTGCATATCAACAGGAAGCAGGATCAAACTGGAGGCAGGACTCCAATCCAGGCATTCCAATATCAGGTGCTGATGTCCCAAGTGGCAGCCAAATCAGTGTGTCACAACACTCACTCTATATTGGGTAGTATAAGTAATCTAGAGAGGATCTGAAGTATTTGGTAAGCTATGCATAGCTTGTATCTGAATACTATGCCATTTTATACAAGGGACTTAAGAATCCCAGATTTTGGTATCTATGGGGAATACAGGACCCAATGTCTCAGAGATACAGAGGGATAGTATGTATTCAGATGAAAAGATAGTGTTATTTACAATCCCCTTTCGTATTCCCTGCACTCTCTTAGTGTACTACACACCACAGCTACCACTAGGTCCCATTTCTCTACAACTCCATCTCTGTGAACGTTTCTCACAAATAGAGCACTTGGAAGATTTCTTTGCTTTCTTTTCTCCTTCAACTCTCCTCCCTAGATGAACTCTTTATTCTGCAGGTCCACTTACCCAGATTCTACATCAAAATGAAAGAGTTTTGGGATCATCCTGTAGATGACCTTGAGGCTGTCAGGGAGTGAGGGAGAGAGAGAGGGAGAGAAGAGGGGTGCAGAGAATATGTGTGTGTTTATGTGTTTATGTGTGTGTGTATGTGTGTGTACCTGCATATATGTGCACACCTGTGCTAAGGCAAGGGGTCTGAGTGGATTCAGGAGTAGAATGAAAATATTTATTTAATGATTTTTTTAGATTTCACAGTTTATCTCATTTGAAATTTATACTTACTCAAAATATGATTATTCAGACAATAGAAGACATTTTTCCCTCTTTTGGGTAGGAGTTTTGTAATTCAAAAATGCAATATTTACCATTAGGACTATTCTGATTGGTAACTATTTAGAGTTTTTAGAAAAGAATAGTTAATTGATATATTTTAGTACCAAAAAATGCCTCAAAACCCCAGCATCCAAGGTATGGTAGTTGAGGGAGATAATAAGATAAGCTCTGAGTAAAAGTTTGGAGGTGTGACTTTGTGGCATAGTGGATTAAGCTACCACCTGTGACACCAGTATCCCATGAAGGTGGATTCCAATCCCAGCTGTTCCACTTCTGATTCAGCTCCCTGCAAATGTACCTGAGAAAGCAGTGGAAGATGGTCCAAGTGGGAGACCTGGAAGGAGTCCATTTGGGGAGTGAACCAGCAGATATCTCTCTCCTCTCTCTCTCTCTCTCTCTAATAAATAAATAAAAAAACTTTGGAAACATCTGATGCGGTGCTTCATGTCACATACATGGTCTCATTTAGTCCTCACAACTCCCTGTGAGGTGCATGCTAGTAACTATTCTGCAGTTGAGGAAATGAAGACTTATTGAAGTGAAGAATCTTACCTAATGTCACTCAGCTGACAAAGAGTTAATTTGGGGTTGAGTCCAGAACTGTTTGACTCTAAAATAACAAAAGGCAAAAACATTTTCCTGGAGAGTCTCAGAGTCCCTCCTCCTTCCATTCTCAATTCCCCCTGCTCTCTGATAACACTTTCTCATTCCTTTATACCTTTATCACTCTGATTCTTCCTCCATTGTTGCCAAAACAGCATCAATTCCAAGACCTATTATTGGATGTGACCTTCATATTAACATGCTTTTTAAAAAGTCTAATGTTGCCAGATAGGATATGCATATGCACACACAAAAGAGAGAGAGAGAGAAAGAAAGACCATGCATATGAGGGGTTCTTCAAAAAGATCATGAAAATGCATATTATTTAAAAAAAAAAACTACACATAGATTTCAAAACTTTTATACTAAAGTAATCTTTAAATTCATTTTTAAGAACTTTTTGATGCTCCTGTTACAGTGAAATGAACACTATGAGAAACGGTGACTTGATCAGCGCTCGCCCTGACTGTTGATGAACAACTTAATATGTTATCCCTCTTAGTATTTTTTTGTTTGTTCTACTTAATACTTTTGGTTGAATACTGTAATCAATACACAATTCTTCTTAAGTGCTGAAACTTAACTGAAAAGTGATCGCTGTTAAATATAAGAGTGGGAATAAGAGAGGGAAGAGATGTGCAATTCGGGACATGCTCAAGCTGACTTACCTCAAATGGTAGAGTTAGAAACATACCAGGGGATTCGAATTCAATTCCATCAAGGTGGCATGTACCAATGTCATCTCACTAGTCCCAGTGATCAATTATCTGTTCACAATTGATCATAATGATAGGACTAAGAACCAAAGAGAACACATAAACTAGTGTCTGCAAATACTAATTGATAGAATAAAAAAGGGAGAGAATGATCCAACATGGGAAGTGAGATACACAGCAGACCCATAGAATGGCAGATGTCCTAAACAGCACTCTGGCCTCGGAATCAGCCCGTAAGGCATGCGGATCCAGCTGAAAAGCCCATGAGAGTACTTTAGGCATGGAAAGCCAAGACACTCTAGGGAAAAAAAAAAAAACTTAAATGAAAAATCTCCGCGAGTCAGATCCCAGTGGAAAGAAAAGGTCATCAAAGAAGGAGGTACCTTTCTCTGAAGGGAGGAGAGAACCTCCACTTTGACCATGGCCTTGTCTAAATGTGATCAGAGTCGGTGAACTCAGGGGGCTTCCATAGCCTTGGGAGTTCATGACAAGAGCCTAGGGTGATTACTGAGGCCATAAACAAGAGTGTCAATTTGTTAAGTCAACAACAGGAGTCACTGTGCACTTACTCCTCATGTAGGATCTCTGTCCTTAGTGTGCTGTACATTGAGATTTAATGCTATAACTAGTACTCAAACAGTATTTTTCACTTTATGTTTCTGTGTGGGAGCAAACTGTTGAAATCTTTACTTAATGTATGCTAAACTAATCTTCTGTATATAAAGAGAATCGAAAATGAATCTTGATGTGAATGGAAGGGGAGAGGGAGTGAGAAAGGGGAGGGTTGCAGGTGGGAGGGACATTACGGGGGGGAAGCCATTGTAATCCGTAATCTGTACTTTGGAAATTTATATTCATTAAAAAAATTAGATGATAATAAAAAAGAACTTTTTGAAGCACACTTATAACTTACTTACACACTGCCTAACCCCTACAACAACCTTGTGAGTAAGCTATGATCATTGCCATTTCACAGATTTGAATTTAATTTTCCAAGAACGCCATTTACATTTCAAGCACTATTTAATGTGAAAAGACAGATTCAGAGAGATCACATAACTTGCCTCTTCTTTGCATGTTAAGCTTTGAAACCATATACAACCTCTTCTAAAACCCACCCACTTGCACTCTTATCTATGGCGTGATCTACATCCAGACACCACCCTAAGCTCCAGCCCCTGCTGCCATTGCTAGAAGCCAGGTGGCCACATGGCCCAGCCACTGCTGTCAGCTCCACCCCCATCTTAATGGGATTCACTGCTCCTACTTCCCTGCCCGCCCCCAGCAAAGTTTTAAGAGAACCTGTTCCTGAACACTTGGCTGTCTATCTCTCCATCTTCTGATATCTCTCCTTCTCTCTCTCTCTCTCTCTCTCTCTCTCTCTCTCTGTCTCTTAATATCTCTCTGGATTTCTTACACTCTCCTTCTCTTTCTTTTTCCTTCTTCATCCCTTCCCTCTGGTCTTTCAGGTTTCCCCCAATAAAACCCTTTCACTTAAACAAATAAATAAATAAAACCCACCCACTAATTTATCACATAGAGGTAGAAGGTTACATGATTAGAAAATAGGATAAAAGTGACCATACAGCTTCCTGTACTTGTTTTTGAGTTAAATGCAACTCCAGAAGGCCACATGTAATCCAGATGAAAGGAGCTTTTTGGTCCTGGTTAGCAGAGTCCCTCGTCTCTCCTTTCTATTTTGTTGGAGGTGAGGATGTGTAACAGAGATTTTGGCACCAGTAAAATAGGCAGAAGGACCAAAGAACTAGGTGATGCAGTAGAAATGGAGAAGGTGATCCAGTTAAAGACTACATTAAGAACTTTTGAGAGCGTTGTGTTGATGAAAAGTTGATAGATCATGTCTGTTGGAAATTTCATTGGTTTTCCCAACTAGACAAATTGTAAATGTTAAAATCCTTATGTGATAGTGAGCTTACAACTGTATATTGTTTCCACACCTGCTCTCTCATTGGTTCTCACTGTTTACTTGTCTTCTTCATCAGTGTACTCTTTACAAGAAGAAGACATTAATTCCAATGGATGTGTTCCACCTGCCTCAATTTTCTCACACCTCTAAAGATTTGTAGTTCTTCTTAGGCTCTTCCTCTTTTCTACATACTCTCTATTTCTGACAAAGCCCATCTAGATGATCCAGAAGGAAATGAACCCTGTTTATTTTGTCCTCTTTGTGTATCTTCTGACTTAATTTCATGGCTCAAGATTCTGCACTCTGCAGCTTTAACAATATTCCTTCCTATTTTGAATAGGAAGCTGTAAATCAGTTGTGGACTGTCATTGGCCATAGTGAATAGTTTCCTACTACTTAGAAATAAATACATAATGGAAGCCCTCACAGCAAACCTTCTTGTAAGAAAACAGAAGTGGAAGTAAAAGATCGGCAAGCCAATCCACGGTTGTACTGTGTGAATCAGTCTTTCAGGTTCTTTCACTGTAGTAGCCCTAAGGTCAGAATCCATAAGCTTACTCACCCTACTCCTACTTTTATTCTCCATAGGACTGGGGATATGGTACAAAGTTAGCCACAAAGTACATTTAATTGAAATATATTTTATTTTAAGTATTCATGTGAATTTGGCATTGTACCCCTTATTTCATTTTAGTTTCATTTCTTTTTAGTCTTTAGTCCTTTTTCCTATCCCCACCCCAAAATATACCACCATGCTCATTGTTTTTAGGTATCTTTTATTTGAATGTATTACTCAAAATGCATTGTTCTACAAACATGCATTTTAAAATTATGGAAATCATATTTATTACATCTCTTCTTTCAGTGTTTACACGTTCCCCATAAACAATGATGTTTATGAGAAACTTCCATGTTCTTTGTATGCATCTAACCTGATGATACAATGAGGCCTTATACTCCAGCATGTATATCAACATTTTAACTGTGTGCTCTCCCAGGGGATGAGCATCCAGATGGCTGCCAACTTCTTGTCTCACCAGGCAGAGCCACAGGGAACATCTTTGTGCATGTCCCCATATAACCCATGTGCAAATTTCTTTAGAGTATATGCCAGGGACAGAATCATTGGCCCAAAGAATGTGTGTTTTCCTCCTGAGATTAAGTCATGCCAGATTTCTCTCTCGAGTGGCTGCACCAGCATTGACTCCCACCAGAGGACAGTTTACTTCTTTTTCCCTCATCCCTCCCTACCTTTGGCGTTATCTAAATTTCTGATTTTTGTCAACCTGGAAGGTGTAAAGTAATATGTCAATGAATGTTTTAATGTGCATGCCTCTGATTATGAATGATTCATGTCTGTAATAAATGCTAGTCCAAAGGAAAATTGTTGTACCAAGAAGGTTAAAATTAATCGATGATTTGGGTTTCCCTCACACACTTATTTTTTCTTTCTTTCTTTCTTTCTGTATAAATGCCACACACTAACCAATTGAGCCACTGGAGCTCCTCTTTTCTTTCTTTCTTTCTTTCTTTCTTTCTTTCTTTCTTTCTTTCTTTCTTTCTTTCTTCCTTCCTTCCTTCCTTCCTTCCTTCCTTCCTTTCTTCCTTTCTTCCTTTCTTTCTTTTTGTTTGCCCCCCCATGCCCCCTCAACCTCAACACACATACTTCCATTTGCTCCCTGGGTTAGGCATGCACCATTTTGAGGAGTGCAGCTACTATTTGCTGTGTGGTGATGCAAAAGTTGTTTACTTTCCCTTGATCTCCCATTTCCTCATCTACAAGGAAGAGTTGGACTAAATAATTTCTAAGGGTCTTCTAGGATTTAACATTTTGTGATTTAAGTGATGTCACCTTGAGCCACCAAACACTGCACTACTCCATTCAGTTCACTTTTCTGTGTTATAACAATTTACTCTCCACTGAGAGTCCACATCTTTGCCCCTCACTTCTCCCAACTGAAGAAGTAAACTGTCTCTTTAAACACACTCTCTCGGTCTGGCATGTGAATAGAATGGTACCAATTTGTTCCTGCTGTTCTTTAGTCTCCTGCGCAGCATTTGCTCAAATTATAGACCTATCAAACTTCCGTTGTCCCTGCTCAGAATGAGGGGAAGATTAAAAGACAAGCTTGGGCTGAGCCACATGCTGCTGTAAATATGAATGCAAGGGAGACTAATAATATGACATTATAGTCTGACAATCACATGGTGCTCATCACTGTTTGCACCAAATAAAAGCTATTTATGCCCCTTTGTTGTGGAGGATGGGGAGAAACAAGTAACTTCTAAACTTTCCCCAATTCAGCCTTTAAAGAAAGAAAATTAAAAAAAAAAAACTAAATAAAGTCTCTTAAAAACTTGCTAATGATGTATTAGATTAAGCCACGTGAAATTATAGTTTTTGTAGAGAAAAATGAATCAAATATCAGTAAGTTCATATTTTTCAACCTGACAGATGTGTCATACACAGACATTCCCTTAAAATATCTCAAAGATAGGAAGAGGCTTTTGGCATAATAGTTAAGACACTGCTTGGGATGCCTGAATCCCATATCAAAATGCCTGGGTTTGAGTTCCAGCTCTGCTCTGTTCTAATTCCAGGTACTTGCTAATGCATCCCTGGAGTCAGCATACAATGGTCCAAATACTTGAGCTCCTGCCACCTATATGGGAGACCTGGATGCAAATCTGGGTTCTTGCCTTCCCTACTCCTGGTTGTTGTGGGCATTTGGAGAGTGAAGGCAAATGGATGATCTCTGTCGGTCTTTTTCTGTCTTTTTCTCTCTCCTCCTCCCATCTCTCTGACTTTTGAATAATTAAAATGAATATATATGTATTTTTAAAAATCCCAGAGACATAATTATCAATGACTTTACTAATTTTACTCTTCTACCCGTCCAAATAATACAGAGATGTACAAAATCTTTGCCTGATAATCAGGGCTTAAACAGAAAATTGCTTTCTTCATTTTGAATACCTAAAGGTAAACCCATCCTTCCTCCCAGGTCACATGTCCATGGTCTTTCTCTTTCCTCAAGTGTTTTGCGTAATTGCAATCCATACAGCTTACTATGACTGTGCCCCACAAGACTATTGAGTAAATCAAATAAGATGATGTTAAAACACTAGGCATGTGTAAGGAATGAGGAAGAGCTACTATTTATTAAATGTATATCAGACATGGTTGTCAAATTTCAAAAGCACCATTCAATATAATTTTTGCAGCTGTGTGAGAAAGACACTTTTATATCCATCTTAGAAAGGAAGAGCAAAGGCACAGAGGTTAAATAACTTGCCTAAGGTCATAGATGTAGTAAGTGGTAGGGCTAGAAATCAAAGATCTGTTTGACTCCCGAGCTCATGCTTTTCGTAATTGTGCATTCTTCTTATTACAGTCTTAAATAATTTCTAACAACTTTGTCTGTGGATGTTGCTTCAATAGCAACAAAAAAAGCTGCTAAAAGGCAAGAGCTCTTGTATCTGAATGAGGCGAGCATTGGTGTCCATTGCAATTAATTACACAAAGCACCAATTTTAGAAATATTTATACAGTACTGTGTGTATCAAGAAAAGCATAACTATAAATCATAAAACCTTTATAAATAACCCCAATTTACAAGTATCTTTTTGACCTGTGCTTCACTTTGTCCCCACCCCTCAGACTGCTTTCTGCCATGTGTTACAGAAGCTATTACAATCTTGCTTAATCCTGAATTTAGAGACTTGGGACTTGTTCTTTCATCTATCTGAAACATTCTTCATCCAGATCTTCCTTAACCAGGTGAGCCAATATAGATGTCCTTTTAACTTTCCATCTTCTATCATTCCTAATTTTTCTCCATTGTCACCATCAGATTTGTGCAATGTCTGTTTTGTTCCTGTATTCTCAGCTATCTAAGAAAGTTCCTAGCACATAATAGATACTCAGTAGTCACTGAATAAATCAACAAATGTTTTTTCAGAGTTGAAGGATATTATATATGCCCATGATAATTATACCATCATCATTTTGTTAGAGTAAAACAAAACACATATGATTCAATTATATCATGTTTTTAGCAATGATGATGGCAAAAAGCTTTTGTTCAGAGCTTTGTTTCCTTACCGAGATACTATACTCCAGTTTCTTTTTATTCTTTATGTGGCTTACCAGTTTCTCTAAGTGAGACACTTGAATTACATGGTGGAGTCATTATAGATGATGGGATCTCAATACTTCTCCCCGTATTCAGACATCATTGCCTTAATTATTCTTATAAAAAGCTTGACTGACTTTTAATATCTGTAAAGGTGAATTTGCCTTCAAGCCCTGGATTATTGATTAGTGATAGATTTCATAGAAATCTGTATATAGGATTCTGATGAACTTATTACAACTATAATCAACCCAAGAGCTAAAGGGAGATGGAGAAGGAGAGCAGAGAACATTCTATTGTGTTTTTTGGCTCTCCAAGGCCAACAGTATAGACCAACATTGAGATTTCCTACCTGAGAGCTTAGAAAAGAGATACTGAACTCAGACTGAACTAGGCATGCACAGGACCTGTGTGCAAGACTTTGTTGTGGAGACAAGGATTTAAAATCCCAACTTTATAACCAGATCTAACCTTTGCAAACTAATGGCATATTATACAGATACTTGATTTTTCATGTCTCTTTTGGTTCATGGCTGGTGGGGACTAGTGAAGGTTCTAGATTTTGTAAATCATAATTCTTAATTTTATTCCTACATTAGGCAAATAGTTACTGTGTAGTCAGAAAATGGATTTCCTTCTCCCCTCTCTCTCTTGTCTATTTTTCCTTTCTTCTTTTTCAGTAGAAATACCATTTGGGATTTCAACCACATAGGAGCTCGCTTTGTGGCACAGTGTATTAAAAATTGACTTGTTACATCGCTATCCCACATCAGAGCACTGGTTTGAATGCTGGCTGCTCTATTTCTGATCAAGCTCCCTAGTAATGTGCCTTGGAAATCGGCAGAAGATGTGCTACTTGGGCCCCTGAAACCCACATGGGGAACTTGGATGGAGTTCCAGGCTCCCGCTTCAGCCTGGCCCAGTCCTAGCCATTGCAGTCATTTGGGGAGTACACCAGCAAATGGAAAATATTGTAATTTCTCTCTCTCTCTCTTTCTCTCTCTCTTTCTCTCTCTCATGCATGCTTGTTTGCCTTTCAAATAAATAAATATATCTTTACAAAAATTTCAACAATATAGACAAGGTTAATAGACATACTGAAGTAGCTATACTCAAGCACTGTATCTTTTTCTACATATATAGGGCACTCACCATAGTGATAAAAAGATTAAGTAGAAAAAATATCCATTTTCATGTATTTATTTTTAAAGGAGTATAATTGACATAAAATATGCAGATTTTTATAAGAGAGAGAGGATGTTCCCATCTGCTGGTTCACTTTCTAAGCTGGACGAAAGCTGGGAGCTAGGAACTCAGTACAAGTTTCTCATGTAGGTGACAGGAAACAAGTTACCTTAGCCATCACACTGCCTCCCAGGCTCCGCACTAGCTAGAAGCTGGAGTCAGAAGCTGCATACAGGTTCAAAACTCAAGCACTCTGATGTGGGATGTGGGCATCTTTTTTAAAAAGATGTATTTATTTATTTGGAGGTCAGAATTGCAGAGAGAGAGAGAAGAAGAGACAGAGATCTTCCAACTTCTGGTTTAGTCCTCAAATGGTACAATGGCCAGGACTAGGCCAGGACGAACCCAGGAGCCAGGATCCTCATTCAGGTCTCCCACACAGGTGCGAGGGCCCAAGCACTTGGATCATCCTTCACTGTTTTCCCAGCTGCATTAGCAGGGAACTAGATCAGAAGGGGAGCTGCTGGGAGTCAAACTGGAGCCCATATGGGATGCCAGTATGGCAGATGGTGGCTTAACCTGCTGTACCACAGAGCTGGTTCCATGTGGGCATCTTAACCAGCATCTTAACCACTAGGCTAAATGCCTTCTCCAAATGCATAGATTTTAGATGGACAGCTCTATGTATTTGGATAAACTTACACACTCAGGTAATTCTTACCCTAATTGAGATATGGAACATTTCCATCCTCCCAAAATATTTGCTTAATGCCTCCTTTTTCTCAGTTCTTTCCATCATATAGATAGCCACTAATATGTTTTTGGCACTATAGATTAATTTTCTTGCTCTAGGAAATCATTAAAATCGAATTATACCATATTTTTAATCTGTTGTGTCTTTTTTCTTTCACTCAGTATAGTATTTTTGAAGTTGATCCATGTTTTTCTGTATATCTATAGTTCCTTTTTATTGTTGAAAAGTATTCGTTATGAATCACTACAATATGTGGTGTTTAGTACTTTGCTTCTCTCATTGAAGAGTTATTTTAGAGAGGAAGCAGTAGAACAATTAGAAGTGAAGCTTGAGGAAAGAAATAGGAGTCCCAAAAAGTGACAGAGTCAGTATGTGGCAGCAGCCAAAGTGAACTATTTTGTGACCAACAGAATAGTCTATGAAGCATGTGAAAATAAGAGCAGATGCTGAGTTAGAATGAGAGTACCAGATGATTTGTATGAACTAAGGGTATGGGATAGTCACCATTTGTGGATCAGGGTGGTGTGTCCATGTTTCTCATGGAAGGGCTGGTGATGAATCATTCCTCTGCTAATTGCTGTGGTGGGGCTTTTTGGTTTTGCAGAATATGCCTCTATTTTCCTTTATTGACTTTTGCTCTGTTTCTTGAACTAGACATGAATTACTGTTGGATGTACGGCCATTTAAAAATATTCATTGTATTTGAGAGGGAGAAAGGGGAGGGACACAGAGAGAAAATCTACCGTTTTCTCTTTTACTCCCCAAAATGCACAATGGCCAAGGCTAGGCCAGGCTGAAGCAAGGATCTGTGAAACCAATCCAGACCTCCAAAACAGGTGGACAGAACCAACCACTTGAGCCATTACCAGCTGCTTCCCAGGATGTGCGTTTGAAGGAAGCTGGAAATGGGATTAGAGACAGGACTCAAACCCAGGCCCTCAGATATGGGATGGGGACATCTTAACTTGTATTATATCTACAAGGTGGCATGTTCGCCTTGTTGTCCAACTATTTTTGAAGTTATTTCTCTCTAAAGGCTGGGATTTGGGATCTTATTAAACAAGATGTTGTAATCTTTCAGTTGTTTCTCAGTGAACACAGATTGTTTCCTTTGTGATTGCTTCTGATGCTTGCCTTTAGGAAGTTCTTCGGAGGTTGACATATTCTGATCCAGACATGTTCCTATGTTCAAGTCCAGTGACAAAAAGTCAGTAAATTCAAAAAAAATCATTAGGGTCCAGCTCTGTGGTATAAGGGTAAAGCCACCACCTGCAGTGCCGGCATCCCATATGGGCACCAGTTTGAGACCTGGCTGCCCCACTTCCCATCCAGCTCTCTGCTATGGCATGGGAAAGCAGTAGAAGATGGCTCAAGTCCTTAGGCTCCTGAACCTGCATGGGAAAATCTGGAGGAAGCTCCTGGCTTCAGATGGATGCAGCTGTAGCTGCTATGGCCAACTGGGGAGTGAACCAGCAGATGAAAAACCTGACTCTCCCTTTGCCTCTCCTTCTTTCTCTGTATAAACTCTGACTTTCAAATAAGTAAATAAATCTTAAAAATCATTAAGTATATTGTTTTGTTTGGGAACTTGATAGTTCTTGAAGAGACAATAGGGCAAATGTGATTAATGAGGGAGGTAGAGAAAAACTAACAGTAAGGAGTAGAAGCTACTCAAAGTTGTTTATTGATTGAGCCATGTATCTGGAATTGGAGATCAAGTTAAATAGCTCCTTGACTATTGCTAATATGTTTATGTTCTCTTTATTGAATGAGTTGGGATGTGTTTTCATTTTTTATTTTTCAGGAAAGTTTGTATTAATTCTTTAAATCTTTGATAGAATTCAAAGTGAAGCCATATAATTCTGGCTTTCCTTGTAGAGCATTTATTGATTACTACTTCTATCTATTATTGTTCATCTAATCAGATATTCTGCTTCTTCATTAGACAGTTTTGTTAGTTTGTGTCTTTCTAAAAATTCATTTATCTAGGTTATCTAATTTTTTATCCTACAGTTATATAGTATTCTATTTTGAATTCTTAGACTTCTACAAGGTTGGTAGAAATGCCTCTCCTTTTGTTCCTGATTTTAGTAATGTAAGTTGCCTGTCTTTTTTTTTTTTCTTGATCAGTCTAGCTAATTGTTTTTCAATTCTTTATCTTCTCAAAGAACTAACTCTTGGATTTATTAATTTTATTATTTTCCTCAGTATTTCTTTTATTTCTGCTCTTTATTATTTGCTTTCTGATTATCATGGATTTATTTTAAATTAATTATTAACAAATTATAATATAATTATGGAGTAAACAGTGATGCCACAAGTATACAGTATGAAATGATTTAATCACCTTGAAGACTTAAAATTTATTCCTCTTGTATAATTACGTCACTTCATATACTTATTTTCTGTAGTGAGGACACTTAACATTTTTCAGCAGTTTTAAAGAAGACAGTACATTATTATTAACTGTAGTCCCCATGTTGTACAATAGATCTCTTGAACTTATTCATCCTATCAAATTGAAGTTTTGTAGCCTTTGATTGAAGTTTTGTACCCTTTGACCATCATCTTTGCATTCCTGTACCATCAAGCCTCTTGGAATTACTGTTCTACTCGCTGCTTCTATGAGTTGCTATATTTTTTTTAATTTCACATAGAAGTGAGAACATGTAATTGTTATCTTTCTGTGCCAGGCTTATTTCATGTAACAAATGTCCTACAAGTTCATCCATGTTGTTGTAAATAACAGGATCTCCCTCCTTATAAAGCTGAATAATTCTCTATTTTATATATGACACATTTTCTTTATTTATTTGTTGAAGGACATGTAGATTGTTTCCTTGTCTTCTGTGATGTTACTAATCCTGGAATGAACATGGGAGTCCACATAGCTCAACGAGGTACTGATTTTTTTTCCTTTGAATCTATACCCACAAGTGGGATTTGCTGAATCATATGGCAGGATTATTTTTAATTTTTGAGAAGCCTCCATGCAATTTTCCATAATGACTGTGTTAGTTTATATTCACAACAACTATGTATAAGTGTTCCCCTTTTTCCCACATCCTTGCCAACAATTGTTATAATTCATCATTTTGATAGTAGCCATTCTGACAAGTGTGAGATGATATCTGTGGTTTTGACATTTCCCTAACAATTAGTGATGTCAAGCACTTTTTTGTTGGCCATTTATATGTCTTTAATCGAGACTTGTTTATTTAGATCCTTTTCCTATATTTAAATTTATTTATTGCTATTCTTTTTATTCTTAATATATTTTGTATACTAGTTATTTATTAGATTTGTTGTTTGCAAAATATTTTCTCTCATTCTGTAGATTTTTCTCTTCACTCTCTTGTTTCCTTCTCTGTGTAGACGTTTTTAGTATGTAGTCTCATTTGTCTATTTTTTTGCCTTTGTTGCTTGAACTTTTGAAGGTTAAATCCTAAAAGTCATTGCCCAGATGAATGTTGTATAGTTTTTCCTTTATGTTTTCTTCTAATATTTTAAAGTTTCAGGTCTTATTTTAAAAAATAATTTTCATTTATTTGAAAGGTGAAGTTACAGACAAAGGGAGAGACAGAGAGATTTTCCATCTGCTGTTTCATTCCCCAAATGACTACAATGGCCAGGCTGGGCCAGGCTGGGCCAGGCTGAAGCCAGGAGTCAGGAGTTCATCCAGGTCTCCCATGTAGGTACAGGAACTCAAGCTCTTGGGCCATCCTCTGCTACTTTCCCAGGCACATTACCAGGGAGCAGGATAGAAAGTGGAGCAGCCAAGCTCAAAGTGGTGCCCATATGGGATGCTGGTGTCATAGATTGTGGCCTAACCCATTATGCCACAAAACCGGCCCCATCATGTATCATTTTTAAGTCTTAATCCACTCCTTAGGTTTAATTAACTCCTTTTTTTTTAGTTTCCTAAGGTAGAGGATTAGATTATAATATGTGATCTTTTTGAAAAATATAAGCACTGATAGTTAAAAATTTCCCTGTAAGAATCCTTACAGCTCCATGCTATAAAGTTTAGTATACTGTGTTTTCATTACTTTCAAATTTACTTCTATATTCCTTGTAGTTTCTATTATAGTAAGAAAAATATATTTTAAATGATTTTGATTCTCTTAAATTTATTGAACTTGATTTCATAACCTCACTGTCTATTTTGGACAATGACCCATGTGCACTTAAAAGAATGTGAATTTTGCTGTTAGGTGAGTGTTCTGTAAATGTCTGTTAATTCCAGACAGTTTATAGTGTTGTTCAAATATTCTCTTTGCTGATTTTTTGTCTAGCTGTTCTAGCCATTATATGAAAGTTGGGGAGTATTTTATTTCCACAAAATGTTTTCTGTACTGTTGCTCCTCCGCACGCGGAGGAGCCGCACCGGACCGGACGCTTGTTGTTCCCTTTTTTACAAGTCTATTCTATAGTAAAGTAAGAATGAGCAAACAGCGAACTCCCAAAGCAGGAATGAGTAGAGAGAAACGAGAAAGAACGAAGCAACGAACTTCCCCGCGAACTCTCCAACGCACTCTCCAACCAACCCACACCACCGTGCCATCTCTCTTCTCCTTTATAGTCCTCTCTACCAATCCGTGCTCCGCCTGTCCACGTGTCGAGCATGCCATTCTCTTCCCATCAGAGGATGAATCGGCTCCTGCAGCTTCTAGTAGTCAAGATGAATCAGCTGTGTAAAAGCTGGTTACTCCTTATCAGCGCCATATTATGGGAGGCAGGCTTCGCCTCCCGTAGGAGACGGATTCTGCCTCCCACACTGTACTATACTTGAATCTCCTCAGTGCTGTTACTTTTTAATTCAAAAATTTCAGCTGTTCTTCCAGCAGTTTAATTTCATTGAGCATGTATTCAGTTTGTTCTGCCTTATATTCTTTTCTCTAGCTGCGAGGTGCCCTGAGATAGTGTTGTTAGTTTTCCCTATCAGCTCTTTGGGATTCTGCTAAATGACATGTCCATAGCCCTGCAATGCATGCAGAATTCCCTATCCCTGTATGTCAGGTGCATGGAAGTAGGTAGAGCATGAGTCTCCTCCTGAAGCACTTGGAAGAATTCTCCATGCTCTCTTGTTTTCTGGTTACTTTTCCTTCTCAAAAAGGAAAACCTGGATCATTTCTTCAGTTTATTTTTGGATTTTTTGGAAGCAAGATGACTTGGCAATTTCTCTCAATATCAATATCAACTCTCTCCACAAAGAGTCACAGATCTATAAAAGTCAAGTTCTAGTAATGTATGGTCTCATCTGGCGATTCCCTGATGATGGTCTTTATACACTTATACAGTGTGTGGGGAGTGAGAAAGTCCTATAAAGGTTTTTCACACTAGAACCAAACAAAGCCCAATGCCTTGCTTGTACCCAGCTGTCCATGGGTATATGTTCTCATTTGGTTTAGGAGAAGAAAATAGCTTATAATTGGGAGTTAAGTGGAAAGTGTGATATTCAGTTGACCATTGTCTCAGAATCTCCCTCTTCCAAAATTTAATTAACCTGATTAGTTAATTATCAGAACATATGTGTTTGTTAGATACACAAACACAGTAAATAAAAATTTTCTCTGTCAATGGAACACAATTTGGAATAAACTAAAAGTGGCTGACAAAAATCAGTTTTTGGTTGGTAACTTAATTGAGGATGAATTCAGGTAGAATTGTAAAATATGTTACTTAACTTATAATCCATGTTGTTCAAATAATCTGTTGGCTATGTTAATTATTTAAATATGATAAGCTGTTGGCTCTTGGTTGTAATCTATTCTGACATTTCTTTGTCAAATGAGAAAATTGAGACCTGAAGAGTTTAAGTGCTTGTGATGAAGCCAAGAATAGAAATCTCCATCACATGACTCCCACTGCAATGCTCTTTCTACTACAATCCTCTAGAATGAAAATAGTCAAGACCCCCTGGATGAATGTAAGAGCCTAAAAATTACATGAAAATTAAAGATTAATCAACAGAGAAATGGAAGGGAAAGGTTAATAGAATTGTTGAAACTATTATTTTAGATTATAAAGAATATAGCTCCTTCCTGAAAAATGCATTTCCCATGCCATCATTCTATATAATTATGTATAAATCAACCAATAAATTAGCACATATAAATTAATAAATTTAAGTATATGAGATTACCTATGAGCCAAACAGGTACAAGATGTATGACATGGCTTCTTATTGAAAAGAGTTTATATTATAATTGAAGGTCAATGTTACAAAAGTAAAAAATATATCTGGTCTAGGTCTCCAAGTAACATGTGGGCATTCTAGATACTAAGAGAGCTTGAAATTGGTTGAAGACACTAAAGGCTTCATTGGAGCAGTAGGGCCATTAGATATTTATGACACTATTTGCAGGTCATATAAAATTATCAACTTAAAATTAGGCTGCTATAAATTTATTGAATTTTGAGTTCTGCCTGCAGTTGCCTTGGCAGGTCCAGACCAAATGATTTCATGGGCTTTATACAGCCCACGGGATGGAGACTCCTCATGCCTCGTTTAAAGGAAAAGGCCAAGATAAGAATGAGTTGGGTTGGGATGAGAATTTGGTGCAGTGGTTAAAATGCCAATTGGGATGCCCTCATTTCATATCGGAGTGCTTGATTTGAAGCCCAGGCTCTCCATTTCTAATCCAGCTTCCCATTAGTGTGTACCGTAGAAGGCAGAAGATGATGGTTCAAGAATTTGGTTCCCTCCCACCCAAGTGGGATACCCAGATTGAGTTCTGGGTTCCTGGCTTCAGCCTGGGCTAGCCCTGGCTGTTTGGGGGACATTTGGAGAGTGAACCAGTAGGAAAAAGATTGCCCCTTCCCTTCCCTTCCCTTCCCTTCCCTTCCCTTCCCTTCCCTTCCCTTCCCTTCCTTTCCCTTCCTCCCTCTCTCCCTCCCTCTATCCCTCCCTCTCTCCCTCCTCTCCATACCCCATCTCTGTCTTTCTGCCTTCTAAATAAAATGAAAATACATGAAATAAAAAATAAGCTACATGTGTTCTGGATACAGAAAAGATGGCTCATGTAAGGAACAAATGACAAAAATTATTATAAAGAACCTTGAATGTTAGGCTAAGGATTTGATTTTATTCCATGAAAATTAGAACCATTTAAGCAAGTATGATTTTCAAAATAGTCAACAACCAGTGTACCATGAAGACTAATAATGAGAAGAGTAAGTTCATAACAATACATAATAGCTGAATATCAATTGTTCATTTAAGGTCTTTGTGTGGGAGAATTACCTGATGGAATTGGAATTTTAGAAAAGTGTATGTGGCAATGATGTGCAAAATCAATGAGGAAGTAACAATAGCAGGGTCTGGCAAAGGTATTTTTTGAAAGGCCAAGTAGTAAATATTTTAAGTTTTCTAGGACATATGGTCTCTGTTGCAACTATTCAACTTTTTTGTAGTCCAAAAGCAGCATTAGTCAATATGTAAACAAATGAACATGTCTGTGTGCCAATAAAACCTCATTCACAGAAGCAGACAGCAATATGTATTTGGCCTGTGGGTCATAGATTACTGACCCATAAACAAGATATAAGAGACTAGATGAATGGCAATTATAATATTTCAGGTCCTTAGGCTGAGCTTGTTTTGTAGTAATGTGAATTAGAAGAAAAAACAACCAAATATATAAAATAAGTCTCAAAAATATTTAATAGTCATAGTTGTCTGGATGATTTGGGCAGAAGTCCATCTTTAGCAGTCCAACAGAGACAACTAATTATAGGCCAAATGTTTTCATCAGTGTTGTCCAGATGGCTTCTCTCCTTTGCTTCTGTCCATACATATAGCCCTAACCTTCTGAAATGATGTGCCTATGTACATAACAAAGACATGGACATGAACAAAAAAGAACAAAGGATGAACTCAGTCATTTAAGCTGATGCCATATAACTAGTGTAGTTGAAGTTGTTACTGGACTGATTTATGAATCCATTGACAATTATAAAAACATGACCATAATCATTATCATGTACCCCAAATCACCCAGAAAAAGTGGATGAAATAACTGATGAACTAGGGCATCTTTGAACCCAAATATGGGGGAGTAGTAATGATATATTCTTAGGAGAAAAAAAAAAACCTTTTAATACATTATGACAAAAACAGCTCCCATGAAACATTTGATGTCTTCAACTCACACAATTATTTCCCTCTCTTGAGGAGAAAATAAAAGCATTTTATATAAGAATAATTGAACACTATTTGTCATTTAATGAACTAAAGAAAACTGATTTATGAAACACTTGATGTGGGCAAATGCAAGTATTTATACTACAGAAAGGCATAATAACATTGAGACATGCTTGTGTACAAAAATGTGAATATCAGATGACAGACAAATGTGGATAACCAAGTTAGGAGTATGGAGGAGGGATGACACAGGAGACTCTGGAAAATAAAAAGTTGTACTGATCATCCCTACCTAACCATACCTGCTGGACACTTGAAACCATCCATTAAGAAGACCAGTGTCCATTAATAACAATTGATAGAATTAAAAAGGAGAGAATGACCTAACATGGGAAGCAGGATGCACAGCAGACTCATAGAATGGCAGATGCCCTAAACAGCACTCTGGCCTCAGAATCAGCCCTTAAGGCATTCAGATCTGCCTAAAAAGCCCATGAGAGTCTCTCAAGCATGGAAAGCCAAGACACTGTGGCAAAAAAAAAAATGACCTAAATGAAAGATCTCTGTGAGTGAGATCCCAGCAGAAAGAACATGCCATCAAAGAAGGAGGTACCTTTCTCTGAATGGAGGAGAGACCTTCCATTTTGATTATGGCCTTGTCTAAATAAGGTCGGAGTTTGTGAACAGCCTTGGCAACTCATGACAAGAGCCTCGGGTGATCACTGACATCATAAATAAGAGTGTCAATTGTTAAATCAACAACAGGAGTCACTGTGCACTTACTCAAAATGTAGGACCTCGGTCCTTAATGTGTTGTACTATGCAAATTAACGGTAAAACTAGTATTCAAACAGTACTCTATATGTTGTGTGTCTGTGTGGGTGCAATCTGTTGAAATCTTTACTTGGTATATACTAAGTTGTTCTTCTGTATATAAAGATAATTAAAAATGAATGTTAATGAAGAATGGGATGGGAGAAGAAGTAGTAGATGGGATGGTTTGTGGGTGGGAAGGAGGTTTTTTGGGGGGAAAGCTGCTAAAATTCAAAAGTTGTGCTTTCGAAATTTATATTTATTAAATAAAAGTTTTTTAAAAAATAAACTATCCATTAAGAAGTTAAAACATCAAATATTCATTCAGTTGTTTAGTCAATAATCAAGCAATAGACTGAGGTAGGTGTCAATAAGGCTGCCGGAGCATTGTACCAGAACCTCTGATCAGTTTGCCCAGATCCCTCAAATAGCTGATCCTTTTGAGTCAAACTAGTGGATCCAACTATACTTTTTTATGTTAAAATTTACCAGGTTGGCTTCATTAAGTTGGCTGAATACACCATTAATTTGGTAATTGGGTAATGTTATGGCATGTAAAGACATACCCAGCATTAACTTGTTATTCTAACTACATTGTTTAGGGGGAGGGAGATGACTGAGAGAAATTATTAACATCAAATATAGATCTCTTATCCCAATTCCTTATCAGATAACAAATATTTTATCACCAACAGGGACAAAACAGACAAAAATGACTCAGTTCCCAGGCAGCAAATGTAAAGGTCTGATGAGTAATCTTAAAACTAAAAAGGGAGGGCAATAGAGGAATACCGGGAAGGAAGACAGTAAACTGTGGATGCAATTCTTGGCACAATCTCTGTATCTTTTCCTGTATCTCCCCTATCCCTCCTGGCCTTGTTAGGTGATAGGCTGATGATCCATTATATCACACAGTACCAGTGACTAATAATAGCTTTAATGTACTCGTTCTTCAGAGGGTATTTCAATTTTGAGAAGGGACTCTGGGGACTTAACATAAAAGAGCACATCTCAAATGAATTTTCTAGTGTTGTGGCTAGCCTCTAGGGAATATAGAGAGGTAAATCTACTGAATTCCCATCAAATCACTCCATTCTGATGGATACCTTCTTTGCTTGAGTGTAAATGCCATCATTTGTAAACACAATCAAATGAATTATATGAACCACCATACTACGGTGAGCGATTTTAATCAAGGGTTAAAATATCATCTAGCTCAGCTATTCCCAACTGTGGATGCATAGTAGGAGTGCTTTTGATGCTTTAAAAAATAAGATCCTTGGGACTCACCTACACAGATTCTGATTTTATTGGTATTGAATAGATCCTAGGCCTTATTGTTGAGATTTTAATGTGCAAAGATATGTGAAAATCATCAACCTAACCACAACCTGTTAGAGGTCAAAGAGGCCTGACAAATCATAAAGACCATTCTCTACCTCGATGATGATCTTATCAGGTGATTGTCCACCCTTTGCCTGAATATCTCCTGGAAAACCATTCCTTCAAGGATACGCTCCAGCTCTATATATGAGTTTCTTCATTAACTACAGCTAAGACAGTCTCTGGGAAGCAAGAGAGACTGTGGAACTCTCTACATTTTCTAAGGTCAGTGACACACACCAGTCCTCAGTAACCAGGATTCAAACAAATTGAGAACTAATCCAACGAAAGAGATCATTTTTTCAGGGAAAGAGAGAGAGAGAATCAAGAGTTCCAATAAAAAAGGTACTTTCATGTTTATCTATTCTCACCCTACAGCTGAAATGATTATTTATTCATCAAACCTAACAAGCTCAAATGTCATGCATCTTAGCCAGGGCTAAAGGGATTAGAAATGGGTAGTGGCTTTAAACAATGTTTTTTCCAACCATGACTGTAGACGACCCATGTTCTAAAAATGCTTTGTGCCTGTTTTATTCTCTCTCCCCATTTTAGTGGGTGCTTGGCTCCTGGGAATTTTACCCTGTTTCCCTTCTCATTATCCTTCATTTTGGGGGGGAACTTGATATAGAATTTAAATCATTTACTCTTAAGAAGTCCCGGTGCTCTATTGTATAGAAGGGAGACTACAGGAACTCGTAATGAACTTAATATGTCTCTGAAAAAAACTGGAAGAAAGAGTTTTGAATGTTTTCACCATAAAAATGTTAATGTTATGTTTATCCTTATTGGACATTATGGAATGTGTATATGTATCAAAAAGTCACATGGTACCCCATAGGTAAGTACAATATTGCATGTCAGTTAAAAATAAAATGAATGCATTACTGTTTACTCTTCTATAGTGGTTTTTTTTCTTTTTTTTGTTTCAATTTTATTTAATAAATATAAATTTCAAAAGTACAACTTTTTAATTATAGCAGCTTTCCCCCCATAACCTCCCTCCCACCCACAACCATCCCATCTCCCACTCCTTCTCCCATCCCATTCTTCATCATTATTCATTTTAAATTATCTTTATATACAGAAGATCAACTTAGTATATACCAAGTAAAGATTTCAACAGATTGCACCCACAAAGACACACAAAGTATAGAGTACTGTTTGAGTAGTAGTTTTACCATTAATTCTCATAGTACAATACATTAAGGACAGAGGTCCTGCATTTTGAGCAGGTACACAGTGACTCCAGCTGTTGATTTAACAATTGACACTCTTATTTATGATGTCAGTGATCACCCGAGGCTCTTGTCATGAGTTGCCAAGGCAATGGAAGCATCTTGAGTTCACCAACTCCGATCTTATTTAGAAAAGGCCATATTCAAAGTGGAAGTTCTCTCTCCATTCAGAGAAAGGTACTGCCTTCTTTGATGGCCCATTCTTATCACTGGGATCTCACTCACAGAGATTTTTCATTTAGGTCATTTTTTTGCCACAGTGTCTTGACTTTCCATGCCTGAGAGACTCTCATGGGCTTTTTAGGCAGATCCGAATGCCTTAAGGGCTGTTTCTGAGGCCAGAGTGCTGTTTAGGGCATCTGCCATTCTATGAGTCTGCTGTGCATCCTGCTTCCCATGTTAGGTTGTTCTCTCCTTTTTAATTCTATCAATTATTTGCAGACCCTGGTCTTATTTATGTAATGACTTTGACACTTAATCCTATTTTTTTTTATCAATTATGAACTTAAACTGATCACTTTAACCAGTAAGATGGCATTGGTGCATGTCACCTTGATGAGATTGAATTGGAATCCCCTGGAACTTTTCTAGCTCTACCATTAGGGGTAAGTCCGAGTGAGCATGTCCCAAATTGTACATCTCCTTCCTCTCTTATTCCCACTCTTATATTTAACAGGGATCACTTTTCAGTTAAATTTAAACACCTAAGAATAATTGTGTGTCAAAGAGTTCAACCAATGATATTAGGTAGAACAAAAAAAATGCTAAAAAGAATAAAATAGTAAGTTGTTCCTCGACAGTCAGGACAAGGGCAGATCAAGTCATTGTTTTCATAGTGTCCATTTCACTTCAACAGGTTTCCTTTTAAGTGCTAAGTTAGTTGTTTCTTCCATATTGTGTTCCATGGTATGCTACCACTATAGAAGGTTTGTAAAAATTTTTTTCAAACAAAACTTTCCATAGTCAAGCTATTCTGAAAATTCTGAATTAAAGTTAAAACTGTTTTCTTTATTTATTTCAGTACCTTTCAGAGAGTTTAACATGTTAATATGCTTTGTGGATTTGCAGAAGGAAATTGCAGCACTGCCTATCTTTGACTATGAAGATCTGAAGATGAAGCATCTCAGGGACTATCATACTAGCATATTCCTTGGAATAGAAAACATGGCCATCACTGTAATCTGAGTTGAGGAATACTAGTTTGGAATCATGGTCAGAAGTGGTTAGGAAATTTGCTGATGAGAAAGTACTTTTTTCCTTAGGGTTTAAAGCTCAAATCTTTTCTATTGGTTTCCCCCTCCACCTGCAAGCCATCGTCACCCCTCTAGGCAATGTAGATTTCTAACTTCTTTTTCTTGAACTCCTGTGTGCTCATTAGCTACAGAGCTCTTCTAATTACCGGAATAAGAGAGGGAGGAGATGTACAGTTTGGCACATGCTCTATCTGACTTGCCCCAAATGGTAGAGTTAAAAACTTGCCAGGGGATTCCAATTCAATCCCATCAAGGTGGTATGTACCAACGCCATCTCACTAGTCCAAATAATCAATTTCAGTCCACAATTTTTTTAAAATTTTTTAAAAATTTTAATTTTTTTAAAATTTTTAATTTTTAATTTTTTTAAATTTTTTAATTTTTTAAAATTTTTTAACTTTTATTTAATAAATATAAATTTCCAAAGTACAGCTTTTGGATTACAGTGGCTTCCCCCCACCCCATAACTTCCCTCCCACCCTCAACCCTCCCATCTCCCACTCCCTCTCCCATTCCATTCACATCAAGATTCATTTTCAATTAACTTTATATACAGATCAATTTAGTATGTATTAAGTAAATATTTCAACACTTTGCACCCACACAGAAACACAAAGTGTAAATTACTGATTTAGTACTAGTTATAGAATTAATTCCCAATGGACAACACATTAAGGACAGAGATCCTACATGAGGAGTAAGTGCACAGTAACTCCAGTTGTTGACTTAACAATTGACACTCTTGTTTATGGCCTCCTTTTTTGCTTATTTTACTTTTATTTATTTTTTAAGGGAAAGGGTTTATTGGGAACACCCAACAGACTGAATTGAAGGGGCAGTGAAGGAAAAAGAGAAGGAGACTGTAAGAGAGAGACAGAGAGGAGGGAGAAGAGAGACTAGAGGCGGAGAGGAGCCAAGGGAGGCCAAGAGAGCAGAACCAAGAGAGAACAGTCAAGAGAGAAGAACCAAGAGACCAGAGGAGGAGGCTAGAGAGAGGAACCAAGAGAGCACGTGTTCAGGAATAGGCCCTTTTAAAACTTTGCCTGAGGGCGGGCAGGGAAGCAGGAGCAGCGAATTCCATTAGGATGGGGGTGGAGCCTGGCTCAGGTAGCTGGGCCATGCAGCCACCTGGCTAAAACTGTGCCAGTTTCCTAATATTCCCCCCTTGTGTTTATTATAAGGCAGGATTTGTATGGGATTACATTAGTCTCAAAAATCCAGGAGGGGTAGAGGGACGATGATCTGTCTTTAGAGCTACTTCCTGCTGACATGGAGCAGTGAGGTACTCTTCGCTGGCATGGGGTGATGTCTCAAGCCACTGTCTCCTGGGTGGGGAGCCAAGTATATCCTTATAGAAGAATTTGGTTGACCGCCTGGTTGTTCCATTATAACCTGCTGTAAACACTTAGACACTGTTGTATAAAAGCAGGGTGAGAATAGCAACCAATGATCCTAAGAGTAGCATTAACCAGGTAATAAGAGGATTTCATAGAGGAGAGTAAATGGAGAGGGGTCTCTGGACCCTTGTGGGGACAGTTTGATGAATGTGGCTTAAACTGATTCCAGCCAACTTAATGTTATCAGAGTCAAACTACTCCAACTTCTGATCCCTCAGGGCCAAACACGCCACCATGGAGGGGCTGCTTTTGAGGACTGGAGCCAATTTGAGAGGGACCATCAGATGGAACGCGGTTAGAGAAAACCATTGCGACCTATAGAATCAGATCCGTGGATTGCAAGCATCCTTGCATACTGGCTGTCTGACTAGCGAGAGAATATGGGAGCAGAAGGCGGGGTTGTCACCCAAGCACTGGCTGGAGCCCAGGGCCTAGCCTGTAAAGAGGCAAACCAAGATGGAGCCATCACTCGCACCCACTGTTGCCTGGACACAGTGTCCATAGAGGCTAAAGGCCTTAAGTAGGAGTTGTGGTATCTAGCACCATGCACTTGGATGAAAATAGAAAAGCCTCAGACGAAGGTAGACGAGAGTAGACCACAACTCAGTAGACAAGTAGAGTCGCTGTGAGAGCTTCCTGTTCCACGTCTTACCTCAAAATTTGGAAGGCCGATGTGTGGATGGAGATCGCAGAGCATTCGGTGGCTTGGAAAGAGTTCTGGGAGTATGCTTTGTGACTGGCAGAAATCCAGGACCCCAGAGCACCAGGGGATGCTGGATTACCAATGTAAGTTTATCCGAGTCACAGCACCGATGTTATATATTAATGTTAGCCGTCGCAAAACACACCGGACACCGGAGTAAGGGAAAGGGTTTATTGGGAATACCCAACAGACCGGAGTGAAGGGGCAGCAAAGGAAAAAGAGAAGGAGACTGTAAGAGAGAGACAGAGAGGAGGGAGAAGAGAGACTAGGGGAGGAGAGGAGCCAAGGGAGGCCAAGAGAGCAGAACCAAGAGAGAAAAGTCAAGAGAGAAGAGCCAAGAGACCAGAGGAGGAGGCTAGAGAGAGGAACCAAGAGCGCTTGTTTTACTTTTAAAAAACTGTGATTCAGGCATGATAGTCTTAGACTGTTTTTCAAGAAAAACAAGGTTTTTATTTTTTTAACTTTTATTTAGTAAATATAAATTTCCAAAGTACAGTTTATAGGATTATAATGGCTTTCCCCCCATAACTTCCCTCCCACTCACACCCCTCCCATCTCCCACTCCCTCTCCCATTCCATTCATATCAAGATTCATTTTCAATTATCTTTATATAGAGAAGAATCAGCCCTTAAGGCACTCGGATCTGGCTGAAGAGCACATGAGAGTGTTTTAGGCATGGAAAGCCAAGACACTCTGGCAAAAAAAAGAGATCTAAATGAAAGGCCTCTGCGAGTGAGATCTCAGTAGAAAGAATGGGCCATCAAAGAAGGAGGTACCTTTCTCTGAAGGGAGGAGAGAACTTCCACTTTGACTATGACCTTGTCTAAATAAGATCGAAGTTGGCAAACTCAAGAGTCTTCCATAGCCTTGGTAACTCATGACTAGAACCTAGGGAGAAGGTTGGGAGTGTAGGCAGGAGGGAGGGTAGGGTGGGAAGTGTCACAATGTTCCTAAAGCTGTATATATGAAATCCATGATATTTGTATACCTTAAATAAAATGTTTTAAAAAAATGATAAAAAAAAAAAAAACAGAAAAAAAAGAAGGGAAATGAAGTCAGTCCTGGATAAATAGCATGGTAGAAGGTATGGAATACATACAAGGAAGAAGGATAAGAATTCTCTGAGTTATTTTTCTTTTTTAAATGACTTATTTATTTATTTGAAAGGCAGAGCTATGAGGAGAGGGGGAGGTATTCCATCTGCTGATTCACTCCCCAGTTGGCTATAATGGCTGGAGCTGAGCTGATCCAAAGCCAAGAGCTAGGAGCTTCTTCCGGGTCTCTCACGCAGGTGCAGGGGCCCAAGTACTTGGGCCGTCTTCTACTGCTTTCCCAGGCCAGACCAGAGAGCTTCATCGGAAGTGGAGCATCCAGGACTCAACCTGGTGCCCATATGGGATGCTGGCACTGCAGGCAGCGGCTTTACCGGCTACGCCACAGCGCCGGCCCCTGAGTTATTCTTCAATACTACTTCTACCAGTAGTATTAATATCTAATTAATATAACATTTACTGCTGCAAGTCACTTTCATAAGAATTTTAAATATGTTTACTTTTTGTAATCCTTACAACAATACTACTAAACTATTATTATCATTCCATTTTAGAAATAAGGAAAATGAGGCAGAGCGCAATTGTGTGACTTTCTCAGGGTAACTTGACTATTGAATAGTAACATTGAATTTTGACAATAGGAAGTTTCTCTGGAGTTCATGCTTAAATACTGCCATATTAGAAATAAGTTACATTCGATCTAAACATTTCTATAAAAGAAACTGTAAAAGATATATAATGAGTTCTAATACCAATTTGTCATGTTTTCTTCTTAGAGAAGGACTATAGCTCCATCTGTTTTGTGTGCCTAACATTACTCTATCGTATCTCTCATTCCAAGGGGATGTCCCTTTCTGCTTCAAGATTTCTTATCAAGTAGCCTAACCAGTTAAAGATGGAGCTTACAGCCTTTATAAAGAAAACTCGACCCTTGTATTTTACTTCAAGCTCTGGAAATGGTTGTCTAACCAAGCAGAGACTTTGATGTGCTGTGTGGTGGATATTCAAGAAAAGGAAGGCAAGGACATTTTTAAAATTTCTCAATAAAAGAGCCATAACAAAGAACAGATTATAGTGCTGTAGAGTTGAAGCTAAAGTCATCCCCCTGGGTCCAGCTACTATCTTTTTAGCATCTGTGGGCAACTGTATAATTGTTCTGTGCTTCCCATGGGCCAACAGTTATTCTCCTAAACAGGACACTTGACTGGGATTGTGTGCAGTTTTGCTACCAGAAGTTTAAATACACTGAGAAGATGACATTGAGTGGGGAATTACTTGAGAAAGTGTTAGCTAGAAGTCTTTTGAGGGGATGTACTTGCAAGGGGACGTGGCACAGCATTATGGTGTGGACATTGACATGAACTAGGCTGCTTTAGTTTGAATCCAGGGTCTACTACATACTGGCTACATGTCAGTGGGCCAATTGCATAGCCCTTCTTTCCTTAGGATTTTTAAACTTATTTTTAAAAAATATTTTTATTGTTTTGAAAGACAGGGTTACAGAAAGAGTGAGAGGGAAAGGCAGAGAGAGAGAGAGAAAGAGAGAGAGAGAGAGAGAGAGAGAGAGAGAGAGAGAGAATTTCCACTGGTTCACTCCCCAAATGGATGCAACTGCCAGGGCTGGGACAGGCTGAAACCAGAAGACAGGAGCTACATCTAGGTCTCCCACGGGAGTGCAGGGCCCCAAGAACTTGGGTCATCCTCTGTGCCTTTCCCAGGAGCACCAGCAAGGAGCTGGTTCAAAAGTGTAGCAGCCTTGAAGCAAACTAGTGGCCATATGGGATGCCAGTAGCAGCTTAACCCACTGCTCCACAATGACAGCCCTTTACCTTAGGTTTCTTTTTCCTTTTATTTCTTTTTAAAAAAGATTTATTTATTTATTTGAAAGAAGGAGTTAAACAAACACACCCCCCCACACACACACATGGAAGGGAGAGTCCAAAACCAGGAGCCAGGAGCTTCTTCCAGGTTTCCTATGTGGGTGCAGGAGCCCAAGTACTTGGGCCATCCTCCACTGCTTTCCAAGGTGCACCAGCAGGGAGCTGGGTCAAAAGTGGAGCAGCTGGGTCTCAAACCATCACTCATATGGGATGCTGGTACTGTAGGCAGTGACTTTTACCACTACACCACAACACTGGCCCCTGCCTTAGGGTTCTTAACAGAAAAACCGTGATGGAATTACTATAAGTCTTCCAGAAGTTTGTAGAAAATGAGCATTGTAAAAGAAACTGTGTATGAGTTTCAATTTTTTTGCATCGAAGTGAATTATTTTAAATTCTATTTTCCACAAACTTTTTGAAGTCCACTCACATAATGGTACCTTACTCTCCTCATTGTGTTATTATAAAGATTAAATGAATTAGTATTTGAAAAATATCCATGTACCTGCTACACAATTAATGCTATGTGAGTGTTTATTAAAATAGGACCACATAAAGTTGATTTTCACAATTCTTTACACAGTTTTTGCTCAGTACTTAAAGAGTTGTCTTTATTCACAGATATAAATGAAAGCTTTGTGTCTCTCTAGTGTTGTACAAGAAACTGTTTGCTGTTTTCAGGCAGTAAATCTTCCCTTTCTTAATATTTTCTACCAGCAATGGTAATGGATGACTTGAGTTTAATAGCATTTCACTGTGGTAACTATTCTAGCAAGAAAATTGCCTCTTTTTTGTTTTTGTTTTTGAAATTCCAATTACAAGTCCATCCTTGTGTCAGAATAAAACTAAGATAATAGGTGTGAAAACATTTTAAAAAGTTAAAAGAGTCTGAGATTCTGGTGACAAATTCAAATCTTTGAATTTCACCTTTTGGGATGTCTAATTTCAAAGCAGTCTTGCCCAGAACTACAAATGTGATCACTAAAACTAAATGAGTCCCTAACATGTGCTGGGCACCCTGCTCATGATTCCCATACATTGTTTCATGTAAACACAGTTTGGGTGCTGCTGCTGCTGCTGTCGAATCTGAGAGAACTGGTTCGTTTCTTTTCTTCAGCTAGGAGGAAACAACTAAGACTTCACAAGAGAAAATGAAGTTGAGTTTTATTTTTCTGACAATGAAGGAAAAATATTTACCTCCTCATTCTTTACTTCAAAGTAATTTTCATGGGGCTTTGAATTATTATTCCTTATGTAACCTTGGCAGAATAGGCATTTCTAATGATAACAACCTCAGTTTTTTTTAAGATTTATTTATTTGAAAGACAGCATTACAGAGTGGCAGAGGCAGAGAAAGAAACAGAGAGAGTGAGAGAGATCTTCCATCCGCTGATTCACTCTCCAAATGGCTGCAATGGCTGCAGCTAGGCAACCTGAGGGATCCAGGTGTGTCTTCCCAGTCTTCCACATGGGTCCAGGGGCCTAAGCACTTGGACCATCTTCTACTGCTTTCCCAGGCCATAACCGAGAGCTAGATCAAAAGTGGAGCATCAAGCACTTTTAACCATGCCCATATGGATGCTGACAATACAGGTGGTGGCTTTAGATGCTATGCCACACACTGGCCTCCAGCACCACATTTAAATGATATTTTTAAGAAAATCATCCTTCTCAAAGAAATGCAAGGGAGACTCAGAGGAGGAAGAGAACAAAAGGAATGGAGGAAGAAAGGAGTAATAGAGAATGGAAGACAACTCTGCTGAAAAATGCTAAAAAATGATATTATTAATATTCAGGACATCTATGTTCTAGCTATCTGTCTTTTCTTTCTTTTAAGTTAGAAAACCAGAGAGGGAGAGAATAAAAAAAAGCCAGAATAAGCTCTGGAGTCAAAGAGAACGACTTGAGTCTTTCTTTAATGCCAACAAAGTCACCCATTTGGGCCTTTGCTACTTCTCCAAGTTGAGCTGTTTGGACAAATCTATATACACTAAATTCTCTCATTGTTTCCAGACAGTTCCTCAACTGGCCACAGAGGATATTGGATGCTTGTTTGGCTGGATAGATGATGACTTTGTGTTAGTTGGTGAACCTGAATCCCATAGAAGGTGACTGTTTATTTTGGTCATGCAAGTCCATTATTTATATATCCCTAGATCTTTTTTTTTTTCCTCCCCAGGAGCATTTTCATTTGCTTGTTCAGTATAGCTGGAGAACAGACCAAGAACAGAATAATAGCACATTTTAGAGCACTCATTTTCAGACTGTTTAAATTTACCTCATGTAGGACAATGAGAATCATCTGTTCTCCCATAAATCTCAAACATAATCCCTTAAGCCATTTACGACTAGCTGGGAAGGTGCCCATCAAATGAGGACTGGATCTGGATGTTGATGTTATCACAGTAGTCTTCTGAATACACATGGAGTTCATTTATTGATATGTGGAGTATTCATTGATGTGTACACTGAGAGTAATTGAGATGATAATTTAAACATTGTTATAAACACTTGTGGGGGAGATCTTCTCTAACTCCATGCAAAAGCAAGCCAGTCCACAGATTTAAGGCTCCAAAGTGAGAGTCAAGGAATTGCTGCATAGCAGGCAGTATCCTTTCTGTTCAAAATTTGTGCTACAGGCTAACCACAGTCCTTTGCTTTGTGCTTTATTTTCTTTAGTCCAGATAAATTTATTATGAACCTTCCTCAATCTTTGGCCTAAAGCTGGGATTCATAGGTGAAGAGGTGAACAGGTCAATTAATATCAAAGAATAGAATTCCACTCAGGCTAGTTCACACCACAGAAAGTCATATTAGAAATATAGAGAGGACAGGCACCTGAAAGAAGGAAGTGAATGAAATACCACGTTGGATATAGAAAATAATCAGCTATTTCATTTTTCTTTCTTTCTTTTTTTTTTTTTTTGACAAGCAGAGTGGACAGTGAGAGAGACAGACAGACAGACAGAAAGGTCTTCCTTTTCTGTTGGTTCACCCTCCAAAATAGCCGCTGCTGCCGGAGCGCTGCGGCCAGCGCAACGTGCTGATCAAAAGCCAGGAGCCAGTTGCTTCTCCTGGTTTCCCATGCGGGTGCAGGGCCCAAGACATGGGCCATCCTCCACTGCACTCCAGGGCCAGAGCAGAGAGCTGGCCTGGAAGAGGGGCAACCGGGGCATAATCCCGCGCCCTGACCCGGACTAGAACCCGGTGTGCCGGTGCCGCAGGAGGAGGATTAGCCTAGTGAGCCACAGCGCCGGCTCATTTTTCTTACATTTGATTGTATGTGTGTGTTCGTGTTGGGGGGAGGGGAGGCTGTGGCTATATGGGTCTCTGTGTATATGTGCCCTGTTTTACTATTTTTTTTGACAGATTAGCTTTTTCTGTTTATTCATGGTTCCTCTTCCTTCCTGTAGCTTCAGCTTCTGAGTGACTTTGTCTTGCCATGGTACCAACTCTGGCCCAACTTTATAAGCAATTCATTTAGTCACCCTGTCCAGATGATTATCTCAGCCTAATTTATGGATTGGTGACCCCTGGGTTATGTGTTGATCCTAATCCAAAACTTGACTATTATACTTTTGTAAGGGGCTATGATTATATGAAAAAATTCAGAGTAGATTGACTAAGTGGCTATTATTATATACTGGGGCCGGCGCCGTGGCTCACTTGGCATCCCATATGGGCGCCAGGTTCTACTCCCAGTTGCTCCTCTTCCAGTCCAGCTCTCTGCTGTGGCCCGGGAAGGCAGTGGAGGATGGCCCAAGTGCTTGGGGCCTGCACCCTCATGGGATACCAGGAGGAAGCACCTGGCTCCTGGCTTCAGATCGGTGTGGCACTGGCTGTGGCGGCCATGTGGGGGTGAGCCAATGGAAGGAAGACCTTTCTCTCTCTCTCTCTCTCTCTGCCTAACTCTGTTACAAAATTTAAAAAAATTATTATATACTAATAATAATGATGATATGTGAATGTGAGAGAATTAAAATGTTACCATAGTTTAGGAAGATTTGGTGACAGAGAACAGAGTCTGAACCAGTTTAATGAAGAAAGGGGAATATGACAGGTCATATATTCACAAATTTCAAGAATATGGTTTACTGGAGCAAGGTATTTAAATGATATCTTAGAGATCTCTATCATCTCTCACATCTGCGTTCCTTTGTGCTGGAAGCTATTACCAACATAATGATTTTTAAAAAAGGCCTAAACAACTCTAAACTTATATCCTACTAACTTAACAACTTTAGCAAAAA
The DNA here is from genome assembly GCF_964237555.1 of Oryctolagus cuniculus. NCBI lineage: Eukaryota > Metazoa > Chordata > Mammalia > Lagomorpha > Leporidae > Oryctolagus > Oryctolagus cuniculus. The sequence continues at coordinate 81,057,481 of NC_091453.1, read as the reverse complement.
GCAAACTCATAACTAATAATTCCTACAAGTGTCCTTGGATTTTCTTTTTTTTTATTAAAAGATTTTATTTATTTGAGAGGTAGATTACAGACAGTGAGAGAGAAAAACAGAGAGAAAGGTCTTCCTTCCATTGGTTCACCCCCAAAATGGCCGCCACAGCTGGCACTGCACAAATCCGAAGCCAGGAGCCAGGTGCTTCCTCCTAGTCTCCAACGCGGGTGAAGGCGCCCAAGCACTTGGGCCAGCCTCCACTGCCCTCCGGGGCCACAGCAGAGAGCATGACTGGAAGGGGAACAGCCAGGATTAGAACCCAGTGCCCACATGGGATGCCGGCACCTCAGGCAGAGCATTAGCCAAGTGAACCACGGTGCCTGCCCCATCCAGGGATTTTCTTTGGTTAACTTGTTAGGATCATCTGCACATTCCCAAGCCAGTCAATGTGGCTAGGAGGATATTATAGTATTTTTGACCAATTCTGGGTCATTTGACAATTTCTGACCTTGGAAGAGAGATTAAACCAAAAAGAAAAGGTGTTTTTTTTTTTTTTTACTTTTACTTAATAAATATAAATTTCCAAAGTACAGCTTTTGGATTGCAGTGGCTCCCCCCCCCCCATAACCTCCCTCCCACTTGCACCCCTCCCATCTCCTGCTCCCTCTCCCATTCTATTCACATCAAGATTCATTTTCAATTAACTTTATATACAGAAGATCAATTTAGTATGTAGTAAGTAAAGATTTCAACAGTTTGCACCCACATAAAAACACAAAGTGCAAAATACTGTTTGAGTACTAGTTATAGCATTAATTCACATTGGACAATACATTAAGGACAGAGATCCTACATGGGGAGCAAGTGCACAGTGACTCCTGTTGTTGACTTAACAATTCACACTCTTATTTATGGTGTCAGTAATCACCCTAGGCTTTTGTCATGAGTTGCCAAGACTATGGAAGCCTCTTGAGTTCGACAACTACAATCATATTCAGAAAAGGTCACAGTCAAAGTGGAAGTTCTCCCCTCCCTTCAGAGAAAGGCACCTCCTTCTTTTATGGCCCGTTCTTCCCACTGGGATCTCACTCGCAGAAATCTTTCATTTAGGGTTTTTTTTGTTTGTTTGTTTGCCAGAGTGTCTTAGCTTTCAATGCCTGAAATAGTCTCATGGGCTTTTTAGCTGGATCCAAATGCCTTAAGGTCTGATTCTGAGGCCAGAGTGCTGTTTAGGACTTCTGCCATTCTATGAGTTTGCTGTGTATCCCGCTTCCCATGTTGGAATGTTCTCTCCTTTTTATTTCTACCAGTTAGTATTAGCAGACACTAGCCTGTTTATGTGATCCCTTTGACTCTTAATTCTATCATTATGATCAATTGTGAACTGAAACTGATCACTTTGACTAGTGAGATGACATTGGTACATGCCACCTTAATGGGATTGAATTGGAATCCCCTGGCACGTTTCTAACTCTACCATTTGGGGCAAGTCAGCTTGAGCATGTCCCAAACTGTACATCTCCTCCCTCTCTTATTCCCACTCTTATATTTAACAGGGATCACTTTTCAGTTAAATTTAAACACCTAAGAATAATTATGTATTAATTAAGGAGTTCAAAATTAGTATTAAGTAGAACAAAAAAATACTAAAATGGATAAAGTATTACATTGTACATCAACAGTCAGGACAAGGGCTGATCAAGTCATCATTTCTCATAGTGTCCATTTCACTTCAACAGGTTTCCTTTTTGGTGCTCGGTTAGTTGTCACCAATCAGAGAGAACATAGGATATTTGTCCCTTTGGGACTGACTTATTTCACTCAGCATGATGTGTTCCAGATTCCTCCATTTTGTTGCAAATGAGTACATGTCCCATTATTTCTTTATCCAGTCTACTGTTGATGGGCATTTTGGTCGATTCCATGTCTTAGCTATTGTGAATTGAGCTGCAAAAACATTAAGGTCCAGACAGCTTTTTTACTTACCAATTTAATTTCCTTTGGGTAAATTCCAAGGAGTGGGATGGCTGGGTTGTATGGTAGGGTTATATTTAGGTGTCTGAGGGATCTCCAGACTGACTTCCATAGTGGCTTTACCAGTTTGCATTCCCACCAACAGTAGGTTAGTGTTCCTTTTTTCCCCTCATCCCTGCCAGCATTTGTTGTTGGTAGATTCCTGTATGTGAGCCATTCTAGTTGGGCCAATGTTGTGTCAATTTTGTTTATTTTTTCAAAAAGCTGTTCTTCATTTGGCTTTTCTTTTGTAATTTTTTTTGGATTCAGTCCTGTTGATTTCTTCTCATTTTAATTATTTTTCTTCTGTTACTAGTTTTGGGTCTTGTTTGCTGCAGTTTTTCTAGATCATTGAGATGCATTAATACCTCATTTGTTTGGTGCCTTTCCAATTTCTTGATGTAGGCACCTATTGCTATAAAACTTTCCTCTTAACACTGCATTTGCTGTATCCCCTAAGTTTTAATATGTTCTGTTGTTGTCCTCATTTACTTTCAGAAGGTTTTTGATTTCTCTTTTGATTTCTTCTATGACCCACTGTCCATTCAGGAGCATGTTGTTCAGTCTCCATGTGTTTGCATATGCTCAAGGGATTCCTGACTTCCTAATTTCCAGCTTCATTCCACTGTGTTCTTAGAAGATGCATGGTATGATTCTAATTCTTTTGAATTTGTTGAGACTTGCTTTATGGCCTAGTATGTGGTCAATCCTAGAGTAGGTTCCATGTAGTCCTGAGAAGAATGTAAATTCTTTAAGTGTAGGATGAAAAGTTCTGTAGATATCTTTTAGATTCATTTGGGCTATAGTGTCAATTAAGTCTGCTGTTTCCTTGTTGATCTTCTGTCCGGTTGATCTATTTCTAAAAGTGGAGTATTGAGGTCCCACAGTACTATTGTATTGGAGTCTAAGTCTCCCTTTAAGTCACTTAGAATATCTTTTAAATAAACTGGTGCCCTGTAATTAGGTGCATATACATTTATAATAGTTACATCTTCCTGTTGAATTGATTCCTTAATCATTTATACAGTGTCCCTCTTAACAGTTTTTGTGTTAAAGTTTATTTTGTCTTATATTAAGTTGGCTACACCAGCTTTTTTTTATTTCTGTTGGCATGAAATATCATTGTCCAACCTTTCACTTTCAGTCTGCATGCATCTTTGTTGGAAAGATGTGTTTCTTGTAAGCAGAAACTAGAAGAGTTTTGTTCCTTAATCCATTCAGCCAGTCTTTGTCTTTTAACTTGAGAGTGGAAGCCATTAACATCCTTTTTTTTTTTTTTTTTTTGACAGGCAGAGTGGACAGTGAGAAAGAGACAGAGAGAAAGGTCTTCCTTTGCCATTGGTTCACCCTCCAATGGCCGCCGCGGCCGGCGCGCTGTAGCCATTGCACCGCGCTGATCCGATGGCAGGAGCCAGGTACTTATCCTGGTCTCCCATGGGGTGCAGGGCCCAAGCACTTGGGCCATCCTCCACTGCACTCCCTGGCCACAGCAGAGAGCTGGCCTGGAAGAGGGGCAACCAGGACAGAATCCGGCGCCCTGACCGGGACTAGAACCTGGTGTGCTGGTGCCGCAAGGCGGAGGATTAGCCTAGTGAGCACGGTGCCGGCTGCCATTAACACTCAATGTGACCATTGATAAGTAGTAACTTTGCCCTGCCATCTTTCTAAGGTATTTCTAACATATGCTTTGAACTTCCTGTGATCTTTTACTGAGAGGTTTTCTTCCTTTACCTTCTTTCATATTGATGGCCGTGTTTCTATGTTTTTGTGAGTAACATGTCTTTAATCATCTTTTGCAGGGCTGGATGAGTGGTGACAAATTCTTTCAATTTCTGTTTGCTATGAAAGGTCTTTATTTCACCTTCATTCACAAATGAGAGCTTTGCAGGATATAATATTCTGGGCTGGCAGTTTTTCTCTCTTAGTACCTGGACTATGTCTTGCCATTCCCTCCTAGCCTGTCGGGTTTCCGATGTGAAGTCTGCTGTGAGTCTAATTGGAGATCCTCTGAGAGTAATCTGATGTTTCTCTCTTGCACATTTTAGAATCTTTTCTTTATGTTTCACTGTGGTGAGTTTGATTACAATGTGTCATGGCGAGGATCTCTTTTGGTCATGGTTACTAGGGGTTCTATGAGCTTCCTGTACTAGGATGCCTCTTTCCTTCTCCAAACCCGGGAAGTTTTCTGCTCCTATCTCACTAAAAAAGGCCTTCTAATATTTTCTCTCTCTCCATGCCTTCAGGAACTCCTAAAACCGGAATGTTGGGTTTTTCAATAGTATCCTGAGATTCCCAAAAGTATTTTTTTTAATTTCTAATTTCTTCTTCTTTTCTTCGGTTTGTATACTTTCCTGTGCTCTGTCTTCTATGTCCGTTATTCTCTCTTCTATCTTACTCATTCTGTTTTTAAGGCTCTCTAATGTGTTTGTCATTTGATCTATTGAATTCTTCACTTCATTTTTATTTCTCTTCAATATCACAATTTCATGTTCTACTAGATTCCGCATTTCATTTTCATTTCTCCTTAAGATTTCATTTTCATGAGAGATATTTTCCATCCTGTTCAGTAAGGATTTCTGTAGTTCATGTATGTTTTTGATAACTTTTAAATGTTCTTATCATAAATTTTTTGAAATCCGTATCATGCATTTCTTCTATCTCATCATCTTCATAATCTTGTATTCGTGTGTCATTTTCATTTGGGAGTGTCATAATGTCTTCCTTTTTCTTGTTTCCTTCAGTTTCTGCATTTGTTGCTTGGCATTGTGGAGATGTTCTTTGGTTTATTCTTTTTTTTTTTCCTCGCTGTGGTGGCTTTTCTCATTATACTATGACTCTAGATTAAGTGGACTGTCTGCTTTTGGTGAATCTCTAGAGACTTGTGGTGGGTGTGGCCAGAGAGCTCTGTTCAGTTCTTCAGGGTTAAGGTTGTGACAAAGTGACAGGCCCAGGTTTGGCTTGGTAAATTTTCTCTCTCTTTACTCTCTCTCTATTTTTTATTCAGAAGGAAATTTATTCCGCACATCTGAGCTATTCTCCTTGAAGGCAATCAGTGCCTGAGCGCTAGCCCCTCCCTTTCCAGCAGTGGTGCATTGACTCGGCCGCTGGGTTCCCGAGCCACAGGCACCTGTGCCCTTCACGTAGGTCCACCATGTCCAACTAGTTCTGGAAGAGGTTCCTCTGTAGTTTTCCCCCTAAATCTTCCCTGAAACTACAATATCTCCACTGTTATTAAAATATCTTTTCCCGAACTATCACTGAGTTCACTCCCTATTCCGCCATCTTCAAGGTAGTTTCTTTAACTGAAAAAAAAAAAGGTGTTAGGCAAATAAAAATAACCAATGCCTACTTTACTAGCATACATAGGATCAAAACCATGCTTTCACTTCATCTACACTGTTCAAACCAGTAGCCACCTAAATTCAAGTGTGACATCAATCATGCTACATTGATAGCAATTTACTTAGTGCCTTATTTCTATACACAAGAAGCTTATAAATGGCTATACATACAAAACTGATATAATTAGAGTATGGTGTTTGGAAATTACTACTACTTAAAATCTTCCTTGTAGTTATAGGAATGGGTTTCACTAAGTCACCTAAACTCACTTTCTTTTTTTTTTTTCTGGGTCATATATTTATTTATTGTGCATAATATTCCTGCTAGATGTAATTGCATACATAACATCTCAGACAGATGGATATGTACAAATGTATTCATGCGAATTTAAGGAAAAACTTTCAGAGAATTTTCTAGAATGCTTTATGCAACTGTGGACTTAGGGCTTGTTTTAACCTAAACTCACTTTCAACAAATCTTAGAGTACATTTGTGAAATACCTGGTCACACTTAGGTAGCAGTTATAACATGGTTGAAGCCAGCTGGCACATTATGTGGATAGAAACCAAGATAGAACTAACTAATCTGTTAGAATTCTATGTTTTAAGTGACTAAAAACCAAAACCCAATTAATTTGTATAAAAAAGAGAATATGGATGAGGGTTTATATAACTGAAAATTCCAAGGGTAAACAATGCTTGATTCAACAGCTCAAACAATGTTTTGATGACCCAGTCTCTCTACATCTTTATACTCTGACTTCTGCTGGCATCATCTTTGGATTCCACATGTTAGATACCTGGCAGCTTTAATTTCTCATCTTCATGGTAACAAAACGGCTACTACAATACCATGCCTCTCACTTGTCCTATATTGGGGAAGAGATACAATTTCTTCATGTAGTATCTGCTTTAGTCCTATTCACTGTCCATGATTGGTATGAATTGGGTCACACACTTATCACTAAACTAATTACTTTGTCTAGGGGAGTGAGATTTGCTGATTTGTTTGGGTCAGTTAGTGCTCATCACTGGATTTAGGGGGCAGGATGAATGCCATCCAAACTATACTGACTGAAAAATAATGAGGAATTATTTCCTCAAAGATTAATAGTGCATCATTTCTGGAAGAAGGCAGTGTGGGTGCTGGAGAGGGAAACAATACATATTTATTTTTTTAGTTGATGTAAACAGTATATCTATAATATAACAAACACTCAGAAAATACCTTTTATTTAATATAATAAATGTCTTATTTATATGAAGATGATTAGATTTTAGAAACAGCTAAAACAAACAACCAGGACCTGAAGAGGTATGATTAAGAAGTATTTTAATATTTTTAGTTCTTTCTTGTCCCATAGCAACCCCTGGGAAGACTGTTTAACTTTTCAGAACCTTTCAATGGTAAGAATAGCTTTATTTTGAGATCAGAGTTGGTGAACTTAGGAGGGTTCCAGAGCCTCCAGTGATTACTGACGTCATAAACAAGAGTGTCAATTGTTAAAGCAACAACGGGAGTCACTGTGCACCTACTCCCCATGTAGGACCTCTGCCCTTAGTGTGTTGTACTATGAGAATTAATGGTGAAACTACTACTCAAACAGTGTCTATACTTTGTGTGCCTTTGGTACCAATGTTTACTTGGTATATACTAAGTTGATCTTCTGTATACAAAGATAATTTAAAATGAATCACGACGAAGAATGGGATGGGAGAGGGAGTGGGAGATGGGATGGTTGCGGGTGGGAGGGAGGTTATGGGGGGAAAAGCTGCTGTAATTCAAAAGTTGTACTTTGGAAATTTATATTTATTAAATAAAAGTTGAAAAGAAAAAATAGCTTTATTTTGAACATTATGACTCTTGTAGTTAATACAAACATTCAGCCAATGTAAATTAAAAAACCTTTTGTATGTTCTTCCTTCCTCTCAAGGATCTGCAGTCAGGAAGAGGGTAACCTTCTCGTGCTACAAATGGCTCTTCCACTTCTTGTTCTTTCATCTCCTATGGCTTGGGACTAAAGAAAAATAATCAAGGGTCTTTTTTTAAAAAAACTTAATTGGTGCTTCTGACAGTTCTCTCCTGGCTAAATAACACTGGCTACCTATTGTGACAGGCATTGAAATCCAGGCTCTTTAGCAAGTCATTTTTATGGACTCTCTAAAGCCACTTTACCAGGTGGCGCAACACCACACAGTGTGCTGGTGCAGGCAACGTGTGCTCCCCCTGTCCTGGACTAATGCACATTTTGAAAGCTACAAATTTTCAAATAGGAGTAGTAATTTACTAAATCAGAGTGAATTTCTTGTAGGAATATTGGAAGGCCCAGCGACTCTTACATACATTTAATGTAGAATAATCATAATGACAGCAATTGCAATAAAGAAATATTGTTTATATAAGCATACTGTTTTAGCTCTCCTTTCACGTGAGTTGTATACATTATGCCTCTTCTGTCTGAGCCTCACTGTCTGAGCCTCATTTTGAATTCTTTCAGATTTCACATCCCTTACTCATTGTTCAAGATTTTGAAGATACAGTTTTATTACTGAGCCTCTTTCTCCTTTGACCTCTTTTAATAGTGACTCCGCTCTTACCACTTCTGGACCTTTTTTAATCAAATTATGGACTGGGCACACAAAGATGTTCTCAAAGATTTGATTATAATACACACAGCCTAAGGGTCCACATAGACCGGTTCTCCTTTCTTGTCTCAGATCCCTAGTGCTAAATTCCATTTAAGGACCCAGTGTTAATACTCAAATCCACAGGACAAGGATTCACACAAAGGCTATGTTCTTTGGGATTTTCAAAGTATAAGGCAATAGAACACAAACATAGATCACAGTAAACCATTGTTTTTGATGTTTACCAAAAACTGAGATCAGAATAGTGGTAAGAATTCTTTCAGAGCATACAGTATCCAGTGTTTAATTTAATAGATATTTGACCTTTTTGTCCTCCCTTTTCAATCATCATACTATATTGCTATATATACATCATACTACATTTATATTTATGTCTGCTTCTATTCTTTGATTCTGTTTCCTAAATCAATTTCAACATTTGTCATTGGTCTTTTATTCACAAGAACAGTTTGGCAAATTAATTCATCATTACACTTCTCTCTCAGCAATTGTGTAGTATTTGTCCTACTCTATGCTTATAAAAATGATGAAGAAGCATTTCATTAAACCTAATAAGCACAGTGAGTCATTTAAGATAGCTATGAAACCCAATTTATAATAGTGTGTTTTATTCCAATGTCTCTGGAGCTATTTATGGCTTGGGCAAGGTGGGGGGAGGGCGCTGTCAGGCACAGTACTCTCTGAGTTATGTAAGAGAAACAAAAAAAAAATGTTCAGTTGTTTTATATCAAGTCAATTTTGAGTTAGCCAAAACATAAAAAAAGAAAGAAAACATTTACAACACTTAAACACACACATACAGTCTTACACAAAACTCCAAAATTTGCCTGAGAACTCATTTTCCCAATTGCACAGCTGTCTCTTTCTCTAGGGACACAATTCTCCAGATAAGTTGCTATTCCAATTAGGCAAAAAAAAATCATGTGGCATATGTTAACACAAGCATACACACACACAATTAGCAATTATTTTAGTTTATAGCTTTAGAAGAATTTAACAAATACTCTGTCTACTTCTATTCTTGTCCCTAGGGTCTCTGTATTTAGTCATCTCCCGCTTCTTACTGGTTCACTGCTTTCTAATCCTCCCCATGGAGAAAGATAACTTTTACAATTCTTGACTTCTTGCTTTCAATCTCTAAAATGTTAAATATGTAGTTGTATATATATGTATATATATACACATATACACATATATGTAATTTTCTTTTCATCCTTTTTATTTCCAGATTAAGAATTCTCTGCTACATTGATTCTTATTGGATAGCCCCTTCTTTAGAGGAAGTTCCAAAAGTCTTCTATAAGTAATATCATAGGCCTCATAGTACCTTTCTCATTCTCTTTGCCCTACCCATAATGCAACCCCTGCACACTCCACCTTTTCCATTCAAGGGAGAGAAGTCTCTGCTATGTCTGGGCAGTCTCATGGAATATCTTCCGTAAGAGGAGTTCTGGCCTCAAGAATGTGTGATTAAGGCCCCCTATCAATAAGCTTGTGATGTTTGGGAAGCAGAAAGGTCAATGTGGCTGAAGCAGAATGAACAAAGAGGGAAGGGGATGGAGAGAGTAGTAATAGAGTAGATTAGGTAGACAGAGGAAGATTTTAGATAAATTTGATTATAATACACACAGCCTAAGGGTCCACACAGACCAGTGCTACTTTTACAATCCCTCCCTAATAGGTTCCCCAGCTCTTTACCCACATCACGGTAATCAACCACTCCTGTCTTTCCAGGGCAGTCCTGTTTTAGCACTGAAAATCTATGTCTCAGAAAATCTCTTAGTCCTGAGCAAATCAGCCATTTTTTGGGGGAAGAATATCAGTGGGAGTGAAGTGAGTCTACATTTGAGATATCAATGTTTAAAGAGAATTTGTGATAGGGACACTTGGAAGTCAGTGAAAAATAATGGGAGGCTTGCAGACTGGTGGCAAAGGTCAAGTTGATGCCAGACAGCATGACTTGGAAGAATACCAGCTCTGCAAGATTCTGTGAACCTCCCTATCTGTGCAGAAACCAACAGATACATCATCATTTCACCTTATTAAATGCTTGGAGGGTCTCCAGGGGAAAGTACTGTATGCATTGAAATTAGGGCCAAGAGGACAGCCATTTTTAAATCAAGGGCAGGAGGAAAATACTTTGGCGGATGGTTGGGTCAACCGTGAGATAAACTCCCCGCTAATTGTGGTGTTCTCCAAGAATCTGTATCAGCTTGCAAGTTGACTGCATTTTCAGGGAGCCTTATTATACTTGTGCCAGAGAAGGGCCAATCAGTAGCAACCTTCTGATTTTTTGCATCCAAAGTGTAATCATTCAGAAGATACAAGCAAGAGACAGAAATTGAATCACAGTTTCTCTGCAAAAATAGACACTTGCTCCCTGTTCAATTACACTTTGTAAAACGCCCTTTAAGATGCTTCTGTTTTTGCTGCTGTATTTTTATATAAAAGCTCATTATCTGAAGCACCATTAACCTTCAGCACCATTGACATAAATATGATGTACTCTCCATATTAAACACAAACTGTTTGGCAGCTTGAGGATTGACCCATAAGCAGGACATTCAGGAAGTGACTACCGTGAGATATACAGCCAGATGGTGATATTACAGGGAGGTGGGTGAGGATGGAGGGGAAGCAAAATCATTTCTGATTAATAAGGAGCTTTGCTTTACAGATATGTGAATATTTGTTTTTAGAAACAATGATATCAACCCAAGTGTTCCCATAACTTAGTGGCATGGACATTGAAGACTGACACTGAGTCAGGACTCAGTATTGAATCAAATGGAATAAGGAAAACATGAGTGACAGCAATCAACTTTATCCCATAGCCACAAAGTTAATTTTAGCAGAGGTTCTGAGTTCCTCCTAAGGAAGTAGATGAGACTGATTTGGATTTTCTCTCCTATGGTTTCCCTAGACCATGACTGAAATTACAATGAAACCAGGATGACTATTGCTTAGATCATTGTGTGATGTGAGGGATACTTCTTTCCCAATCCACATACCACTGCCCATGGACACTTATTCTTACCAAGATTTCCTGGTGAAAATCTGGTACCCCAGATGTATTTCTCTGGATTGAGGTATTGGTGTTTCAATTATTTACAAACCATTTTGGAAGTCATAACACAACTTTGTACCCGAAGATTATTTCAATAGGATATCTAAGTAAGATCTAGGGTATGAAGATGGTATTTTTATGGGTGAAAGGTTATCATGTTAGCTCAAAGGGTAAAGATCATTCTCAAAGCATGGAACATTGATGAGAAGACAAGAGGATTGGTGACAACTCTGAGCTACCATAGGGCTAGAAGTTGGGAAGCAGTATGCAACTGAATGTGATATTGAGAGGTAAGAGCAAAATGAAGAAATATATATAAGAAAATCACCATCAGATGGAGAAAAGAGAATGAACTACATTAGACAAGGTTTATATTTTCCTTGGGTATGGAATAATGCCCTAATGCCATCAATGCTTTACAACACAACACATATTCTAAGGTCAAATCCTTTTTTTTTTTTTTTGATCTTTGCTAAATCCTTTTTAATATGAATTCAATTCCACAAATATTTACTGCATTCTTGCTTTGTTACACACGATGCCAGGCATGGATATCCATCAGCAACAGAGCTCATTATGGAGCTTACTATCTGTTCTCTCTGTCTCTCTCTCTCTCACTGTCCACTCTTCCTGTCAAAAAAAAAAAAAAAAAAAAGAAAAAGAAAAAAAAAAAAAAAAAAGAGCCGGCGCCGTGGCTCAATAGGCTAATCCTCCACCTTGCGGCGCCGGCACACCGGGTTCTAGTCCCGGTCGGGGCGCCGGATTCTGTCCCGGTTGCCCCTCTTCCAGGCCAGCTCTCTGCTATGGCCAGGGAGTGCAGTGGAGGATGGCCCAGGTGCTTGGGCCCTGCACCCCATGGGAGACCAGGAAAAGCACCTGGATCCTGGCTCCTGCCATCGGATCAGCGCGGTGCGCCGGCTGCAGCGGCGGCCATTGGAGGGTGAACCAACGGCAAAGGAAGACCTTTCTCTCTCTGTCTCTCTCTCTCACTGTCCACTCTTCCTGTCAAAAAAAAAAAAAAAGAAAAAAAAAGAAAAAGGAGCTTACTATCTGTTAAAGATGACTTGTAATTGCAATCAATATAACAGAAATAGAATATAAGATGCTGGATAGTTAATTGTACAAAAGAGCAAGGGGGAGGTACCTAATACAGCCTTGGGTAGTGTCAGAGAAAGATTCCCAGAGAAGTATACTTCCAAGTTGATATCAAAAGTGTTAGGAGAATTATGACAAAGGGACATAAAGGGGGTGGGAAGAGAGTTCCAGGCAGAAAACCATGCAAAAAATGTTCAGAAACCAAAGAACGATTGGAATATTCAACAAACGGAAAAGAAAAGCAGTCTGGAACACATAGTTCAAGGCAATAATGTAAGGCCCATAGATTGGTCATAAATTGAAGCTTTTCAAAGCTTTCAAATAAGTGAAATACAGTTTTCAGCAAGTTACTTGAACAAAATCTTGTGGATTTTCTGTGAAGGTCACCAGACTCAAGCTAGAAAGTGTTGCCCTGGGAGTATGATATTGATATCGGAGATGTATCAAATACTTGAATAGAACAACTTGACCATTAGTATCCCTTCTGATTTGAATGCCCATGATTCTGGCCTAGGTCTTCTGCCTTTCAATCTTTGATCTTTCTGCAACTCTATGCCACCTGCTTAATTATAAGAATATTAAGGAGGTACAAACTACAATTATGTAGGCTATGGTCTCAACTTCATCCACTTGGAAAAAGACCTTGTTCTGTTCTGCTAGTTGTTGCTATCTCTAACAAGCCAAATTAACCAAGGTTAACATCCTCATACCCTTCTTATTCATACCAGATGCTTCTTTTGATCCTGGGCAATGATCTTGGCTGAAATTCTCTGGTAGTATAGGAGGCTTCTTACTCCTCTGATGCAGGGAGTCTACTGAAAATCCTATTTCTTTCCCTCATTTCTTCTGGGAACATAGATTCTGCTTTGAGTTATGTGGGTTTTTTAAGATTTACTTATTTATTTGAAAGTCTTAGTTACACAGAGAGAGAAGGAGAGGCAGAGAGAGGTTTTCCATCTGCTGGTTCACTCCCCAACTGGCTGCAACAGCCGGAGCTGCACCGATCTGAAGCCAGAGCTTCTTCCAGGTCTCCCACATGGGTGCAGGGGCCCAAGGACTTAGGCCATATTCTACTGCTTTCCCAGGCCATAGCAGAGAGCGGGATTGAAAGTGGTGCAGTGGGGACACGAACCGGTGCCCATTTGGGATGCTGGCACTGAGGTGGCGGCTTTACTCACTACGCCACAGCACCGGTCCCTGAATTATGGGTATTTTTCAACTTCCCAAAGGAGCCATCAATATACCACTCATTTGGACACTAAATAATATCAATGTGTTATGATGGTTGAGATAGTATGATTTGATGAAAAGCAGATGACCTTTATCAGAGCTAAATTTTACTTTAGCTCTTCCTTGCCCTGGCTGTGGGACTTAAAGTAAGTCACTTCAGCTGTTTCTAGAATTTCTCTTGACAGAAAGGAAATACTGGACTTGAAATTACTCTGGAAATTTGAATATCCAGAAAAGATATAATAATTAATATAATCAAAACCAATACCACCACCATCATCATATACAAGCTTGACCTATACTGTGCTGTGCAGATCATACCCTCAGATCTATGCATTGGCAGGTGCCTGCTCACAAGCTTTCAACCACTACAGGTCCCTCCCACCTAGGAGCTGTCTCTGAGGCTAGATGAGGTTTGATGCTGGAGTTTACAGAATACACTCTCATGTAATTCAATATCTCCACCTAGACACCTGTGCTGCACCTCAGAGTTAAATATGTTTATTCAATAGTTTATTTCATCAGTATGCTAGGCTACCTTCTCAGGTTGTCTGACACATTCTTCATGTACCCCTGTCTGCTAAATGCTTCCTTTGAATGCAGCCCTCCATTTTTTTATCCACACTACAAAAACTTAGGCAAATCTCAAATATGTTTGTGTTAGCAACATTTTCAAATAATATCAATAATTTTTTTCATATATACTTGATAGGAAGGAGTAAAAATGTAATAGAACCCTGGGAGGCATGTTCTGATCTCAGCCAACAGAGGATGGATTTCCAACTATAGAGGGTAATGGGAATGAGTAGAGAGTTGCCTTTCGGGCAGTTTCTCCTGCTTGGAGCAGAGCTGAGAATCAAAGAAGCTGTACAAAGCACTACTCATGACCAATATAATTGTGACATGCCCTAACATGCCCTTTACACAGAAAGAGACCCCCTGTGCTATCACCTTATGCCAATATAGTTTTTTTTTTTTTTATTTAAAGGTTCATTTTATTTATTTGAAAGGTAGAGTTGCAGAGAGAGAGGGAGAGACAGGGAGAGAAAGAGATCTTCCATCTGGTTCACTACCAAAATGACCACAACAGCCAGGGCTGGGCCAGGCAGAAGCCGGGAGTTTCTTCCAGGTTTCCCATATGGGTGCAGGGGCCCAGACACCTGGGCCATCCTCTGCTGCTTTCCCAGGCCATAGCAGAGAGCTGGATGAGATGTGAGCAGCTGGGACAGGAACCAGGCCCCATATGGAATGCACGCTCATGAATAGTTTTAAACTTTAATAAGTTCTAACATAATTGACCAATTCCTTTCCCCATATATAGCAGATTATAACAGCAAAAGAAAGAGGGAAAGAGCACAGGACTCACCATATCCTGTTTCTAGTTTGTTAGTGTCAGTCATGCTGCTAGCTACTGAAAATTACATATGAGTAGAAACCGATAACTAAAGTTTTTGCTGATGTGCTTTTAACTTTAGAAAGAGGAAGCATGTTGTAATAAAAATCACACTGAAATTCAAAAATCCCAAGTTTCTTTCAGTGATTGTTTAGTTGATCAAATATAAATTAAGCACTCTGCTATATGCCAAGGATAGGGGATAAAATGGTGAATAAGAACAAGCCGTAGCCCCTGTCATATAAGTGATCATGTTCTAGTGAAAAAAACAGTCAGGACAATTAAAATTCCAAGTGATAAGGGGATTAAGAGAGTGCTGAGAGACCACACAGGTGGTAGACTTAACCTAGTCATGAACATTCAAGGAAGGCTTCCTGCAGGATATGATATCTAAGTTAATATATCTTAGACAAAAATAAATGAGAGCAAAGGGTCCTATGAAAATGACACTTCATGTATAATAAAATGTAAAGGGAAAAGAATATGACATTTTCAGAATGTAAGTAGTTTGGTAGAAAGGGAAAGATGAGAAAGTGCCTGGTGAGAGATTAAGATGTTTGATATTTTTCATGAAGACAATGAGAAACAACTGAAGAATGTTTAAATTGCTGAGCAACATAAATCAATTTAAAATCAACTGTTTCCTCTGGTCCAGTGTAGAAAATATATTGGAGGGAGCAAGGCTAGAGATAGGGGGTATGTTTGAGAGACTGTTTGAGTGAACTAAGTGAAAGTGGCTATGTTGATGGAGATAAAGTGGGTTTGAGAGATTTCAAATATGATCTTGATGGGATATTGTGAGTGTCCACTAAAGGGTATAGAGGAATTAAGGAAAATGCTCAGTTTTCCTGCATGCACCACAGGTCAGACAGTGGTAGTATCGTTTCCCTTAGTAGTCATTATTTAACCACAGATTAGCTTTGAAATCAAATTCATTTTCCTCATTTATAAAATGAGAAATTTGACTAAATCATTGATTTTATTTTTTAAGATTTATTTATTTTATTTGCAAATCAGAGTTACAGAGAGGCAGAGGCAGAGGGAGAGAGAGAGAGAAAGAGAGAGAGAGATCTTCCATCCACTGGTTTACTCCTCAAATGGCTGCAACAGCTGGAGCTCTTCTGATCCAATGCCAGGAGCTGGGAGCTTCTTCTGAGTCTCCCACGAGGGTGCAAAGACCAAGAACATGGGCTATCGTCCACTGCTTCACCAGGCACATTAACAGAGAGTTGGATTGGAATTGGAGCAACAGGGCCTCGAACCGGCACCCATATGGGATGCCAGCACTGCAGGCAGTGGCTTTACCCCCTACATCACAGTGCCAACCCCATATCATTAATTAAAAATAGAGGGGATTGGTGCCCCCCACCATTTGGCAATGTCTAGAGACATTTTGGTTGCCACTTCTGGGAGAGAGAGTTACTGGCATCTAGTAACTAGGAGGCTAGGGATGCTGCTAAACATCCTCCAATGCACAGGGTACCCTTTCCCCTCAACAAAGAATTGTTTGACTTCAAATGTCAATAATTCCAGTGCTGTGAAACCCTAGGATAAATAATATGAAGATCTTTGACTAAACAAACTTATAAATCTTTTCAAAGCTTATAAGTTTAGAAGCTAGAGTGGTTATTTATATCTTGACACTTTAGGGTACAGTAAACTTTAATGAGGAGGAAGAATCTGTTTTGTGAACAATCTGGATAAATGAGCCATTACTTAAGTGATTAATAATAATCAGGGACTGGCGCTGTGGTGTAGTGCGTAAAGCTGCAGCCTGCAATGCTGGCATCCCATATGGATGCTGGTTCGAGTCCCAGCTGCTCCACTTCCGATCCAGCTCTCTCTCTGCTGTGGCCTGGGAAAGCAGTAGAAGATGGCCCAAGTCCTTGGGCCCCTGCACCTATGTGGGAGACCCTGAAGAAGCTCCTGGCTCCTGGCATTGGATTGGCACAGCTCCAGCTGTTGTGGCCTTCTGGGAAGTGAACCAGTGGATGGAAGACCTCTCTCTCTCTCTCTCTCTTTCTCTCTCTCTCTTTCTGCCTCTCTTTTTCTCTGTGTAACTCTTTCAGGTAAATAAATAAATCTTTAAAAATAGTAATAATAATCAGATATTGGTATATGATCCCAATAGCATAAGCCGATTTTCAAAGTATTCGGAACCAACAAGCACTGCAAGTCTGTGTACACACGACACGTCAAGTGTACTTACAGGTTTATTCTGATTTTCTAGAGAACTAGAGTGCCTCTTGCCCATGTTCTTTTGGGCTAACTTTCAATGTGCCCACTTAAACTTTGGGGCAGCAAGAGTAGGAAAGAAATGATAAGGGCTGGTACAACTCCTGCCTGAGTTACCTGTCTACCTCCTAGACTCATCTGTAGCACCAAAGGCCCTGCTTTACAGCTTTAAGTCCCATATATAGGACCATAGTTAGAGCTCCACAAAGTGTTCACTCTAGATCAACATATTTTACTACTCTGGCTTTACAGTGTGGCTTAAATCATGACAGTACATGCTACTCTTCCATTCTGTATTAAGAGTGACCCCTTCCTGAAAGTCTGTCTCACTCCTAGGCCTTGGTTATGTAGGGTCTTTCAAATAGAAAGGATATTAAAACCCAGGCCATGGGGCCGGTGCTGTGGCGCAGTAGGTTAAAGCCCTGGCCTGAAGTGCTGGCATCCCATATGGGAGCCGGTTCTAGTCCTGGCTGCTCCTCTTCTGATCCAGCTCTCTGCTATGGCCTGGGAAAGCAGGAGAAGATGGCCCAAGTCCTTGGGCCCCTACACCCACATGGGAGACCTGGAAGAAGCTTCTGGCTCCTGGCTTCAGATCGGTTCAGCTCCAGCCATTGTGGCCATCTGGGGAATGAAC
This sequence comes from Oryctolagus cuniculus, assembly GCF_964237555.1. Lineage (NCBI taxonomy): Eukaryota > Metazoa > Chordata > Mammalia > Lagomorpha > Leporidae > Oryctolagus > Oryctolagus cuniculus. Next base: position 81,039,833 of record NC_091453.1, on the reverse strand, counting down.
CAGAGGATGGATGACCTTTCTCTCTGTCTCTACCTCTCTCTGTAACTCTGTCTTGCAAATAAATAAAAATAAATCTTAAAAAAAACCCAGGCCATCTGTAAGGCTATGAGACTCCCACTTAGAGCCTTCCACAACCATCTGTGAATTGAGATCCTTTCCCGAAGTCTTTCCATCATATGGTACAATATTCAATAAATGAATGCATATGGAATGAATAAGTGAATGAATGAAGTTCCTATATTTTGGAGGGCAAGGGAAAACTCCTGTGTTCCTTGGAGGGGACAAAAGAGGAAGAAAACCTACTTTCTTATAGCAAATATGTACTTGAGTGTCTACTTTGTAGCAGCACTGTTTGAGTTGCTTAGGAGTTTTGAGCAGAACAAGTCTGACTGATGCTCTGTTAGAATTCCTCTGGCTAGAAGTTAGAAGAATATCCACAAGTCTATTATAGGAATAAAGGTAAGAAACCATAGTACTGACACCCACCATGGCAGCAATGAATGTAATAAGAAATGGGTAGATTTCAGACATTTTTAGAAAGCAGAACCAGCAGGATTTCTTGAAATATCAAAGTAGCTGCAAGGGATGAGATGATTCCAAGATGCCCCTAGCATTTTAGATCTGAGCAAAAGGAAGTATAGAATTGCCAGAAGTTGAATGAGAAACACAATGCATGGATCAGGGGTTCAGTTTTGAGCTTAGTGAGTTTGAGATGGGTGTAAGACATCCATGTGTTGATGTCAAAAAGGTAGTTGTATGGATTGAATTTGGGAGGAGGTGTGGGGTGGAGATACAAATGCCATGAGACTAGATGGGATTATCCAGGAAGGGTATACAGATATAGAAAAGAATACAGAACTGTGCCCTCAGGGTCCCCAGCATTAATAGGCTTTCATCATTTACCATAACTCTGCCTCTGCTGTCTTTTTTGTTGAATGAGCATAACTGTTGATCTGCCTCCAGCAGCCTTGTGAAAGAGGTCTGAGACTTTGCAATCTTAGCTCTCTGGACAATGGCCTATTGTGCATTCCTCTCACAGTAACAACAGCTAAATCCACCACATGATATTTAAACCACAAGAGGCTACTTTGTTATAAATATTTATCATTTCCTCCAGGCTAAAATAAAGATTATTAATCCCAGCCAAATAAGAAGCCATTCTTACCATGGTGAGGAGATTTTTTTCCTCTGAATAATTCAAATGCAAATATTTTGAAAAGCAGTTTGAAACACAAGCTGCCACCTGTCAGTGTGCTTTTTGCAAAGGAGGAGGAGGCACTATTGTCTCTGGATTTTGAGAAGAGTAAGCATTTGCCTTGTTCCATGCATCTTCAGCTTATTGTTTACAGGCTGAAAGGCTCATATGGTAGCTGTTATTTTTAAGTAGAAGATACATACCCAAAGCTGTTGTGTAGTATTTATCATCACCAAGATGGACTTTTCTCTTGCCTTGAGGACACCCTCGTTCACATTCACTCCTCTTGAAGTACAGGCACAGAGTTTGGGGCCTTATTTCTAAATGAAAAATAGGAAAAGCAAAAAAAAAAAAAAATCAATATTGAGGTTGATACATTGCTCCAAAATCCTTATGCACCCTGTTTTGCCTCTCCAAAAGGACTACACCCAGAATTTGTCCTAATTCCCTTGAAACTGTTAAGAATATTTCATTTTGACCCTGAGTCTATCAATCTTGATTTCTAAACTCTATGGCTCGGATAACAATGGTAATTCACACAACCAGGCTCTTAGTTCAGGGACATTCATGCTTTCTGAGGCTAACGTTTAGACTAGGATGTAAATACCCTTGGGGGTACATAAAAACATTCTAAGGGACATGTATACACCATGTTAAGAAAATCAATTGCCAGATTCTCAATTTTCATAAGCATTTTTCCTTTTGTACCCCTGCTTTCTATTTCACTATTCAGCTGCCCTACCAAAGAAAGGCATAGCTCTCACCCACCATACACATTACTATGATGTAGTCCATTCTCCAACTATTGTTACAGAATGCAATATTCTGGAAAGAGAGCCTGGTGAGAGTGATAACAAAGAAGACCTTGGTAATATATGCTTTCTGTAAGTTCTACATTTACAGGTGGCTCAATATCTCCTCTTCATCTCAATGTTAATTTCTATTAAACTAAAGTCTCAAAAGCAAAACATCTACATAGAAGTAGGAGATAATGTTCCCAAAATATTTAATCTAATATATAATGACTTGAACTTCAGAATTTAATTAGGGTTAATTTCTCCTTCTCAGATATATCCTATTTCTGTCAAATTGTTTTCACCCATGTAATGAAATCACTAACCAACTAAGTATAATATTTCTCAAATGTCCATCTCTTTTTTCAAAGATTTATTGATTTATTTTGAAAGTCAGAGTTATACAGTGAAAGGGAGAGAGAGAGACACACACACACAGAGAGAGAGAGAGCGCTTCCATCTCCTGGTTCACTCCCCAAATGGCCGCAATGGCTAGGGTTGGGCTAGACTGAAGCCGGCAATTAGGAGCTTTTTCCAGGTCTCCCACATAGGTGGCAGGGGCCCAGGTACTTGGGCCATCATCTGCTACTTTCCCCAGGCCATTGTCATAGAGCTGAATTGGAAGTGGAGCATCTGGGAATTGAACCGACACCCATATGGGATACTGACGTGCTAGGCGACATCTTTACCTGCTATGCCACAACACCAGCTACAGATGCTCATCTCTTGATTTATCTGTCACTCTATTTAATGCATTTTGAGATCATATCTATGTTAGAAATTGAAATTTGGGATGAAATATTTAGACAAGACTGGCACATTCAGGGTGGTATGGCCATAGATTGTCATGAAATATTTATATCCTAATACACAACCTAGGTTAAAAATCGTATGAACAGTTTTAAATTTTATGTTTGTTGAGTTATCCAGTTTTGCCTGATTTTAGCTCAATAGACAATATAAATATATCTCTAAGTAAAAAGAGTTACATATGTAATTATTACATGTAGCATGTTTTTATAAGACAATGTTTTTATTTTTATAAATTAAACTGGTATTATTGACTTCTAATATACATGCAGAAGATACAAGCATTAATTGTACACGTTTATAAATCATCACATACTGGGTAGATTCATTAACTAGTCAAAAATGAAAAGGATTTCCAAAAGTACAAAGCTCTCCTTGAGCCTTCCAATTACTGTCAAAGATTCTTCACTACAGAGCACCAATCCTGTGACTTCTAATAGCAGGTTTTTAAAAATTTAAATGGAGTTACCCAGTATCTTGGTGTGCCTGGTGCCTGGTTTCTTTTGCTTAGCATCATATGTTTCAAAATAATCTATGTTGCTTAACATAGCAGCATTTACTTTCATTGCAATATAATACTCCATTGTGTGACTATCACATAGTTTATTGTCATTTATGCTGTTGATGGCTGCTGCTAAGTTTGGAACTATTACAAACAATCCTGTTATGCTGTATCTTCAGGGTAAGAGCATTTTATATCCCTCTTCTTGAGAGTTTTTCTTCTACTCCTGCCCCAGAAACAATCAATTTTTGCCTAGGTTTGGGAAAGAAAGCTTCACATGTACCTTATAGGAAAGGAGGATCCTGGGAAGCAACCAGGCTTCTTGTCTATCTGTCAGTAGTAGTCGGTCACATGCTATTACATCAAGGAAAGGGAGGTACTTGTGCTCCCCTGCTCTGCTACCAAAATTTGTCACGAGCACCTGGAGACCTCCCTAAAAAGGAGTTTGCAAGTAGAAGATCTTGGTTTTTAAAAGATTTGTTATTTATTTGAAAGGCAGAGATACAGAGAGAGAAGGAGGGAGGGAGGGAGGGAGAGGGAGAGGGAGAGAGAGAGAGAGAGAGAGAGAGAGAGAGAGAATGAATCATCCATCCTCTGGTTTACGCCCCAAATGGCCACAATGTCTGGGGCTAGGGGCCAGGCTAAAGCCAGGATTCTTTTTTTTCTTTAAAGATTCCATTTATTTATTTGACAGATATGGTTACAGTGAGAGGGAGAGACAGAGAGAGAGGTCTTCCATCTGTTGGTTCACACCCGAATGGCTGCAATAGCCAGATCCAAAGCCAGGAGCCAGGAGCCTCCTCCATGTCTCCCACATGCATGCAGGGACCCGAGCACTTGAGCCATCTTCTACTGCTTTCCCAGGCCATCAGCAGAGAGCTGGATTGGAAGAAAAGCAATTGGAACTAGAATCAGCACCCGTATGGGATGCTGGCACCATAGGCAGAGGATTAACCTACTGCATCACAGCGCTGGCCCCAAGCCAGCATTCTTTTTCCAAGTCTTCCATGTGGGTGTAGGGACCTAAGCACATGGGCCATCCCCTGATACCTTCCCAGGCCATTATCAGGGAGGTGGATCAGAAGTGGAGCAGCTGGGACTCAAAGCAGTGCCCATATGAGATGATGGCACTGTAGAGGAGGCTTAACCTTCTATGACACAGTGCCTGTCCCATGAGCTCTTCTAGTGTCTAGGACTTCTATCTCTCCTATATTGACTCTTGCGCCCATACTTGTCTTTAAGAAGTTGATACAACTTTTGGGGCCAGCGCTGTGGCGTAGCATGTAAAGCTGCCACCTGCAGTGCCAGCATCCCATATGGGTGCCCGTTCAGGTCCTGGCTGCTCCACTTCCAATCCAGCTCTCTGCTATGGCCTGGCAAAACAGTGGAGGATGGCTCAAATCCTTGGGCCCCTGCATCCGCTTGGGAGACCCAGAAGTTCCTGGCTCCTGGCTTCGGATAGGCTCAGCTCTGGCCGTTGTGGCCAATTGGGGAGTGAACCAGCAGATGGAAGACCTTTCTCTCTCTGCCTCTCCTCTCTCTGTGGAACTTTGATCTTCAAATAACTAAATAAATCTTAAAAAAAAAGTTAATACAACTTTAGTTTGTTTCATCTTACCTGTAAGTGTAGTGGCCACTTCTTTCTCTTTGCTCTATCAAAGGTAAAAAAGTTCTTTGAGGTGTCTCTCCTTGGAGGTCCTTGTCACTCTTTTAGAACATTCATTTGGTTTCCTTGGGACCTTGACTCTTTGACAGGCTGGAGAAGTTATTTTATATAATATCTTCTCATTGTTTGTGTGGGATCAGTCTTCTCTTGTGGCTTCCTACATCCTAAGGATGTATAGAACTCTCAATGCTATGATGGATATTTTTGGGTGTGTCTTTACTGTACACATGTGCACATTTCTATTGGGTATATACCTAGAAGTGTAATTCTTGGGACATGACTAGATTTGTATAAGTTTAGTGTACACCCGTAGATTCTCCATTTATACTCCCATCGGTAGTGTATAAGTGTTCCAGCTGACACTTGATATCATCCTTCATTATTGTTTTTATTTGGCTCATTCATGTGGGCATATAATGATGTGATTTAACTTGATTTTCTATTTTGATAACTCCTTTCATTTGTAACTGTTTAATTCTTTTGTGAAAGTCCCTCTCTAGTCTCTTGCTTATTTTCTTCTGGGTTATATTAATCTTCTTCATATTGATTTGTAGGAATTCTTTACAAGGGGACTACTAAAACATTCATGGAAAATTCACATTATGTTTTAATTCCATTTTTACTTGAAATTTTGAAGACTGCTAGTATATATCCTAAAAATGAACTCTTAAATTTATGTGTGTATTAGATACAGTCTTTCCCTTTCTGGTTTGCATCTTTGCTCTTAATGTTGTTTTCCTGAAAAATCAAATGTGTTGAGGCTTAATTTATATACAATAATTGTAATACAATACATATAATAAAATACACCCATTTTAAGTGTACTGCTCAATGAGTTTTTGACAAATGTATACTATCAAGATATAGAACATTTCTATCACTCCAATAACTTTTTCCCACCTCTTTTCAGTCAATACCCAGTTGCAGGTAACCACTGGTATATGGTCTGTCCTTATAGGTTAGAGTTACCTGTATAGAAAGTCATACCAAATGGATTATACAATATATTTCTTTTCTTTTCCTTTCTTTATTTTTCTTCTACACAATATTTTTTATATTCACTCATGTTTTAGCATTTTTTTCCTTTCATTGTTAGATAGTTTGATGCTGGCTTTTGATGTACATTTTATTAATATAAATTAGGCCAGTTTATCAATAATTTCTTTTACTGTTAATTTTTAAAGATAATTTTAAACTTATAAGCAGAACAAAAGAGAAAGAGGCCTTTCATTTACTGGTTCACTCCCCAAATGGCTGCAACATCCAGGGCTTGGCACTGGATTCAAACCGGCATTCCAATATAGAATGCCAGCATTACAAACAGTGGCCTACTGTGCCATAATGCCAACCCCTATTATTAATATTTTTGTGTCTTTTTTGGGTATAAGAAATGTTTGCCTATCTTATGTTCATGAATATGTTATCTTAGATTATTTTCAAAAAGTCTTGCTATTTTACCTGTTGCATTTAGATCAAAACATATCTGGAGTTTATTGTATTGTCTGTATTAAGATAAGGATGAATTTTTATATTCAATATAGATGTACAAATTACCTAAAACTATTTATTGAAAAAAATGACCTTTATTCAATTCCACCTTTGTTATAAATCAATAGTCCAAATATGTGTGTTTGTTTCTCAACAATTTGTTCTATTGATCTATCTTCATGCTAATACCATACTGCCTTGATTAATTTAAATCTCTAGTAGAATTTGAGTTCAAGTTAAAGTCATATAACTTTGTTTCTCTTTAAGAATTTCAGTTTTTCTGGGCCCTTTACCTTTCTGTATATATTTTAAAATTAGATTGTCCTTTTTTCCCACCAAAAATACCTGCTTCTGTTTTCATTGATTTATGATCCTTTTGGGAATTGTTGATATTTTTTGCAGTGTCAGGCTTTCCATCCATGAACATACAGCATCCCAACATTGCTTTGAAAAGTTTATCTCTTAATTTTTCCACAGTTTTCTGTGTAGACACTTGGCACATCTCTTTCTTTAGGACTGACTCATTCTGCTTGTGGTTGGGAATTGTAGTGGCTGACAGAGATTTTCTAGGAACTGCCCTTAGCTGAAGAGAGGTGCATAGCCACAGAATGTAAAATTATAAAGAATATAAGTGTATTTAGCTCATGTTTCTGGAGGTTTAGAAGTGCAAGATCATGGTTTTGCATCTGGTGAGGAACTTTTTTTTTTTTTTGCAGCATTATAGCATGTTGGAAGATATCACATAGCAAGAGTAATTGTGAGAAAGCAAGAAACTGTATTTGTGGACTTAAGCCTTCTTATACTTGGAAGCAGTAAGTCATTCAGGAGGGCAGACTCCTTAAGGACTCTCAGAAGTCTCACCTCCTAAAACTATTGCATTGGGCAAAAAGTTCCCAGCAAATGAACTTTGGGGGGACTCATTCAAACCATAGCATCCTACCACAAGGGTAGGGCTGTCAGATAACATACAAAGCACCCAATTAAATTTGAATTTCAGTGTCAGCATTGTGCATAGAGGGTAAAGGGGCTACCTGCAATGCCAGTATCCAGTATTGGCACTGGTTCATGTCCTGTCTGCTTCACTTCCAATCCAGCTCCCTGCTAATGGCCTGGGGAAAGCAGCAAAAGAAGGCCCAAGTTTTTGGCCCCTGTCACCCACATGAGGGACCCAAATGAAACTCCTGGCTCTTGGCTTCAGCCAGCCTCATCCCTGGCCCTTGTGACCATCTGGGGAGTGAACCATTGGATGGAAGATTCTCTCTCGCTATCACTCTCGCTCTTGCTCTCACTCTTGTTCTTTCAAATAAATGCATAAATACATATTTTAAAAAAATAAAAATAAGCAATTAGCATTTCATAAAATGAATACCTAAGTAAAAGGTTATCCATTCTTCATGTAAAATTCAATTTTAACTGAGACACCTATTGTTATATTTTGTTTTGTTTTAACTAAACCTGAAATCTACTCAGGGATGGGCTGCTATGAAGTGCCACTTCACTCTCAGAAACCTTTGATTTTGACATAGAATCTGTTACTTTCACACTGCACTTTAATTCCTTCCTTTGCATAGTTCTACTTCCTATACTCTCCCACAAATGTTGATCTTGAGGGAACTCCACAATAATCTTACAGAATCCAAATTTTTGCCTCGAAATCTTTCACTCCAGGAAGTCATACCTAACACAATCGGAACCAGAAGGAGTCATCAGATGCAGACTAAAAATGGGAGTTGGAGGTGAATAAGCATTGTGCAGCTGGCAGTTAGTACCCTGTCACTAGTAGTAGGTGGAAATCATGGCATGGTCTATAGGTAAAATTGTTAAAACTTTCACCTGTGGTGAACTAGGACTGAGAACTGGTAAAAGAGAGTGCATTGTGCACTGGTTTATATAACACCTCAAGCTTATGAGAGTTTTGAGAACAGTACTGATTATAAAGAAAATGGAATCAGGTATCTCTCTTGAATTCCATCAACATATTGAAGGAAGACAATTAATGACCAAAGACGATTAATCACCAGTTGTTGATAAAGTGTGAAAACCAAAAGACCTATTTTGCTGGATATAAAAACATCTTCATCTGCTATAGTGGAAGAAAAAAATCCTGGGAATCAAGTTCAAGACTGTTATATGAATAGCAGTGCTCCAAAGAAGATTGATTTCTCAGTCACAGAAAGTCTTCTATATTAAATTTAAGTCCTAATTGTGAATGAATTCCATGACTTTCAATGTGGACAACAGGGGTCAGCTAATGAAACATCCTTGAAATCACTGTTTCCCAGGAACCCTCTAAGCCTGCGGAAATGGCTCACTCCTCCTTATTAAAGACTAAGAAGTTTCCTTTGAATGAAGACAATGCAAAGCAACATGTGATTCTTTCACAATGTAATCCTATCTTTTTTTCACTTTGAAAATTCACATTTATTAAATAAATTTTAAAAAATAAAAAAGAACGAGTAATTAAAAATTTTCCATCAAAGAAAAGTCCATGACTTGATGGTTTTACAACTCAATTATACAAAATATTTATATTTTTCCCAAAGAAACCTTTTATTAAAAAAAAAGAAATTTATGGTGCTTTATTTTTAATCCTATCTTTCCTCCTGTCTACTAGACCAGAAATTAGGTCCAAGTCACAAGGGAGATTAAAACCACTAAAAAATGTAGAAAGTATATCTTAAAATGGCTGCAGGACCTAATAAACAGGTACTGTTGGGGGTAAAGAGAATATGTGTGGGACTAAATCACAAAGGTGCTGGATCAAGGTGGCGTGACAAGGAGAATATTAGGTTGGATAAAAGTGAATTTATTGATATGAGTTTATTCTCCATTGGTTTGTAACCCTGGTGAGAACTTTGGGAAGATGTTGAGAAGGATCTTGGAAGCTAAGTGAAGGGAATCCCAAAATTTCCATAGAAGATGATAAATGTAGAGACCAAATGGCTTGGAGAATTGAGAATGTTAAAATGAGTACATTGCACAAAGCTGGAAAACCTACCAATCAGATATACTCTGTCAGAGGACCAGGGGTCACTCCATTTACCAAGATATTCAGTAATATGTTGGTGAGAAGGGGGGCTTGCATTCTTGAGAAACTAAAGATGGGCTTCTTCTTTGGGCTGAACTGACAGTTGGAAGTGCTATTATAAAACTATAGTTATTAATAACCATAGGGCAGAGATATTCCTGACATAATGGAGGCTAGTTGGTGATGCTTTAGAAACAAATCTTGGTCAATGGAGTATAATACCCCTAGAGGTAAGACAAATGAGTAGCCAACAATATATATTGCACAATTGATATCATGAATGAGTAGAGCCAATGATCCATTGCTCTAGTGTTGCAAATACAACTTACTGGAACACAATTGTTCCTATTTTTCCAGATTATTGAATTGTAACTGTCAAATAAAAATTGCATATATTTAAGGTATACAGCATGATGCTTTAATTTGCATATATATATGTATAACAATGATATTACTAAACTCAAAAAGCAATTGACATATCCATCATCTCACAATTACCATTTTCATTTTTGTACTGAGAATGCTTAAGATCTATTCTTGCAAATGTCAAGTATACAATACATTAACTACTCATCATGCTGCACTTTCAGTCTTCCAAACTTATTCATCTTGTAACTGAAAACTTGTATAACTGATTAATATCTTTCTATTTCTTCCTTTGTAACCACTACTTTACTTTCTGTTTCTGCAAGTTTAACTTGTTTTTTCTAGATTCCACATATAAGAGAAATTATATAACAACTATTTTTCTGTATCTAACTTATTTAATTAGGATAATATCCTCTAGGCTCATCTGTGTTGTCCTAAAAAGCAGGATTTTTCCTTTTTAAGGCTAACTAATCCATCACATGTGAGTATATGCACACTTAGACCACATTTATTAAAAGATGTATACATTGTTTCCTTATCTCAGCTATTGTGATCAATGCTGCAATAAACATAGGAGTGTGTAATCTCCTTGAGGTACTGACTTGATTTTCTTTAGATATATTGCAGTAATGGGATTGCTATATTATTCACTATAGTTGGGAGATTATAGTTCACAATAGCCTAGTATAAACTGTATAAAAATGGAAGGAAAAAGCTACTAACCTCCAACCATAAAGTAACATCAAAGAAGGGGAAATGTTGATTGCCCTATTTTGATCAGTATACATAGTATACATGTATTGAAATATCATAATGTAGTCCATAAATGTGTATAATTAGCAAAATTGTTTTTGATAAAATAAATTATCAACATTAATTATCCAAAAATTTAAAACATAATAAATTCTGGTAAAGTTGTGGAGAAAAGTGTACCCTAAAATACTTTTAGTTGGAAAGCAAATTAGTACAACCATTATGGAAAAAGTATAGTAGTTTCTCAAAAAAATAAAGAAAACAAACAAAAAATAGATCTACTATGTGACCCAAGTATCTCACTTCTGGGAGTATGCCCAAAGGAAGTGAGTTCAGTATATGAAAGACATATCTGCACACCCATATTTATAGCATCCCAATTCACAATAGTAGATATACAGTCAACCTAGATGTCCATCAACTGATGACTGGATAAAGAAACTGTGGTATATATACATGAGAGAATACTAGTACATCATAAAAAAAGAATTAAATCCTGAAATGGATTTGAAACAAAATGGATTGAACTGGAGATTATGATGTTAAATGAAATAAGCCAGACACAAAGACAAATTTTCTATTGTATTTCAAAGTTAATACATAGAGTATAAAGACTGTGTGGATGTCATGTTATTTATTATATAGTTATAAATATTTTATTCACCAATTTATGGCACATCATGAAAATATACCTTTCTATTCTCATTTTATGATCTTTGTCATAAATACTATATTCTGTAATATTAATATTCCTGTTTTCAACAAAATAGTATGTATGTGTATGTATATAATATATAAAATGAAGTGAACATGGAAAAATGTCAAAAATTGCTAAATCTTAATATTAAAAAAGAGGAAAAGATAAAAAATAAAATATTTAAAAATATATTAATACATATCAGAAAAACAAAAAATAGTTGTCTTTTTAATTTTGTGAGGAACTTTCATACTGGTTTTCACAGTAGCTATACTTGCTAACATTCCCACCAACAGTTTATAAAGATTCTCTTTTCTACATATTCTCGTCAACAATTTTGTTTCACATTTTTGAAAATAACCATTTTAACAAAGACAAGGTGATGTTTCATTGTGTTTTTATTTTATTTTATTTTATTTTATTTTATTTTATTTTTGACAGGCAGAGTGGACAGTGAGAGAGAGAGACAGAGAGAAAGGTCTTCCTTTTGCCGTTGGTTCACCTTCCAATGGCCGCCGTGGCTGGCGCACGGCGGCCGGCTTACCACGCTGATCCCATGGCAGGAGCCAGGTACTTATTCTGGTCTCCCATGGGGTGCAGGGCCCAAGTACTTGGGCCATCCTCTACTGCACTCCCTGGCCACAGCAGAGAGCTGGCCTGGAAGAGGAGCAACAGGGACAGAATCCGGCGCCCTGACCAGGACTAGAACCCGGTGTGCCGGCTCCAGAAGGTGGAGGATTAGCCTAGTGAGCCGTGGCACTGGCCTCATTGTGTTTTTTTTTTTTTAATTTGCATTTCTGTGATGATTAGTGATGCTGAGCATGTTTTAATATATCTTGGTCATTTGCATGTTGTCTTTGGACAAATATCTGCTCAGTTATTTCGCCCATGTTTTAATTAGATTATTTCATTTTTTTACTTTTAAGTTCTAGGAGGTCTTTATATATTTTATAATAACCTCCTATCAGATACGTGGTTTACAAATATTTCCATGGGATATCTTTTAATTTTTTTTGATTGTCTCCTGTAGTATGCAGATTTTCAGTTTTAGGCTTTCAGGGGTTTATTTTCATTTTTATTGCCTGTGTTTTTGGTGTCATATCTGAAAAAATCATTTCCAAGACCTTTGTCATGGAGCATTTCCCTGAAGTTCTTTCCAGTAGTACTATAGTTTCAGGTTTTACTTTTCAACCTTAAGCCATTTTAAGTTGATTTTGGGTATGGTATGAGAAACCAAGTTAATTTTGTTGTATATGGATTTCCAGCTTTCCTAAAACCATTTATTGAAGACTGTCCCCCACTGTGCATTTTGGGACCTTTCTTGAAGATTAGTTAATGGTATATGTGTTCACTTGTTTCTGAGCTCTTTATTCTCTTTCAGTGGTATATATCCCTGTATTTCATGCTTTTATCATACTGTTTTTACTATTAAAGCTTTGCAAATGAAATATATAAAATCAGGAATTATGATGCCTCTAGCTTTGTTCTTCTTGTTCAAGTTTGGCACTGTTTTATGTGATTCCATATGAGTTTTAGGATTTTTTCCTATTTCTATGAAAACTGTCATTGAAATTTTGACAAAAACTGCACTGAATCTATTGATCACTTTGAGTGGTGTGGCTATTTTGACAATACTGGTTGTTCCAATCAATGAATATGGAACATCTTTTCATTTATTAATTGTCTTCTTCAATTTCTCTCATCAACACTTTATATTTTTATTGGACATGTACTTTACCTCCTAAAAATCTTTATTTGTAGCTGTACTATAAGTACATAAAATAGTATTTTATTATTCTTGATGCTATTGTAAAGGGGTTTGTTTTCTGTATTTTTGAGTAGTTTGTTGTTTTATAGAAAGGCAACTGATTTTGTTTGCAGATTTTATGTACTGAAACCTTACAGATTTATTAGCTCTAATGGTTTTGTGGAATTTTTAGCATTTTCTATGCAGAAAACCATGTTACCTGTCAAGAGGCAATGAGACCTCTTTCCTTTCTATTTGAACACATTTTTTCCTCTTCCTGAATAATAGCGCAGCTTAAAATATATAGTATTATGTTGAATAGACATGGCAGGAGTGAGCATCATTGTCTTCTTCCTAACCTTAGAGGAAAATATTTCATCATTTCATAGCTGAATATGATATTGGCTGTGGGGTTATATATGGACTTAATTGTGTTGAAGTATATTTCATCTACATCTAGTTTGTGGAGAGCTTTATTGTGAAAGAATGCTGAGTGTTGTCATTTTTTGCATCTATTAAGATGATATGATATTTATCCTTTATTCTGTTAAAATGGTATATCACACTTACTGATTTTTGTATGTGGAACCTTGAATCTTAAGGATAAATCCCACTTGATCCTAGTGTATTATCTTTTAATTGTGCCGTTGAATTTGGTTTGGTAGTCTTGTCTTGTCTTGTTTTCTTTTCTTTTCTTTTCTTTTCTTTTCTTTTCTTTTCTTTTCTTTTTGACAGGCAGAGTTAGACTATGAGAGAGAGAGAGAGAGAAAGAAAGGTCTTCCTTTTTCTGTTGGTTCACCCCCCAAATGGCCACCATGGCCGGCGCTCTGCGCCGACCCGAAGCCAGGAGCCATGTGCTTCCTCCTGGTCTCTGATGCGGGTGCAGGGCCCAAGGACCTGGGCCATCCTCCACTGCCTTCCTGGGCCACAGCAGAGAGCTGGACTGGAAGAGGAGCAACCAGGACAGAATCTGCGCCCCAACTGGGACTAGAACCCGGCGTGCTGGTACTGCAGGCGGAGAATTAGCCTAGTAAGCCGTGGTGCCGGCGGTAGTATTTTATTATAATTTTTTAGTCTACTGTTGTCAGGAATATTGGCCTATACAATTTGTTTTCTAGTAGTGTCCCTGTCTGTTTTCATTATCAGGATATTGCTGGGAATATAAAATGAGTTTGAAATGATTCCATCCTCTTACATTTTCTGAAAAAAATTGAGAGAGATTAGTTATTAAATCTTCTTTAAATGTTTGGAGAATTCACCAATAAACGCATAAGACTCAAGCTAATCTTTACTGGAAGGTTTTTGATTATTGATTCAATCTGCTTATTCATTATTGCTGTTGAGATTTTCTATTTCAGGGCCAGAATTGTGGCATAGCACGTAAAGCAGCCACTTATGATGCTGGCATCCTATATGGGCTTTTGTTCACGGCCGGGTTGCTTCATTTCTGATCTAGGTCCCTGTTAATGGCCTTGGAAAAGTAGAGGAATATGGACCAATTACTTGGACCCCTCTCACCCACATGGGAAACCGGGAAGAAGCCCTAGCTCCTGGCTTCAGCCTGGCATAGCCCTTGCTATTGCGGCCATCTTGGGACTGAATCAGCAGATGGAAGATCTCTTTGTTCCTCACTCTCTGTAACTCTGACTTTCAAATAAATAAGTAAATAAACTTTCTTCACTTAAAAAATAATAAATACGATTATCTATTTCTTTATGATTAAATCTTGGTGGATTTTATATTTCTAGAAGTTTTTTTCCATTTGTTCTAAGGTGTCCAATTTATTAGCATATAATTGTTCATAGTAGTCTCTTATTTGCCACTGTATTTCCGTGGTATAATCATGTTACCCTTTTCATTACTTTTTTTTTTTTTAAAAAAAAAGATTTGTTTCTTTATTTGAAAGGAAGAGTAACAGAGAGGGAGAGAGAACAAAAGAAAGATCTTCCACCCATAGGTTCATTCTCCAAATGACTACAACAGACAAATCTGGGCCAGTCCAAAGCCTGGAGCTGGGAAATCCATCCTGGTCTCCCACATGCATGGCAGAGCCCAGGTACTTGCAGCATCTTCTACTACCTTCCCAGCTACATTAGCAGGGAGCTGGATTGGAAGTAGAGCAACTTAGATTTGAATTTGCACTCCGATACGAGATGCTGGTTGTTGCAAGCAGCAGTTTAACCCACTGTGCTACAACAGCCCCTTCTTTCATTTCTAATTTTGTTATTTATCCTGTCTTAGAATAAAATCTTACTTTCATTTATCTTTTCTGTTCTTTTTTATTGTCTCCATTTAATTTACTTGTGCTCTAATATTTGCTATTCCTTCTTGTAGCTTTGGGCTTAGTATTTATTTTTCTTTTGCTAGTTTGTGGAGGTAGAAAGCTAGGTTGTTTACATGAGAGGTTTATTTTTCTTTATGCAAAAGGTAATGCAGTAAAATTTCTTTTTAGAAATGATTTTGCTGCATCCCACAAATTCTGCTGTGTTGTGTTTCCATTTTATTGTCTCTTAAGATATTGATTTCCCTTTAAATTTCTTCTATGCTTCATTGATTTCTAAAGGACATGTTGTTTAACTTTCCCATATTTATGAATTTTTCCATTTTCATCCTATTATTGATTTTCAGTTACACACCATCATGTTCAGAAAACGTTTAATATGGTTTCAACCTTCTTACTATTTTTAAAAAGCATTGTGGCTTAACATTTTGCATATACTAGAACATTTTCCATGTGTTCTTTTTAAAATTTTTATTTAAATGCTTTTATTGTAAATATTTAATTTGATGAAAAATTACAAATAATCTGATATCTATCTATTTATTTATTTTTACTTTGTATGTATCTCATGAATACAACATTCTGTACATAGTAATTCTTCCCACCGTACCCACCCTCCCACGCATTCCCCCCTTCTTGCTCCTTCTCCTGCTTTATCTGAGAAAGAAAAATAAAAAGAAAGAAAAAGAAAAAAAGAACCAAATGGAGTAAAGTATTCCTTGACAGTATATAAAAGGGCTGATCTATGTTACTGTTTCTTAAAGGTGGTTTCACTTTTTTCCCCTTCCTCCTTTCCCTTCCTTCCTCCTCCTTCTTTCCTTTTAGCAACTTAATCATCTTTGAAGAAGAATCGAAGGATGATACATCTTTTGTGAGCTCTTAGACATAACTATTACTTATGAGACGTAATAATATTCTCTTTTTAATGTACTAAAAGGAAGTGATTCTTGAGAACAAGTGTTACTATTAAGTTTCATTGTACAACTCTTTGGCGACAGAGGTCCTGCATAGGAAGTTATTACACGATGATTCTTGTTGTTTATTTAACAAATACCACTCTTATGTATGACATCAGTAATTCCCCAAGTCTTTTGACATGATCTGCCTCAGCTATGGAAACCTTTTTGATCTGTTAGCTCGACAAAGCAGTAAGCAAAGTGGAAGTTCTCTCCTGCATTCAGAGAAAAGTACCTCCTTCTTTCCACTCGGGTCTTATACAAGAGGTCCTTTATGTAGGACATCTTTTGCCAGAGTATCTTGGCTTTCCTATTCCTGATATGCTCCCCCTAGGCTTTCCAGCCAAACCAGAGTGCCTTAAGTGCTGATTCTGAGGGCAGAATGCTACTTACAGAGATTGTCATTCTGTGAGTCAGCTGTGTGGACTGCTTCACTCCTTTTTAATTCTGTCTATTGTTGTTTCCATATACTTAGTCCTATTTATATGACCACTTGCTCACTTGCTCCTATCTATATGGTCATTCTATCACTTAATTATACCTATTTGGTCTTTATAACACTTAAGCTGCTAGTTTTATCAGTCAACTTAAGAGATTTTAGGGTCTATGGCAATTTGTTTAGCTGTACCCAGAGAAGTGGGTCTATAGGAAAGGATGTAGGACTGTAGTGCTTTGCAGTTGTGCACTACAAGCATTTTACAATAAAAGCATTAGGATCTAGGTAATTCTTCTCACTATGCCCACCCTCCCACCCACACTCCCACCCTGTTCCTCATCCCTTTCTTATTCTCATTCTTATTTTTTACTAAGATTTATTTTCCTTTTTTCCCTTTTTTTACAGGCAAAGTGGACAGTGAGAGAAAGAGACAAAGAGAAAGGTCTTCCTTTTTCCATTGGTTCACTCCCCTTTATATACATATATATATATAAATATATTATCAACTATGTTTAATATAGAGTTCAATGATTCATATGAAAGAGAAAAATATAAGGAAAATATTATAAAGGAAAAGAAAGGAAAAGTTAACCAAAAATATAGAATAAAGAATGTTCCTAAACATTCAAGAGAAGGACTGTTCAAAATCATTGTTTCTCATAGTATCAATTTCATTTCTACATGTTGCTTTTTAGGTCCTGTATTAGTTATCGCCGGTCAAGGAGAATATATAGAATTTGTCCCTTTGAGACTGGCTTATTTCATTAAGTATGATGTTTTCCAGTTTTATACAGTTTGCTGCAAATGACAAGACTTCGGTTTTTTTTACTGCTGTGTAGTATTCCATGGTGTACATATCCCATAATTTCTTTATGCAGTCTTCACTTGACAGGCAGGCATTTGGGTTGATTCCATTTTCTTGCTATTGTGAATTGAACTGTGATAAACTAGAAGGTACAGATAGCTCTTTCATATGCTGATTTCATTTCCCTTGGGGAGGTTCCCAGGAGTGGGATAGCTGGATCAGATGTTAGGTTTATGTTCAAGACTCTGTCTTCTATAGTGGCTTTTCCAGTTACATTCACAACAGTGGATTAGGATACCTTTTTCCCTGAATCCTTGCTAGCATTTGTTGTTTATTGATTTCTGTATGAAAACTATTCTAATTTGGGTGAGGTAAAACTTTATTGTGGTTTTGATCTGCATTTCTCTACATCTAGCAATCCTGAGCATTTTTCCTGTGTCTGTTGGACATTTGGATTTGCTCTTTTGAAAAATGTCTGTTTAAGTCCTTTGCACATTTCTTCACTGGGAAGTTTTGTTGTTGAGTTTCTTGATCTCTTTATATATTCTGGTTATTAATTCTTTTCCAGTTGCATAGTTTGCAAATAATTTCTCCCACTTTGTCAGATGTCTCTTTGCTGATTGTTTCTTTTGCATTGCAGAAGCTTCTCAATTTGATGTAATCCAATTATTTATTTTGGCTTTGATTGCCTGTGGCTTCTTCTATTCCTTTCTTTAATATTTTCTAATTCTAAAAGTAGAGATCTTTGACATCCTTTGTTAAATTTAGTCCAGAGTATTTGATTTTTTTGGAATCTATTGTTAATGGGATTGATCTTAGAAGCTATTTCTCAGCTGTTTCATTATCTGCATTTATAAAGTCTGTTGATTTTTGTGTGTTGACTTTATGTCCTGTTACATTTCCAAACTCTTATATGAGTTCCAATATTCTCTTAGTGGAGTCTTTTGGATGCCCTATGTATAGGATCTTGTAATCGGCACATAGGTATAGTTTGACTTCCTGCTTCCAAATTTGTATCCCTTTGATTTCTTTTTCTTGTCTAAGGGATCTGGGTAAAACTTCCATAACTGTATTGAAAAGCAGTGGATAGAGTGGGCACCCTTGTATGGTTCTGGTTCTCAGTGGGATTGCTTCCAACTTTTCCTCATTCAATAGGACATTGGCCATCAGTTTGTCGTATATTGGTTTGATTGTGTTGTGAAATGTTACTTCTATCCTGAATATGCTTATGGTTTTCATCATGAAAGGGTTTTGTATTTTGTCAAATGCTTTCTCTGTGTGTATTAAGATAATCGTATTGTTTTGGTTCATCAATTTGTTAATGTGATGTATCACATTGATTGAATTGAAAATGTTGAACCATGCATTTATTCCTGCAAACCAGGAATAAATCCCACTTGCTCCAGGTGGATGATCTTTCTGAAGTGTTGTTGTATTCTATTGGCTAGAATTTTATTGATGATTTTTGCATCTATGTTCATCAGAGAGATTGGTCTGTAGTTCATTTTCTCTGTTGTATCTTATTCTGGTTTAGGAATTAAGGTAATGCTGGATTCTTAGAAAGAATTTGGAAGCATTTACTTCCTTTTGATTATCTTGAATAGCTTGAGAAGAAGTGGAGTTAATTCTTCTTTAAATATTTGGTAGAATTCAGCAATGAAGACATCCAGTCCTGTGCTTTTCTTTGTTGGAGGGGTCTTTATTACTGTTTTGAGTTCTGTCTTGGTTATTGATATGTTTAGGTTTACTGTGTCTTCATGGTTTAATTTAGGTAGGTCGTATGTGTCAAGGAATCTATCCATTTTTTTTAGGTTTCCCATTTTGTTGTTGTACAGCTCTTTGTAGTCATTTCTGATGATTCTTTTTATTTCTATAATGTCTGTAGTTACATTTCCATTTTCATATCTGATTTTATTAATTTGGGTCTTTTCTCTCCCTTTTTTGTTAGTTGGACCAATGGTTTGTCTATTGAATTCATTTCTAGTATTTCATTCTGACTTTTCTTTAATATCTCAATTTCATGGGAAAACTTTTCATTTAAATCATGAATTTGCTTCTGATTGATTCTAAGTAATCTGATAATTAATTTTCTGAATTCAGTTTCTGGCATATCCTTGATCTCTTCATCTTCACCTTCTACTACTGAAGTGTTGTAGTGTTCTTTAGGGGGCTCATAATGTCTTCCTTATTCATATTTAGTGTTTTTCCTTTGTTTTTTTTTTGCATTTGTTCATGTTTTTGGTCTGGTTGCTTTTCTCTTTGATTTGTGTCTTTGTGGTTTGGTGGGACTTCTATACTTTTCAGTGAGTATCAAGAGGTGTGTACTGGATGTGGTCTTGTTGCTCTGTTCAGTATTCCAGGGTAGAGCAGGTATCCAAGGTAAGGCTCCTGTGGGGCTTTGTAGCTTTCCTCTTGTTATTTGGTTATTTGGTTGGAGGAGGTTGTTCACTTCTGTTTGTGTGACCCACCATTTTCCTCACAATTGCAGGACAAACACAATTGCAGGTGTTTGTCCCTGGTATGTTCAGCAATAGATCTCTCTGCTTAACAAACTGCACCTCCAATATGTGGAGATTTTCCTGCAGGGATGGTTCCCTCTGTTATGAGCTGCTATAGGTTTGTGGGTTGCAAGTGGATGTGTGGAGCCTCACCTACTGGAGCCTTGCTCATTTCTCAATGGTGGTGGGGGCAGGTATGAGCTCAGGTGCATGGAGCACCACCTACTGGAGCCCAGCTCGCTTTTCAATGGTGGTGGAGGTGGGTACAAGCTCAAGTGCACAGAGCCTACTGGAGCCTGGCTCACTTCTCAATGATGTTGGGGGTAAGTATGAGCTCAGGTGTGCAGAGCCCCACCTACTGGAGCCTGACTCACTTCTCAGTGGTGGTGGGGGCAGGTAAGAGCTTCTGATAGTCAAGACTTATACTTGTTTTACAGCTTGCATGGTGGAGGAAGAAATTCTGAATTGTGGTCCTCATTCCTGGGTTGGGGGTGAGGTGAGGTGACCTCCCCTATTAATGGGCATGTGCACAGGAGGCAAGGGTAGCAGTTCCCTGCTTGCATCCAAAAAATGTAAACAAACAAAAAGGCAAAATGGTCTCTCCCAACTGGCTTCAAGTCTGGGTTGGGGGAGGGTGGAGGAAGGTGGGAAAGGAGGTGCCTGACCTCTCTATTTGTTCCTCCGTGTTTTTTCCCACTTGGAACTTCAAAGCAGTCTGCCAAGCTCTCCCATCTGCTGCTATCTGCAGTTCTATGGACCTACAGATTCCCATCTCACCTGCTCCACTGGGGGCTGAAACTGACCACCCTGGTCTGAACCTCTGCTGTTTCCCTTTTTCATTTGTTCTTTCAGTGCAGACCTGCCCAGTCTCTGTTGTTATCTTGGGTTTCCCACTGCGAATTTCCCATGGCTTTATATCAGGCATGTATCCTCTCCTTTTTAATTATCAATTTTGCCTCACGTGATTTGGATCATCCTGTTGCTATTCTGTCATCTTGGAAAAAAAACCTCCATGTTTTCTTTGTTTGACTTGTTTGAAAGCTTTATTTGAAAGGCAGAGTGACAGAGACAGAGGGAGAGACACAGAGAAAGAAAGAGAGACATCTTCTTTTTAAAACAGATTTATTTATTTATTTGAATGTCAGAGTCACACACACACACACACAGAGAGAGAGAGAGAGAGAGAGAGAGAGAGAGAGATTTTGCATCTGCTGGTTCTCTCCCCAGATGGCCATAAAGGCCACGGCTGGGCCAGGCTGAAGCCAGGAGCAAGGAGCTTCATTTGAGTCACCCACCTGCATAACAGGGGCTTAAACACTTTGACCATCCTCTGCTGCTTTTCCCAGGCCATCCGCAGGGAGCTGAATCAGAAGTGGAGCAGCCAGGACATGAACCAGCACCCATATGGGATGCTGGCATTGCAGGCAGCAGCTTTACCTGCTATGCCACAACACCATCCCCAAGACAGAAAAATCTTCTATCCTCTGGTTCATTCCTCAAATAGCTGAAACAGCCAGGTCTGGGCCAGCCCAAAACCAGGAGCCAAGAATTCTTTCCAGGGCCGGCGCCGCGGCTCACTAGGCTAATCCTCCGCCTAGCGGCGCCGGCACACCAGGTTCTAGTCCCGGTCGGGGCGCCGGATTCTGTCCCGGTTGCCCCTCTTCCAGGCCAGCTCTCTGCTGTGGCCAAGGAGTGCAGTGGAGGATGGCCCAGGTGCTTGGGCCCTGCACCCCATGGGAGACCAGGAAAAGCACCTGGCTCCTGGCTCCTGCCATCGGATCAGCGCGGTGCGCCAGCTGCAGCGCGCCGGCCGCGGCGGCCATTGGAGGGTGAACCAACGGCAAAAGGAAGACCTTTCTGTCTCTCTCTCTCACTTTCCACTCTGCCTGTCAAAAAATAAAAAAAAAATAAAAAAAAAAAAGAATTCTTTCCAGGTTTTTCATATGGGTGGCAGGGACCTAGGTATTTGTGCCATCTTCCCTTGCCTTCCCAGGCATGTTGGCAGGGGGCTGGATTCGAAATTTGAGCAGTTGGAACTCAAACAATTCCTCTGAAGTGGGATTCCCACTTTGCAAGCAGTTGCTTCAATATACTGTGTAACAAGGCTGGCCCTTCCATGTGTTTTCAAGAGTATGTATATGGGTCCTTTAAAATTTGTAAAAAGGGGGAATTAAAAGGTAATTCTTGGTGAAAAAAATTTTAAAATCCATATATATGTGTGTGTGTGGGGGGGGGGTGTGTTCATGAACTTTTGAAGGTTTCTTGAATGCATGATTTCCGAACATTTTCACACCAAACTGAAATTATGTTTTAATTCAATTTCCATGAACTTTTTGCAATTCCCTTGTATTCTGCTGCTGTTGGATGCAATTATTTTGTGTATATCTGTTAGGTTAATTTAGACAAAAGTATAGTTCTTTTTTCTTTTTAATTTTTATTAATGCAAAGCAAATATTTTATGTATTTAATAGTACATTTCTATGAAGATAACCACATTTCCCTCCACCCCTCTCTCCCTTCCTCAATCACCCTCCTTCCTTCCTTTATATTTTTTCGTATTTTTCAAAAGTACAGTTCAAATCCAAAATTTCATTGTGATTATCTATCTGAATGATCTATCCATTGTTGAAAGTGTTGGGTGTTTTGAATTCCCCTACTTTTATTGTATTTCCACCTTTCAGTTCCTTCATATATGCTATTGTTTTCTTTAAATATTTACATGCTCCAATGTTGAGTGTATATATGTACATTCACAATTACTATGGCCTTTTCAAGAACTGACTCTTTCATCATTATATAATAACCTTCTTTATCTCTTGTGACAAATTTGACTTGATATCTTTTGTTTTATTTAAATATAACTATCTGTTCTCTTTTGCCTTCCATAGGTGAGGTTTGCTCTTTCTGTTTTGTTTTGTTTATGTTTTTAATTTTTTCTTCATCCTTTTTAATTTTTATTTAATTTATTTATTTAAAATTTTATTTAAGGTATACCAGTTTCATGCATTTCATATATACAGAATTAGGAACATAGTGATACTTCCCACCCTACTCTCCACCCCGCTGATGCTTCCACCCTTCTTCCTCCTCCCTCTCCTATTCCCACTTTTAATGATAACCTGCTTTCTCAGGAACTAACTGGGATCACATGAGAATTGCATTAGTCCTTTCCAAGAGAAGGGCAGTACATCAAGTGACCTAACCACCTTCCATTAGAACCCATGTCATAAAGGTTCTACCAGCACTCAAGGACCAAGATAACAGCACATGTAGCTTTGGGAGACACACACGAACCATATCCAAACTACAGCAGTATTTCCTAAAGTTATTTTATTTTATAGTTGTTTGTTACCAGTTTAAACAAATGCACTTCACTTTTGTATACTGTGCTGACTTTGGATTCAACAGCCTTGCCAAATTAACTTATTACAGTAGCTTATACCATTTTTTTTCTGTATTTCTTACCTACATGACATTTCTATGTCTTGCTTTTCAACTCTTCTGTCTTTTTATATCTTTTCCTTGTCTAATTGCACTAGCTAGGACATCCTTCTGACACAGAAGGAAAGCTATAAAATTTTACAATTAAATATTATATTTATTGAATATGATTTGAATATACTTTGATCAAATTAAGGACAATTCCAATTTTGTGACAATGTTTTTTGTTATTGATTAGACACTGGCATTTATCAAATACCTTTTAATTATCTACTAAGATGATTATAATTTTTTCTTCTTTATAGAGTTAATATAGTGTACATTAACTGTAATTTTAGTAGAAATATTTTTATTCTTTTTGATTTACTAGTATTTTCCTAGTAAATCTCACTCTTTTGGATACAGTTCTATGATTTTGACAAAAGCATGCAGTCCAGTTGTGGCAGAGGCCTTTGTCTTTTAATTAAACTTGTTTCTTTTTTTTTTAAAGATTTATTTATTTTTTACTTGAAAGTCACAGTTACACATAGAGAGGAGAGGCAGAGAGAGAGAGAGAGAG
The DNA here is from genome assembly GCF_964237555.1 of Oryctolagus cuniculus. NCBI lineage: Eukaryota > Metazoa > Chordata > Mammalia > Lagomorpha > Leporidae > Oryctolagus > Oryctolagus cuniculus. The sequence continues at coordinate 81,015,808 of NC_091453.1, read as the reverse complement.
AGAGAGAGAGAGGTCTTCCATCCGATGGTTCACTTCCCAATTGGCCGCAACAGCCGGAACTGTGCCAATCCGAAACCAGGAACCAGGAGCCAGGAGCCAGGAGCTTCTTCCGGGTCTCCAATGCGGATGCAGGGGCCCAAGCACTTGGGCCATCTTCTACTGCTTTCCCAGACCACAGCAGAGAGCTGGATCGGAAGAGGAGCAGCCAGGACTAGAACCGGTGCCCATATGGGATGCCGGTAATTCAGGCCAGTGCGTTAACCCGCTGCGCCACAGCGCCGGCCCTTGTTTCTTTTTTTTTTTTTAAATATTTATTTATTTATTTATTTTAAGGTCAGAATTACACACAGAGAGTGGAGAGGCAGAGAGAGAGAGAGGTCTTCCATTCGATGGTTCACTCCCCAATTGACTGCAATGGCTGGAACTGCGCCGATCCTAAGCCAGAAGCTTCTTCCAGATCTCCCACATGAGTGCAGGGGCCCAAGGGCTTGGACCTCTACTGCTATCCCAGGTCATAGCAGAGAGCTGGATTGGAAGAGGAGCAGCCGTGACTAGAACTGGCATCCATATGGGATGCCGGTGCTTCATGCCAGGGCTTTAACGCACTGCACCACAACACCGGCCCCTAAACTTGTTTCTAAGGTCAGGAGAAGAAAAAGGGAGGAATCTATCCTGGGGATGAAATGTGGTTTTTAACTGTTTGCCTATGAATTCTTCAACTGTAGTCCCTATCTGCTCATATGTAACCATTTCAGGTTCTTCTTGTTAGTATGGAGCAATGATGTTAACCCTTGCCTGACAGTTTGCAGCTCAGTATGTGTGTGTGGTATAAAAACTCTTCAGTAACTGTGTTCTCATGTGCAGTATTGTATCAATCCTGTGGCTGCCATGTAACATTAAAATATCCAATCAAATGTATGAATGTAACCATAAAAGGGAGACAAAGAGGCTAAAACCATAAATAAGGGAAAACCCTTCTTTGTTCAGGGCTCAGGATTTTGGATAAGAAATTACACCTGGGCCTTATTCCAGCAAAATAAAAGACTACTTCCTGTTAAGAGGCCTTGGCGTCTTGTCTTGGTACATAAATCCTGTTACACAGTAACCTTTGTAATCAATCAACATATAGAACAATATCAACAGAAAAAAATTTCCTCTGTTTCTATTTGTACCAAATGCCTCATCAAATTTCAACTTCTGACCATCTGATCTGTTCTTGTTCCAAATGTATCCCAGCATTATGCTTCTGACTGCTTTTACAAAGGATAATGGATTCTCATTCAAGTGCAGTCATCAACAGTTTTTACTTTTTGTCACAGAATAATACAGTTGGTTCTCCATATCCATGAATTCCATTTCTATGGATTCATTCAAACACAGAATGAAAATGTTCATAAAAAATTACATCAATACTGAACATGTACAGATTAATTCTCATTTCATTATCTCTTTTTGTTTTATATTTATTTGTTTTTATTTGAAAGGCAGAGAGACAGAGATAACCACTTGTTAACTCCCTAAACGCCCACAACAGCCAGGATTTGGCCAGGCCAAAGCCAGGAGTTAGGAACTCAGACTGGGTCTTTCATATGGGTGGCAGAAACTCAAGTACTTAATTTCATGAACTGCTGCCTCCCAGGAAACTGGAAATGGCAGCAGAGACAGGACTTGAACCAAGGGACTCTGATACAGGAGGTAGGTGTCACAAGTGGCATCTTAACCACTATACCAAACACCCATCCTTTGTCATTAGTTCTTAAATAATTCAATATAAAAATACATGGATTTCAGATTGTGTTAGGTATTGGAGGTATAATATAGAGATTATTTAAAGAATATGAGAGGATGTGCATAGATTCCAGGCAAATGTTACACCATTTTATATATAAGGCACTTGAGTAGCTGCATATTTTGGTATCTGCAGGGGTCCTGAAATCAATCGCCCTGGATATGGAGGGATGGCTATATTCCGTATAAGGAGGAACCACCGTTTGTTTATCTATGTAGTAATTGAAGAAAATATGAGTTTTTGCACTTATAGTGCAGATGTTTGGCCTAGTGATCTTGCTTTTGCAATTAGGAATAAGACCATTATACAGGACCATTTTTTGTGTATGTATGTACACATAAGTTCTTATTTCACTTGCGTGAATGCCAAGGAGTAGGAATGCTGAATCATATGGTAGGGCTATGCTAAACTTTATAAGAAAGGTCCAAGATTTTCCAAAGTGACCACCATCATCAGTGTAGGAGAGTTCTAGTTGCTCTGCATCCTCATCACCACTTGGTATTTCCAATTTTTTTTTTAAATTTCAGCCATTCTAGTAGGTGTAGCAGTATCCTATTACAGGTTTATTTTGTATTTTCCTATTGGATATAATATGGTCTTCTTTTCATGGGCTTACTTGCCACTTATATGTCTTCTTCGATGAGGTATTTGTTCAAATCTTTTGCCCATTGTGCATTGTACTACTTGTTTTCTTACTGAGTTCTAGCAGTTCTCCATTATGGAAATCCTTTGTCATATATGTGTTTTTTAAAAAATATTTATTTGAGAGGTGGAGTTACATATAGTGAGAGGGGGATACAGAGAGAAAGGTCTTACATCCACTGGTTCACTCTCCAAATGGGCTTGACAGCCTGAGCTGGGCTGATCCGAAGCTAGAAGCCAAGGGCTTCTTCAAGGTCTCCCACATGAGTGCAGGGGCCAAGTGCTTGGGCCATCTTCTACAGCTCTCCCAGTCCATATCAGAGAGCTAGATTTGAAGACGAGCGGCTAGGACTAGAACCAGCGCCAAATGGGATGCCAGCACCGCAAGTGGAGTACTAATCGGCTGTACCATAGTGCCGGCCCCCATATATGTGTTTTGAAAATATTTTCTCCCAGTCTGTAGATTCTCGTTTCATTTCCCTAGTTGTCTTTAACAGAGCAGACATTTTAAATTCGTTTAAATCCAGCTTATCATTTTTCTGCTATTTTAGGATCATTTAATTGGTATTATATCCAAGAAGTATTTGTCAAAGCTATGATCTTAAAATTGTACCCTATATTTTCTTCAAGAAGTTTTATCATTTGGGGCTCTTCATTTATGTCTGCAATCCATTTGAAATGAAATTTTTCAAGATGTATATATGAGTAATAGTTCATTTATTCTTTGTAGTCACACTTTGTATGATTTGCAGACAATTATTTCTGCTATATTTTTTGAAAGGATCATTCATTCTTCATTCAATTACTGTATACTTTTGCCAAAAATCATTTGCACATATATGTGTGGCTCTGTTTCTGCATGTTCTGTTGCAATCTGTGCATCATTCCTTCTACCAATATCACAGAGTTTATTTAATTTAGATAGTCCTCAAACTGGATAGCAATTCCTTATCACATACTCTCATTAAAAATTATTTTGGTTATTCTAGTCCCTTTGATATTATATAATATTTTTGCAGTGCAATATATTATTTGTCTAAATATGATTTACCTATCATACAAGGTACCATCTATAGTAATGGAGAATAGGGGGGCAGGGAAATAAAAATAAAGTTTGATCTACACCAAATGATATACACAGTTCTTTTAGGCAAAGCCTAGACTTTTAACTAAAGACGCTAAGATTCTCACATTTCTGCCTTTCTGTGCTTTCTCCAAGAAGGTATCTGAGTCTACTGGGAAAGATATTAAGTGATGGGTTAGTTCCCTATAGGTACACAAAAGTTTTTCAGAAAGCAACTAGGGTAAGAATCATTAAGAGAATCATGCCTATATTTTCAAATTGCAAATATATTTTTTCTTTTTTTTTTCTTTTTTTTCTTTTTATTTTTTGACAGGCAGAGTGGACAGTGAGAGAGGGAGACAGAGAGAAAGATCTTCCTTTGCCGTTGGTTCACCCTCCAATGGCCGCCACGGCCGCGCTCTGCAGCCAGCACACCATGCTGATCTGATGGCAGGAGCCAGGTGCTTTTCCTGGTCTCCCATGGGGTGCAGGGCCCAAGCACTTGAGCCATCCTCCACTGCACTCCCTGGCCACAGCAGAAAGCTGGCCTGGAAGAGGGGCAACCAGGACAGAATCCGGAGCCCCGACCGGGACTAGAACCCGGTGTGCTGGCGCCGCTAGGCGGAGGATTAGCCCATTGAGCCGCGGCGCCGGCCGCAAATATATTTGTGGAACAGTTTTACATTGACGCATACCACATAGTTCCAATATTATACTGCCCACACACAATTTTTCCATATATTAGTATGTTAACTATAGTACAACTAATAATACATTAACACATCCTCGATATTGCTATTATTTAAAGTTCATACTTTATTCAGAATTTTTTAGTGTTTACAATATGTCATTTTTCTATTCCAGGATCCCACCAGGGGTACGTTGCATTTAGATACCACGTTTCCTTGGACTCCTCTTGACTGTGACATGTTCTCAGACCTTTCTAGTTGTAGATGGCCAGGATAGTGTCAAAGAGTAATGGTCAGGTATAGTATAGGATGTTCCTCTTTTATAATTTGATATTTTTCTCCTTATTAGACATGGGTTCTGGGATTTAGGGAAGAAGATGGTAGATATCCAGTTCCATTTTCATCATGTATACTGACAAGATTTGTGTTTGCTGATGTTGTCTTGATCACCTGGCTGAACTAGATTTCTCCACTGTAAAGTTACTGTGTTTCCCAAGTCACTATGCACAGTCCCTACATGAACATGTCCCTACATGAAACATGAACATAATTTATTTGATTTTTTCATTATAATTCTCCTGTGTCATCTTAAATTCTTCATATATGTTTTAAAATCAGATTTTCCACTTCCACAAAAATTCCTGCTACAATTTTGGTTGAGTTGAATTTATACATCTGTTAGGGAAGAACTGATATTTTGAAAGTGTTAAGCCTTCCAATCCATGAACAAAATATGTGTCTCCATTTATTTATCTTCATTAACTTTTTTATTAAATGTTTTTTTGTTTTTCAACATATATATTCTACACATACCTTGGAAAGTTTGTACTTAAATATATTTTGCCTTTGATAATATTGTATATGGATGTCATTATAAAATTTTATGTCTACTTTTCTGTTGCTTGTATTTATAAAAATAACATGTTTTGTGAATTTACTTTATACCCTATAGCTTTGCTAAATTCATTGATTTCTGGTGTTTTTTTGTATGTTCTTTGGGATTTTCCTACTTGGGCAATGACATTGTCTGCTAATAAATATAGATTTACTTCTTCCTTTGCAATCCAGGTTTCTTTCTTTCATTTTTCTTACCTTATAGCATTACTAGATCTCCTATAGTGCTGAGCAGAAGCCATGAGAGTAGACATCTGAAGAAGAAATTGTTCACCCTTTCGCTATAGTATAATGCTATCAGTAGGTATTTGTTGGTACCTTTTATCAGGTTAAAGAAATTTACTTCTATTCCTAATTTGTTCAGAGCTATTATTAGGAATGGATCCTTTATTTTGTCAAATGTTTCTTTTGTATCAGTTGAAATGGGCATTGGTTTTGCTTTTTGATCTGATAAAATAGTGAATTATATTATTTGCTTTCTTAATGTTATATCAACCTGTTATTCTTGGAACAAACTCCACTTGGTCATATTGGTCACATTATTGTCCCTTCTATATATTGTTGGATCATATTTGCTAAAATTTTACTGTTTTTTTGTATCTATGGTCATGAAGTATATCAGTCTGTAGTTTTCTTATAATGATTGACTTATGAGATGAGAGTAATGCTAGCCTCGTAGACTCATAATTACAGAACAATTGTCATATCTTCAATATTCTGTGCTATTTTTGTATATATTAGTATTATTTCTTCTTTAAATATTTGGTAGAATCCTTCATTGAAGGCTTCTACACCAGGAGATCTTTTTGTGGCAAGGATTAAATTATAAACTTGACATCATTAAATTGTATAGGGCTATTCAAATTTTTTGTCTTCTTTATCGAACCCTGGCAATTTGTGTGTCTCATGGAATTCATGCATTTCTTATATTTTGTTTTGTTGAATTTAGTAGCATATATTTGTTCATTATGTTCCCTTATTTTATGCATACCTTTAGAATCTCTAGAGATCTAATTATCTAATTGCTCTCATTCCTGATATTGATTATATATATGTGTGTATATATATATATTTCTCTCTCTCTTTCCCCCTCCCTCCAATCTCTTATTTTGTTCATCATGAATCTGGTTAATGATTTACCTTTTTTATTAATATCCCCAGCAAACCATTTTTTATTTTATTGATGTTCTCTATTTCTTTCTTTTCAATTTATAGATTTTTGCTCTGTTCTCCATTTTTCCTTTCTCTATACTTTAAGTTGCACTTGCCCTACTTTTTCTAGTTCTTAAAATGGAAGGTGAGGTTATTGATTTGATTCTTTCCTAATATGGACATTTTAATGCTATAAATTTCTTTTTGGTTACCATCTTAGCTGCATCATTTGGATTTTATTGTGTTTTACCTTCATTTTTTTTTGCAGTTGAAAATACTTTGCAATTTAATTCCTTCACTTATCCATAGTTTTTAGACTATTGTTAGTTTTGAAATATTTGTAGAGTCCCAGAAGTCTTTCCATTATTGTTTCTAGTTTAATTCCATTATGGTCATATAACAAACTCTGTAAGGTTTAAATCCTTTGAAATAATCAGTTTTATGTCCCTGGACATAGTTTTATATGGATAAATATTCCATGTGCATTGGGAAGGATTCTATATTCTGCTGTTGTGAGGTAAAACATTCTATTAAAGTTAATTTGGTCAAGTTGGTTAATACTATTGTACGAGTCTTGTGTATCCTTACTCATTTTCTATTTGTTTTATATTAGTTATTAATAAAAGGATATTGAGACTTCTGGATATAATTGTAGATTTGTTTTGTTCTCTCAGCAGGTAAATCAGTTTTTGCTTCATGTATTCTAAAGCACTGCTGCTGGGGTCATAAACATTTAGGATCATTATGTCCTGTGATAACTTGACTACTTTATCATTATTAAATATTGTTCTTTATCAAGTCCTGGGGCCCCTGCACCCGCATGGGAGACCCAGAAAAAGCTCCTAGCTCCTGGCTTCAGGTCAGCCCTCCTCCAGCCATTGTAGCCATTTGGGGAGTGAACCTGTGGATGGAAGACCTCCCTCTCTCTATATATCTGCCTCTGCCTCTCTGTAACTCTGCCATTCAAATACATAAATAAATATTTTTCAAAAGATTATTTCACAGCTCTCTCAGATGCTCTATTTTCCCTGGTATGCTTTCTATCATGTTTCATTTTTGATCATTTATATTTTATGTAGTAAACTTCATTAACTTTTTTCTTCTATAATGTGTACTGTGCCATTAATCTCTTCTAGCATATTTTAAATCTTAAACATCGAGTTTTCTTAGCTAGAATGTGTTTTTGGGTTTTTGTCCTGATCTTCCATATCTCTTTTTAACATGCTTGGTCTTTCTTCAAGTTACTTGAAAATATAGAATAATATTAATTTCAGGAAAAATGGATGCAATTAGATACCATTTTGCTTAGTGAAATAAGTCAGTCCCAGAAAGATAAATATATACTTTCTCTCATTTGTGTGGAGTGCAAAAAATGTAATGTGTATGTCTGAAACTGACATCTAAATATTGACTATTGTTTATAGCCCTTGTATATACTCATGAAAAACAGTGGTCTTTATAATTACTACTTGTTGAATTATTTATGTAGTGGAGGATTAAAGCTTGTGATTATAAAGTAAATTGAAAGTATGTCATCACAAAAAATTGAAAGATTTAAAAATAAGAAAGGAAGAGAGAAGGTGGGAGGGAAGGAGGAAGGGAGGGTAGTAAATATAAATTCTTAAAACTGTATGTATGAAATCTGTTCATTTTATGTAGATTTTTTAAAGTGAAAAAAGAATACAGTTAATTTTATATGTCATTGTCCAGTAATTTGCCATCTGTATCAATTTCAATATTTTTTCCTTCTCATTGTAAGATAAATTAAAATTTTTGGTTTAGCTAGTAATTTTTGTTTGTAAGATAAACGTTGTGAATTTTACTTTGTTGGTGCTGGATACATTTGTATTTCTCTAAGCATTCTTGAGTTTCATTCTGGTGCATGTACTTCCAAACTGTGTGACTCTTCTGTGTTTAATTAGAAGGTTTAACAGACATAATTGTAGCAGTGCTTAGTTTATGGCTAATTATTTTCATGATTGAAGTAAGAGTCTTCTGTATACTCTATTCAGTGATCTGTGAGTCTTGAGTTTTTTTTTTTTTTTTTATTTTGCCTAGTGTGAGTCTTGAGCTCTCTTGCAATAATTTCAGAAGATTAACTCAAATGGTTCAGCACATATATATGCTGATCAGTACACAGCTGAGTACTTTAGGAAACCCTCTGCTGTTCACAGTTTTCTTCTTATGCATATCACACGTCTTTGCTACACTGTCTTGCAAGCTCAAGATACCTGGGTCTCCTCAGACTCTCAAAGCTCTGTCTCTTCAACTCAAGGAAACTGTCAAGCTTTTCTTGGGATTTCACTACTGGTGCTACTGTGGCCTAGAAATACTCTTTAAGACAATAAGCCAGGGGTAGTCACAGGTTGCCCTTTGTTCTTCACCCCTCAAAAATCACTGAATTTTACTATCTGATGTCTAATATCTTGGAGACTATTGTCTAATATTTTGCCCATTGTTTTATTTGTTTCAGTAGAAAGGACAAATCTTGTCCTATTGTTCCTTCTTGGTCTGAGGTGGAAATTTTCCATCCTTTATTTTTTAATTACTTCCTCTCATGTTTCATAGGGCATGACTTCCTTTTGATTGTCCCTTTTTATTTCTTACTATTCTTCTACGCACCCACTAATCCAGGTACTCCTGTTCCCATTCTCTATGCTTTCCCCTTCAAGGATCATCCACCATTGTGTGCACAGTTAGCATCCCTTCTGATGATATATTTTTTTTTTTGGCAGGCAGAGTGGACAGTGAGAGAGAGAGACAGAGATAAAGGTCTTCCTTTGCCATTGGTTCACCCTCCAATGGCCGCCACGGCCAGCACGCTGCGGCTGGCGCACCGCACCTATCCGAAGGCAGGAGCCAGGTACTTATCCTGGTATTCCATGGGGTGCAGGGCCCAAGGACTTGGTCCATCCTCCACTGCACTCCCTGGCCACAGCAGAGAGCTGGCATGCAAGAGGGGCAACTGGGGCAGCATCCGGTGCCCCAACCGGGACTAGAACCCGGTGTGCCGGCACCGCAAGGTGGAGGATTAGCCTACTGAGCCACTGTGCCAGCCGCTGATGATATATTAAGTATTCATTCACCTAAATGTCTGTATTGCATCTACTGCTGCCTATAAAGATTTCCATTTCTCATTTCAATTCAATGGCTTAGTGTATTGTCAGGTGCTCTTGTAAGGTGTCAAATGGCATGGCATCTAGCCGCTGCTCTACCACTAACTACCATATTGGATAACCTTTCTTAGCTACAATTTGCTCATTTTTAAAGTGAAGATCTTCATTAGATAATTAGATAATTTCTAAACCCTTTTTATAGCTTTAAAATTCTTTTATTCTAAAGAATTATTTTATTTATTTGAAAGAGTTACAGAAAGAGGTAAAGCCAGAGAGAGAGAGGTCTTCCATTCTGCTGGTTCACTCCCCAAATGACTGCAACACCCAGAGCTGAGCTGATCTGAAGCCAGGAGCCAGGAGCTTCCTCCAGGTCTCCCACATGGGTGCAGGGTCCCAAGGACTTGGGCCTTCTTCTACTGCTTTCCCAGGCTATAGCAAAAAGCTGGATCAGAAGAGGAGCAGCTGGGACTCAAACCTGCATCCATATGGGATGCTGGCACTGCAGGCTGGGGCTTTAATCCACTGTGCCACAGCGCTGGCTCCCTATTTTATTTTAGATAACTCTGGTTGGATCTGTTAAACTTTCACTATCATGCCTGCCTACTTTTTCTGAAAACTACTTACCTCAAATCTGCGTTAACACCATAGCCTCCTAACAAACTCCTTTTATTCCATTCCACCCTGTTGGATATTGCTGCTAAGGTACTTTTTTGTAAATATTATTATCAACTCACATCCCTGGATAAGAAATTTAATAATTCCCTGTTAAAATTAAATAGTATCCCTATGCCTTACTTCTAAGACACTTAACACATCTGTCCTATGCAACTGAATGACCCACTACACAACTACATGAATTCTCGGACTCATTTTGGTATGTTTCATGCTTTTTTATTTTATTTTTAATTGGCTTTTAACATATTTGATGTATTGTAGATACGATTCTAAGAAGATAATGATAGTCCCTTCTTCCTTCCCTGCATCTTCCCACCCACAATCCTACTCCATTTATCTCTTTTTTAGTTTTTGAGATAACATAGTTTAAAATTACATTACAGTGTAAAGGCTTAATAGGCTTAATACTTCATCAAATAAGAAACTCAATAAGGAAAAATCAATAGGACAGTAGTTTAGTAAAAATATAGATGACTATAAATAATAATTGAATGGAATAAATCAATTTCACCCATGTAGAGTAAATTTTAAAGTATTCACAGATTTTTAAAACTAGATTAGTATAACATTCCTAAACCACTGGCTTGACAAAGGTATAAAACAAAGTTTTGCAAAATTACATTTGCAAAAATACTGATATGCACAGACATTTCTATCTGTTTTCTTCTTGTTTTTTGTTTTTCAAATTTTAGCTCCCACATTTAAGGGAAAACATGTGACATTTATCTTTCTGGGTCCACCTTATTTCACTCAACATGATGTCCTCCAGTTGTGTACATTTTGCTGCAAATGGCTGAGTACTAGTTATACCGTTAATTCACATTGGACAACACATTAAGGACAGAGATCCTACATGGGGAGTAAGTGCACAGTGACTCCTGTTGTTGATTTAACAATTGACACTCTTGTTTATGGTGTCAGTAATCACCCTAGGCTTTTGTCATGAGTTGCCAAGGCTATGGAAGCCTCTTGAGTTTAGATAAGGTCATAGTCAAAGTGGAAGTTCTCTCCTCCCTTCAGAGAAAGGCACCTCTTTCCTTGATGGCCTGTTCTTTCCACTAGGATCTTACTCACAGAGATCTTTCATTTAGGTCATTTGTTTTTTGCCACAGTGTCTTAGCTTTCAATGCCTGAAACAGTCTTATGGGCTTTTTAGCCGGATCCAAATGCCTTAAGGGCTGATTCTGAGGCCAGAGTGCTGTTTAGGAATCTGCCATTCTATGGGTCTGCTGTGTATCCTGCGTCCCATGTATTATGCTTTGAAGTTATGTATTGTGATGCCTCTGGCTTGATTATTCTTTTTCAGGATCATTTTGGCTATTCTGGGTCTTTTGTGATTCAATATGAATTTTAGGATTGCTTTTTCTAGTTCGGTGAAGAATGTCATTGGTATTTTGACAAGGATTGGATTATATCTGTAGATTGCTTCAGATAGCATAGACGTTTTGATGATACTGATTCTTTTGATCTATGAGTAAGGAATATTTTTCCATTTTTTTGTGTGTCTTTGATCATTTCATTCATCAGTGTTTGATAATTTTTCCTGTAAAGATCTTTCAATTCTTTGGATAAATTTTTTCCTAAATATTTGATTCTTTTGGTGGCTATTACAAATGGGTTTTCTTTATTTATCTTTCTGTGAGTTCACCATTTGCATACAAAAAGCTGTTTTCTGTGTTTTTATTTTTTAACCTGCAACTTGACTGAATTATTTTATCAATTCTAACACATTTTTTGTGGTGTACTTAGGTTTTTCCATGTATAACATCATGTCATCTGCAAATATGGATATTCTGACTTCCTGTTTTCCAATTTTGATGCCCTTTCTTTCTCCTCTCTAATTGCTCTTGTTAAAACATCTAGTATTATATTTAGTAAAAGTGGCAAAATGGACACCCTTGTCTTTTTCCACATCTAAGGGAAATGTTTTCAAATTTTCCCCATTCAGTGCTTTATTGGCTGTTGGACTGTCATACATAGCCTTTATAATTTTGAGGAGTGTTCCTTCTTTACCTAATAATTGTGAGGAATGTTCTTTCTGTACCTAATTTGTGTAGGGTTTTTATCTTTTTATCACGAAGGGGTGATAACCTTATCAAATACTTTCTCTGCAGATATTGCAATGACCATATATTTTTGTTCTTCATTCCATTAATGTGAATTATGATGTTTATTGATTTGCAAATGTTGAAACATTCTTACATTTCTGGGATAAGTTCCACTTGATTGTGATACATGATCTTTTTTAGGTGATTTTGGATTCAATTTGCTAGTATTTGTCGAGAATCTTTACATCTATGTTCATTAAGGATATATGTCTGTAGTTTTCTTTTTGTGTATTGTTTTTTGTTTTGGTATCAAAGTAATGGTGGCCTAATAAATAAAAAGAGTTTAGTAGGGTTCTATCCTATTCAATATTTTGGAAAAGTTTGAAGAGTATAGGAATTACTTTCTGTTTGAATGTTTTGTAGAATTCTGTAGTAAAGCCATCAGGGCTCAGACTTTTCCTTGATGGAAGACTTGATAATTGCTTTAATCTCATTACTTATTATGGGTCTGTTTAGGTTGTCTGTATCTTCTTGAGTTAATCTTGGTAGGTTATATGAATACAGGAATTCATCAATTTCTTTGAATTTTTCCAGTTTATTAGTGTATTGTTCTTCACAATGGTTTCTTATGGTCTTTCATATTTCAGTAATGTCAATTGGAATATCTCCTGTTATCTGTAATTTTAATTATTTGAGTTTTTTCTCTTTTTCTCTTGTTAGTCTGTATTGAGGTTTATCTATATTGTTTATCTTCTCAAAAAGCCACTTTTTGTTTTGTTGTTCTTTTATACTGTTTCTTTAGTTTCAATTTCATTTATTTCTGTTCTGATCCTTGTTATTTCTTGCTTCCTGCTGATTTGGGGATTTGTTTGTTCTTGTTTTTCTAAGTTTTCAAGATGCACCAATAGATTTTTAATTTAAGACATTTTTCTTTTTTTAATGTAAGCATTTAATACAATAAACTTCTTTCAATACTACTTTCACTGTATACCACACAATTTGATATGTTATGTTTTCATTTTCATTTATTTCAAGTTTTTGATTTCTTTTTAATTTCTTCAATGACCTGTTGATCATTTGGTAGCATGGTGCTTAATTTCCAAGTATTTATGAGTGGTCTATTGTTCTTATTGTTTATTCCTAGTTTCATTCCTTTATGATCTGAGAAGATACATGATATAATTTCAATCTGTCAATATCTGCTGAGTCTGATCTGTGATCTAAATGTGGTCTATCCTAGAAAATGTTCCTTGGGCTGAAGAGATGACTGTATAATCTATAACTGGTTGGTGAAATGTCCTATTAATGTCCAGTAGCTCCACTTGCTCAATAATATGTTTCAACTCCAATGTATCTTTATTGATTTTTCTGTCTGGATGTCCTGTCCATTCTTCAGAGTGGAATGTTGAAGTCACCCACTATTATTTTATTGGAGTCTATTCTCTCCATTTAGGTCTAATAGTATTTTCTGTATATGCCTGGGTGGTCATGTGTATATATATTATGTCTTCCTGATGAATTGAACCTTTTATCTATATTTTGATTAAAGGTTTTCTTATCTCTTTTTCCAGGTTTTGATTTAAGTTTGTTTTATTTGCCAGCAGGATAACTATGCTTCTTCCTTTTGGTTTCAATTTGCCTGGTATATTTTTCTCCAACCCTTCACCTCTAGTTTCTGTCTATCTTTGTAAATTGAGTTTCTTGTAGGCAGCATTTGGTGGGTTTATGGTTTTTAACCCATTCAGCCAACCTAAGTCTTTTGGTTGGTGAATTTGACCTATTTGCATTAAAGGTTAGTATTTATAGATAAGAATTAAGCCCTGGATAATTATTGTACATGCTGTGTTAATGGATTTGGTGATGATGTGTATTTGATGTTTACTTCTAATTGGTTTTCGTTTATCTTTAGGTTTTTCTCTTACTTTTGTTAAGATTCTTTCCTTGTCTTTAACCTTTGACAAGCCTTGGAAAAGACCCTTTTTGATTGAATCTGCTTGTAGTTCTTTGATCTTCTTGTATCAGGATGTCCATATCTCTTTTAATACCTGGGGAATTCTCAACTCTTCTTTTATTTAGCAGGTTGTAAATGGCTTTTTCCTTTTCTTTTCTTCCATGAATACCTATAATATGAATATTTGTCACTTGATATTATTCTTTATTTTGCATAGACTTTCTTTATTCTTTTAAATTATTTTCTCTCTTTTTTTTGGATTGGGGTAGTTATTTCAAAATAGTCCTCAAGGTCAGAAATTCTTTATTCCACTTGGAATTTAACACCTTGAGGACTATTTTTTTATTTCACTGATTGAAGATTTCATCTCCAAAATTTCTATTTGTTTCTTTTTTTAAAAATTATTTAAAGTATACAAATTTCATGTATTTCCAATATACAGATTCAGGAACATAGTGATAATTTCCACCCAACACTCCCTCCCATCCATGCTCCAACCCTTCTTTCTCCTCCCTCTTCTAGTCCCAATCTTATATTTTTACAAAGATCTATTTTCAGTTACCTTTATACTCATAAGATTAACTCTACAGTAAATAAAGAGTTCAACAACTAGTATGAGGAAAAAGAACACTATACTTCAACAGTTGAGACAAGGGCTATAAACAATCATCAAATCTTAAATTTTCAATTTCACTCCTATAGGCCACATTTTAGTTACTCCATAGTTACCACATATGAAGGAAAACATATGATATTTATATTTTTGGGACTGTTGTATTCCACTAAGAATAATTGATTCTGGTTGTATCCATTTTGTGGCAAATGACAGGATTTCTTTTTTTTACCACTTTGTAGTAGTCCATAATGTATATATATACCATAATTTCTTTATCCAGTTTCAGTTAATAAACATCTGGGTTGATTCCAAATCTTAGCTATTGGGAATTGAACAGCATTAACATGGGGATATAGATCACTCTTTCATATGCTAATTACTTTTCATTTGGGTAAATTCCCAGGAGTAGAATGGTAGGTCTATATTGAGATTTCTGTGCTATCTCCATACTGTCTTCCACAGGGGCTGCACCAGTTTACATTCCCACCAACAGTAAATTAGGGTACCTCTTCTGCCATATCCTCACTAGCATTTATCATTTATTGATTTCTTTATATTAGCCATTCTAACTGGGATGAGGTGAATCCTCATTGTCGGTTTAGTTTACAATTCCCTGATGACTGATAATCCTGAGCATTTTTTAATGTATCTGTTGGCCATTTGGATTTCCTCTCTTGAAAAATGCCTGTTCAAGTCCTTTGACCATTTCTCAACTGAATTGTTTGTTTTATCATTGTTGAGTTACTTGAGCTCTTTATAGATTCTGGCTATTGATCCTTTATTAGTTTCCTAGTTTCTAAATATTTTCTACCATTCTGTTGGTTGCCTCTTCACTTTGCTTAGTGTTTATTTTTCAATGCAGAAGCTTCTCAGCTTGGTGTAATCTCATTTGTCAATTTTGGTTTTGATTGCCTGTGCTTCTGGAGTCTTCTCCAAGAGGCCTTTGCCTATGTCAATGTCTTCTACAGTTTTCCCCGTGTTCTCTAGTAATTTAACTGTATTAGTTCAAAGATTTAGGTCTTTGATACTTTTTGAGTGCGTTTTTATGTAAGATGTAAGGTAGGGATCTTATTTCATATTTCTTCTTCATACGGAGATCCGGTTTTCTCAGCACCATTTGTTGAAGAGACAGTCCTTGATCCGTGGATTGATTTTAGCTCCTTTGTCAAAGATAAGTTGGTTGTAGATGTGTGAATTGATTTCTGGAGTTTCTATTCTGTTCCATTGGTCTACCCATTTATTTGCCAGTACCAGGCTGTTTTATAAATGTCCTGTTGTAGGACTTGAAATCTGGTATTTGGTTCATCTTAATGAGTTTTAGTAATGTTTTCATTTGTGTCACTCTTTGATTTCCTCATTTTCTTAATCTGTCTTTCTGCATTCTTTTGTATCTCATTGACTTTCCTTATAATCATTATTTTTAATTCCATATCTGTCATTTCATAGATTTCCTTCAGTTCAGGATCTAATTCTGAAGGATTATTTTGTTCTTTTGGAGGCATAATGCTACTTTGCTTCTTTATGTATCCTGCGTCCCTATGTTGACATCTGTCCATCTGGTATACTTATTTTTTATTGGGAAACTGTTTATTGTTTAGCTGAAATGCAGTGTATCACTTGGGTTGTTGCTTTACCTTTGATTTTAAGTGGACCCAGGTTTATAGTCGCTGAGTTTTCTCTTTTGTCTTAATCAATGTAAGCTGTGTGTAAAAGTGACACAGTGGTCTAGCCTGCTTCAGTTTTTAGGGATAAAAGTCTGGCATTGATATGAATAAAGGTTTCATTGGATGTGTATCTTGGGCCCACAGAGGGTTTGGTGTCAGTCTCCCTGGTACACGTGAAAGGGCCTTGATCTTGGTGCTGAGTGAGACAAGTGTGGCTGTCTCCTTGCCATACTGGCAAGTCTGAGTGATGCTGGGGTTTGAGGCACCAATTGCTGTGGTTCTAGACTGTGTGATTCAGATGGAACCTTCCTCTGGCCCTACTGGGAGAGTACAACTGGCACTATGGCTTATAATGCCAACAAAACAAGTCCTAGGGCTAGAGGAGGTGAAATGAACCCTTTTCCAGCTAAACAAGGTGACAACAAGGTATGCAGATTTTACTCTGGACAGTACGAGTCCAGAGAAATGGAATATAGGTATATTCTTCCCGATGACCACCTGGTAGTAGATCCTAGTGACACCAAAAAATTTATGATGAATCTTTAGGACTCCCTCTTTCCTATTCTCCATATTCCTATGTCTGTACATATGACTACTGTTCTCTGAGCTTGATATAACATTTTCTTCACAACTCCTGTTTCTCAAAACTCAATTCAAACCTGTCTTCCTCTATGATGCCTTTGTAATGGTTCAGAAAATAATGATATCTTTATTTTATAAGCTTATCTATAATTTCTTCAGTAAACTCCATAGTTGAACTGATAAGTATCTGATTATCTCATGCTTGTTATTTTTTAATCTCCTTGTATAGAATTTAAAGTTCTTAGAGACTTAACCCATACTTTCTAGTTCTCTTGAAATCTTGCAGGTACATGCTATCTATCAAGAAATCCTTATTAGTTGACTAAAAGCCATTCAACTGACATGCTCATTTCCTTGCTTTCCTTACTGAATTAACTCTCTTTCTCTCTCCCTCTCCCTTTACCTCCCTCCCCCCATATGTGTGTGTGTATGTGTGTATATGTGTGTGTTGATTCCTATGACAGTTTGAACTCATGTAATATATATCCATGTTATAATGGCATTAACATATGCTTTCTAATCACTGTCCATTCCTAACTTTTCAGAATCAAGTTCTTAATTACTGAGTCTGAATTTGGAACACAGAGCATTCTTTTTTTTTTTTTTTTTTTGACAGGCAGAGTGGACAGTGAGAGAGAGAGACAGAAAGGTCTTCCTTTTGCCGTTGGTTCACCCTCCAATGGCCGCCGTGGTCGGCGCGCTGCGGCCGGCGCACCGTGCTGATCCGATGGCAGGAGCCAGGAGCCAGGTGCTTTTTCCTGGTCTCCCATGGGGTGCAGGGCCCAAGCACCTGGGCCATCCTCCACTGCACTCCCTGGCCACAGCAGAGGGCTGGCCTGGAAGAGGGGCAACTGGGACAGAATCCGGCGCCCCGACCGGGACTAGAACCCTGTGTGCCGGCGCCACTAGGTGGAGGATTAGCCCAGTGAGCCGCGGCGCCGGCCACAGAGCATTCTTGATGATAGGCACTCTGCTCATATCAAGTCATACATTTGTTAGTGAACTTGGTAGCTCTTTCTTGGGAAATTTGTGTGTGAATCACTGTGGCTTAGAAAGATGAATTCAAAGCACTAGACCTTGATTGATTAAGAATAAATACACAGGGGCTGGCGCTGTGACTCACTTGGTTAATCCTCCACCTGCAGCACCGGCATCCCATATGGGCACCGGGTTCTAGTCCAGGTTGCTCCTCTTCCAGTCCAGCTCTCTGCTGTGGCCCAGGAAGGCAGTGGAGGATGGCCCAAGTGCTTGGGCCCCTGCACCTGCATGGGAGACGAGGAAGAAGCATCTGGCTCCTGGCTTCGGATCAGCGCAGCACCAGCCATAGCAGCCATTTGGGGAGTGAACCAACTTAAGGAAGAGCTTACTCTCTGTCTCTCTCTCACTGTCTAAATCTATCTGTCAAATAAATAAATAAAAAAAGAATAAATACACAGAACCAAAAAGAGAGAATACAACTGTTTCACAGTACCTTCACAATAAACAAATACTGGCCAGAATCTGAAGAACCAGACAGCCTTGAGTAATGACAGAGAAAAATTTTATCAGTAAGCTTTCTTGGAAAAGAATGCATGTTATAAAGGAATAAAAGAAAAGAAGCCTGAAGCTATAAAAGGATTTCATGGAATTTGTTTTAAGTAACTTAGTATACTATATGAACAATATTTTAATTCTTATGAAATAACACTTGCCCTATTCAACTCATAATTCATTGTTGGGCTTCTGAAGCGGGGAAATGAAAGCAACTCAGCTTCTTGATTTTATGTAGATGTAGTTGGAATAAATGCATTCCCCCCTTCATAACCACCACTCCCTTCCTCTGGCAAAGTCATAAGCTCACAGTTTTGCACTTGCTGACTTACTTTTTTCTTCTTTTGAAAATTTATTTTATTTATTTGAAAGGCTTAATTACAGAGAGGGAGAGGGATAGTGGTCTTCCATCTGCTGTTTCATTCCCCAAATGGCCACAACAACTGGTGGTGGGCCTGGCCAAAGCCGGGAGCCAGGAGCTTCTTCCAGGTCTCCTACATGGGTGCAGAGGCCTAAACACTTGGGATATCTTCCACTAATTTCTCAAGTACATTAGCAGAGAGCTGGATCAGAAGTGGAGTAGCCAGGACTTGAACAGGCACCAAGATGGGATTGCTGGCCCTGCAGATGGTGCTTAACCTGCTACACCATAGTGCCAGCCCTCTAACTTTCTTTTTCATTTATTCGCCCCACAAAGTTGGATTTAATAAACAGACTTCATTTCATACAGCTATTTGCTGTGCCCAGAAACCACAAGTTTCAACCACAATCAGGTTTCACAGTTAGCAACAGCAACAGGGAGACAAAGTTGCAGCAGTTGAATTTCTAAGAGTGCAGGGTTATTTCTTTTCCCACAAGTGCTTCATAAACAAGCGTGCTAAATTGATCCATAGAGAAAGATTTGTCTGGTGGAAAGACTGGGCATCAAGGACCTTAAGCAAGCTACCTATTCTATGTGTTTTAAATGTTTGCTCTGTGAACTTTGAGGGTTGAACCATATAATATCTGAGGTGCCATCCATGGGTAACATATGATGTGTTTGTGACCACTCTGTTGCATCCAGTGCTCCTGATAGCTATCTTTTCCTATATTATTTGTCTACCATTGGATTCTGAGAAATTTTCTTACCTCCTGAACCATTTTTTGGTTTCATTTACTGGCTATTTTTTTCATAGTTTCATCTTTCCTGATAAGTGAAAATCAAAATTATGCTGAATGTCCCTCAGTTCAGAGGTCACAAGTAGCCCAAGGACCTATGCAACTTATAGTTATATCTGTCTGACCAGCCCAGTGTTTGATTTAATTGCTTTCTTTTTGAACACTTTTGAAAAATTGAATTAGCTACAAACATTTAAAAACCAAGAGATTGCACAAAAATATTGGATTGGATATTTTTCTGGAAGAATCATAATATCATAATATCAGGAAACATGAGGACCTCCTTTCCACATGGATCCATCAGCTGTGTGGAGGAGTGATACCCTCATTTTAGCCTGGGTTCTCCATTCTTCAACCCCATTTTTTCTGTTTTCCCATTGTCTTCCTGGAACTGTGGCCAAGTGGAATCACCATTTATTTATCTAGCCTTGTGTTTCTGGTTCACTCTTCATGTGGGACATAGGTTTTCCCATTTACTTCAGCCCCCTCCAATTCTTGTGGCACTGGGAGTGAACATTGACTACTGTTTATAAACATATTTATACTGTTATTATCCTCATAGCAGATTTAAAGGGAAAATGATATTTTATACTTAAATCTTCATCAAAAGTAAGAAAATACATCAAACCAAAAGAGTTACCTAATTTGCCCCACCTAATTTACTGTTTTATCTTCTGTTCATGTTTGTGTTTGTAACCTCTGCTATCAATTGTGTTTATTTTCATTATATTCCAAATTCACCAAAGTCATTCATCTTAGAAGCCTCTGTATGTCCTCTTTGCATTTCCTTCTTAGGCCTTTTTGTTCCACATAAAGTTAGTTGTATACCTAACCAAGAGAACCTCACTAGCAAATTTAAACTTCCATAGTAACCTTCAATAGTACTGCATGGGTGCTGTTTCTAGGCAGAATTTGAATTCACCTAAATCTGTCACATTGCTTCCAAAGGGAGTACAGAGCGATATTGAAGATGTGCTACAGAGACTAAAAAGATGCTTTGATACCATTCTAGTAATAGTTTTGCACCATGGGAGTGTTTCCATTCTTTTGTCACAGCAGAATTAATGCTGATTTTCAGTGGCATTTCATGGATCCATTTCCCTGGAACATACATTTAAAGAACTGAATAAAGTATGCAGCCTGGATAGATACTTCCATCTAATAGTCATCTTTAAAACTATTGCTAAACTCTCTTTTACATAACAATCACTAGAGCATTGCAGATCTATGGACCTCATCCTCAGAAATATTGACTGAGTAGATCCAAGTAGAACATATATCTACACATGCTACAATCTTTTTTTTTCTTTTCTTTCTTTTTTTTTTTACAGACAGAGTGGATAGTGAGAGAGAGAGAGACAGAGAGAAAGGTCTTCCTTTTGCCGTTGGTTCACCCTCCAATGGCCGCCATGACTGGCGCACTGCGGCCGGCGCACCGCGCTGATCCGATGGCAGGAGCCAGGAGCCAGGTGCTTTTCCTGGTCTCCCGTGGGGTGCAGGGCCCAAGCACTTGGGCCGTCCTCCACTGCCCTCCCGGGCCACAGCAGAGAGCTGGCCTGGAAAAGGGGCAACCGGGAAAGAATCCGGTGCCCCGACCAGGACTAGAACCTGGTGTGCAGGCGCCGCTAGGTGGAGGATTCATGCTACAATCTTTTACAAACTACCAATGGAGGTGAGCAGTGGGTCCTACTTTAAGAAACACTCATCTGTGAAGCATAGAAGTCAGGCCTTGTCTTTTTCTTGAAATTTATCTGAACAAACATTTTGATGATTTCTCAGTAATTCAATATGAGGGCACATACTCAGAAAATGATTCACAAGGGATATTAAAGCAATGCTATTATAATTTGAAAACTTCAACCAGAAAAAATGAATGTTAGAGGACACAGACCAGAGTTTCCTTTCCACATCCTCTGGCCACAATTAGGCACTGATCAAGAGGAACGGGCAGTATTGTCTCTACATATTAAACAACCCTTACATACACAGTTGTCTAATAGTGACATGGGAAAAATCACATTCCAAACTTTAATTGGACAGTACTCCCAATTGTAAATGCAGGACCAATATGATAAAACAATTCCCATGGCATTATTGTTTCTGGTGTAAATGTTCTCTGATTGAATGAAATAGATAAGTTTTCTAGCAGAACAAGCTTTGTTTTTCTGTGATAAAACTCCAGAAATTTGCAATTGCTTGTACTTAGAAAACATAGCCACTTGAGGTAGTAGATGGAGCCTAGGCATTCTAAATATTTAGTAAGAATATATGTTACTATTTGTTGAGCTCTTAGTGTAGGGTTAATCTTATGAATATAAAATAAACTGAAAATAGATCATTGTAAAAATTAAGAGGTATAATAAGAGAGGAAGTAGGAGGAAGGGTAGGATCATGGATGGGAGGGAGGGTAGAATGGGAAGTATCAGTATGTTCCTGAATCTTTATATATGAAATGCATGAATTTTTTACCTTAAAAATTGAAATTAATTAATTATTTTTTGAAAGAGAATATATGTTCTCATTGATTTGATGTTGCATCCCTGTAACAGGCAATGAGACTAGAAGCCATAGGAAGATATGACTTGAGTCATGGAAGTCAGGTATATCTTCCCTGAGGAAGTAAGGCATAAACTGAGGTCAGGATTATGGTTAAAATGGTTAAACAGGGGCAGGTGCTGTGGTGTAGAATGTTAAGCCTCCACCTGCAGTGCTGACATTCCATCTGGGCACTAGTTCAAGTCCTTGCTGCTCCACTTCTGATTCCACTCCCTGCTAATGCACCTGGAAAAGCAGCAGAGTATAGCCCAAGTACTTGGGCCCCTGCACACATGTGGGAGACCTCGAAGAAGCTCCTGGCTCCTGGCTCTGGGCTTCAGCCTGGCCCAGCCCCAGCCACTGTGGCCATTCGGGGAGTGAAACAGCAGATGGAAGATATCTCTCTCTCTCTCTCTCTCTCACTCTCTCTCTCTTTCTCTCAATATCTCTGCCTTTTAAATAAATAAATCTTTAAAAATAATAATAAAACAGGAATTGGCATTGGTGATCATGAGGAGATAGTCCAAGTATAAGGGATAACATATTTAAAGCCCCTATAGTAGGAGGGAGCATACCAATTATGAGTAACAGAAAGCCATTGTACTTGCATTTCAGCTAACAGGTAGGAATTGTAAGGGATATGAAAAGAGAGATAGGTAGGAAATAGATCATACAGAGCATTGCATGTAAGTTTACATTTACCAGAAGAACAATGGGAATCATTGAGGAGTTTTCATCTTGACATAGACATTTCCACTAAAATCTGGAACAGACAAGTGTATCAATTCTCACCACTATTATTCAATAAAATTATGGAAGTTTAAACCAGATTCATTAGTCAAGAAAAAGAAATCAAAGGGATACAAATTGGAAGGGAAGAAATCAAATTACTCTGTTTATAGACAACATGATTCTATATACAGAGGAACCAAGAGACTATGAGAACTCATAAGAGAGTTTGGCAAAGTTGCAGGATATAAAACCAACACACAAAAATCAACAATATTCTTATACACCAATAATGATCTGACTGAGAAGAAATTTATTTTTATTTATATATTTAAGGTATATAATTTTCATATATTTCCTTTATACTGTTTTAGGAATATAGTGGCACTTCCCCACACTCTCCTTTCCACTTACACTCCAACCCTTCTTCCTCCCCCTCTAACATTCCCACTCTAAATTTTTACAATGATCTTTTTTCAGGACACTTAATGATCATATAGTTAACCCCATCCTAAATAAAAGAGTTCAACAAATAGTATTTGTATAAAGAGAAAAAAACAAACAAACACTGTTCCCCAATGAAAAATACAAGGACTATAAACAATCATTACTTCCCAAGATGTGTATTTCACTCCAATACACTGTATTTCAGGTACTCTATTAGTTACCTCGAATCAGGGAGAACATATGATATCTGTCCTTTTGGGACTGGCTTGCTTCACTAAGTATAATGGTTTCCAGTTGTGAACATCTTGTTGCAAAAGACAGGATGTTTTTCACAGCTAAGTAGTACTCCATAGTGTATGCATACCATAATTTCCATAATTTCCATAGCCAGGCACCGTGGCTCAGTAGGTTAATCCTCCGCCTTGCGGCGCCAGCACACCGGGTTCTAGTGCCGGTGGGGGCACCGGATTCTGTCCCGGTTGCCCCTCTTCCAGGCCAGCTCTCTGCTGTGGCCAGGGAGTGCAGTGGAGGATGGCCCAAGTGCTTGGCCCTGCACCCCATGGGAGACCAGGATAAGCACCTGGCTCCTGCCTTCAGATAGTCGCGGTGCACCAGCCGGCCGCAGTGCGCCGGCCGCGGCGGCCATTGGAGGGTGAACCAACGGCAAAAGGAAGACCTTTGAGCTGGTGCTGTGGTGTAGCGGGTAAAGCTGCTGCCTGCAGTACTGGCATATAATATGGGCACCAGTTCGAGTACCATAATTTCCATATACAGTCATCAGTTGATGGGCATCTGGGTTGTTTGCATATCTTAGCTATTGTGAATTGTACTTCAATGAACATCAGGGTACAGATAATTCTTTCATATACTGTTCTTTTGGTTTGGGTAAATTCCCAGGGGTGGAATAGCTGGATCTTATGGTAGGACTATATTCAGATTTCTGAGGTATATCCATACTGTCTTCCACAGTGCATGCACCAGTTAATATTTCTACCAACAGTGTATCAGTGTACTTTTTTCCCCACATCCTTGCCAACATTTGTTATTTGTTAATTTCTGTATATGGGTCATTCTATCTGGAGTGAGGTGAAACCACATTGTGGTTTTATTTGTATTTCCCTGAAGGCTTGTGATCGAGTATTTGACTGAGAAGGAATTTATAAAATCACTCCCATTCACAATAACCACAAAAATTTAATATACCCTGGGATACATTTAACCATGGAAATGAAAAATCTCTGCAATGAAAGTTTCAAAGCATCAATGACAGAAATATAAGACATAAAAATTGGAAAATTTTCCATGTTCATGATTGGAAAACTTAATATTATCAAAATATCCATAATACCCAAAGCAATCTACAGTTTCAATGCAGTCCAAATCAAATCCCAAGGGCATTCTCCCCAGAAATAGAAAAAAAATCTATAATTCATATGGAAACACAATAGCCAAAGCAATATGAAACAACAAATATAAAGCTGGAGGCATCACATACTAGATTTCAAGACATACTACAGGGCTATTATAATCAAAACAGCATGGTATTGACATAAAAATAAACAAGTAGATCAAATGAACATAATAAAATACCCAGAGATTAACCTACATATCACTGGCAACAGAGCTAAAATCATTCCTTGGAGAAAGAATAGCTTCAACAAATGGGATAGGGAAACTTAGATTTCCACATGCAGAAGTTTGAAACAAGTGTCCTACGTTATATCCTATAGAGAAATCAACTCAAAATAGATCAAGGATCTAAACTTAAGACATGAAACCATCAGACTACTAGAGGAAAACATAGGAGAAACAATGCAAAACCTTTTCTAATAAGACCCCCAAACACACAGGCAATAAAAGCAAAAACAAATGGGATTACATCAAGCTAAGAAGTTTCTGAGTAACCAAGGAAACAATTAACAAAGTGAAGAGGCAATGGAAAGAATAGGAAAAAATATTAATCCTGAATAAATAAGGACCTGAAGAAATTCTACAATAAAAAACAATCCAGTAAGAAATGGGCAAAGGGTATATACAGGCATTTTTCAAAGTTTGAAGTACAAATGGCCAACAGATACAAAAAATGCTCATTATCACTAGGCATCAGAGAAATGTAAATAAAAACCACAATGAGATATCACCTCAACTGAGTTAGAATGAGTATTACTCAACTATCAAAAAATAGCAAATGTTACTTGTAAAGGTAAAGGGACCATAATACACTGTTGGTAGGAAAGCAAATTGGAACAACCATTATGGAAAACAGTATGGAGATTCCTCAGAAAACTAAAAATAGATCACCACATGACCCAGCTAACCTACTTCTGGGAATATATCCAAAGGAAGTGAAATCATCATATGAAAGAGATGCCTAGATAAAATAAAGAATGCCCCATTAGATTTGAATTTCAGATAAACAACACTTTAATATAAATACATCCAAAGTATTGCATTTGTTCGTGTATACTAAGACATTATTCATTATGTATCTGAAATTGAAATTTACCTGCAGTCTGAAAGTTATAAAGTATAGAATTCCCAATGTCATTTTATGAAAAATATTTTGATTTTTATCACTATGTTTTCTTTGACACATGTTTTATCTTGAAATGTATTTAATTTTCAATCATATCCAAGCATTCTAGTTATCTTTTGTTATTACTTATTCCTACTGTGCTCAGAACCCACTTTATATTATTGCAATCTTTTGAAATAGTTCAGACTTGCTTTTTAGTCCAACACATGGCCAATTTTAGTAAATGGCTTATGTTTACTTGCAAAGAATGTGTATTCTTTATATCTTTGCTGGTTGTTGAGTCTGTTCTATCAATTTATAAGAGAGAGGTATGTTTGTGTACTATAGCTTGTTCTAATCTTTTAGTTTTCACTTTTTGTATCATTATAGTTTAGGTGTATCTTCTATAAAAAACATAGTTTTGTTTTCTTTTAAGTTCAGTCTTATAATCCTTGATTTAATTATATCCCTTAGACTATTATATTAGATATTAATCTCTGATAAGTATGAATGTAAATATATTACCTCATTTTTAACTTTCTTATGCTGAATCCATTATGATCTTCCCTCTCTTGTCTTAATTTGCATTAATCATTTTTCCACTTTCCCCTTTAGTTTTGTTGATATATATATTTTAATATCCTAGAAATAACAAGATTTGCCTCAGCTTATCAAAGTCTAATATTAACTAGCTCTTCTATTTTTCAATGGGCCATACAAGGATCTTAGAACACTTTAGAGAGTTGTAGAGGATGGTTTCTGGTATTCTCCACATATCACAGATGAAAACACTGACACTAAGAGGAATTAAGTCACTTGCTTAAACCCACAGAGATCATAACTATCAGAAGTATGTGAACACATAGCTATAGGTTACACTTTCTGCAGCCCTTGCTTATTTATTTCTGATACATTATTTTTTGTTAAAAGATTTATTTATTTATTTATTTGATAAAGCAGGGTCACAGAGAGAGGGAGACACACACACACACACACACACACACACACAGAGAGAGAGAGAGAGAGAGATTTATTGATTTTTATATATTCTTTGTTGCATTAGCAAGGACTGGGCCAGGCCAAAGCCAGAAGCATGGAACTCCATCTTGGTCTCCTGCATGGATGGCAGGGGCCCAAACACTTGGGCCATCTTAAACTGCTTTCCCAAGTGCACTAGCAGGGAACTGTATAGGAAGTGGAGCAGCTGGAACTCAAACAAGTGCTTATATGGGATGCCAGCATTGCAAGCAGCACCTTAACTTACTGTCCCATAGCACTGATCCCTGGTATATTCTTTTATAGTGCTCAGGTGGTTTCCGAAGCCATCCAATCACAGCCTGTTGCCAGGCAGGCTCTGTTGCCAGTGGCTGTCTTGGCATGGCCTTCTCATTCTACCATATTTCCCTCTTTTCATTTATTTTTGAGCAACAGGAGGCATGATTCTTGGCCATACCATTGTTGACCCCGTTTCCATGTAGTCTCCGTATGCAGCTGTGCCTGTCTTAGGTTGCCCCCCCAAGGGATCTTACCCATCATTGACTAACCAGTGCTCAAAACGGTAGACCACAGGAGTGCTTGCTCAGATAGGGGTAGGAATGAGGAACAATGGTAATCAGAAATGGCATGACCGTATGCAGGCTGTGGGCCGTTCAAGTGTCTGACCAGAGCTAGTGGGGTATAAAGCAGTAGTGGATGTGGCTGTGGACAGTTTCTCAGGGTAGGATGATAGGGCAACAGCTTGACAATTGGTAGCAGGTGCATCCACTAACAAGGCGGACTCTCATTCTTCTTCAGATGTTCTGGTTGACTGTCAGTTGCAGGCTTGATGTTTCTGGCTGGTACCCAAATAGGCTGTCCCGCATTCTCTGGAAAGACACAAGCATATCCTTGGCCCTTGGTTAGCAGAAGCCTTTCTACGGGCGTTGGAATTCAGGGCCTGAATTCTGTGTCCACTCCTATATTAATGGCAAACCTCTGGGTGGAATGGGGTCTAGCAGCTGCCCTGAGAGCCTGGGGTGCCCGGGGACTGCCACAAATGTGGGGATCTTCACTGAGTGTGGATGGTATGACCTCGCATGTGTTATTGCCTCGAGGTTGTCTACAGCAGCTTATATAGCTGAGGCAGCCAATCTGGTCAAGGGGTGGTTTATACCCTAACCAATCACAGCCTGTTGCCAGGCTGTTTCTGAAGCCATCCAATCACAGCCTGTTGTCAGGCAGGCTCCATTGCCAGTGGCCATCTTGACATGGTCTTCTCATTCCACCACACTGGTCTACACTATTATTCAAAGTAGGCAACTCATGATAAACAACAGATGATGAGATTAGATATGGAAAGAGTTTGAGAACTTTTATGTTGGGCCCACTGTTGTGGCACAGCAGGCTAAGCCACCTTCTGCAGTGCCAGCATCTTATAGGGGCACCAGTTTGAGTCTTGGCTCCTCCACTTCCAATCTAATTCCCTGATAATGTGCCTTGGAAAGCAGTAGAAGATGGCCCAAGACCTTGGGCCCCTGCACCTATGTGGGAGACCTGTAAGAAGCTCTTATCTCCTGGCTTTGGCTTATCCCAGCCCTAGCCATTGAGGCCATTTGGGGAGTGAACCAGCAGATGGTAGACCTTTCTCTCTGTCTCTCCTTCTCTCTGTCTGTAACTCTACATCTCAAATAAATGTGTAATATTAACTTCAAAAAATTTCTTCCAAAGAATTCTTGCCTGTTCCACTTCTCTCAAATAAGAATGAATGGCACACTTTTTGGCTAGAAGTAAAGTGTTGGAATGTACTTGCTTGCCTCTCTAGCAAGTTGGTGAAAAGAATTTCCTGCAGTTTAGACAGGTCATGAGCCACAAACACACTTCAGTCCTATATCTCCACATTCGTTCATGCACTTTGTAGTATTTTCTGTCCACTTTCTCTTCCATGTGTGAAATTCTAGTAAATATTGAGAGTGGCCTTCTCCATTAGGCTACTGGTGTCCACTCCACATCTCAATTCTTTGTCTACCCTGAAATGACCTTCTCCATAATGGTACTGGTAGCTACTCCACATCTCAATTCTCTGTCTACCCTGAAATTCTATCAATCTGCAGTCCATACTATTTGTTTAAGGATTGTCTTCTTTTTTAGTCCATCGTGCCACCTTATCCAGTCCTTATTTTATCCTTCTCTTCTGTTTCCCATGTGATTAAGCACAGGGCTGAGAAAGACCTGTGTTCAAAGATACTTAATCTGTGGTTTGAAAGGGCCTGTTCTTGAACTGTAAGTTTTATGCTTTAGAATGAAGAGCACATGCTCTGAAGCCAGATAACCTTTTTGAAATCTGACTTTATTACTTATTATCTGGATAATATTGTTACTTATTATCTGGATAATCTTAGGTCACTTACCACACTGAGCTTCAATTCAATTGTCTCTCCTAAGGAATCATAATAGTTACGTTGTTGAAATGTTAAGTGCAATAATTCATGTAAAATGTTTAGTACAATTCTAAGAATATAGTAAGTGCAAATAAAACAGTAGATGTTTTCTTTTCCCTGAAAATAAGACAGTAAAAGCATGCCATACTCATTTTTTCCCTCAGGGAATCTTTTATTTAAGGAATACAAACTTCATGCATTTCATAAGTACAACTTTACAAATACAGTGATTCTTCCCATTGAAGCCACCCTCCCACCCTCACTCCCACCCCTCTTCCTCCACCCTCTCCTATTCCCAGTCTTATTTTTCACTAAGACCAATTTTCAATTAACTTCATAAACAGGAGATTAACTCTATAGTAAGTAAAAAATTCAAAACTTCGTATAAAAAAAAAACTGTTCCATAATAACTGAGACAAGGGCTGTTCAATGTCATTGCATCTCAAAGTTAATTTCACTGCTTTTTTGAGAAACTTAATTAACTTTAAAGAAGCACCAAAGAATGATACATCTTTTGTGAGTACTTAGACATAACTATAACTTATGAGGAATAAGAATATCTGCCACTTAATACATTAAAAGAAAGTAGGTATTTGAGAACAAGTTTTATCATTAATTAAAGAAGCACCTAAAAAAACCAGCAATGAAATTGAACAATCCGGCATAACTAAAACTTATGAGACATAAGAATATCTTCTACTTAATACACTAAAATAAAATAAATCTTTGAGAACAAGTTTTACTGTTAACTCTCATAATACAACTTTTTAATGACAGAGGTCCTGCATGGGAAGTTAGTGCCCAGTGACTCTTGTCACTAATTTAGCAATTAACACTCTTACACATGACATCAGTCTTAACCCGAGGCTCTTGGCATGAGATACATAGGCTATGGAAGCCTTTTGAATCCACAAACTCCATTAGTATTTAGACAAGGACATAAGCAAAGTGGAAGCTTTCGCCTCCTTCAGAGAAAAGTACATCCTTCTTTGATGACTTCTTTACACTGGGGTCTCACCCACAGAGGTCCTTCATGTAGGACATTTTTTGCCACAGTGTCTTGGCTTTCCATACATGAAATTCTCTCATGGGCTTTTCAGCAAGACCCAAATGCCTTAAGGGCTGATTCTGAGGTCAGAGTGCTACTTAAAGTGATTGTCAATCTTTGAGTCTGCTATATGGACTGCTTTCCATGTTGGAGCATTCACTCCTTTTTAATTCTGTCTATTATTACCAAATAAGCATACAGTACTTATGATCAAGGTGCATAAATGTGGGTTGGGATCTTGAGTAAGTTACTACATGTCTTTAAGGCTTAGACAGCTCTTCTAAAAAGGTTAGACTAGTGCCAACCCCAGAAGGTTATTGAGAGTATTTAAATAGGAATTGTAAATTGCAGCATTTGGCACAGAGTAGGAACTCCAAGAAATGATGAGTTACTTTCAAGAGAAATTGAAGAAATATAGTTGTGTTAACAGCAAAGAAATACTTCAACTATTCTTCTGCAATTTAGTAGCAGATAGAGTTAAGTGTGGGTATTCTCCTGTACCTCTTGAGAAAAAGACAGAGAAATACACTTGACTGAGTCTGACTTTCTCATTTACCCACTGAGCTCATAGAGAAGATGTTTTTTGACAGTGCTGAGAATAAAATATGGTATATATAATGTCTTAATGTGAATTTATGGAAAATTTGAACATATTTAGATAAATCGTTTGGAGTACTTTGGTAGTTAGTATGATTTGTCACTTGCATTACTTTCCTTTTTAAAATTTTATTTAAAGTATACAAATTTCATGTGTTCCATATATACAGTTTTAGGAATTCAGTGATACTATCCTCACCTCCGTCCCTCCTGCCCATGCTCCCACCCTTCTTCCTCCTTCCTCACCCATTCCCGCTCTTAAATGTTACATAGATCTATTGTCTGTTTAAACTCATATGCTTAACACTACACAAAGTAAAGAGTTAAACACATAGTATGAAGAAAAAAAAACCACTGTTATCAACAGTAGAGATAGGGCTGTAAAAAAAAGTCATTGAATCTTAAAATGTCAGTTTCACTACTACACATTATATTTTAGGTACTCTACTAGTTATACCAGATCAGGGAAAGCATATGGTATTTGTGTTTTTGGAACTGTTTTATTTCACTAAGTATAGTGGTTTCCAATTGAATACATTTTGTTGCAAACCATAGGATTTCCTTTTTTGCCACTGAGAAGTTTTCGATAGTGTATATACACTATAATTTCTTTATCTAGTCATCAGTTGATGGGCATCTGGGTAGATTCCATTTCTTGGCTATAATGAATTCAGCTGCAATGAACATGTGGGTACAGATCTCTTTTTCATCTGCTTTATTTTGTTTGGTAATTTTCCAGGGGTGGGATTGCTGCATGATATTGTGGATCTATTTTCTCCTTTTTAACATATCCCCATACTGTCTTCCACAGTTTACAATCCCACAAACAGTTTTTGCTCACATCCGCAACAGCATTTACTGTTTGTTGACTTCTTATGAGAGCCATTCTAACTAGTGAAAAGTTAAACCTCACTGTGGTTTTGGTTTGCGTTTCCCTGATTTCTAGGGTGTTAGCATTTGTTCATGTGTCTATTGACCATTTGAATTTCCTCTATTGTTAAATTCCTGTACAAGTCTTTTCCCGTTTCTTAAGTGGATTCTTTATTTGGTTGTTAAGTATCTTTAACACTTATAGATTCTGGATATTAATCCTTTATCAGTTTCCTAATTTCCAAATATATTCTTCCATACTGTTGGTTGCCTCTTCACTTTGCTGAGTGTTTTTTGCAATGCAGAAGTTTCTCAGCTTGGTATAATCCCATTTGTCAATTTTGGTTTTGATTGCTTGAGCTTCTGGGGTCCAAGAAGTCTTTGCCTATGACAATGTCTTGCAGCGTTTCCCCTATGTTCTCTAGTAATTCAATGATATTGTGTCATAGGTTTATCCCCTTGATCCATTTTGAGTGGATTTTTGTATAAGATGTAGGGGTCTTGGCTCATACTTCTTTATGGGGAGATCCAGTTTTCCCAGCACCATTTGTTGAAGAGATTGTCCTTGCTCCAGGGATTGATTTTAGCTCCCCTATCAGAGATAAGTTGGTTATAAATGCATGGATTGATTTCTGGAGTTTCTTTCTTTTCCATTGGTCTACAAGTCAGTTTTGTGTCGGTACCAGGATGCTTCAATTATAATTGCCCTGTAGCATGTCTTGAAATCTGGCATCATGATGACTCCAGCTTTATTTCTGTTGTATAAAATTGCTTTAGTGTTTCCATATCAATTTTATCATCATTTTTTCTAGATCTGAGAAATTGTTGTTGGTATTTTGATTGAGATCACATTTTTCTGTCTTCTTCTATTTCTTTCTTTAATGTTTAATAACTTATAATGTACAATAATTTATATAATTTATAATGTATAAATTTATATAATAATTTACATAAATTTTTATTTAATAAATAAATAATATTTTATATAAATTATATAATAATTTATATAAATATAATTTATAATGTATAATAATAATAATGCAGAGATCCTTGGTTAAATTTATTCTAACGTATTTAATTTTTGTTGCTATTGTTAATGGGATTCATGTTAGAAGCTCTTTCTCAGCCATTGCATTGTCTGTGTATACAAAGATTATTGATTTATCCATGTTGATTTTATATCTTGCCACTTCACCAAACTCTTTTATGTGTTTGAGTCTGTTAGTGGAATCTTTTGCTTCCCCTATATAAAGAATCATGTCATATGAAAATAGAAATAGTTTGACTTCATCCTTTCCAATATGTATCCCTTTGAATTCTTGTTCTTGCCTAATGACTCTGGCTAAAACTTACAGAAGTGTATTAAATAACAATGGTGAGAGTGGGCTCCCTTTTCTGGTTCCAGATATTCGTGGGAATGCTTCCAACTTTTCCCCATTTAATAAGATGCTTTCTTTGGTTTTGTCATAAACTTCCTTAATTGTGTTCAGAAATACTCCTTCTATAACCAATTTGCTTGAGATTTTTATCATGAAAAGATGTATTTTATCAAATGGATTCTCTGCATCTATTGAGATAACCATATGTTTTTTGTTCTTTGGGTTTAGTTTGTTGTTGATAGCTCATGCATTTGGTGCCTTTTCAATTTCTGGATGAAGGTACCAATTGCTATTACACAACTTAACAACTTTTAACACTGCTTTTGCTGTATTTCATAAGTTTTGATATGCTGTATTGTCTTCATTCATTTTCAGAATTTTTTTGATTTCTCTTTTAATTTCGTCTGTGACCCATTGCTCATTCGGGAACATGTTGTTCAGTCTCTATGTGTTTGCTTATGATCTAGAGATTCTTGAGTTGTTGATTTCCAGTTTCATTCCATTGTGGTCAGAGAAGATATATGGTGTGATTTCGAATTTTGAATTTTCTAAGACTTGCTTTATGGCCTAGCATATGGTCTATCCTAGAAAAAATTCCATACACTAATGAAAAGAATGGGTACCTTGTAATTGTGGGATGAAAGGTTCTGTAGATATCAGTTAGGTCCCAGCACTCTGGCCTCAGAATCAGCCCTTAAGGCATGCAGATCCGGCTGAAAAGCCCATGAGGCTATTTCAGGCATGGAAAGCCAAGACACTCTGGGAAAAAAAAAAAAAAACTAAATGAAAGATCTCTGCGAGTGAGATCCCAGTGGAAAGAATGGGTCATCAAAGAAGGAGGTACCTTTCTCTGAAGGGAGGAGAGAACTTCCACTTTGACCATGGCCTTGTCTAAATATGATCAGAGTCAGTGAACTCAGGGGGCTTCCATAGCCTTGGCAGCTCATGACAAGAGCCTAGGGTGATTACTGAGGCCATAAACAAGAGTGTCAATTTGTTAAGTTGACAACAGGAGTCACTGTGCACTTACTCCTCATACAGGATCTTTGTCCTTAGTGTGCTGTACATTGAGATTTATTGCTATAACTAGTACTCAAACAGTATTTTTCACTTTATGTTTCTCTGTGTTAGCAAACTGTTGAAATCTTTACTTAATGTATGCTAAACTGATCTTCTGTATATAAAGAGAATTGAAAATGAATCTTGATGTGAATGGAAGGGGAGAGGGAGTGGGAAAGGGGAGGGTTGCGGGTGGGAGGGACATTATGGGGGGAAGCCATTGTAATCCATAAGCTGTACTTTGGAAATTTATATTCATTAAATAAAAGTTTGAAAGCAAATAAATAAATAAAAAGATATCAGTTAGGTCCATTTGGTCCAGAGTGATGATCAGTTCTGCTGTTCCTTTGTTCATATTCTGTTTAGTTCATCCATCCATTGATAAAAGTGGGGTGTTGAAGTCTCTCATTACTCTTGTATTGGTATCTATGTCTCTCTTTATATCCATTAACATTTGTTTTAAGTAGCCTGGTGCCCTATTATTGGGTGCATATACATTTGTTATAGTCACATCTTCCTGTTGAATTGATCACTTAATCATTACATAGTCATTGGCATGGTTTAAATTTAAAAATGATCTTTGCTGGGGCTGGCGCTGTGGCGCAGCAGGTTAAAACCCTGGCCTAAAGTGCCAGCATCCCATGTGAGTGCCAATTCGAGTCTCGGCTGCTTCTCTTCCGATCCAGCTCTCTGCTGTGGCCTGGGAAAGCAGTGGAACATGGTCCTAGTCCTTGGGTCCCTACACCTATGTGGGAGACCCAGAGGGGGCTCCTGGTTTCTGGCTTTGGATCGGTGCAGCTCTGGCCATTGCAGCCATTTGGAGAGTGAACCAGCAGATGGAAGACCTCTCTCTCTTTGTCTCTACCTCTCTGTAACTCTGTCTTTTAAACAAATAAAAAATAAATCTTGAAAAAAAAAGAAAAATGATCTTTGCATAAACTAAATCATACATGGTTATACACAATGAAATATAAGGCAAAACCCTAAAACTACTATTTATCTGCTGTAAAGGCCTTTGGCAAGTCAAAATTTGCTTATCTGTAAGATGGGTATCATATCATTCCACACTTAATTCAGTTGTTGTGAAGCTGCAATATGTAAATCGTAATAGTAACTGGGCCTATGATAAGTACAGAGTTTAGCTGTTTTCATGTACCATTTGTGCTTTGCTGTGAATTGTTTGCTCATTTCCCTTCTCCATTTAAAATATGAGTCATCACGCTTTTATTTGGATTTGTAAAACCTTTCATCTTTTAAGAATATTTGTCATTTACTTATTTTTGAAAACATTTTCCTTCAGTATATCATTTGTCTGCAATATTTTCCCATAGGATTAATAGTTCTATGAAGAAATTTTAGATGTTTTAAAACATTTTATCATTAGGTTTTTAAGGGTTTGAGTCTTGCTTAGAAAGGTCTTCTCCATTTCAAGCAAACAAATAAAAACCCTGTTCTTTTCTACTGTTTTTCCAATTATCCCTTTTGATATATCTGTACTTTATTCTGATGTTTTACATAAAATAGTGATCTACTGTTCTTTCTTTCCAAATGTCTATCCAGCTGCTCCTGTACTATTGATTGATATTCCATGTAAGATGAAATCCTTGCTATCTACCAGCTGCCTGATGTTCTATTGTTTTCAACCTCAAATAGTGTGTGGCCCAATCCCAATTATTTTCACTTTCATTTTTCTTCTGCTTTTGACATGAACAAAAGGTAACTGGGGCAGACACATTATTTAAGCAAGTCACTTTCCATTCATATAAATGAAAAACAGAGACAAAAAGTGATAGGTTTGACTTATCTGTAAGGTCTGTTTAATCAATAGCCCATAAATGTTGTTTAAAGAAATAAAAATTTTCCTGTTGAAGGATGGATGTAAAACATTTTCCATTTCCAAAATTCTGCTATATGAATATATCATAAAAAGAAGTAAGCCATGTCTCTGCTTTTGGATATTTGCATAGGTTTTACTAACTGTGGCATTTATATTTATATATATATATATAGTAATATAGATATTGAATAGTGATATTTAGTATACATAACATTATATAAATCAGGATATATATATATGCACATATATATATATATATATATATCACTATTCTGACTGTTGTCACACATATAATTTCCCTTTAGGTAAAAATTTGGATATGTAATTACTAGGTCAAACTGTGAATTTTTTTAAAACTTTTTATTGAAATATACTGTGCAATTAGAAAAATGCACACAATCATCATATCTTTAAACAAAATGTGTCCAGCTCTTCACAAGGACTTCAGTCCCCTGTCAGTCACAATTTGCCCCTAAGGTTAAGCAGAAGCAGGACTTCTAATGCTGCATATTGATTTGACTGATTCTTAAATTTCATGTATATTTGGAATCATAGAGCATGTAGTTGTTTTTTTACTATGGCCTCTTTTATTCAAAATGATGTTTGGAAGTTTTACCCTCATTGTTTTTAAAAGTTTACATTATTAAACTCTATAAAACAAAAATTGTGAGGTAGTAACACAATTAGTTCCTATATACCCTTATCCCATTTTCCCTATTAACTTCTCATGTTAGTGTATTTTTAACAATGAACCAGATCCAGATTCCTCTATTTTTTACCCCAAACTCCTTTTGTCACTCTAAACTTATCCTCTTTGTTGTGTATTGTAATAGATTAGTGGTTTTAATTGCTGTATAGTATTCCATTGTATGAATATACAGCAAATTACTTATTCATTCTACTGTTAATGAATATATGAGAATTTTTTATTTTCATGAGTATTGCTGCTATGAATACTATACTGTATATATTTCTGTTGAATTACATTTCTCTAGAAGTAGGCATACACTGTAACTTTGAAAATACTACTGTGTACATACTTCAGAAATTATTATATCTGGGCTGGCACTGTGGTATAACATCCAGCTGTGGCATCAGGCACTGGTTCAAGTCCAAACTGCTCCATTTCCAATTCAGTTCTGTGCTAATGGCCTGGGAAAGCAGTAGAAGATAGCCCAAGTGCTTTAACCCCATCATCCACGTGGGAGACCCAGAAGAAGCTCCTGGATCATGGTTCCTGGCTTCAGATTGGCCCAACTCTGGCTATTTTGGCCATTTGTCTGGGCAACCATGTAGGATGGTGAGGCATCCACAGACTTCCGGATCAAGATGCCTAGGTGAAGCTGTCTTGGGGAACATCTGACACTCTGTTGTCGCTCCCCCTCTTCGTGGAGGAACGACACAGGACCCTGCGCTGTTCTTTTGTCTGCTCGGCCCTCCCCGGGTTTGCTGCTGGTTCTTCCCGGGTTGGCTACTGTCCCTTCCACCTCCGTGGAAGGGCGGTTCCCCCTGCCACATTCCCCACTTCCGCAGGGGAGCGGCACACCGCCGGCCGGCTCTCTCGGGGGCTGCACAGGTGTTCCCCTTAGATGTTCCCCTTAGATGTTCCTGGTGCATGCCGTCTCTCTCCTCCTTTATAGTCCTCCTCTGCCAATCCCAACTCGGCTGCCCACACGCCGAGTACGCTGCTCTCCTCCAATCAGGAGCAGGTTCAGCTCCTGGAGGTCATCACTCAAGTTGGCAAGCGGCAGCTGTGTAGAAGCTGTTTTATCTCCCAGCGCCATATTGTGGGAGAGCAGATGCATAGAATAAGTCTTAATTCCAGTAACTTAGTCTAGTCCGGGTTGCTCCCCACAGATCCCCCTTTCTTTTTATTTTTTGGCATTGATACGCGCCTGTCTTCGGTGCCCCGCGGCAC
The DNA here is from genome assembly GCF_964237555.1 of Oryctolagus cuniculus. Lineage (NCBI taxonomy): Eukaryota > Metazoa > Chordata > Mammalia > Lagomorpha > Leporidae > Oryctolagus > Oryctolagus cuniculus. The sequence continues at coordinate 80,977,889 of NC_091453.1, read as the reverse complement.
ACACTCTGCTCTGCTTGCTAGAGTTGCCCACAGGTTCTTACAAGTCCTATCAATCAGGCAAACTGAATCCGGGTCCTCTCTTCGCCATGTTGTGAGGAGGTTTTTAGGCGCTGATGCGTGCCTGTGTTCGGTGCCCTGCAGCGCATGCTCTGCTCTGCCTGCAGGTGCTTACAAGTCCTATCAGGCAAACCGAATCCAAGCCTTCTCATTGCCATATTGTGGGGAGGCTTATTGGTGTTGATTCCTGCCTATCTTCGGTGACCTGCAGCTCATACTCTGGTCGAGCCGCCTGTTGGTGCTTACCGCCTTACTAATCAGACAGACCGAATCCAAGCCCTCTCATTGCGGTATTGTGGGGAGACTATTGATGTTAATAACGTGCCTGTCTTCGGTGACCTGCGGCGCATAAGCTGCTAGCCGCCCACAGGTGCACACCACCTCACTAATCAGGCAGACTGAATCCAAGCTCTCTCATTGCCATGTTGAGGGGAGGCCTTTCTATTTCTCTATTTCTCTATCTCCGGGCATTCCTATTTCTCCCATTTTACTTCTATCTTCCAGCATTCCTATTTCTCTCATTTTACTTCTAAACTTCTGTTTCTCTTATCCCTGCGGCTTCCCGGTGCCCGCCCCGAGGCTGCTTCTCGGCGGCTTCCCGGCTGAGCCGCTTCAGCCCGCGCCTCTCATCTGCGCGGCTTCCCGGCTCTGCGCGGCTGGGCTTCGCGCGCCCACTCCGCGGTCTCGCACTAGCCCAGTGTTCCCTATCTACTTGTGCCCCACACGCTCTCTCTGCGCGCGGCAGCCTCCGCGAGTCACACAGCCCCAGCTCACGTCTCTGCCACTAGTATTCAATCTAAGTTCCCCGGGCTAACCTGGCGAATTCAACCTAGCTCACGCGTCTGCGCCTTTCGGTCTGGCTTCCCGTCCTTTGCTCCTCAGGCTAATCTGACGGATTCCAACCTAGCTCATATGTCTCCGCCTCTAGTTTTAGATTTTCGCCTTTTGCTCCCCGGGCTGACTTGACGAATCCCAAGCTGGCTTGCGTTTCCGCCTCGGCCTGCCCCCGTGGCTACATCCTCCCTAACATATTTTTCTCTACCCGGTATGTTTCCCTAAGTTTTCTTCCAACAATATTCCTCCCTCATTTCTCCTGGCTTCTCCCCACAGTCCGTATCCAAGTCTGTTTGTTCTAGCTTTCACTTTCGCTTTCGACCTTAGAGATTTCTCCCAGCTTCCCCCCGTAGTCCGTATCTGAGTCTATGCCTAGGCTTTCAATAGCTTCTTCCGGCACCTTTTTCGTCCGGCTTTTCCCTAGGCTGTTTGCTAGTCTCTCTCTCCGATATTTTCCACTTCTTCCCGTTTCTTCCCTCCTAGGTTTCCTATCTGAGTCACGGCACCATTATGTCGCTCCCCCTCTTCGTGGAGGAACGACACAGGACCCTGCGCTGTTCTTTCGTCTGCTCGGCCCTCCCCGGGTTTGCTGCTGGTTCTTCCCGGGTTGGCTACTGTCCCTTCCACCTCCGTGGAAGGGCGGTTCCCCCTGCCACATTCCCCACTTCCGCAGGGGAGCGGCACACTGCCGGCCGGCTCTCTCGGGGGCTGCACAGGTGTTCCCCTTAGATGTTCCTGGTGCATGCCGTCTCTCTCCTCCTTTATAGTCCTCCTCCGCCAATCCCAACTCGGCTGCCCACATGCCGAGTACGCTGCTCTCCTCCAATCAGGAGCAGGTTCAGCTCCTGGAGGTCATCACTCAAGTTGGCAAGCGGCAGCTGTGTAGAAGCTGTTTTCTCTCCGAGCGCCATATTGTGGGAGAGCAGATGCATAGAATAAGTCTTAATTTCAGTAACTTAGTCTAGTCCAGGTTGCTCCCCACACTCTGTGAATTGGACAGGCTGGCAGGGCAGAGAAGCTTCTGCACCCACCAACAGTAGGGGCCCAATGTGCTGAGGCCATAGGGACTCAGTGGTTACATCAAAGATGCAGGTGTAGCAGGGACTCTGGGCAATCACCGGGTGTGGTCACACACTCTCTGAGCATTTTGATGGCCTAGAGCATGTCATTGCAGTGAGGATCACACAGATCATTTGTGTGGTTCCTACAGTGACAAGTAACACATTGGGGGCTAACATCCAGGCATTGAGATCTACCACACTTTAACAGAAGACAGCAAATTTGGTGAGGCAGAAGAAAGAATATCTGAACTAGAAGACAAATCTTTGGAAATCTTACATTCAGACCCCCCCCCAAAAAAAAAACAACAAGAAGAAAGCAGAAAACTTAAAAACGGTGTTGAAGATTTATGGAATACTACCAAATTACCCAACAACATATGGGTCTTAGGAGTTCCTGAAGGTGTGAAATGAGAATGGACTAGGAGGCCTATTTGATGAAATAATTAGAGACAGCATCCCCAGTTTGGAGAAAGAAAGAGACGTCCAAGTTCAGGAAGTACATTGAACTCCTAACAGACATGGACAGAAGAGATCTTCACCAGGACACATTGTAGTCAAACTTTTCACAGTAAAAAATAAAGAAAAGATTCTAAAGTGAGCACAAGAAAAATGCCAGACTAATTTCAGAGGATCTCCAATTAGATTCATAGCTGACTTCTCATAAGAAACCGTATAGACTAGCCAAGAATGGCAAGACATAGTATATGTCTTAAGAGAAAAAAAACTGTCAACCCAGAGTACTGTACTCTGCAAAGCTCTAATTTATGAATAAAGGTGAAATAAAGACCTTCCATAAAAGACAGAAATTGAACAAATTTTTCACCACTTTTCCAACCTTACAAAGGATGCTTAAGGTTGTGCTACACACAGAATCACAGAAAGATAGCCATCATTATGTAAGAGTGGCAAGGCAGAAAATCCCCCAGTAAAAGTACAAAAGAAATCCAATGTAAACAATAAGAATATTTATGGAAAAAATGGCAAGGCCAAGTCATTACTAATCAATAGTCACCTTGAATGTAAATGCCCTCATCTCTCCAGTTAAAATATACAGATTGGCAGAAAAAATAAAAAAACAAAACCCACCTTTTTTTCTCTGCCTATGAGAAACACATCTCACCAACAAAGATATACACAGACTGAAAATTAAAGAATGGAAAAAGATATTCCATGCTAATGGAAACCAAAAAAGTGGCAGATGTTGCCATTATAATATCAGGCAAAAGTAGACTTTAACATTAAAAAACTGTTAGATGAAAAAGGGCATTATGTAATGATTAAGGGATCAATTCAATAGGAAGATGTAACTATAATAAATATATACACACGCAATTAAAGGGTGCCTGGATATATAAAAGAAATGTTAATGAATCTAAAAGGAGATATAGATACCAATATAGTAGTGACAGGGGACTTCAACACCACCACTTACTCAATGGAAATACCAACTAGACAGAAAATCAACAAAAAAACACCAGAGCTAATTGACATTGTGAACCAAATGAACCTAACTGATATCTACAGAACTTTTCACCCTACAGTTGCAGAATATGCATTCTTCTCATCGATTCTTGGAGCTTCCTCTGGAAAGGACCATGTGCTAGGCCATAAAGCAAGTCTCAACAGATTCAAAAAAATCAAAATCACACGATGCATCTCCTCTGACCACAATGGAATGAAGCTGGAAATGAACAACTCAAGAATCTCTAGTTCATAAGCAAACACATGGAGACTAAACAACATGTTCCTGAATGAATAGTGTGTCATAGAAGAAATCAAAAAAGAAATAAAAAATTTTCTGGAAACAAATAAAGATGACAATACATCATGTCAAAACTTATGGGATACAGCAAAAGCAGTGTTAAGAGGAAAGTTTATAGCAATCAGTGCCTAGATGAAAAAATTGGAAAGGCATCAAGTTAATAAGCTATCAATGCATCCATCTCAAGGACCTAGAAAAACAACAACAAACCACAACCAAAATTATTAGAAGTAAAGAAAAATTAAAATTAGAAAAGAAATAAACAAAATTGAAACCAAAAATAAACACTACAAAAGATCAGGAAATGAAGAGCAAGTTATTTGAAAAAAATAAGCAAAATTGGTACACATTGGGACAACCAACAAAAAATAGGGAAAAAACCCAAATCAATAAAATCAGAGAGGAAAAAGGAAATGTACAAACAGATACTACAGAAATAAAAATAATCACCAGGAATTACTAAAAGGAGCAGTATGACAACAAATTGGGAAGCCTAGAAGAAATGGATAGATTCCTAGACACATACAATCCATCAAAATTGAGTCATAAATACATAGAAAGCCTAAACAGACCGAAAACCAAGACAGAAATTGAATCAGTAATAAAGGCCTTCCCAATGAAGAAAAGTCCAGGACAAGACAGCTTCACTGATGAATTCTACCAGACATTTAAAGAACTGATTCTAATTCTCAAGCTATTCCAAACAATTTAAAGGGAGGGAATCCATCCACCCAAACTCCTTTTATGAACCTGCATCACCTTAATTCATAAGCCAGAAAAGGATAAAACAGAGAAAGAGAGCTATAGACCAATATCCCCGATGAACACAGATGATAAAATCTTGACAACATACTAGCTAATAAATCCAACAGCACATCAGAAAGATCATTCAACTGTACCAAGTGGGAATTGCCCCTGGTATTCAGGTATGTTTCAACATTTGCAAATCAGTGGTGATACATCAAATTAACAAACTGCAGAACAAAACAATATGGTTATCTCAACAGATGCAGAGGAAGCATTTGATAAAATACAACACCCTTTCATGATGAAAACCTTAAGCATGTAGGATATAGAAGGAACATTGCTCAACAGAAACAAAGCAATTTATGAAACACCAATGGCAAGCATCCCACTTAATGGGGAAAAGATAGAAGAATTCCCTATAAAATATGGAATCCGACTAGAATGCACACTCTCATCATGGCTATTTAATATACACCTGGAAATTTCAGCCAGAGCCATTAGGCAAGAAAAATAACTCAAAGGGATACAAATTGGAAAGGAGGATATCAAACTATCCCTACTTACAGATGGCATGATTATGCAAATAGAGGATCAAAATATTCAACTGAGAGACTATTGGGACTCATAAAAGAGTTTGATAAAGTGGAAAGATATAAATTCAACACAGATATATCAATAGTTTTTGAATGATACCAAGGTCATGGTTGAGAAAGAACTTTTAAGATCACTCCCATTCAAAGCAGCTGAAAAAAGAATATAAAATTAACCAAGGATATAAAAGATCCCTACAATGAGAATTAGAAAACAGTAAAGAAAGAAATAGAAGAGGACATAAAAAATGGAAAAATCTCCATGTTCATAGATTGGAAGAATCAACATAACCATATTGTATATACTATAGAAAGCACTTGAGAGATTCAATGTGATCCCAATCAAAATACGAGCGCAATTCTTTGCAGCTCTAGAAAAAAATGATGCTAAAATTGATATAGAAACACAGCAGACTCTGAATAGCTAAAGAAATCTTATACAACAAAAACAAAGCAGGAGACATCACAATACCTGATTCCAAGACTACTGCAGGGCAGTTATAATGAAAGCAGCTGAAACTGGCAAAAAAATAACAGATTTATAGACCAATGCAACAGAACATAAACTCCAGAAATCAACCCATGCATCGACAACTAACTTATTTTTGACAAAGGAACTAAAATAAATTCCTGGAGTAAGCACAGTCTTTTAACAAATGCTGCTGGGGAGGGGCGGGGGCAGGTTGGGGGGGAAAATTAAAAAAACTAATAAAGAATAAATAAAAAAAATAAATAAAACAAATGGTGCTGGGGAACTGGATCTCCATGTGCAGAAGTGTGAAACTAGATCCATTCCTTACCCAACACAAAAATCCACTCAAGATGGATCAAAGACCTAAATCTAGGACCTGATATATCGAATTATTAGAGAACATTGGAGAAACTCTGAAAGGCATTGATATAGGCAAAGACTTCTTGGAAAAGACCCAAGAAGCACAGGCAATCAAAGCAAAAATTAACAAATGGGGTCGTATCAAGCTGAGAAGCTTCTGCACTGCAAAAGAAACACTCAGCAAAGTGAAGAAGCATCTGAAAAAATGAGAAATATCTGAAAACTATGCAACTGATGAAGGGTTAACATCCAAAATAACAGCCAAGGTACTGAGTTTCTTCTACAGTACAGAAACTTCTCAATTTGACATAATCCCAATAGTTGATTTTGGCTTTGACTGCCTGGGCCTCTGGGGTCTTTTCCAAGAAGTCTTTGCCTATGCCTATATCTTGCAGTGTTTCTCCAATGTTCTCTAATAATTTGATGGTGTCGGGTCATAGATTTAGATCTTTAATCCATGTTGATTGGATTTTTGTGTATGGTGTAGGGCAAGAGTCTTGCTTCATGCTTCTGCACGTGGAAATCCAGTTATCCCAGCACCATTTATGGAATAGACTGTCCTTACTCCAGGGATTGGTTTTGGATCCTTGATCAAATATAAGTTGGCTGTAGATGTTTGGATTGATTTCTGGTGTTTCCATTCTGTTCCATTGGTCTATCAATCTGTTTCTGTACCAGTACCATGCTGTTTTGATTACAATTGCCTTGTAGTATGTCCTGAAATCTGGTATTGTGATGCCTCCAGCTATGTTTTTGTTGTATAAGATTGCTTTAGCTGTTTGAGGTCTCCTGTGTCTCCATATGAATTTCAGCATCATTTTTTTTCAGATCTGAGAAGAATGTCTTTGGTATTTTCATTGATCTCACATTGAATCTATAAATTGGTTTGGGAGAATGGATATTTCTCTTCTTTTTGAGTTAGATGGGCCAATGTGGTGTCAATTTCATTTATTTATTCAAAAAAAACCTACTCATCATTTGGCTGATCTTTTGTAATGTTTTTTTGGATTCAATTCTGTTGATTTCTTCTCTGATTTTAATTATTTCTCTTCTCTTAATAGTTTTTGGTCTGGTTTGCTGCAGTTTTTCTAGATCATTGAGATGCATTAATACCTCATTTGATTGGTTCCTTTCCAATTTCTTGATGTAGGCACCTATTGCTATAAAACTTTCCTCTTAACATTGCTTTTGCTGTATCCTCTATGTTTTGATATGTTGTGTTGTTATCCTCTTTTACTTACAGAAAGTTTTTGATTTCTCTTTTGTTTCTTCTATGACCCACTGTCCATTCAGGAGCATGTTGTTCAGTCTCCATGTGTTTGCATATGCTCTAGGGATTCCTGAGTTCCTAATTTCCAGCTTCATTCCACTGTGTTCTTAGAAGATACATGGTATGATTCTAATTCTTTTGAATTTGCTGAGTTTTGCTTTATGGCCCAGTATGTGGTCATCCTAGAGTAGGTTCCATGCACTGCTGAGAAGAATGCACATTCTTTAAGTGTAGAGTGAAAAGTTCTGTAGGTATCTATTAGATCCATTGGGATTATAGTGTCGATTAAATCTGCTTTTTCCTTGTTGATCTTCTGTCTGGTTGATCTGTCTATTTCTCAAAGTGGAATACTGAAGTGCCCCAGTACTATTGTATTGGATTCTAAGTCCCCCTTTAAGTCCCTTAACATATCTTTTAAATAAACCAGTGCCCTGCATTTAGGTGCATATACATTGATAATGGTTACATCTTCTGTTGAATCGATGCCTTAATCATTATGTAGTGTCCCTCTTTGTCTCTCTTAAGAGTTTTTGTGTTAAAGTTTATTTTGTCTGATATTAAGATGGCTATGCCAGCTTTTTTTGGTTTCTGTTGGCATGGAATATCTTTGTCCAAGCTTTCACTTTCAGTCTGCATGCATCTTTGTTGGAAAGATGTGTTTCTTGTAGGCAGCAAATAGATGGGTTTTGTTTTTTAATCCATTCAGCCAGTCTGTGTGTTTAACTTGAGAGTTGAGGCCATTTACATTCAATGTGACTATTGATAATATTGACTTTGCCCTGCCATTTTTCCAAAGATATTTCTAATATATGCTTTGAACTTCCTGTGATCTTTTACTGGGAAGTTTTCTTCCTTTACCTTCTTTCATACTAATGGCCGTGTTTCTGTGTTTTTGCGTGTAACACATCTTTAAGCATCTTTTGCAGGGCTGGACGTGTGTTGACAAATGCTTTCAAATTCTGTTTGCTATGAAAGGTCTTTATTTCATCTTCATTCACAAATGAGAGCTTTGAAGGATACAATATTCTAGGATGGCCTTTTTTTCCTCTTAGTACCTGGGATATATCTTGCCATTCCCTCCTATCCTGTAGGGTTTCTGATGAGAAGTCGGCTGTGAGTCTAATTGGAGATCCTCTGAGAGTAATCTGATGTTTCTCTTCTGCACATTTTAGGATCTTTTCTTTATGTTTCACTGTGATGAGTTTGATTACAACGTGTCATGGTGAGGATCTCTTTTGGTCATGTTTATTGGGGTTCTATGTGCTTCCTGTACTAGGATGTCTCTGTCCTTCTCCAAACATGGGAAGTTTTCTGCTCCTATCTCACTAAAAAGGCCTTCTAATATTTTCTCTCTCTCCATGCCTTCAGGAACTCCTAGAACCCAAATGTTGGGTTTTTTTAATAGTATCCTGTAGATTCCCACCAATATTTTTTAGATTTCTAATTTCCTCTTCTTTTCTTTGGTTTGACTGTATACTTTCCTGTGCTCTGTCTTCTAAGTTCGATATTCTTTCTTCTGCCTCACTGATCCTGTTTTTAAGGCTCTCAAATGTGTTTTTCATTTTTTCTATTGAATTCTTCATTTCATTTTGGTTTCTCTTCAATATCTCAATTTCATGTTCTACTAAATTCCTCATTTCGATTTCTTCTTAAGATTTCATTTTCATGAGAGAAATTTTCTGTCCTGTCCAGTATGGATTTCTGTAGTTCATCAATTTGTTTTTGATAACTTTTAAATGTTCTTATCATAAATTTTTTGAAATCCGTATCATGCATTTCTTCTATCTCATCATCTTCATAATCTTGTATTGGAGTGTCATGTCCATTTGAAGGCATCATAATGTCTTCCTTGTTCTTGTTTCCTCGGTTTCTGCATTTGTTGTTTAACAATGTGGAGATATTCTTTGGTTTCTTCTTTTTTTTTTCGCTGTGGTGTCTTTTCTCTTTGTACTATGACTCTAGATTAAGTGGACTGTCTGCTTTTGTCGAATCTCTAGAGGCTTGTGGTGGGTGTGGCCAGAGATATCTGCTCAGTTCTTCAGGGTTAAGGGTGTGCCAAAGGTAACACACCCAGGTTTGGCTTGGTAAATCTTCTCTCTCTTTTTTTCTTTTATTCATAAGGGAAATTATTCCACTCAGCTGAGCTCTTCTCCTCGATGGCAATCAGTGCCTGAGCACTAGCCCCAATGGGTATAATATTTGTCTGCTCTGTCATAAGGACCGCACAAAGGATCTGTGCAGTCCTCAGTGGAAGCTCAGGTTCTCCTGCAATGTCTCTCACCAGGTAGCCAAAGACACCTGAATTTTTGGCTTCTCCCACCAAGACTACTCACATCTTACCCACACCATGAGTTCTCCCACACACCTACAGTTTTTTTTTTTTCACAGTCCTGATTCATAAGCTCCACACATTCACTAGGTCTTAGTCTCCTGTTATTTCTCCCAACCAGAATCAGGTTTTTCTGCTTGGCTGAGGGCGGGCACAGCCCCAAGCTGGCGCAGCTGTTACATATGTCCAAAATGGTGCCTGCTCTATTGTCTCGCTCACCTTTGTATGGTGAGAGGAGAGAGAGAATCATGTCCATACCAGTCCCTTTTATTTTTTTCTCTCTCTAGTTAGCCTGGTGTATGTTCTCCCATGGGACTTCAAGCCTCGTTCCCTCTAGGCTCTTCCTGCTGCTTTCCTGCCAGTGTCTTGAGCTACTGCAGTTTTGCCTCACCTCCCTTTCCAACGCTGGTGCATAGACTCAGCAGCTTGGGTTCCAAGCCGTGGGCGCCCATGCCCTCCACACAGGTCCACCATGTCCCTTTAATTCCAGAAGAGTTTCCTCTGCAGTTTTTCCCCTAACTCTTACCTGAGACTATAGTATATCCACTTTTATTAAACTATCTTTTCCTGGAGTATCAGTGAGCTCCCTCCTTATTCCGCCATCTTGGAGCCCTCCCTAGATCTTTATAAATATTAAGAGTGGGAATGTAAGAGGGAGGTAGAGGAAAGGTTTGAGCATAGGCAGGAGGGAGGGTAAGAGGTGGAAGTGACACTATATTCCTAAATCTGTATACATGAAATACATGAAACATATAACTTACATAAAATTTTATTTTTATTTATTTATTTGACAGGCAGAGTTATAGACAGTGAGAGACAGAGAGAAAGGTCTTCCTTCCGCTGGTTTACTTCCCAAATGGCTGCTACAGCTGGTGCTGTGCCAATCCAAAGCCAGGAGCCAGGTGCTTCCTGCTGGTCTCCCATTCAGGAGCAGGGGCCAAGCACTTGGGTCATCCTCCACTGCCCTCCCGGGCCACAGCAGAGAGCTGGACTGGAAGAGAAGCAACTGGGACTAGAACCCGGCATCCATGTGGGATGCTGGCGCCACAAGGTGGAGGATTAACCAAGTGAGCCATGGTGCCGGCCTAAATAAAATTTTAAAAAAGACAAATTGATTTGCAGAAATGTATTTTTGAAATGATTGGAAAATCACTTTTATATGTTAGTCACTTTTAATTTTAAATTTCATTTAATGCTTACAAATACATTATGGGATAGTGTTTTATGTGTGTACTTCAAAAGTTTCAAGGAAGATTGGTATTATGAAAACAGTATGCATGGACTTCAAATTTTTAGCACTGAGTTTAACTTATCTTTTAATTTCATTTTCCACAAACTTTTTGAAGTACCCTAGTATTTTATTAATGAGAAAGTGGAGGCTCATATATGTTAACATGTCCAATTTCATGCTTAGAAATATCCTGACATCCAAGGGCATGTCCCTTCTTTTTTTAATTTCCTAGGCTGTCATTAAACACTTATTGTGTTAGTTTCCTAGATTGTCATTAAAAAATACAACAAACTATACACTTACAATGACATCAATTTATTGTGTTATAGGTCTTGAGTTTTAGAATTTGAAATCAAGGTATTAGCATATTCAGGATTTCTCTTATTTCAACTAGTTGTTAAGAGCAATCCTTGTTGTCCCTTGCCTTGCATCTGAATACTTCAATTTCTTACTATATGTTTACAAAAATGTCTTCCCTGTGTGCCTATATCTTCACATAGCTGTATTATCTCTTTGTCTCTATTTCCCTTTTCTTCTCATTACCAGACTCCTGTCATATTACATTAAGGGCCCACTCTATTTCATTGTGATCTCATCTTCACTTGATTATATCTGCAAAGATCCTTTCCTGGAATGCTCCCTCCAAAACTCATGGTGAAATGTAATTGTCACTGTGATGGTATTGGGAGGTGAGACCTTAAAGAGGTTATTAAGCCATGAAAGCTCTGGTCACATGAATGGATTAATGCTGCTGTCTCAGGACTGGGTTAATTATCACAGGTGTAGCTTTACTGTCAAAGTGAGCTCTCTTGCTGTCATCCTTTCTCTTTCATATACTATCTCATTCTGTGATGACCTCCACCATATTATGATGTAGATAGAAGGCCCTCACTAGACATAATCCTTCCATTTGGGAGTTTCCAGCAGCCTGCAGAATTATAAGAAACAAATTTCTTTGTAAATTTTCCCTCAGTGGTATTCTGTTATAGCAACAGAAAACAGTAGTTAGTGCTTCAATATCACCTTTGTCAGGGACACCATTTATGTTTGTATCTTATTTCACCAGTATGGTTGTATCTTAATTCACATTAATCTAGTGAGTAAATACATATTAGGTCATCTAAAGTGGTTGTTTTTACTGTTTTAATGTGGAGTTTGTGCCTATGAGATACCCTACTGCAGAAATAGCACTTGTAGGTGACTTGCCAGGAGAATGCTGTGGCTGGGCTGAATTCAGTGTCAGGCTCATGTTTCTTCTATGTTGTGGGCTTAGCAACTAAAACATCTGTAGCATTAGCTAGTATTGTAATTGGAAGTATGCATTTTCACATGCATTAGAAAAAAGACAAGACCCATGTTGGGAAAGGCTATGCCTATTCATTTGTTTCTACATATGGAGTACAGTATCTCAGAAACATTGCATTTCTATTGTTGACAAAGAAGGCTTGCCAAGGCTTCTCTCTTTTTCTCTCACCAAAAATCTGTTTTCTTTCAAATTCCAGTGGAATGATAATCACTACTTGCATTTTTTAATGTGCACTTGCCAAGAGCCACACACTGTCCTAAGTATTTGGTGGACATTAGTTCTAGTCCTTAACAAAGCCAGTAAGGTAAATACTCATACAAATGCCACTCTTAGAATGAGTCATGGTGCAGAAAGGTGGGTGATAGTATCTGGTGGACTGTGTGATCCAAAACAGGAGGGCAGTTGTCACTGATGAGTAGTCTGTGGCAAACTAGGTTGTCTAGGTGTTAAAGATACAATTAGAGTCTGAGGGAGCTTGAGGCACTTTGCTTTAGGCAGACTTCTAGTGACATCTTGAGTCTGGACGTCAGATTTGGGTGCCCAATAGAATAAGTGTCTCTTGAAAACCATGAAGAATATATCATTCAGGTCTCATCTCTAAGAGATAAGCATGGCTTGAGAATAAACCTGTATGAGTGGAGGACTATCATTGTGGTCCCTCTAGGTGCTATCAAGTCCATTTTCTTACATTAGGGTAAAACCATACTTAAATGAATGTCTTACAGCCAGAGAATTCAAATTCTAGTTTGGGTAGATGTGCAAGTTGTAAGGAAGAACAGTGTCAAGAAAACTATAGGATAGTTTCCTTGTTACATGAATGCATGGGTCACAAACTAAGTGATCCAGGATTTCAATCCAGCTCACAGACATTATTTGTTTTAATCCCACATAGATTTCTCCATTGTGTTCAAAATCAGTTGCTATCAATTACAAAAAAAATCAGAGAATTTCACATATAAAAGTTCATGTTTCTGGCTTATTTTTGAAAAGCATTTAGATCCACAGTACAATGTAGCTCAGTTGCAGCTGCCTCCTTTTTAAAGGGCAAGCTCTTTCTGATTTACCATGCTTGCCTCCAAAACTGATGCTCTGTAGTGTTATCGCCTTGTCCCATGCAACATTTTAATCTGTATTCTTTGCTCTAAACCTTTAGAGAGGGACCATTTGGAGTCAGTCCATATCTAAAAGTCCACTAAACTAAAACAAAACAAAACAAAATTAAGAACAGCAAAATAGATGTTATTTTTTAAATATTTAGTTAGTTATTTGAGAGATAGAACTACAGACAGAGAGAGGGAGAGACAGAGAGAAAGGTCTACCATCTGCTGGTTCACTCCCTAAATGATGTCAATGGCTGGAGCTGAGCTGATCTGAAGCCAGGAGCCAGGAGCTTCTTCTGGATATCCCACATGGGTGTAGGGACCCAAGCACATGGACCATCTTCTACTGCTTTCCCATGCCATGGCAGAAAGCTGGATCAGAAGAGGAGTATCCGGGACACAAATTGGAGCTCATATTGGATGCCAGCACTTCAGACAGAGGCTTCATCTACTATGCCACAGTGATGGCCCCAATAGATCAGTTCTTTAGGGATGATAGAAACGTTCTAAAATTATTTGTGGTGATTCTTGCATAACTCTGTGAGTATACTAAGCAATATTGAATTGTATACTTTAAATGACTGAATATTTAAAGTGACATCTCTTAAAAAGCTGTTAAAATTAGATGTCACATATAGAGTTAATGAGGGAAACACAAGTGATGAATCAACTTCTCAACATTAGTCTGTTTTTGAATTCCTAGACAGTCTCTAATATTGCAATATTGGGGTGGCAGCACATGTGGGTGGTTAACAATATGAAAAATAAAAATTAAATATAGGACCTACTTCATAGGGTTTTTTTGTTTTCTTTTTAAAGATTTATTCATCTATTTGAAAGTCAGAGTTACACAGAGAGAGGAGAGGTAGAGATAGAGGTAGAGGTAGAGGTAGAGGTAGAGAGAGAGAGAGAGAGAGAGAGAGAGGTCTTCCATCCACTGGTTCACTCCCCAATTGGCTGTAATGACCAGAGCTGCACCAACCTGAATCCAGGTGCCAGGAGCCTCTTCCGGGTTTCCCACATGGGTACAGGGGCCCAAGGACTTGGGCCATCCTCCACTGCTTTCCCAGGACATAGCAGAGAGCTAGATCAGAAGTGGAGCAGCTGGGTCTAGAACTGGTGCCCACATTGGATGCCGGCACTGCAGGCGACAGCTTTACCCACTACACCACAGCACCAGTCCCTACTTCATAGGATTGTAAATGACATAATCCCTGTGAAGAATTCTGCCTTTACAGAACGTACTCTAAAAAGCACTCTTCCTAACACGTGGAAACTAGTGGATGAATGGCAGATAGTATTATTATTTACTATGCTGCAGAAAAGACCTAACAACACTGAGCCTAATAACACTGATATTAGGTGTTATATCTTAATGTTAGCCGTCGCAAAGCACACTGGACACTGGGGTAAGGGAAAGGGTTGATTGGGGAACAACCTACCGACTGGAGTGAAGGGGCAGTGAAGGAAAAAAGAGAGAAAGAGAATATAAGAGAGAAACAGAGAGGAGAGTAGCTAGCAAGGAGAGAAGATAGAGCAGAGAGCAGAAGGGAAGAACCAAGAGCCAAGAGACCAGAGGAGGAGGCTGGAGAGAGGAACCGAGAGAGAGCAGGAGAGAAGGGCCAAGAGAGCACGTGTTCAGGAACAGGCCCTTTTAAAACTTTGCCTGAGGGTGGGCAGGGAAGCAGGAGCAGCCAATCCCATTAGGATGGGGGTGGAGCCTGGCTCAGGTAGCTGGGCCACCTGGCTACAACTGCACCAGTTTCCTAACATTAGGCACCCAATCAGTACTCTGCTTAGTTCTCAGGCCTCTAGAAACATGCATTGAGCTCCAAGTGGCCACCAATCCTCAGAGGCCCTTAGGTAAAGAAGGGAAAAATTAATAAGTTATGGAGTGTTGAGGGAAGTGGGGATAACCTGTTTGTGCCTTATTTAAGCCATGTAATGTAGCAGAGTCTTCACAATACTCAGAGTTCTGAGTTCTAATTTTGCTTCTACTTCCTATTGAATTCCCTTTAAAGTTTTTTTTTTATGTTTGACTTCTCTGATATTGAAGGACAATTATATTTACCTTGCTTACCTTATAGATCAAATAAGAAAGAAAGTCTGGAAGCTATTTAGAATGGTAAATCATTTCACAGAAGGTAAGACAGATGTGCCTCCAAAGAAATACTAAGGGGGCCAAATCTCTTGTAATAAGCGAAGGACTAGTTTTATAGCTTTAGAACTGTTGTCTTTATAAAGACTCTGTAGAAGATGGTAAACTCTAGGCAATCAGAACAGATGCATCCTGGGCTACCATATGCCATGAAAGAAAAGAGCTTCTGGCCAAAGAAAATTATCAAACCAATGTCCTCAACCCTATTACGGAATTGAAAATGTCAGCTTCCCTAGATTACAGGGTAGGACTCCAAAGCAGAGAAAATTACATTCACACCCAGAAATGGGAAATTTCTTGTCTGGGAAGAGCTAAGCTGTCATTAGGAGAGTGGGTAGATGGCTGTGAGTTTTTTTCCCTGAAGTTTTTGATGAATCTCCTAAAAATTCTGAGAGAGTTTTAGAAAATGTTTAACCCTTTTATATATCTCTCTTGCCCAAGTACTGTCCAGAAAATTTCACATAATTCATCCATTGGCCGTAAGATAATCAGGGGCATTTTGCTAACAAAATAATTGAGTTGGGGCAGGGGTTACCTTGATGAATTAAGAACAGGTGTATTTAGCTCAGGTTGGGACTGGACATATTAAATCTTGAGGGGCAACAGATTCTTAATGTTCCTCAGCATATTCTTGTAGTTAGAACTGGAGAACTAAGAAAGTAGTCACCAGCAGCCCCTTCTAACATATTTCATTATGTCAAGAAACGATTTTAGGGACCGATGCTGTGGTTAAGCTGTGGCCTGCAGCACCAGCATCCTATATGGGTGCCAGTTTGAGCCTTGGCTGCTCCATTTCCAATCCAGCTCCCTGCTAATGTGCCTGGGAAAGCAGTGGAAGATGGCCCAAGACCCAGGGCCCCTGCACCCATGTGGGAGATCCAGAAGTTCCTGGCTCCTGGCTTCAGCCTGGCCCAGCTCTGGCCATTGTTGCCACTGGGAAAGTGAACCAGCAGATGGAAAGATGGAAGATCTGTCCCTCTAGCGCTCCTTCTCTTTCCCTCTGTAACTTTGTCTTTCAAATAAATAAACAAATAAATAAATAGCTCTTTTTAAAAAAAGAAAGATTTTCAAATGAAAGAGTAAAAGGAGGGAGCTGAGATAGGGGAAATAAGCTGGAAATATTCATGTGATCTGGCAGGAAGAGGAGTGCCCTGCCAACAGGAAAATGTTGTGTTATACAGTGCAATACAGTGATCAAACAGGCCATAAAGCAGACCTGATTTATAGCCTAATTCTACCACTCATATTCTCAGCCAAATTTAAAATGTGATGAAAACAATGCTGGTCTCATGCAGTCCTTGTGATGAGAAAATGAAAGTACATGCATAAATCTTGTAGCAGATTTCCTGGTGCATAGGAAGTGCTAAAAACAAGAGTAATTATTATGGACACTTCAGTATAGCATTCAAAGTCCTTCTCAATTTAACCCAAGACTTTTCCACTGCTGCAACAAAATATCTGTGGTTGAGTAATGCACTTTTAAAAGGAGGCTTATTTAGCTCATAGTTTTGTAGGCTGAAAGTCCAAAATCAGGCAGCCCTGTGTTCAGCCTCTGGTAAGGGCCCCTGGCTTGCATCACATCACAGTAGAAGGCATCATGGCAGGAGTGCAAGCAGGAGAGATTACATGAGAAGACAGGAAGCCAAAGAGCTTGGAGGAACCAGGTTTGCTCTTTAAAAACAAACAAAAATCTGGCTCTCCTGAGATCTCACTCCTTGAGACCTATACTAATTCCTTCCTTAAAGTTCAGCACCTCTAATGACCCAACTACTTCCTATTAGATTCCATCCCTTAAAAGTTCCATTGCCTCCCACATTTCCACACCAGAGGCCAAGCTTACAACATGTGAACCTTGGAGAAATACACTGAAATCATATCCAAAACATTAGATTGATTTTTCTAGCATAATTTTCTATCTCTTTTGACCATATATTGTACACCTGGTCATACAGGGACCACAGGACCACATCTTCCCTTCTTTTTTTTTATCTTTTTTCTTGCCTACCCTTTCCTCATTGTCTATAGGATAAAAACTATTTACTCATCAGGTCTCAGCTTTACAATTCCAGTACTTTTGTGAATCTTTCCCTTTCCTTTAATCTAGGCGGAATTAAGCAAAGTTTTTGGTACTTCTATTTCATTTTTATTATAATGTGTTAAGTGACTAGCAGTATTATCAATAGTTCTATACATTTTAGGAATCCCTATGATCTTGTAAGAATAAGAACTCAATTGTATATATTTTTACATTGCCAATACAGTAACTGGTACATAGTTCAAATATCATTAAAGTTTGTTGACTAGGACTGAATTTCTCGAGGATATTATTAATACCTATTGTACTCATTTTATAATAGGGCAACCTGTGGATAAACAGAGAACACATATGAATCACTGAAATGCATGATGTTTTATACAAATATAAGTAATTAATTATCCAGAACTCATGCTGGAAAGTTTAAATTAAAGGTCCTCACAAGTGATAATCAACATGCACAGTAATGTTTCCAGTGCATTTACAGCTCAAGAAGTACCTTCTGAATTATTATGAACCATTATAAAAATCCACTCTGATTTTTTATCTTTAAGAATTCATGAACAATATAACTGATGCAGTAACCTTATGTAATTGGAACACTTCTTAGATCAAGATACTTCAATGTCCAACTCTTCTAGAAAAATCTGACTTTGACCTCTATAGGAAAGAGCAAGAAAGGTAACTACCAACAGCATCCATAGTAAAGGCTGACATGAACAATGGAAGAGCACTCCTTCTGGAGCATATTCTGTAATACCTTGTCGCTCCCCCTCTTCGTGGAGGAGCAACACAGGACCCTGCGCTGTTCTTTCGTCTGCTCGGCCCTCCCCGGGTTTGCTGCTGGTTCTTCCCGGGTTGGCTACTATCCCTTCCACCTCCGTGGAAGGGCAGTTCCCCCTGGCCACATTCCCCACTTCCGCAGGGGAGCGGCACACCGCCGGCCGGCTTTCTCGGGGGCTGCACGGGTTCCCTTAGATGTTCCCCATAGATGTTCCCCGTGCATGCCGTCTCTCTCCTCCTTTATAGTCCTCCTCCGCCAATCCCAACTCGGCTGCCCACACGCCGAGTACGCTGCTCTCCTCCAATCAGGAGCAAGTCCTACAGTTTATTAGCTGAACTGGAGGCAGCTGTGCGGAAGCTGTTTACTTCTCTCCCAGCGCCATATTGTGGGAGAGCAGATGCATAGAATAAGTCTTAATTCCAGTAACTCAGTCCAGTCCGGATTGCTCCCCACAATACCTGTCTGTGGTTAATGCTATTCTTCGAAGTTGGTTGCATAAATCCTTTAATTCTTTAGTAATGGTTTTCCATGAGAGTCTTATATTGACTTTCTCTCAATAAGCTCTGAGTTCAGAGTTTGTCTTCTATTTAAATGTTATCCACAACAGTACTTTAGCATAATTGCTGGAAGAATTGTATCCCTTTCCAAGTATAGTTGAAAATAATTGAATTTAAGGAAACACATATGTAAAGCAGTAAATGCATGAGTTAAATAAATTAAAAGGTAGTTCAGTATTCAAAAAATTAAATATATGTATTAATCAATCTCAGAATTAATTTTATCTGATGTGGTAATATTTTAACAATTTTGTAGGGTAAACATTTGGCTCAGTGTTCAAGACACCATCGGGATACTCACATCCATTTTGGGCTGCCTGGTTCAAGTTTGGGCTCAGTTTCTCTTCTAGGTTCCTGATAATCAATATCCTGGGAGGCAACAGATAATGGTTTAACTACTGGGTTCCTACTGCCCATATAAGAGATTCAGGTTGAGTTCCAGGCTCTTAACTTTGACATGACTCAGTCCTAGCTGTAACAGGCATTTGGAAGAGTAAGCCAGCATAAAGAATATCGTTCTCTCTCCCCCAGTCTCTCTCCCTCTTCTTTCTTCCTCTCCCATCCCTTCCTCTCTTTGTGTCTCTGTCTTTCAAGCAAAGCAATAATAAATTAAAATTTAAACATAATAATAAAGGGGTCAGCATTATGGTACAATTGGTTAAGCTGCCACCTGCGATGCCAACATTGGCATCCCATATGAAGGCTGCTTTGAGTCTCATCTGCTCTGCTTCTGACCCAGTGCCCTATTAATGTGTCTGCTCAAGAAGTGGAAGATAGCCCAAGTTTCTGGACCCCTGCCACCCATGTTAGAGACCTTAATGGAGTTGCAACCCATTGCAGCCATTTGGGAACTGATCCATCAGATGGAAGATTCTCGTTCTCTCTCTCTCTCTCCCTCCCTTCCTCCCTCCCTCAATCCCTCCCTCCCCTTCTCTCTCTGTGTGTGTGTGTATGTGTATATGTGTCTTTCTGTCACTTTGCCTTTCAAATACATAAATTTAAAAAAAAATAAAATTTTTTGAGTGGAAGCATTTCCACAAGGTCTACTGTTCATGAAGTATTCTCACAAGTTCTTTCAAAATAGTAAATGTGAGTGCAAATAGATACTCAGGTGTTTCATTGTCAAATAAATAAAGTGAAAAATATTATTCCTAAGAAATAGAATGGCAAAATTTAATCTTTATAGAGCAGCTACTATATGATAGACCATTATTCTAAATACTTCCTATGTAGTCTCTTATTTAATCCTCTCAATGACCTTGTCAAGAGATATGGTTATTATTTCCATTTTACAAATGAAAAATCTGAGATTTAGAAATATGAAATCATTTTCCCAAGGTCACAAAACTACTAATTTGTGGAAGTCAACTCTCCACCAAAAAAGATTAAGTCAATGAATCTACAAGGAAGTCCTAGCACAAGAGAATTTAGACAAAGCCATTTGAGAATATTCTTTACAGCCTCATATCTAAAAAACAATTTGAGAAGAGAAAATTAGGACTAACTCACAATAGAATAATCATAATAATGGGTGACATTTTATCTAACCAAAACAAATTCCCAAAGTTTAAATGACAAATTAGATCCAAAACAGAAACCTTACATTCTGAAAGTGTTTCCTTATAAGTATAATAGTCAAAGAAAGGATGTGATTTTGTGTAGAGCTGCAGAGGAGAACTTTATAGGTAAAAGGGTCCCCTAAAAATAAGAATAAAGAAAAGTCTGGTTGAAATAAGAAGGCAAGAAAGCACAAAAGGAAGAATTCAGTTGTTCATTATGGGAATTATAAGCACAAACTTGTAGGTTCATTACAATAAGAGCTTCACTTAGATTAAAGATATCATTTTAAGGTGACAATTCAGAAATGTTTTCTGAAAAGATTTGTTTTCAGTAAAGCCTAATGGTCTGAGTGGGTTAACTCTTCTGAAAACCTGCCTTATATGATCTCTTTGCATGGGCTTATGCCCATTCAGTTGCAAAATGCTTGGCATGGTTGCTGTCCCTCCCTATTTCTGTGTCCGTTGCAAACACAGCAAATACAACACAATTTTCCTTCTCACTATCTGGAATCAATCTCATAATCATTCTTGATAATAGTACTATATAGATTGCCATTACTGAGCCCTTGAATTTGGTGTGTGAAATGAAATCTATTTCCTATCTATGACCTAGAGTACACAAATTATTTGTAATCTGAGAGGTGTCAGGGATCATAGTAAACACTAACAGTCAATGTATCTGCAGTAATCCAATTCTTTTCAGCACTGTGGCATCCTTCTCTAGTCCTTTCATTCCTGCTCTGTTCATCCTAGACCCATCAGCAGCACAATTTTTCTCAGTAACAGAAGAGAAATTTGCTTCGAATTAGGTACATTTAAGAAGACCTCAGGGATCAAAATTGGTTCTTCTCATGACTTGTCAACAAATCAGTCCAAATCCAAGTCCTCAAAAAGCCTTAAGAATATGATGTTGAATTAAAAAAAAACTGAAAGTTTAGATTGTGCTTATTAAAGGTCGATTCATTTTCATTTCTCTCCTGCATAAGGCAATCCGAGATATAGTTAAAAGAATGTTGGATTATGATTAAGATGGACCTGGCTTCCAGTCCTGCCTAAGCAGCTGTATTGGTAGTTCTCCCTGAGACTCAGACTCTCCATCTGTGTTATTGAGATACCAATACCTGGTTTGTTTAGAAAGTTTTAAGCTATTCATTTCCTTTATTTTTGATTCTTTCATTTTGTTTATGCAAATATTTTGCCTCTGGATATTTTTGGACATATTCTGGACATTTCTGGATAGGGTTAGATTTGCCTTCCATAAATCAATGTAAAAATTAAGAATGAGAATCCAAGAGGGAGGGGGAGAATGGATTGGAATGTGAGAGTGAGGGAGGGTTGGGGGGAGTCCCACTATATTCCTAAATCTGTATATATGAAATATATGGAACTTGTATAACTTAAATAAAATTTTAAAAAATTAAAGTCCACAGGGGGTAAAAAGTATATTTACACTGAATGATTACTTAACAAGTATGTCTTTCTGTTAATTTATTTCCTTGTTTTGGGGAGAGGTGCCTGTCTGAATTTTGCACTGAAATTTTTTTTTTTTTTTTGGAAATGACTTGCTGCTTACCCGTGTGACTGGTGATCAGTTCAGATTACAAATAACAGTAATTAATCAATTGGTGTTGCTCTTAGCATAGATGTATGAGAGCAAAGTAACTTACTAACAAGCCCAAGTCTTAAACTAGGAGCTCAAACTAGAAGTCAATCTTTATTAGGAAAGGAATCAAATGTTCTTAGAATCTGTTAGTCAATATCATCTCCCAAAAGTGCCCTGGTCGTCTATCCCAGAGGTTTTGAAACTGTGATGTACAATTTTATAGGGCTCCACAGGGATAACCCAGGGACTTCTTTCTGTGCTTTGAAACATGATCTTACTATGAATGAATGAAAGCAAAATTTAGAAAATATAATATATGACTTACTTTCACAGGCTTCAGATCCCTGTTTCATTCAAACCAGTAGATTTGTTAATTGATAGTCTTCTGAGGTTCTATAGCTATGTATTTCTAATATCCTACTTACCTGAAACTCAGAAACTGCCTTTGACTTATTTGTGTTAGACTTTCAATGCTTTGTCTCTCCTCCTAGCTTCCTTCCACAAAATATGGACACTTAGTTTCCATTGCTGGCACTAGTCCTTAGTTTATGCATCCAATGTCCAATAATTTTACAATCTTCCTACTTGGATTAATGATAATCAACCATGAAAATCCAAAATGTGAATTCTTAACAGCTGGTACTTGATATTTCTCAATTTATTATAAATTAAAGAACATAAATTAGCACAAGTATAGTTATAATAACCCCAGGACATGCTGTAGAGGGTATTGATGAAAAAATCTTTAATAAATGTACTATATTCGAGGCACTAAAAATACATAGTCTTTGTTAGTATACTTCGGGAGCTTTGGCTTTGACAGATTTATTCCCATTCAGAGATTGTTTTTCAGTCTAGCTACATACAATCTGATTTATCTTCTGGACTTTGAGTTGTAGAAAAGTTCATAAGCATAACAAAGCACTCATTGAAAACATAAAGGTTGATTATCATTGTGTGAGAAGGTTGAAAATAAATCTTTTCACAACTGGTATGTCAGGAGTTCCAGTTAATGACCTTTTTGGATCAGTGCCTAGGACATGGATCTTCTATGTGCAAAGATCTGCTAAGGTGCAACCAATCTGAAGCAGGCTGACTAGCAACTTAATAACATGGCCCCAATGTGAGAAGCAGATCAAAAGCAGTAATGTTATCATGCCAACCTAAGAAAAAGGCTTTCAATTGCCTTGGTATTCTTTCTTTCTGAGGCACATAGGTAAAAAATAAAACTAGTAATTTTTAAGTTTTACTGAAGGAGGCACAACAAGATGGCAGCTGAAAAAGACTCCAGTGATGATCTCCCTAGAGAAACACCAAATTGAACTACTATTCATACACCAAAATATTTTCAAAAGAGCTAAGGAAATTAGATGACAGACCACAGGACCTGGTTTTCACATAATGCAAGTATAATTAGGAGAGACACATTGAAGAAATCAGGAAGGAAAGAATTGCCCATGCCACACCTCCCTCATTGCCAAGCAATGCAGAATGGAGAAAGATGCCTCCAACTTGGGAGAAGCGATTAGTAATTCTAGGCTTTGGACTTGGAAGCAAGTATGAGGCCTAGCCCTACAACTCCTTCCTCTAAGCCAGTGCCAGTGGATCAAATCTTTGGACCTACATTAGCCTGAAGGCCAAAGGACTTCCTCCATTACCACTGCCTCAAATTTGGACAGAGCAATACTGAATCTTAGGGGACAGGATAGTAAAGTAAGCACAGGACTATTGCTTTAGAAACCAGCACCAGGCCAGTGAAAACTGACACAAAGTGGATCAAAACATCCCCTGTTCCAGGCCAATGCACGTAGATGAAGCTTCTGGATATATCTTGGTACCAGGTGGATAACTGTGGCCCCAAATTAGATGGACTTCTATTTTGATGAGCAACACATGTGGCTTGTAGCAACACTATCAGCCCTCAAGTACATGACAGAAACAAGAATCTCATAGCATGGTAGGTCTTGATTCTGCTCTTATGCTGAGCTATGTGCTTCAGGTAAAACCCAGAATTGCAACATTGAAGGCCACAGGACTGACTACGCCATCTTTTCTTCACCCCCAGGCAGCAAAACATGGAAAGAATAATTGGACACTTCAGGGGAAGAAAAGAAAGATGGATCACTGCATACAAGTCTGGGGGCAACCCCTCTTGTGAGGCTCAGGGCTAGGCAGAATTCTGCAGTACATGAACATGGGCCAGTGACTGTGAATGGGGCCTCTGATCCTGCCTCAGCTCCGAAAGGAGTCTTAGGGGCCCAGATTCCCCATTTTAAGTATTTTCCAATTCATTGTGCACAACACACTCACTGCAGAATTTGGAAAAGCAGAGCTTGGAATGCCCTCTAGTGCTGAAACAGTGACAATACACCATTAGAGGACTCCCAGCAAACTGCAACTTTTGATGCCATCTAGTGCTGAAATAGCTCAAGTGATCACAGGATCAGAGAAAAGAAATATTCTGCTTAGAATTCCGGGGGGTGGGGGGAAGGGCTGCACTGTGACCTAGCAGGTAAAACTGAGGCCTGTAGTGCCAGCGTCCCAAATAGGCACCAGTTTTAGTTCCAGCTGCTCCACTTTCAATCCAGCTCTCTGCTCTGGCCTGGGAAAGCAGTAGAAGATGGTCCAAGTGCTTGGGCCCCTGCATCCACGTGGGAGACCCAGAAGAAACTCCAGGCCTCTCTTTCTCTCTCTCTCTCTCTCTCTGTAACTCTACCTTTCAAATAAATAAATAAATAAATAAATAAATCTTCAAAAAGAAACAAAAGAATCTCTGGGGCCCACACAAGCAAAAGAAGACTATGAAAGTAAAAATACATATATAACATTTTAATGAGAATATAACGATCTATGTCAAAAAAATCAAGAATTTTCTGAGAACCATGAATTCACCTAAGAGACAAAGCATGAGAAACTAGCCATATAGCAAAAGATATATACGAACTCTCAGATGGAAAATTTTAAAATATCTGTTTTAAGGATGAACTTATGAACTTCAAGAAAGCACGAAAGACAATTCTGTACTCTGGGAGAAACTTAACAAAGAGATCAGAGTAATTTAAAAACATCAAAGAGAAAACTTTGTACTGCAAAACACACTAAGTGAATTTACAAGCACAATAAAAAGAACCGATGACAAAGTAGATCAAGCAGAAGAAGGAATCAGTGAACTCAATGGCAGACTATTTGAAAATACACAGTTTGAGGAGGGAAAAAAGAATAAAGAATGAATGATGTTGAAGAAAGGTTATAGAAACTTTGACACAGTGTAAAACAGGTAGTTCTGGGGGGGGGTACTGCAGGTCAGGAGGGACTTAAAGAAAAAGGGCTAGGGCAGGCAATGTGGCATAGCAGGTAAAGCTGCCGCCTGCTTGGGTGCCGGTTCAAGTCCCAGCTGATCTGCTTCCAATCAATCTCTCTGCTGTGGCCTGGTAAAGCAGTAGAAGATGGCCCAAGTCCTTGGGCCACTGCACCCACATTGGAGACCCAGAAGAGGATCCTGGCTTTGATCAGCGCAGCTCCAGCCATTGTGGCCAATTGGGGAGTGAACCAGCAGATGGAAGACTTCTCTCTCTCTCTCTCTCTCTCTCTCTCTGTAAATCTGACTTTCAAGTAAAAGTAAATAAATCTCTTTTTTTTTAATTTTTATTTAGTAAATATAAATTTTTAAAGTACAGTGAATGGATTACAATGCCCCCCCATAATTTCCCTCCCTCTCACACCCCTCCCATCTCCTGCTCCCTCTCCCATTCCATTCACATCAAGATTCATTTTCAATTATCTTTATATACAGAAGATCAATTCAGTATATATTAAGTAAAGGTTTCATCAGTTTGCACCCACACAGAAACACAATGTGTAAAATACTGTTTCAGTACTAGTTATAGCATTACTTCACATTGGACAACACACTGAGGACAGATCCCACATGAGAAGTAAGTACACGGTGAATCCTGTTGTTGACTTAACAATTTGACACTCTTGTTTATGGCGTCAGTAATCTCCCTAGGCTCTAGTCATGAGTTGCCAAGGCTATGGAAGCCTTTTGAGTTCACCGACTTCGATCGTATTCCGATAGGATCATAGTCAAAGTGGAAGTTCTCTCCTCTCTTCAGAGAAAGGTACCCCCTTCTTTGATGGCCCCGTTCTTTCCACTGAGATCTCACTCACAGAGATCTTCCATTTAGGTCTTCCTTTTTTTTCCCAGGGTGTCTTGGCTTTCCATGCCTAAAATACTCTCATGGGCTCTTCAACCATATCATAATGCCTTAAGAGCTGATTCAGAGGCCAGAGTGCTATTTAGGACATCTGCCATTCTATGAGTTTACTGTGTATCTCGCTTCCCATGTTGGATCGTTCTCTCCCTTTTTGATTCTATCAGCTAGTATTAGCAGACACTAGACTTGTTTGTGTGATCCCTTTGACTCTTAGACCTTTCAGTGTGATCAGTTGTGAACTGAAATTGATCAGTTGGACTAGTGAGATGGCATTGGTACATGCCACCTTGATGGGATTGTATTGGGATCCCCTGGCATGATTCTAACTCCACCATTTTGGGCAAGTCTGATTAAGCATGTCCCAAATTGTACATCTCCTCCCTCTCTTATTCCCACTCTTATATTTAACAGGGATCACTTTTCAGTTAAAATTTCAACACCTAAGAATAATTGTGTGTTAATCACAGAGTTCAACCAATAGTACTAGAACAAAACAAAGAGAAAATACTAAAATGGATAAAGTATTACATTGTACATCAACAGTCATGACAAGAGTTGAGACCTGGAACCAACCCAAATGCCCATCAACAGTAGTCTGGATAAAGAAATTATGGGACATGTACTCTATAGAATACTATACAGCAGTCAAAAACAACAAAATCCGGTCATTTGCAACAAGATGCAGGAATCTGGAAAACATTATACTGAGTGAATTAAGGCAGTGCCAAAGGGACAAATATATGTTCTCCCTGATTGGCGACAACTAATGAGCACCAAAGGGGAAACCTGTTGAAGTGAAATGGACACTATGGGAAACAGTGACTTGAAAAGTAAATAAATCTTAAATCAGTTCACTCTCCATATGCTAAAAGTGATTTATTTGAAAAATAAATCACAAAATGAATCTCAATCCCAATAGCTATCAAAAAATCCTAAGAATAAATTTATCCAAAGAGATGAAAGGATCCAACAATGAAAAATGTAAAGCATGGATGTGAGATACTTAAAAGGATACAAAAATAGACATCTCATGTTGATATATGTGAGGAAACAATATTCTTAAAATGCTGATACTATCCAAACAAGCCACAGGTTCAATGCAATCCCTATGAAACTACCAATGGAATTCTTCACAAAACCAGGAAAAAAAATCCTAAAATTCTTATGAAACCAGAAAAAAATCCCTTAACAGGAAAAGCAGATGTGATAAAAAGAACATATCTGGAAGCACTGTATTTCCTGACTTCAAAATATACAACAGGTCCTTTGCTGTGGTGCAACAGAGCCAGCATCCCTTATGGGCACCAATTTAAGTTCCAGTTGCTGCACTTCCAATCCAGCTCCTTGCTAATGCGCCTGGGAAACAGAGTAAGATGGCCCAAGTGCTTGGGCCCCTGCTTCCTATGTGGAGACACAGATGCAGCCCCTGGCTCCTGGCTTCAGCCTGGCCCAATCCCAGCCATTGTGGCCATTTGGGGAATGAACCAGCAGATATGAGATCTCTCTCTCTCTCTCTCTCACTCTGCTTTATAAACAAACAAACAAATAAATAAATAAAATATGCAACAAAGCTGTAGTAATAAAAGTAACATGGTAATGGCTTAAAATTTGATACATAGACTCTGATGACAAAAGAGAGTCAGAAGTAAACCTATACATCTACAGCCAACTGATCTTTGAAAAATGTGCTAAGAAAACGTATCGAAAAACAGACAGTTTTTTAAATAAATGATACTAGGAAAATTGGACATCCACATACAAAAATGAAGTTAGACCTCTGTCACTCACCATGTGCAAAAATCAGTTCAAAATGGATTAAAGACCTAAATATAGGACATGAAGCTCTGAAACTACCAGATGAAAATATAAGAGTAATGATTTGGGTCATTGGAATGAACAGGGAATTTTTGGATCAGATTCCAAAAGCACAGGAAACAAAAGAGCAAGAAAGAGAGAGAGAGAGAGAGAGAGAAAGAGAGAGAGGATTTCATCAAACTAAAGAGCTATTGCACAGCAAAGGAAACAATCAACAGAGTGAATACTCAACCTATAGAATTGGAGAAAATATTTGCAAGTTATGCATATCACAGGGCGTTAATAATCAGGGGAGATAATTAGCTCAAACAAGTCAATATCAAAAATATAGATCTGATGTGCCATGGATTATTAATCTAGTCACCTGCTGTATTATTAGTCATACTTTCATCACAAAATAAAATATGATAAAATATGAGGGACTTTTAAAAGTTCACAGAAAATGAACATGATATAACAGTATTGTGGTTTTCAATTTTTTGCACAAAATAAGCTTACCTTTGATTTTAAGTTTTTCACAAATTTTTTGAAAAAAAAAAAAAAACTTACTTGAGCCAGATTACTTGTAATGAAAAGAGATTTATTTAGCTCGTGTCTTTGGAGTTTCCAGGGCATGACGCTGGTATTGGCTCAGTTCTGGTGAGAGCCTTTTTGACTGCATCACATTTATGGTGGCTAGCAATGGTGGAAGCACATGCATGAGTAAATGATCATATCTCAATATAGGAAATGAGAGAGCAGATTGGGGCAGGTTCAGGCTTTTATAATGACAAAATCAAAAAAAAAAAAAACCCAGGATTTAAGAGAAATATCTTAATCCCTTTTGACGGCATGTCTCCAATTCACCTAGGACCTCTAGGCTTCACCTCTTACAGGTTCCATCCCCTCCAAATACCATCTCCAACCAACACCTTCAGGGTATACCCAAGCCATATCCAAACGATAATACCTACTAAAAAACATCTTAGTTGCTTCCAAATTGTGATAATTATGACTAAAGCGATTATAAATATCCACATGCAAGTTTTTATGCAGACATAACTTTTCAACTGCGTTTGGTAAATACCAAGCTGTGCAATTGCTGGATTGTATGTTAAGACCATGCTTAATTTTGTAAGATGCTGCCAAACTATCTTCAAAAGAGTATTTCTCTTCTGTTTTTATCTAGTAGTTTCATAGTTTTGTGTCCTATACAGTCTCTATTCCATTTTGAATTGGTTTTTTTTGTACGTGGTGAAAGATAGGAGTCTCATTTCAATCTACAGCATATGGATATTCTGTTTTCTATGTATCACTTATATTGTTTTATTTAATTTTTTTAACTTTTATTTAATAAATATAAATTTCCAAGGTACAGCTTTTGGATTACAGTGGCTCCCCCCAAAATATCTTCCCTCCGACCTGCAACCCTCCCATCTCCTGCTCCCTCTCCCATTGCATTCACCTCAAGATTCATTTTCAATTATCTTTATATACAGAAGATCAATTTAGCATATATTAAGTAAAGATTTCAACAGTTTGCACCCACACAGAAACACAAAGTGTAAAGTACTGTTTAAGTACTAGTTATAGCATTAATTCACATTGTACAACACATTAACGGCAGAGATCCTACATGGAGAGTAAGTGCACAGTGACTCCTGTTGTTGATTTATCAATTGACACTCTTGTTTATGACATCAGTAATCACCCTTGGCTCTTGTCATGAGTTGTGTATCATTTATTTTGAAAAAAAAAAAAAACCTATCATTTCTCCAATGCATGCTCCTAGCACTTTTTTTTCCAAGATAGGTTGGCTGTTAGTGCATTGATTTACTTCTATTCTCTTCCACTGGCCTGTTTTATGCCGATACTGTGCCGTTTAATTATTGTCGCTTTCTGATATATTTTAAACTCAGATAGTGCACTGACTCTTGCATTGTTATTTTTTTGCTAAAGACTGCTTTGACTATTTGGAGCTTTTTGTTGTTCCTTATACATTTTTAGTAGTTTTTTTGCAAGTTCTGCAAAAAATGCCATTGAGATTTTGATAAGAATTTATATATTTCATTCTACTCTCTTGCTAATGTGATTTGAGAAATCTGATGTAATTCTTATCTTTGCTTCTCTATAATTGTTTTCCTCTTGCTTCTATCAAGAAGTTTCTCTTTATGAAGACTGAATATAACATGTCTAGTTATAGATGATTTTGTTTCTTTCATTTATGTTGATTAATATTCTGTGAGATTTCAAGATCTGTGGTTTTGCATGTGACTTTAATTTGGGGAAAATTCTCAATCACTATTCTTCAAATATTGCTTTTGTTGTGTTATCTCTTTTCTTGCCTTCTAATATTCTCGTCACAAGAATGTTATGCATTTTGTAGTTTTCATTCAGTTCTTGGGTTTTCTATTCTGTTTTGCTTTTAAGTAATTTTTCTCTTTGCCTTTCAGTTTGAAAACTTTCTGTTGTCATATCCTCAAATCATATCTTTCCTTCACTTACTGTTCTGTTAGTCAATCCATCAAAAGCATTCTTTACAGGAGTGTCAATTTGTAAAGTCAACAACAGGAGTCACTGTGCACTTACTCCTCATGTAGGATCTCTGTCCTTAACGTGCTGTACACTGAGGCTTAATGCTATAACGAGTACTCAAACAGTATATTTCACTTTGTGTTTCTATGGGGGTGCAAACGATTGAAATCTTTACTTAATGTACACTAAACTGATCTTCTGTAAAAAAAAAAAAGAAATTATCAATTCCCAACTTGACTTTCACTGGGATTAAACATGACAATAGGTCTGATCTGATTTCATCATCATTTAAAAAAAATCATCTATTATTTTTCACTTTATGTTTCTGTGTGTTAGCAAACTGTTGAAATCCTTACTTAATGTATACTAAGCTGATCTTCTGTATATTAAGATAATCGAAAATGAATCTTGATGTGAATGGAAGGGGAGAGGGAGTGGGAAAGGGGAGGGTTGTGGGTGGGAGGGACGGTATGGGGGGGGAAGCCATTGTAACACATGAGTCGTACTTTGGAAATTTATATTCATTAAATAAAAGATAAAAAAAAGCATTCTTTATTTCTATTACAGTGCTTTCTAAACATTTTTATTTTTAATTGACACATAGTTGTACCTATTAGTTTAGTACAATGTGGAATTTCAATACATGTGTATGATGTGATGATTGGCATATCAGTTATCTCAGACATTTATCATTTCTTTGTCTTTTGAACATTCAAAATTCTCTCTAAGGGACTGGCACTGCAGCTTAGTAAGCTAAGCCTCTGCCCATGGCACCAGCATCCCATGTAGGTGCCGGTTCCTGTCCTGGCTGCTTCTGTTCTGATCCAGCTCTCTGAGATAGCATGGGAAAGCAGTAGAAGATGGCCCAAGTGTTTGGGTCCCTGAACCCACATGAGAAACTCAGAAGGATCTCTGATCAGCCCAGCGGATCACTACTGGGGAGTGAACCAGCAGATGGAAGACCTTTCTCTCTGTCTCTCCCTCTCTCTGTCTGTAACTCTGCCTCTCAATTAAATAAAATCTTTTCAAAAATCATTTCTACTATCTATTTTGAAGTATGCAATTGATTGGTATGAACTATCATTACCCTACTGTGCTATAGAATGATAGAAGTTATTCATACAACTTCACCGTTTTATCTGTTAGCCATTCTTTCTCCATCCCCCCTCCCAGCCTCTGGTAATCACTATTCTCTCTTTATGAGAACTACCTTAGCTTACACATATAAGTGAGAGTACATGGTATTTGTCCTTCTATTTGTTACAGTGTTCTTGACCTATATTTTTTCTTTGTAATTCTTTCTTAAAATTTACATCTCTTTGCTTAAATTTTCAACATATTATTGAATGCTTTCTGTTTTTCCACTAAAGCCCTTATTTAGCATATTAATTGTAGTTAAAAAATTTCTATTCTGATAATTCCAACATTTCTGCTATATCTAATCCTGATGTTTGTTAAGCCTCTGCTAATTATGTGTTTGCTTGTTTTTGCCTTTCAGCATGCCTTATAATTTTTCTGTTGAAAAGTAGGCATTATGTATTGGGCAAAGGAACTGGAATAATTCCATCTTTAGTAATATAATTGTAAGGTGTAGGAGAGAGGAAGTATTTTATTTTCTTATGAGTAGGTCTCCATATTTTGTAAGCATGTATCCCTGGGCTGTGAATTTTAGCAAATGCTCTGTCTTGTTCTCCCTTTAGTTGGGACAGAATTGTTGAGGAGGTTGTATTTGTTTATTTGCTTTTCTCTGCATGGGAGTTTAAAAGGGAACTTAAATTGAGTATTCCCCTTCCCCAACATGGAAAACTAGAGGGAGGTGGATGTGCGCATTTCCAATACCATGGATGGTTAGGCTCTGATTAAAAACCTTGCAGACTAGGCTATGATTTAAAAAGTTTCTCATGAAAGCAGTCCTTGTTAAAAAAGAGCATAATGTTCTAGCTTACTTAGGAATGGTTACTTTTTCCTTTCCTCTGTTGGAAGCGTGAGAGTATTTTCGCTAATATCCACTGAGAGTAATGGTAGAGCTTCTAGAGGTAAAACTCACAAAAGTGGGGAAGCTCACTATGATTCAGTTCCCGTGAAGTTTTTAACTTTTAATTTTCCACATTTATCCTCCAGCATTTCTTTCCAGTAAAAATACAGATTTTTGGCTGGCGCCGCGGCTCACTAGGCTAATCCTCCACCTTGCGGCGCCAGCACAACGGATTCTGTCCCCGTTGCCCTTCTTCCAGGCCAGCTCTCTGCTGTGGCCCGGGGAGGCAGTGGAGGATGGCCCAAGTGCTTGGGCCCTGCAGCCCATGGGAGACCAGGATAAGTACCTGGCTCCTGCCATCCGATCAGCGCGGTGCGCCGGCTTCAGCGCGCCGGCCGCAGCGGCCATTGGAGGGTGAACCAATGGCAAAGGAAGACCTTTCTCTCTGTCTCTCTCTCTCTCACTATCCACACTGCCTGTCAAAAAAAAAATCCAGATTTTCTTTTTTTTTTCTCAAACTTTTATTTAATGAATATAAATTTCCAAAGTACAGCTTATGGATTACAATGGCTTCCCCCCCATAACGTCCCTCCAACCCTCAAC